>NC_065443.1:222027926-222757477 GCF_917563875.1 Diabrotica virgifera virgifera
TATATATATATATATATATATATATATATTGTATTTCTTCTTTAGTAATTTCATCTGACTTAATGTTTAACTCCTGTATTACATAAGTGTTTTAGTGCATAGTGTACAGTGTATAGTTTACAAAGTATAGTATACTCGTGTTTAGAGCATATTTCTTCGAAGCGGTGTTTCCATCTTTGTATTATTTCATGTTCTGCTCTAATTATATTTCCACTTTTATATTAATTGATTTGTTTTTAACTTTTTAGTGTTTATTTTGTCAAATTTCGGACGATGGTATATTGTGTTCTCAGGTCATTTTCTTGTGCAGCTTTTTCTGATATTTTCTACATAATTAACATAGATGTAACACAGAATAGGAAACAATAGTTTCCTATTCTGTAGTAGAAACAATTGTTTCCTATTCTGTGGTAGTACCGTCTATTAGAAGTAAGTATTGACAAAATCTTAAAATCAAACAAATCAAGCAAAATGTAAATTTAAGTAAACAGTTTTTACACAAATTTTTTTTTTTTTTTGAATAAACAGGGATACAAAAAATACGTTATACACATATACACCAAGTTGAAGTATATTCAACAAAATTTCAAGAGATTTTAATTTTCAAATTATTTTGTGGCCACTATGGAAATATGAAATCGAAAGACCTCTGATTAGATAGAGCGAGTAAATATGTAAAAACATGCTAGAGCAAGAAAGAAGTGAACACTATGGGATATGGGTTAAAAGAAAAGATAAAAGAAAGTCATCTACTCATAATTTTCCTTGATTTTATTGTCAGTTAAAAATATTATGCTTCAGTCAGGCTTCGTAATAAAAGTTTTTACATACAGAAACTACTGCTAATTCCAGCAAAAATATACAGTTCAATTAGAGATGCAAAATTGTTACAGAGAATAGCTGAAGTCTGTTTTTATTTTTTATTTGATTGTAGATTTTTAGTTCACAGCTTGTTTTCGTAACAAAAGTTTATATATAAAAAGCTTTTAATCCCAACATCGTCATGTAGCGCAACCAGACCATCGTAATTGCTATAGAGAATAGCAAACAAAATTACGCACTTGAACATCTCGGCAATTATGTTGCGCCTGCAACATATTCATCGGTGGCAGGGCATCGGGGTCTTATTTAACAGTTCACTCTTCATTAAAAGATAATAAACGGCAGGAATATTCATTGTTTTGCAGTAGAAATGTGTCGTCGCTCAGTCAAAGGCCCATTGTCACCCACCCATTGTTATTTAAATACTCCACCGTAAAACATTAATGACGTGTGGATGCTGCTCCATGCTCCGTGCTCCACGGCACTGCACGATTAAAAAGTTCCATTAATAACGGGCTGCAACGCAGATGCGATTGGGCAAGTGTTATAGATGTCGCTTACAATTCGCGTTCCTCGCAATTTATTTATTTTCGAGTTCTCTAAGTTCATACAATTAGAATACATACAGGATGGCAAACATCAAATACAACTTTACAAATAAAATTCAAGATATACAGTGGAACCTCGATAACTCGGATTAATCGGGACCGCGGCCGATCCGGGTTATCGAAAATCCGGGTTAGCCGGAGAGCATTGTAAAAATTAATAAAATACGGTATACTTATATATAAAGTCCGGTATAATTAAAATAACATGAAATATACAGGGTGGTTCATCTTATTCGCCTCGGTGTCTGTACGGAAAACCACTTGATATTTTAAAAAAATTTCTTCACAGTAATATACAGGGCCATTAATACTACAATCTAAAAATAATGTGAATTATACAGGATGCTCCAAAAAAGAGTGGTATATCAAAGTTATATTTTTTCTTATGGAATGCCCTATATCTGATGGCATTACTGAATTGACCTTAAAAATAAGCTATACTTTTATAAGGGTTCCCTATACCTAAATACAGGGTGTTTTGATTTATTTCGATTTTTATGAAAATGTAAGGTTTTAGAAAAAAATTAATATCTACGAATCTAAGAATCAGTAACAAATTCCTTCTTGGATCTTAATAATAGACTATTTAGCATACTTAAACAGATGCTTACCGCAACAAAATTTCTTACAGGGTGGTCAAAATATAAGATTGTTCTATAAACAAATTCAAGCTGTAATAACTTACTTATTTTAAATGGAACACCCTCTATCTTACTCGTCTATCGCGTAGAAAATATACTTATCTTTCAATTTGTATTAGGGTTTCCTACACCTATCTTTTTACAGGGTGGTCAAAATATTAGATTGTTCTATTAACAAATTCAAGCTGCAATAACTTACTTATTTTAAGTAGAACACCCTGTATCTTACTAGCCTATCGCGTAGACAATTTATTTAGCTTTCAATTCTTATTAGGGTTCCCTATACCTATCTCCCTTGATTTGTTAAATATTTAAAGATTTCCTAATTTGCAAGCTTTAAAAATTAGAATTAAGTAAATATGTCGTGGTTACATATTATGTACAACACATCACCAACACCGGCAATATACTTAGACATGATACTGTCAATAATAAAATTTTCATTGTTATCATGTAATTACACAGAGTGTTGTATTATTTTAGTTGATTTTGGCCTACATGTGACATTGAATAATATGTTTATATTAAACTGCATACCCTATATTAGATGCCGTATTCTGGAAGATACTTAAATTATATTTCATTCCGTATAAGTATTTTCCATATCTTAAACCAATGGTTATTAAATAAATTTAAGTAAGAACACCACTTTTTGTTTGAATCTTTGAATCGCAATTACAGACAATTAAATGCAATGGCTACTATGACGAAAACGAGCCTATTGTACAAGAATATGTAAAAATGGGTATTTACAAAATAACATGGGAATTAACATTTACAGAATAACATGTGCATTGAGAATGTTTACATGGAATTGAAGAGATTTTAAATATCTTCCATTATAAAGAATAGAATATCGAGTATGCCATTTAAAATAAGAACACTCTGTGTGATTAAATGATAAAAATATGAATTTTATTTATTAACGAAAGTATCTTGACTAAGATATTTAAGTATATTGCCGGTATTGGTGATGTGTTGTACATCACCACGACATAGGTACTTAATTCTAATTTTTAAAGCTTACAAATTAGGAAATCTTTAAATATTTCAAAAATAAAGGGAGATAGGCATAGGTAAACCTAATAAGAATTGAAAGCAAAGTAAATTTTATACGCGATAGATTAGTAAGTTACAGGGTGTTCCATTTAAAATAAGTAAGTTATTACAGCTTGAATTTGTTAATAGAACAATCTAATATTTTGACCACCCTGTAAAAGATAGGTATAGGAAACCCTAATATAAATTGAAAGCTAAGTAAATTTTCTACGCGATAGATTAGTAAGATACAGGGTGTTCTATTTAAAATAAGTAAGTTATTACAGCTTGAATTTGTTAATATAACAATCTCATATTTTGACCACCCTGCAAGAAATTTTGTTGCAGCAAGCATCTGTTTAAGTATGCTAAATAGTCTATTATTAAGATCCAAGAAGGAATTTGTTACTGATTCTTAGATTCGTAGATATTTATTTTTTTCTAGAACCTTACATTTTCATAAAAATCGAAATAAATCAAAACACCCTGTATTTAGGTATAGGGAACCCTTATAAAAGTATAGCTTATTTTTTAAGGTCAATTCAGTAATGTCATCAGATATAGTGCATTCCATAAGAAAAAATATAACTTTGATATACCACTCTTTTTTGGAGCACCCTGTATAATTCACATTATTTTTAGGTTGTAGTATTAAAGGCCCTGTATATTTCTGCGAAGAAATTTTTTTAAAATATCAAGTGATTTTCCGTACAGAGACCGAGGCGAATAAGGTGAACCACCCTGTATATGCACAGTACACATCTAACTTACCTATTATAGTTGTATATTGTATAGAGTCTAGTATAGACCAGTGGTGCTCAAAGAGTCGATCGCGATCGGCCGTTCGATCGCCAAAGTTTTTGAAGTCGATCGCGATTCACGGAAAAATACAAATGGAAAAGAGATTAAGTATGTCTGCTATCAAAGAAGTCCCGTTGTAACGTCCAACGGTTACTATCATGCGGCTATCTCCGCAATGTTCAATACTTAACGTGAAACGCTCTATAGACGTATCTAAATCATGGGAAAGACTTGGAAAGCAAAGTTAAAAGTGATACTATGAAGTGTATAATATACTTTTATTTGCAATTTGACGACTGAACCGATATTAATGATACCGCCCAGTTGTGTATTTTTATTCGGATGGTATTTTCTGATATGTTGGCTAAAGAATAATTGTTAACAACGCCTCTGAAAGAAAAAATTTGCGGAGAAGATATATACAACGTTTTGTTTTTTAATTTTGTAAAATAATAGGAGCTACCGATTTACAAACTAGTGTGTATTACAACAGATGGTACACCATCCATGACTGGCGTTAACAATGGATGTGTTACTGTGTTAGCACTGTGTCGAGCTAACGATGACTTTCCATCGGTTTTTCATTTCATTGCATAATTCACCAGCAAGTTTTGTGTTCCAAAATTTTAAATATGAAAACGTCATGAAGATGACAACAAAAATTGTGAATTCAATCAGGGCCCGAAGCTTGCAACGACGTCTTTTTAAAGCGCAATTGAAAGCTAGCGACTGATTTACTTTTGCATACAGATATGAGGTGGTTGAGCAGTGGAAAATTTTTTAGATAGGTTCCAGGAGTTACTCAAGATACTGAGCTGCAAGCAGTTCGTAGTAAGCTTGATACAGTTCGCTGATTTTAAGAAACACAGATATTGTAATATTTAAGTCTAATCAATTTTCTTGTGAAGAGATGAAAAGAATTGCCACTGAAATCTCCATTACTTTCAATTAGATTCAATCAGCTAATTTCCGTGCAAAATGAGGTACTTAAAATAATGTCGGATATATATCTTCAATCCAGAGCAAACAATACGAATTTTGTTTGCCTTTATATCGCCAGACAAATATCGGACTTTGAGGCAAGTAGCTCTGCAGTTCACAGCATTTTTTGATCAACATACTTGTGTCAATCTGCATTTCCCCAAATTAAGGTCGTAAAATCAAAGTACCGTAATCGGCTAACTGATGCTTGCATTTTTGGTCCTCGGTAATTACGTACCATCATAATATGAAAAACTTGTGGATGATATGCAGTGCTATGCATCAACATCCAAATAAAATTAAGATGAAAAACATGATTTTAATTACGACTCTCTGTAGTTACAACTTTTTATCAAATAGAAATGTGCAATAAAGTGTTTCATTTTCAAAATTGTTTTTTTACTATCAGTCGATCGTTGTAAGCTTGAAGTTTATGTGGTAGATCCCACGCAGTATAAGTCTGAGCACCACTGGTATAGACTATAGACAGTATAGATAGAGTATTGTTCATTTCTAGGTAAAAAAAACTCAGTCAGTTTCGGTTGTGTCAATTTTGTCTGCCATCGGAACGATGTTATGTTATTTAAGAACAGTGGCTCTTTCATTGTTTAAAGTTTAAAAGACCATTGTTCTAAAAATAATTTTTTAAAAGACAGTTGAAAATAAATAAAGGAATAAAAGGTGCCTGTTGTTTGCGATAGCCCGATAATGGATAATGAACGTCGCTCTGTCGCCGCTGCCGCCGTGTGCCATGAGTCATTTTTACCGTATAGTTCAAATTACACAAATACCCATTATCTCTCAAATATTATATTATGGTCGAAGCCAAGTTTTATCAATGAAACTCGATATTTTTAAGACATTCCAGAAGCGGCTACAGATAAAATGTTTTAACATAATACATACATTTTTATTGTTGAAATGTTTGTCTGATGAAAATCGGTCCGGGTTAGCCGGATTTCCGGGTTATCGGGGGCCGACTTATCGAGATTCCACTGTATTTTGAATTTGAGGAACTTCTGCGTTATTTAAACATTGTGGAGAGCAGATCGCCAAGGAGATGCAAAAAATAGTTTGCTAAGTGTGAGAAGCAAATGCTCGAGGAACAAAGCGTAGGCTTAATATTTTCATTACATAAAAGACGATTCAACTAGAATTCAATAATTACAGTTTAATATCTCTTCAATTATGTAGTAGAGACCTCAGCCTAAATCTTAGAAAAGGTGTACTAAAATGTTATGTATTTTCTGTTCTTTTGTATGGTGTGGAAACATGGACCCTTAATAAACAATGTCTCAATAGGTTTGTATTGGGATTCACAGCATCTCTTAACCCGGCACCTGCCACGTGGCTTTGCAAGGCGCCAACTGCCACGTGGGGATCTCACAGCACCCCTTAACAATTTTCTGTGATCCACTTGTTTAAAAAACAAAATAATGTGTTGAGTAACACAAGAATATAAATAAACATGTTTTATTAACTTATTAGCCACTATTGTGTTATAAAAGTTGAAAAATAAAATGAAAAAGGTGTTATAAGCAAATTAGCAAGTACCAAACCATAATAAATGAAGTTAAGTAAAATATCTAAAAAATTAAGATATAGTGAGTATAGAGTCTATATTAATAATTTAAATCAGTTATTTCAATACAAAATGTAAATTTGACCTGTTTATATCAAAAATACAAAAAAAATTTAAAACATAAAGTGCCAGATGATGACACCCCAATTCGACTTTAGAGCTATAAGTTCAGAATGACACTAAATAACCACTTTAAACACTAACACATATATACTATATAATTTTATAGAAAGCTACTATGACGCACAGCTCGCTTACCAAACTTGAAATACCAAATATTTGATAAAAATATGTTATGGGGTGCTGGTAGATCCCCACGTGGCAGGTGCCAGGTTAATAACCATCTTATTAAGGGCAAGACTAATTCTTTTAATATTTAAATGTCCTTGGTAAACGAATACGCGTTGTTTATCATTAACATGATTGACCCATATTACTATACAAGTGTATCAGTTATCGATAATGCAAGGTCAGCTGTAGTAACAAATATTATTCTTTATTTATAATCAAGCTGATTCAGCATCTATAATTTGTCTTTTTTTCCTCTACTTTTTTTTTCTTGGAGGTATACAATTACTACGGGCCCTTTTAGGGTTAAGTTTCATTAAGAATGTCGAATCTCTAAGTTGTAGATTCTAGACCTAAAAATATTAAGATTGGTCTAAAATCACTTAAATAAAATATGGCTACTTACTGAGTTACAGGGTGTTTTATTTAAAAATTTAAAAATTATTTTTACCAAGTACTTTCAAACTATTTGACGTATCCTTATCATACTTGGCAGAAAGTGTGGGTGCTATACAGTCTACTGGTCCAAGAGCTGTGAGACATTTTTGAGTAGGTATTTTAGGCAACCTGAAAAATTTTCAGGTGACTCTTCCATGATAGCCTAATACAAAAATGCCGGTCTGGCTGGAGGGTAGCGGTTATTTTCCCCAAAAATCCCCCCCAAATTTAAAAAAAGGGTAAAAATTGTTATTACAAAAAATATCATTGACGTGACTTTAAAGTAAACTTAAATATTCAAATATAAAGAAAATAAACAGGCCAGGCGATTTGAGGGCGATTTTAACTCTGCAAGATACTTGCATGGGCGCCCCAGGATTATTTTCAGGGGATGCATCTGAACTTCAGAAGATTTCATCTGAATCTGTACATGCTATTAACGAGTATAAAATTTTCAACTATACATGCAAAGCTATGCACATTCCTTCCGGACAGGGAAGTACAATTATTATTTTGACAGGGTATTTTTTAATATTAAAAATAAATATTCTAAAAAGACAGGTTTTTTTTTGGTGAAATTTTCCAACTGCCATGTGATCGAACAAATTACGCGTGCATATAAATGAAAAGCGCTATAGGTAAGCAGCAGTGTGAGAAAGAGCGTATACCGGTAGCTGTTTGCGTTCTCTGTTGTACCTGAGCGAGTCCGTTCGCTCTAGAAAAATCACGTGACCTGGCGATCCCATGTTGTTGTGCCTCGAAACGTTACGAGTAATTATTATATATTATAGTTTTTTAAGTAACTTTTTCTTAATTAAAGGAAAATAATACGTACTATACAATAGATTTTGCAAATATGATAGAAAAAGACAGATTTATTATTATAAATATATAGGTAGAAAAGTATAAAAGTATAAACTAAATTAATTCTGTGTCCGAATCCTGTACTTCTTCAAACTCCTCATCTGAGCTTAAATATTCACTGTCTACTTCTTCGTCAGACTCCCCTCGAGACTCCTCTTCTACAAAAATTAATTAGCGATAATTTAATTGAATTAAACAAACTGGAACATGAAGTAAAAACCACTTCTATGTAAAAGGTATATTTACTAAAAATTTTTAGAATCCCAATAGTTTCAATAAAATGAGTTCATCAGAACGTTTTCAAACCTATCGGTCCATTATCAGTGAATTTGAATACTTGCAAAATAGCCCCAGAACCAAACAATGGTTGTGATTATAAATAAATCTACATTATGTTAAAATAAATTTAAAATGGCTAAACGCCGATGTTCAGGGATTAAACCTCTGGGAACATGGTGAAACTCTACCCGAGGACCCAATCAACCATCTTCGGTCAACGATGACTACTAAGTAAGACATAATGTAGATTTATTTATAATCACAACCATTGTTTGGTTCTGGGGCTATTTTGCAAGTATTCAAATTCACTGATAATGGACCGATAGGTTTGAAAACGTTCTGATGAACTCATTTTATTGAATCCATTGGGATTCTAAAAATTTTTAGTAAATATACCTTTTACATAGAAGTGGTTTTTACTTCATGTTCCAGTTTGTTTAACTATAAGGTATACAGCCAACCCAGGGAACTACCCCTTTTTAGTTTAATTGAATTACTACGTATTCTTTGTCCTTTTATACGGAGTCGAAGCCTGGACAATCACGGGCGCATCTGAAGAAAGACTTGCCATTGTTGAGATGTGCTGTTATTGAATAATGTAAAAATATCATGAACACAACACGTAATAAACACGGAAACATTAAGAAAGATGAAAAAGGCAAAAGAAATACTCAACACTAGAAAGGAAAGAAAAATGAGCCAAAATAAATATTCATTCTCTTCTTCTTCGTCAGACTCCCCTCGAGACTCAGATTCCTCTTCTACCTGATCTGTAAATAGTTGTAAATATGTATTTAGAATTAATTAAAAACTAATGTATAACTAATACTTAATACTTTTCCTTATATTATAAATTACATCACGTTTTTTATTTCTTAGTATATGACCAAAGTAGCTCATTTTTCTTTCCTTCATAGTGTTGAGTATTTTTTTGACTTTTTATCTTTATTAATATTTCCGTGTTTGTTACGTGTTGCGTCCATATTTTTTGCATTATTCGATAACACCACATCTCAACAATGGCAAGTCTATCTTCAGATGCGCCCGTGATTCTCCAGGCTTCGACTCCGTATAAAAGAACAGAAAATACGTAGCAACTCAACAATTATACCTGTTCGTCCCAAGAAAATAGCCGCAACTATTTTCTCCACTCGAACGCACACTGTCCACGCTGCGCTCAAAGCCACCTCCTGACCGCCGACGAGGGACGCAGGTTCGCCTGTCGTTGTACAATGGTTTCTAGGGAGACTGGTCGAGAGCAAAGCACGGACAGTACACGTAAATGTCTATGGAACCAACAACAATCCATCAAACTTTCTTCTCTGTTGACTTCTTAGCCTTCTGGACACCACCGTCCGGCATAACCCAGGATCCAAGAACACCAGGACACGGCGCTTGCCCCAGTGTGTTTTTCGGACTGTTTGCTTTTGCTGCCAACACTACACATTCACTACAAACCCTGAAGAGGACAAAATCCTAAACGGGGAAGCACATTGAACGCATTTCTTCTAAGCATTTTCTAGACAAGCAAATCAAACAATGTGATGATGTAGCAACTCAATTAATTAATCACTAATTAATTTTTAATTAACTCTAAATACATATTACAACTATTTACAGATCATGTAGAAGAGGAATCTGAGTCTCAAGAGGAGTCTGACGAAGAAGAAGACAGTGAATATTTAAGCTCAGATGAGGAGTTTGAAGAAGAAGTACAAGATTCGGACACAGAATCAATTTAGTTTATACTTTTATACTTTTCTACTATAACTTTATAATAATAAATCTGTCTTTTTCTATCATATTTGCAAAGTCTATTGTATAGTACGTATTATTTTCCTTTAATTAAGAAAAAGTTACTTAAAAAACTATAATATATAATAATTACTCTAACGTTTCGAGGCACAACAACATAGGATCGCCAGGTCACGTGATTTTTCTCGAGCGAACGGACTCGCTCAGGTACAACAGAGGACGCAAACAGTTATCGGTATACGCTCTTTCTCACACTCCTGTTTACCTATAGCGCTTTTCATTTATATGCACGCGTAACTTGTTCGATCACATGGCAGTTGGAAAATTTCACCAAAAGAAACCTGTCTTTTTAGAATATTTATTTTTAATATTAAAAAATACCCTGTCAAAATAATAATTGTACTTCCCTGTCCTGAAGGAATGTACATAGCTTTGAATGTATAGTTGTATATTTTATACTCGTTAATAGTATGTACAGATTCAGATGAAATCTTCTGAAGTTCAGATGCATCCCCTGAAAATAATCCTGGGGCGCCCATGCAAGTATCTTGCAGAGTTAAAGTCGCCCTCAAATCGCCTGGCCTGTTTATTTTCTTTATATTTGAATATTTAAATTTACTTTAAAGTCACGTCAATGATATTTTGTGTAATAACAATTTTTACCCTTTTTGTAACTTTGGGGGGGAGTTTTGGGGAAAATAACCGCTACCCTCCAGCCAGACCAGCATTTTGTATTAGACTATCATGGAAGAGTTACCTGAAAAATTTTCAGGTTGCCTAAAATACCTACTCAAAAATGTCTCACAGCTCTTATACTATACTAAATTGTGATAAATAAAAGTTTCTAGCTACTACCAGAGGCGTACGACAGGGGATAGTTAACACATTCGCGGACACGCTGTCATTTTATACACGTATTCTTATGGAGTAAATGACTTCATATGCAGTCATGACCGCGAATGTGTTAATGGTTTAACCTTTCCAAATTCTACGCCACTGAGGGAATTACTATTTTAGCGAAATTTTTCGATTCTCCAATACTTTCTATGTAAATAACATACTCTTTACTGGTAACGATTAAGTCATTGGTTTTCGACATCTTGGACGTTAAATATAAAACGGCATAGTTATTTTGATTCATTCATTCATTCATTTTAAACTTCCAATATCTCTCAAACTGATGACTTTATCGATACCAATAAAGTTATTAACATACAAAGTATTGGAGAATCGAAAAATTTCGCTAAAATAATAATTCACTCAGTGGCTTAGAATTTGGGAAAGGTCAACCATTAACTATCCCCTGTCGTACGCCTCTGGTAGTAGCTAGAAACTTTTATTTATCACAATTTAGTAGGGTGTATAATAGCCACACTTTCTGCCAAGTATGATAACGATACGTCAAATAGTTTTAAAGTACTTGGTAACAACAATTTTTAAATTTTTAAATAAAACACCCTGTAACTCAGTAAGTAGCCAAATTTTATTTAAGAGATTTTAGTTAAATCTTAATATTTTTAGTTCTAGAATCTACAACTCAGAGATTCGACATTCTTAATAAAATTTAACCCTAAAAGGGCCTTCTTCTTCTTTAAGTACCGTGCCCAAATTTTTAGGCGTGGGTAGCTTCCATAACAATTTGCCGATATCGTTCTCGATCTTGTGCGGCATGTAACAATTGATCTGCTGATAAGCCAGTCTATTGACGAAGGTTTCGGAGCCATGAATATTTCTTTCGACCAATTCCTCTTTTTCCGTCGATCTTTCCATTGAGTATCAACTGCAGCATCCTGTATCTGCTACCTCTCATTATATGCCCCAGATATTCAAGTTTTCTCTTTTATATCATCTTCATTAAGTCACCTTCGCCTTGACCTACTCTGTTTAAGACTTCTCTGTTTGAAATGCGTTGAACCCAAGATATTCTGAGCATTCTACGATACGACCACATCTCAAAGGCTTCTAATTTGTTCATCATGTTAACGGGTTAAAAGGGCCTGTAGTAATATAACTCAGAATATGACAAGAATAAAAAGAAGAAGAAAAACCGACAAAAAAATTTTGTAAATTAGTAAAAAATTCCCAGGAACCCAATTATCGAAACGGCATTTCAAAATACTTAATCCCCGCGACATTATTAAAAAAACAATTTAAAAAAAAAGTTAAATAATTTTCAAATGCCGTAGGCACTTACATTGAGAAATTATTAAAATAAATAAATAAATTAACATATAACACACAAGATTTTTATAACTTCACAGACAAAACAACTAGTGGTATAAATTTATATTGGAAGTGGCAATACATTTGCAAAATTCACTTAAATAACCGATTTTAAAATTTTATAAAACTCAAATTTAGTTTTTGTGTTTCATCTTTGAGAGGTAATTTTGACAGTATTTAGACAGATGGAGGTTAGCTGAAATGTCAGACACTTCTTCTCAAATTTTCGTTAACGGTTGCCAACTTTAAATAAATCTATTATTAACATGAAGTTTAAAAATTTTACAAAAAGGATATTGTTAAATATTGTTAAATAGTTAAATATTAAATAGCAACATCCATAAATTATGTGTAACAACTACTATAAAATGATTCTATTGTAACAATGCAAATGTACAGATTTTGTCAATTAACAATAAATGTATTTTTAAGAAGAAGAAAATGTAGAGTGAAAGCTCGATAAATATAACGAAATATCGAAAGCATAATCCAACGGACAAGTATATCAACTGTTTCAATGAATGCAGTAAATAAGTTAACTGCTTTGGTAAATCTAGTCTATTTTAAATTCAAAGTATTTGGCATAATATGATAACAGAGACAGATTGAATAAAAGACAATCTAAGAGAAGGTTGGTTGGTGATACTGTAGTTGTATGACATTGACAAGTCGGCATGGTTCAGCGGAAACGGATAATTTATTAATGGGTGGGGGATGTTAATTTAAAAATAACCTAAAATTTGGTTTTAATCTTATTTTATTTGATTGTTGGGTATGAGCACCAACCAGCCTCCTGCTGTATTGTCTATGGTAAGTTTAAATTTTGAATTTATTGATAGATAACTTGTACGTCTGATCATGCACTCGTACAACGATTACAATATTTCATATGTATTATGCTATAAAAATTAAATGTGTAGTCTTAATGAACCTGATAATATATGAAGTGACAATTTGATTTAAGAAAAATGTGGTAGGTATAGTAAATGATGATTTATCAAACTCTGTATTAAATGTTCAGGCGGACAGGCAACTATGGGAAATTGAAGGAAAAAAGCTGAAATGTCATACCAGAAAATTTTCTGACATATTTATAAAGTTTCAGATTGCAAGAGCTATGTGTCGGAAACGTGGGGAGGTACACGTGGTAATTGATTATAACTGATTATTTGATTAGAGAAATATGAGATGAAACCTGATTGGTATTGTACTGCACTAATGAATCAAATGGAAAGTTCTATGGTGAATTGGATTTGAATATAATTAACTGAATAATGGAAAATGGAGGTAAGTAGTGATTATATGTTTGTTCAATATAGTATGGATGTACTTATGTTTGAGAAAGTGGAATTCTGGTAAAGTTCAAATGAAAAGAAAAGATAAATTGCTTTGGTGTACGTGTTAATGAAGAATTGAATTAAAGTAGTATGAATTAGGTGTCAGGTTGTATAATATTGTATTGAGTAAATAACTTATAGTAAAACTGAATAAGCCGTTATATATTCAAGCTCTAGTTGGGCATTTAATGTATGTATATCAGGATTCTTCAAGGATTTTAAAATTTCCATATGTTCCAGGTTATTGAGGACGTGGCCTTTTTGGTCAAAAAAATTAACTTTTTTACCCTGTTTTAAGTGTACAACTACCAAGTACTGTTATTTATATCATGGTTGATAAACAATTGTAATAAATATATATAATTTCTTATATAACAAAATAAAAAGTTTATAAGGAAAGATTTACGATATTTTGCATAATTATTTATTACTAGTAAATGCATTTTTTATTCACTTTTTTAAACCAAGTTGAAAATATAGCTCATGCTCTTTCATTTGGCACCTGCGGAATGGTTCTAACGTCATTTTTTTCTGACTTATGTGGTTGCAAAAAAAATGCTCTCTGTGATAAACAATTTGAATAAAATTTAAACAACTAAATGAATCGCTTTGAAATTTTTATCACATATTAAGCACCAAAGAGCCCTTATTTGAAAAAAAATTTCAAAGCTGTACACTAATTTTTACAACAGTTATTGGGATAATATTTTTTTTCAATTCCGACCTTTTTTCGCTATTATATTAACAATAAATGAGTATATCAAACTTTTGTAATACGCCATTTAAAGCTTTTTCCATAATCTCGAAGATATTTGTACTAAAAAAACCATAAGTTTGCCTGTTTTTCATTGATTTGAAAAAAAAATGTCATTTTTTGACAGTTAATTGTTTATAAATAAAAATGGCCGCCAGATCCTACGCAGGAAAGAGTTACAATTTGCTCATATAGGTATTACCTGTCGAATAAACGCTTCAGTACCCTGGCTGTTCAAGTGTCATGGAAAAAACCTTATTACCCTGGACGATATGCCTGCTAGGCATGGAAGTTAATTAAAAGGTAAGAGGATACTTTGGTCAGATAGGAAAGAAAATAATGAGGCGCGTATTCGGAGGAAGTAAGAAGCAAACGGGTGGAAGGAAAGAACTAATAACGAAGTAATGGCTTTGTACAAACAATCTGCCATCACCAAGTTTAAAAAATATGCACAAAATAGAATGTAATGTAGAAATAGTATTCATCAGGTCGTTGAGTTAGGAATTCTGTAAATATTTAGATTTGAGTTTTGTTTGAAATAATTATAACTAGTTAATCTATGGTAATATACAAGTGTATAAAACAATCATACCACCCTTTGTGATGTATGAAAGCGAAAATGGACGATAACAAAGGTAAACCAAAAGAGACTACGTGTTTGAGAAAGAAAAATCCTAAGGAAGATCTTTGAGCCTGTGTTGGAGGAAGCATCAGGACAATATAGGATAAGACACAGTATAGGATAACATACAGCTTGAAGAACTTTACCCAGATGCCAACATCATAAAAGAAATAAAGTTCAGAAAATTCCAATGGCAGGACACCTCAGAAGACATTCTGACCAAAGATGGGTAAGGCTGGCATGAGACGAAGTCCCAACAGGAAGAAGACCACACGGACGTCCTCGACTCCGGTGGCGAGATAATATAACAGGAGACCTGGTAGCTATGGGTGTGGAGAATTGGATAGAGGTTGCTCAAGATAGAGAAGAATGGATTGGATGCATGTTGTCGAGTCGACTAATACCCCAGGCTGTGGGTGAAAAAACGTGATATAATTCAGGAATTTTTGAAACCTATCAGGTGTTGTAAAGGACGATGCCAGGAATAACTTCTACTAAAATGTAACCAAAAATATTGTGCGCTTTTTTTTTAATTTCGATTTTCATTTGTTAAATTTGCAATTTTTATTGATTTTTAATTTTGTAGCTTAGGATATTGATTTTAGAGAAAAACTTTTTACTAGAAAGTTGTAGGAAATTAAAAAACCTACAATTTGAGCTATGGTAAGTTTAATTTCGTTAATTGGTTATTGCAAAACAGCCTGCGAAATGTCCAAAATGGCCGTTTTTTACAATTGCAATATTTATTGTTCAAATAATTTTTTTTATTTTTTAAAGCTTTAAAATAAAGATCTTTCAATTACAAACATAAAAAAAAATTTGAAGCCAGATTAACGAATCTGTTGCTTAGATATTATAAATTGTTTATCCCAAGAGGTAAAATGTCGAAGGCTATAACTTTTTGAAAAATAAATCGTAGAAAGTTGGTGAAACATACAATCTCCTTCGAAAGAGTTATATTTTCATATTCTGATGTAAATAAATGCGTAAAACATTTTTAAACCTCTAATTTTTGGATTTGAAAATAAGGGGGAAAATTTCGTTATAAACATTTAGAGCTGAAGCGGCCCTGTACATCCTATGAGTTTTTAACTTACATATTATTGTTGCTGAAGATGAAATGAAGATTTATAAAAAAATAAAAAATTTCTACGACCAACTGAAGCCGAGATAATTTTTGGGTTTGAAAATAAGGGGGCAAATTTCGTTATAATCATTTAGAGCTGAAGCGGCCCTGTATATCCGATGAGTTTCTAACTTACAGATTATTGTTGCTAAAGACGAAACGAAGATTTATAAAAAAATTAAAATTTTCTACAACCAACTGAAGCCGAGATAATTGTTTTTATTTTTTTCTTACACCATAGTGCCTTTATTTAAAACAATTAAGACATTATTTTACAGTCATTGACTAAAGAAAGACTTATGTTATCTTAAAATAAAAATTATTATAAAATATAACCACATTTAATTATTTAAAATTATTTTTAAATCGGTGCTTTTGCAAGCGGCCGAATTTTGCAAATCGCCCGGCTCGCTTCAAATCCGCGCGCTCGGAAAATTTTTACGTAACTTGTATTAAATAATGACAGAAAACAATTTAATAATATTACCATTATAATATACAGTCTATTTACCACTGTATTTGTTTTTCTTGATAAACTTTTATATGTGAAATCTAAAAAGAATAGTCACTACAAGAAGAAAAAGTTTTATATTGTATATTATAGTAAGAAGTAACATTATTATTATTATATTTATATAGCAATGAAAAAATTAAAAATCTAGTTATATATTTCATATACAGCGTGTCTACTTGAGTTGGAAACATATGGGAAACTTTTTTATTATTAATTTTACGAAAAAAAGTTATTCTTTATAAAAAGTTCTGCATGCCCCAAAACCTAAGATTCAATCATCAGATATCAAATTTTCTGAATATTATACGAGGTATGTCAAAAAATATGAACTTCGTTCAAGAGTAAAGTACCTTTATTTCTCTCAATATCGAAAATGCTTATTCTGAAAAGTTGTTTGAAAATAAAAACTAAGCTCAAATATGCAATTACATGCTTCTAATTGGAAAAAAATATTTTCCAAATTTTTCTCAAATTTATTGATACTAACTTCGTTTTGATTCATTACACATACGATAACTCTTTTATTATTACTTTTACGAAAAAAAGGTATTCTTTATAAAAAGCTCTGTAGGTCATAAGGCCGAAGATGCAACCAACAGATATCACATTTTATTAATTTTATACGAGTTATGTCAAAAAATATGAATTTCACTCAAGAGTAAAGTACCTTTATTTTTCACAATATTGAAAACAGTTATTAAAAAAGTTGTTTAGAACTAAAAACTATGTGTCAATATGCAATTACATCCTTCTAATTGAAATACAGTGAAATATAAAGGTGCTATAATATTGAGCGAATTTCATATTTTTTGACACACCTCGTATAAAATTAATAAAAGTTGATATATCATGGTTGTGTCTCAGATTTTAGACCATGCAAAGCTTTTTACGAAGAATAACTTTTTTTCGTAAAATGAATAATAAACGAGTTATCATATTTGTAATAATTAAAAACAATGTTGGGTATCCTTAAATTTGAGAAAATTTTTTTTTCAATAAGAAGCATGTAATTGCATATTTGATATTAGTTTTTAATTCCAAACAACTTTTTATCATAAGAATTTTCGATATTGAGAGAAATAAAGGTACTTTACCCTTGACCGAAATTCATATTTTTTGACATACCTCGTATAATATTCAGAAAATTTGATATCTGATGATTGAATCTTAGGTTTTGGGGCATGCAGAACTTTTTATAAAGAATAACTTTTTTTCGTAAAATTAATAATAAAAAAGTTTCCCATATGTTTCCAACTCAAGTAGACACGCTGTATATGTATCATTTTTGTAATATTATTTCTTCAGAAATGAAATTTCACATATAAAAGTTTATCAAGAAAAACAAATACAGGGGTAAATAGATTGTATATTATAACGGTAATATTATTAAAATGTTTTTTGTCAAAATTTATTACAAGTTACGTAAAAATTTTCCGACCGCGCGAATTTGAAGCGAGCCGGGCGATTTCCAAAATTCGGCCGCTCGCAAAAGCACCGATTTTAAAAATAATTTTTAATAATTAAATCTAATTATATTTTATAATAATTTTTATTTTAAGATAATATAAGTCTTTCTTTATTCAATGACTGTAAAATAATTTCTTAATTTTTATAAATAAAGGCACTACGACTTAAGAAAAAGAAAACAATTATCTCGGCTTCAGTTGGTTGTAGAAAATTTTTATTTTTTTATGAATCTTCGCTTTGTCTTCAGCAACAATAATCTGTAAGTTAGAAACTCATAGGATGTACAGGGCCGCTTTAGCTCTAAATGTTTATAACGAAATTTGCCCCCTTATTTGCAAACCCAAAAATTATCTCGGCTTCAGTTGGTCGTAGAAATTTTTTATTTTTTTATAAATCTTTGTTTCATCTTTAGCAACAAAAATCTGTAAGTTAAAAACTCATAGGATGTACAGGGCCGCTTCAGCTCTAAATGTTTATAACGAAATTTTCCCCCTTATTTTCAAACCAAAAAATTAGAGGTTTAAAAATGTTTTACGCTTTTTTTACATCAGAATATGAAAACATAAATCTTTCGAAAGAGATTAGATGATTCAATAACTTTCTACGATTTTTTTTAAAAAGTTATAGCCGATTTGACCTCTTGTGATAAACAATTTATAATATCTAAGAAACAAATTCGTTAATCTAGATTTACAATTTTTTTTATGTTTGGAATTGAAAGATCTTCATTTTAAAGCTTTAAAAAAAAATTATTTGTACAATAAATAATGCAATTGTAAAAAACGGCCATTTTGGACATTTCGCAGGCTGTTTTGCAATAACCAATTAACGAAATTAAACTTACCATAGCTCAAATTGTAGGTTTTTTAATTTACTACAACTTTCTATTAAAAAGTTTTTCTCTAAAATCAATATCCTAAGCTACAAAATTAAAAATCAATAAAAATTGCAAATTTAACAAATGAAAATCGAAATTAAAAAAAAGCGCTCAATATTTTTGATTCCATTTTAGTAGAAGTTATTCCTGGCATCGTCCTTAACAACACCTGATAGGTTTCAAAAATTCCTGAGTTATATCCTGAAATCGACCTATTTTTCACCCACAGCCTGGGGTATAAATCCCACGAAGTGTTGTAATGCCACGGATTAAGTAAGTAAGTAAATCTTATGGTTATGTTTGTGATGGGTGGTCCTTCTAAGATGATAGACTCAGTAAAACAGAGGTTAAAACAAAATAAATATATTCGATCTAATTATTTACAGATCGAAAGAAATAAAAATAAAATATTATTCTATTTGTCGCGAAGTCCTCCTCCGGGTAGACGTATGAAAAAGACGAGCAAATTTAACAATAATATGAAATGTTCCTACACCTCAGCACAGTGTAAGTTTGCAAAACAGTCACGCTATTCAAATATTAAAAATGTATCGAGAGCTCGCTCACCACTGTTTAATTATGAGCGGCAAACTACCTCACCACGGTACACCATGCCGCTCAAATTGGCCAGCCTTAGCTTGCGAGATCACGTCACGACGGTGGCTCGGTACTCAGGTCGGCCTGCCTAGCTCACCTCGCTTGGCTGGTATTGGAGCCCAGAGCTGTCGCTTCAAGACTGGCGGATCTCTGCTTGTGACCTCCTTAAATATCCCTCTGCCTGTGTTGTTTCGGGGAAGTGGAACTGAGTGGAGCAACTACGCGATTTGTGAAACTCGCACGGTTCTAAGTGTGGATGCGTGTTCAACGTATCGGCGTATCATTACATGTTATGTAAAATGCTCTAGGTCCTAATGGCCTCCTATACGTATAAATAAATAATAAATATTTCTAAAATGAAAATAATCCGTTTCGTTTTTATTCAATTCGAGTCTCTTCCGATCCTCTGACATCCTGTTTCGGGGTCTACCCTCTTTCAAAGAGGCTTTGCAAGAAGACTAATTTTAATCAAAACTAAACGAGAAGATGGTATAAACATTCAAATATTTATACCGGAGTATGGCTAGACTGACCTCTAACGGGAAACGATAAAATAAGTTGTCTAAAATAAGTCTAACAATAAATAAGTGTCGACAACAAATCAAGTAATCTGTTAACCTAGGTATACTCAGTACCAATCCAGGCGACGCTAGGAAAATATTCCAACAATGCATCGCAAATTACCCATATGAAACGCTATCATTTTGTACTGTAATAAATATAGAGTATGGTATCATTTTTGTTTTATAGAAGAAACGACCCCAAAACACGGTGTCAGAGGATGGCAAGAGACTCGAATTGAATCAGAACGAAATCGATTAGTTTAATTTTTGTTTTATACTATACATTTATTTATATACATTATTTATTAGAATACAAAATGACAGTGTTTCATATGGGTAATCTGCGATGTATTGCTGGAATATTTTCCTAGCGTCGCCTGTTTGGTACTGAGTACCTGGGTTAAAAAATTACTTGATTCGTTGTCAACATTCATTTCACTCATTTCATAAATATTTTTTTTTTAATATTCCCACTAAAAACAAACGGAAACTGATTAATTATCATCTATTAATTTGTTTACTTTTAGTTCTATTGCGCTAGGGCTGTACACCCAGTAAGTGTCGCTTCCAATGCACGAATGAAAGAGTATAGCGAAATAGGTCCGAAAACGTCTGAATTGGACATATTTTATTCAATCCATTGAAATTTTTAAAATTTTTAGTAAATATAACTATTACATAATAGTGGTTTTACTTCATGTTAGTATTTTTTAACTACATGGTATACAGCCAACCTAGGGAACTACCCTTTTTAGAAAGAATTAAAGTACTATTAAGTGTTATTATTTTGTTGAGCCACAATATGACAAGAACAAATTGACAATATTTAGTTGTCGGTATATCTGTTTTCATTCAAAAGTCAATAAATACATATTGGTTCATTAATAATAATGTTCTATTTGTGATTCAATATAGATAATTAAATAGACAACCAATCAACATACCTTATGTCTGGTACATACAAAAAACCTATTTAGTATTACAATGGTATTACCTCATAATTAATATTTTTTATAAAATCTTTTATAGTGTGTATAATAATTTGGTCAGAAGCTGTACTTACACTACGAAAAAAAAAACAGAATCTGTTCAGATTGTTTTCAGAGGTTTAAACATCTACTGATGCGTTTTAAATAATTCTTTAACTGTGAATGTAAACCATACTTTTCACGTTCTCAGCTATTATATTTTTATTTTTTTCTTAGCGACAAAGGTTTCCTATTTTACATGTTATTATGGAGCTTAAGGATTTTTATGGTCGTCGACACCGACCCTAATATTATTATGCAGGTAATTTTTAATCCCATTTTATATAAATACGATAAGTAATAAAATCATGTTGGGTATTTCACAATATTATATTCGGTAAAATACAATTACTTACAGTAATTAGGGCAAATTTTAACATCTTATTAGTTGTATTGTACAAACTAGTTATATGTTATGTTTAAAATATGATCACATTGTCTTTTAGACCTAGAGATACCTATTTATGGGATATATAAGATTTTTAAAGTATTCAAACAAATTTTTGTATCATTATCCAGGTACCTGACGCATTCTTAGAAAATTTAAAAAGGAATAAAACCAGCATTTTTATATAAAACTTGAATAAAGGATTCTCAAAAGATTAAGTAAAGATATCCCAAATCTACAATCCTGTATCTATAATAGCATTATAGAACTAGATATTTTCTAGTTAAACAAAGATTATAGCTTGTATGTAAACAAAAAAATGCAATCCATGGGAGTGCTAATCCCGTGTAAGACCAACAAAGGGTTAATTACAGAAAAATTTAAGTATGAAACAAACCTTGCGCCTGTACAGGCTGAACATAATTTTTTTCTACCTCTTGTAATTGTTTTTCAATAAATTCTTTTTTTTCTATACTATTGTCTTCAGTGATTTCACCTCATGTTTCACAACTCTTGCTCGACTCTACTTGATTTTCTAAAAAACAAAATATTTTAAGTCACTTTTTCTAAAATTGTTTGTGGACAGCGTGTGGATATATTATTAGGTTTTTAAAACCTTTAAAAAAAAAAAGAAATATTTTTTAAATATGAAACCGCCTAATTCAAGACATAAATAATCCACTTGGTACAGCTTCATATTGTTTAAGACAGCATAATTGGTCAATTCTTGAAATACTATAAACAAAAATAAAAATAAATTACTAAAAAAACTCGAAAAGTTCTAACCATCCTCGTTAATTATTTATTTTACTAACACAACTCTTTTAACTAACACAATAATCTAACCATGTAAAGTTAGGCCGAATTTACTTTGTAATACGGCGATTTGGCGGTTTCTAACTGTAGCCGTAGCATTCTTGAAAGTATATTAGCGGTAAGTGCAATTTGCTAAGGTATATGGACGGCAACTGTAGCAGATACCGTCAAAACGCCATAGTATCTAACATTTGCCGCCAAATGGCTTAGTATTTTAATTGAAAAGTGTAGACACCGCTAACAAAATTGCAATTTTATTTAAAATATAATGCTTCTACAACTCAAAAGACTTTGTAAATATATACCTACTAAATACCCTGTTCTACCTAGAAATACAAAAATCTCATTTTCGATAAAAAATCATTTACCGCCTTTGGGCTTAGCACGGCAGTATTGGTCAATGTAAATCCTAGTTTTACTTTGACTGAATAATAACGTTATATTGTATACAGGGTGTCCCGAAAAGATTGGTCATAAATTATACCACATATTCTGGGGTCAAAAATAGTTCGGTTGAACCTAACTTACCTTAGTACAAATGTGCTCATAAAAAAGTTATAGCCCTTTGAAATTACAAAATGAAAATTTATTTTTTTCGATATATCGAGAACTATTAAAATTTTTTTATTGAAAATGGACATGTATCATTCTTATGGCATGATCATCTTAAAACAAAATTATAGTAAAATTTGTCCACCCATAACATTGTATGGGGGTTTTGTTCCATTAAACCCCCCCAAACTTTTGTGTACCTTCCAAGTAATACATTATTGTGGTACCGTTAGTTAAACACAACGTTTTTAAAACTTTTTTGTCTCTTAGTATTTTTTCGATAAGCCAGTTTTTTTCGAGATGCGGCTTCTTTTTTAATGATTAATTATTTATATGGGAAATAAGCCAGAATTAAAATGAAAAAAATAATTTTATTAACGTTTCGACGCCCAAATCGGGTGCCGTTGTCAAAATACAAAATATTACTAAAATAAACAAAACTAATAATATTAGAAGAATTTTTTTGCTTGGCAACAACACTTTTGTTTATTTTAGTAATATTTTGTATTTTTACAACGGCACCCGATTTGGGCGTCGAAACGTTAATAAAATTATTTTTTTCATTTTAATTGTGGCTTATTTCCCATCTAAATAATTAATCATAAAAATGCCACAAGGAAATAGCTTCAGAACAACATTCTTTTTTAATATATTTACATAAAAATTTTATAGGGGTTTTGTTCCTTTAAACCCCCTAAATGTTTGTGTACGTTCCAATTAAACTATTATTGTGGTACCATTAGTTAAACAAAGTGTTTTTAAAACATTTTTTTGCATTTTAGTCCTTTTTTGATGAAGTCATCTTTTATCGAGATGTGGCTTCTTTTTCAAAATATACGTAAAAATATAAGTTAGAAATAAATTTTCATATTATTAACAGTTGTGTGTAATCATACTTAACCATAGATATATAAATATGTGGTGGATTCGAAAAATATTCAAAATATCTCGATAAATACTGGCTTATCAAAAAAGTACTAAGAGGCAAAAAAGTTTTAAAAAGATTGAGGTTAACTAACGGTGTCACAATCATAATTTAATTGGAACGTACACAAAAGTTTGGGGGGGGGGGTTTAAGGGAACAAAACCCCCATAAAATTTTTATGGGGTTCACAAATTTCACTTTAATTTTTCTTTTAAGATGTTGCTGCCAAAATAATTCCACATGTCCATTTTCAATAAAAATTCTCTAAGAGTTTTCGATATATGAAAAAAAAATCTATTTTCATTTTGTTACTTCAAAGGGCTGTAACTTTTTTTATGTGCAATATTGTATATAGATAAGTGAGGTTCAGTCACCCTATTTTTGATCCCAGAATCTGTGGTATAATTTATGACCAATCTTTTCGGGACACCCTGTATAAATATACTACTATATTTTTATGTTTAAGGTATTCTCACTAAAAAAGAACAGGAAAATGATTAATTGTCATTTATTATTGCCTACCCTTGAGTTCTATTGCGCTAGGGATGTACACCCCGTAAGTGTCGCTTCCAACGCACGTCCGTGACAATTTATTTAACTTGAAGGGTTCCAACTTCAACGGGGAATACATGTGCGGATTGAAAAAGGAGACAATAAAAAATAAACTGCACGAGAAAGAGAATAGCGAACAAAAGGACGACCGAAAGCTCACAATTAATATTCTCTATTTATAATCTTCGTGGGGCTGAAATTGCAAGTGGCCTGAAGATGATATTAAAAATTGTATAATTTGTCTCTCCGCGAAGGCGCGTTGGGTTTTAAACTGTTATTTATTTATGCGGAACTGGTCGCAGATTTTATAAGTGGGAAGGCAGTGACAAGGGATTTATTACATTAACGGAAAGAGGACGAAGGTCCAGATATAAAATTTGACCGCTCAAATAATGTTTGTCAAAAATCATACAGAAAAATCCATTTTTCAATAGGGTAAACATTAATAAAATAATACCCCGAGCTTACGAAATACGTAGGACCCAGCAATAACCGCTGAGTCGAATTATAAAACCGAGTCGGTACTAAAAAAAATAAAACGCAGTAAACAATACAAAATATTTATTTATGAAACAGTTGGTAAACCATGCTTTTTGCGAACGCACGCGATATTTAGAGCACGAGCGACAACGGAGCGAGTGAAAGACATCGCTTAAATTCGCAAAAAGTACTTCACGCACAGTTTCATACAATAGTTTATCTACGATAAACCAATAAAAAAACTGTAACTCTTCTCCACTGGAATTCATTTTACTCTGGGCTAATTAGCAAAATACAAGGAAAAGTTATTTACCAGCAACTTTATTGCTGGAATAGAATCTTATTTTTGTATGTATTAATAATATAGGTATGCAAAGCCCGCAGATAGTGTGCTACTTTTTTTATAAACAAAATGGCGCCCGAAAATCGTGTTTTTTTTCAATTTTTGCTCTATAACTCCAACGATTTTAACTTTACACCAAAAATACTCAAATAAAAATTCACCGCAATTAAATTCTGCATAGAGACGTGTTTTTCCCGATTCACTTTGACGAAAACTTTCCCCGGAAAAAGCGGGTTTTTCCAACAAAATCTTTAATTTTCAACTAAAATTTTAGATAAGTAATTGTTAATCAATAATTAAATAACTTGGTAATGTGAAAGCCCTTTTTGTGTAGATTATAATTCCAGAAGCCGATGGAAATTGAATGAACAGTTCAACAATAATTGAATTGTTAATTAAAAATTTACGGTCGCTATAATAACGACAATAATTATGAAGCATAAGAATAGCTATGATTTTTTAATAAAAAGACACTATGCCTATCTAATGTACTTTACAGAATTGAAATTGGAGTATTTAGGTGGCCTCAGGAATATTTTAAAATTATAAACAATTTTTTGGTTTATAAACAAATAAAATATCTCGGGAAATATTAAACTAAATTAAATACTGAAAACGGTATTCGAAAAACAGCGGAAGGATGCTTCTTTTAAAAGAAAAACGTTTAATTACGACGAGTGGTTCCTGAGATACAACCGGTGAAATTTGACCGGAATTTACGACAAAGATATAAACAATAGGATCGTAATTTTCAAACCATCATCTTTTTGTTTTCGTCCTCTTTCTCCACACCAATTTTCATATCTTTAAAATACTCATACCATATATTATTATAATAAAAACTATCGATAATACGTGTGAAAATTGCCAAAAATAGCAAAATTCCAATCAAAAATTAGGTTGGAGAAAATGTAACCCTCAAAGTTCAAAATCGGTATACATTAAAAAATGCATTTTCTCGGCTTCCCATGGAGCAATTTCTTTCATTCTTTTTTTGTTCCCTAATAACTCGAGTAGAGCCATAGAACTAACGCATTATTAAATGTCAAACTTGCTTTTGTTTTGTTATAATAGATTAATTTTTTTATAAGAACAGAAAACTACATATTTTTTCCAGTTGTAGGCTTTTTTAGATAAACTTACTAGAAGTGTACCTTTTAAAGTTAAAAACATTATTATTCTCATTTGAAAGCTGTATAATTATTTAAACAATTTTTATTTAAACAAGTTAAAATTTTGTGTTACAATAAATAAATTAATTTGTTATAACAAAACAAAAGCAAGTCTGACAGTTATTAACGCGTTAGGTCGATGGCTCTACTCGAGTTACTTGGGAACAAAAAAAGAATGAAGGAAATGGCTCCATGGGAAGCCGAGAAAATGCAATTTTTTAACGTATACCGATTGTGAACTTTGAGGGTTACATTTTCTCCAACCTAATTTTTGATTGGAATTTTGCTATTTTTGGCAATTTTCACAAGTATTATCGATAATTTTTATTATAATAATATATGTTATGAGTATTTTAAGGATATGAAAATTGGTGTGGAGAAAGAGGATAAAAATAAAAAGGTGACGGTTTGAAAATTATGATCCTATTTTTTATATCTTTGCCGTAAATTCCGGTCAATTTTGACCGGTTGTATCTCAGGAACTGCTCATCATAATTAAACGTTTTTTCTTTTAAAAGAAGCGTCCTGCCGCTGTTTTTCGAATACCGTTTTTAGTGAACTACAACAACCACGTGAACATCCAAAAAAAAAATTATCAAATCCTTATAATATAGGAAAATGAAAATGCATTTCAGGAAGAAAAAAACCTGCTTACAAACATTTGGCTAAAAATTACTGCTTACTGTCATTTATAAACAAGATTTTCCAAAATATTAAAGATAGGATGCAAACAAAACATTACAAGCAACCCAAAAACACTTACAGGAAGAGAAACAAAGTTGACAACAGTACGATGTATAAAGGGGCTTAACAAAAAGATTGAAAAGGATACGAAACAAAAAATACAACATCACAGCAACTCTGTAAACAAACACAAGACTTAGCATTAATATACGATGCTAATTTTCTCTTTACCAAGAAGTCCTTTAGAGCAAACTCGTTGTTCGATGGTTTTTTGGTCGCTGAACACTAATATTTTGTCAGAGGTGATCTCCGAGGCCACTGGTGTCCATGATGGGTCTTATTGGAGGTTAATGGAAATTCGATACAGAAACAGTACCTACAAACTCATTACTCAGGGTTTTTTTGGGAACGCTGATCACGAATATGGCAATGACGATGGTCTCGGATGAACCTGGTGACCAGGACGTCTCCTGGAGTTTTGTGAAAATAAGATACAAAAACTATTGTAGAACATTACCCTCCTGGGTGCCATATGTCTCGTAGAACATTGCCTAAATAATATTCATCATCAGCGATTCCAGAAACCTCCGAGTAAATAGCTTACATTGATTTTGTATCGAATTTGTACAAAACTTTATGAGACAATGCCTGTTCTAGTTACCAAGGCATCGTAGACCATCGATATTATGATATTCTCGATGAGCGACCCCAAAACCCCTCGATTAACGATTTACTGCGCATTAATTTTGTATAAAATTTTCACAAAACTCTAACATTATTACTAATAAAACCCTCGTATTCTAACGTTATTCCGTATATATATAGAATAGTTATCCTAAGTATAAGGTAGATATAGAACAAAAATAATTTGTTACTAATAAACTCGGTATAAGTTAGATAGAAATATTCCCACTTTATTCCGAAATAATAGTTTGGCAACGTCGCAATCTTCTGCACAAATACATAGAACAACGATATATTGTGTCAAATATGTCAATTTTGATTTTTCTATGTAACTGACAAACCAAATTAACCTCAGCGAAAAGTTTTTTTTGAAAATTCGTTTTTATGAAAATACCAGCTTTTCAAATCCCAAATTAGATTTAATTCTACAGTCAATAAACAGAGTTGTTCAAATTGTTTATAAGCCAAAATTGACTCTACTTTTGTAAATGTTTGTAATCACCTTGAAATTTTCTGGGCATTATATCTGTGGCATGGTTCTAAACGTGCCAATGTCAATTTTTTTTTGTACAGCTTTCTTTTGGACCAAACAAAATGCAAAAAATTGACTCTGGTCCTTTTAACATTAAGCCACATTATGTGACTTGGTGCTAAAATGGCCAATTTCAATTTTTTGCATTTTGTTTGGTCAATATTAAATTCAAAAGGGAGCTGTATAAAAAAAACAAAAATTTAAAATTGTCCCTTTTAGAACCAAGCAACAGATATGGACTATTTGACTTAACTTTTCTTGCAATATCAAAGTCTTAAATTTATTTTGGCAAAAGTTATAGCAAATTTTTAATTTTCGAAATTTTAGTCTTACTTTGCAATTTTCAGTAGTAATAACCCAAGGACATTGATAATTGTTCGAAAAAATTTTATAACAGATTTCGAAAGCTTGTTGCTTGGAAACAGACCGACGCCGTAGGCGGAGGTCTGTTGCCTGTAAGCAACAAGCTTGAGAAAGTTGTTAAAAAATTTTTGAGCATTTATCAATGTTCGAGGGTTATTCGGATAGAAAATTTTTTGCTGGTTATGAAAAAAAAAATACAGAGCAGAAACAATTTATTTAAATGTGCAATTAACAAAGGAATAATTAGAAAAATTTAATGAAGATTGATAATTTATATACAGTAGCTTCTTTAAACTCTGTACCATCTTTTCTTCTCATGTTCACAGCCCAATCCTTTAAAATCGACGCCAATTCTTCCACCGTCCGATTTCCATCTAATTCATATTTTCTATCATTGCAAAAGTCCATAAACGCTTTCCATACAAATTTTTTACTGTAAACAGTATTCTTTGGTATATTTGATTCGATAATTTCATTAATATTCTCATCAGTATTACAACCAAATCGTGACATTTTGAAATATTGAATATTTGAAATGTCAAAATCGAAATGAAACGAAATGTAGGTATTCATAGCTACATGATTGAGTGAAAACAGCCCATGGGATCTATTTTCAGTATAATGTTGGTTGTATTCAATCAGATGACCACAAATTAATTGATTTCATTGGATTTCTAATTGAGCAAAAAATTTTCGAAAAAACAGATAATCGGACCAAAATTAAAAAACCCATTATTAGCCCATTTTTGCCGGTAGCGATTTAAACGAAAAAACTGCCATTTTTGACCCTTATTTGTTAATAACTAAAATTCTCGTCCCAATTGTGACTGGCATTTTTGTATTTATAATGTATTAGCTATATAGTACCAAAAAAATCCATTTGCAACATGGCTGCTCAAATTTCCCAACAAAACCCATATTTCTCTGGACTTAAAAACCTTACACCCTCTTTAGAAAAACGATATTTAATTCTGAATTCCTTATCGGTGTATTGTGAAAAGGGATTTATTCTATCTTTGAAAAGTTTCCTTTTTCGTGTACTTTCTATCATGTTAATTAAATTATCAACTTCTTCTACAGTCGCAATACCTTTTAACACATTTTTTTATTATATAACTGCTCACAAAACAAATCAAAAGATAATATATTTTTCCCTTTGATGACATTGACAGTCATAAAATAGGTTATACCAGACTTAAACAAGGGTGTGGGTCGGTATAAACTTGGACTAAATTCTTATACCAAGTATAACCTATATCTAAGTTATTCCATGTTTATTGGTAGTGATTTTGCCTATACCTGATTTATTCTCAGTATAAATTTTATACTTGGTTTATTAGTAACAGTGTAAGAGACGTTCTTATCATCAGGTGCGTCGAAGACCATCAGCGTCATAAAATTCATGATAAGCGTGTCCAAAAACCCCCAGTAATGGGTTTGTACTGATTTTGTATCGAATTTGCATAAAGCTCCAGATATTATGTGCACCAAGTGTCTCGGAGACCATCCCCGATATGATTTTAGTGTTTAGCGACCCCAGAACTAACCGAATAACGATTTTGAATCCATATTGTATCAAATTTTCGTAAAACTGTAACGGGTGGAAAGGTCATTAGTATTTTCTAATCACTAACTTTCGCTACGCACTGTATGTTAGATTCGTTAAATTCATATTTGTTTATCAAAGAATCGTGAGTTTCTAACAGATCTTTCGTATTACGTAATTCCTTCTTGATTCCCACGATGCATGATATTTTTCATTGCCGTCCAAATGCCGATAAAGAGTACGTTGTGTGTTTTCGGCTAAGTGTCAAAAGGATTTAATTACATTTTGAGACTGAGAGTGTGGAAAGTGTTTATGTTAGAGCTGAAATGTAGACATAAATAACGTCTGTAACGTCTATAGCATTGATAAAATCCTTAAGTGTCTGAATTCTCAGAATTAGCTGTTAGAATACGAGTCAGTAGTTTTGGGTGAGAACCAGAAATCTGTTTATGTAAAATAAGCTTTTTTTCATTGGTTAGGAAGAAAGATTATAGCCTCAGTAGGATGCTCTTATTTATCGTTTTCTCGCTATCTTATTGGCGGAAGAAATGTTTGGTTTGTTTCTATTGGATAAACGATCTGATATTGGTAGAATGGGAGGTAAATTCTTTTTTTGAGAGAAGGAACCTTGTAAAAAAATGGGACGAGAAGAGTTAGTTCCAGTTGAGCTGTCATCGAGTTCAGGGGTGAGAGCTATCGACAAGAAGATCCTGCCGGTGCTTCGGGTCGCCAATATGCGGTTACCGGCAAAATTAGTAGTGCAGTTCCAGTTAAGTTTTTACAATTTTATTGCAGAAGTTTTGGTGTTTAGTTAGTGTTTTGTGCCAGTATGGCTTAAGTAATCTGCAGGCCACGGCGTTCAGCTGTTTTTAAGAGAACGCGATATTTTTTACCCCTATTGGTACCATATTTCTTTAAATGCAAGCAGAAGTTAAGAAGTATTCTTTTGATGTTACTAGTTCAACACCCCAGTTAAAGCCTAAAGTTTGCTAGTATTTTTTGATTCCGTTAATGAACTAGATAAAAAATTCTCTTTTTTTAATATTTTTGTTCGAGTGAGTGCTAATTTATTTTGACAATGCTGAATTTTTCTATAAAAGTTTTTTGATGAACTATGGAGTTTTTTATGAACTATGGAGTTTTTTTTATTGAACTATGGATAACCTTATGTACTTTTGTTACAACTTTACTTTTGTTACTTTTGTTACTTTTGTTGTAACCTTAATGTATAAATTTAGTGACTTTAGTGAAGTGAAATCGCGCTTTGGACTTAACAACTACCAAGAAAAATCAGGACTTATAAACAAGGTATATTTTGTAAACTTTCTATTTTATTTTTTTTTTTGGTAATCACGATCTCTATTTGTAGACGGTAAGTGATCACAAATTTAGATTTATTTTTTTTGTTTTAATAAATAATGTTTAATTTGCTAAATACAATCTTATTATTTCTCTTTTTCTTCTCTCTTGTATCGTAAGAACAATGATTGGCTGAGTATATACATATAGAGTAAGATAAGGTAAGTTACGTTATAAGTATTTTGTATATTGTGTATATTCTGTGTGACTATGTTTTTGTTTTATTTTGATTTAGCTATCTATCTTTCCTTTAGTATTTCTATTTTTTGTATAATTTTTGGTTCCCTTGACGTAACCAGTGGCGCCCAATAATTTATTTTTTTTGACATCCTTATTTTGATTTTTATAATTTTTTTATTTTTTTCTCTAAGCTAATAAGAGTATACTAATAACACCCCTTAAATATCCACCCCGCATCTCTTCCGATTCTGAGCTACTGAGGCATGCCCTTCATTGTGTAACATCCCCTAATATGACATAACAACATCTTGTCAAAATTCTATTCCTTTTTCATGTTATACAAATATCACCCTCTTTTGGGGCATGTTACAAAAGTCCGGAAGACGATGGCCATCCTTGGCACCAGGTGCCTCGAAAACTATCGCCGATGTGATATTAATGTACAGCGACCCCAAAAATCTCGAGTAACGAGTTTGCATGGCATTTGTATCCAATGTCCATAAAACACCAGACGAGGCCCATCTTGACACCAGGTGATTCGGAAACCATCACTGGCATCATATTTGTATTGAGCAAGCCCAAAACTCCCGGGTATAAAATTTGATCTCATTGCCATCAATTATTTTCAAATTACAAATTCTTCATCACTTCGTAATGTATTTTGAAAAATTCATTTTCCTTGTTTAATAATGTGATTTTCGTTTCGTCATCATAATTTTTATTCACAAAATTTCCAAATTCTCTTACGAATCGAAAGCAAAAGTTTTATTGAGATTGATCCAACTGCGGAAATTTGGTAGGTTTAGTGCTTCATTTCCGCGCCTAGTAGTCCAGGGTAATAAGGTTTTTTTCATGACACTTGAACAGCCAGGATACTGAAGCGTTTTTTCGACAGGTAATACCTATAAGAGCAAATTGTAACTATTTCCTGCGTAAAATCTGGCCGCTATTTTTATTTATAAACCATTAAGTGTCAAAAATGGCATTTTTCACTTTTTTTTCAAATCAATGGAAAACAGGGAGACTTATGGTTTTTTTAGTACAAATATCTTCTGGATTATGAAAAAATCTTTAAAATTATGTATTACAAAGTTTGATATACTCATTTATTGTTAATATAATTGTAAAAAAAATCCAAAATTATTTTCGCAATAACTAGTGTAAAAATTAGTATACAGCTTTGAAATGTTTGTCAAATAAGGGTTCTCTGGTGCTTAATATGTGATAAAAATTTCAAAGCATTCATTCAGTTGTTTAAATTTTATTCAAATTGTTTATCCCAGAGAGCATTTTTTTTTGCAATAACATAAGTCAGAAAAAATTGACGTTAGAAGCATTCCACAGAGGTGTCAAATTAAAGAGCATGAGCTATGTTTTCAACTTGGTTTAAAAAAGTGAATAAAAAATGCATTTACTAGTAATAAATAATTATGCAAATGTATCGTAAATCTTTCCTTATAAACTTTTTATTTTGTTATATAAGAAACGTGGACCTAGTTGCTTGCACAACACGCAAACTAGAAGAAATGCGTACCACCTTCTCAAATGCCTCAAAAAATATGGTCCTGGCAGTAAACGAGGAGAAAACTAAGTTGGTGGCATCAACACCCAACAATAGAGCCAGAAACATCGGCCACCAATTCTCTGTTGATAACTCTACCTTTGAAGTGGTGGACAAATTTATATACTTAGGCTCCCTGATCACCAAGGAAAACGTCATGACAGAAGAAATCAAGCGAAGGATAATCCTAGCGAACAAATGCTATTTTGGACTGAGTAGACATATGAGAAGCAGAAACTTAAGCCAAAAAACAAAAATAACCATATACAAAACCCTTATACAACCAGTGTTGACATATGGATCGGAGACATGGGCCATCTCCAAGGCGGATGAAAACCTTCTGCTTATATTTGAACGAAGGATCCTGAGAGGCATATTCGGTGGCATCTGTGAAAATGGTATTTGGAGGAGGAGGTACAACTACGAGGTATACCACAGATATAAACATGTATTTGGTGGAAAAGACGTAGTATCTCTTATAAGAATAGGATGACTAAGATATGCAGGACATCTAGCAAGATCACAGCATAACAACCCTCCTAGAAGAATCCTTATGTCAAAACCTGTGGGAAGTAGAAATAGGGGTAGGCCAAAACTTAGATGGAAAGATGGTGTAGATGAGGATGGGAGAAAAATAGGCGCAGCAAACTGGCAACGGTTGGCAATGGATAGGACTGACTGGCGTAATAGACTTGGGAAGGTCGAGGCTCTTTCATAGGGCTGTAGCACCATTGATGATGATATAAGAAGTTATACATATTTATTACAATTTTTTATCAATTATGATATAAATAACATTAATTGGTAGTTGTGCACTTAAAACAGGGTAAAAAAGTTAATTTTTTTTGACAAAGTTATTCAAAAAGTTTATAAAGAAAAATTGACGATACTTTTGCATAATTATTCATTACTAGAAAATGCATTTTTTATTAACTTTTTTAAACCATGTTGAAAATGTAGCTCATGCTCTTTCATTCGATACCTGTGGAATGGCTCTAACGTCATTTTTTATGACATGTTATTGCAAAAAAATGCTATCTGGGATAACCAATTTAAATAAAATTTAAGCAATTGAATGAATCGCTTTGAAATTTTTATCACATATTAAGCACCAAAGAACCCTCATTTGACAAAAATTACAAAGCTGTACACTAATTTTAACAACAGTTATTGAGAAAATAATTTTTTTTGCAATTCCGACCTTTTTTCGCAATTATATTAACAAATAAATGAGTATATCAAACTTTGTAATACGTCATTTTAAAGCTTTTTCTATAGTCTCGAAGATATTTGTACTTAAAAAATCAAAAGTTTCACTGTTTTCCGTTGATTTGAAAAAAAAATGGGAAAATGCCATTTGACAGTTGTTTATAAATAAAAATGGCCGCCAGATTCTACGCAGGAAATAGTTATAATTTGTTCCTATAGGTATTACCTGTCGAAAAAATGCTTCAGTACTCTGGCTGCTGAAGTGTCACGAACAGGGTATATTTTTGTCTTATTACTCTGGCCTATAGTTGCACAATAATAATTATAAAAGATTACAGAGCAACCTCTTATACAAAAATAATTACTCCGAAAACCGTTCGAAAGTTTCTGCTTTAAAAAATTGCCTTGTTTGTTTGAAATTATGTCGACAGCACGAACGATAACTCTCAACTATTTTGTTTTCCACTTATAAAGAACCATATTTGTTTGGTACTCGTTAAGTTATTTCCAACTCTGCAAATGAGGCGCAGCGATTTGGCTCGTTTACTGCGGAAGTAGTCGAATGCAATGCTTGAGAAAAATGAAAATGTGAAATGAGTTTCTTATGGAAGGTTTATTTAGAAAATAAATATTTACGTTTACGAAGTTGTAACGAGGAGTTTTGAATTCGTTGTTGATTACACTGAAAGCTACTGTTTTAGTTTGCATGAATTTGAAATCAAAACTTTAAAGAACTTAGGAGTTAGTTACCATAAATAACTTTAAAGGGAAAAATTAACATGTAGGTAAAGTTTCTAAATATTTTTGGCTATCACAATAATGTTCAACGTATAATTTTAGTAATTTACGTAAGAGGTTCCGAAAGTAATATTTTATGGAATGAGCAGGAAGTAGCGAATCCTGCAAAATCACTGTTGGATAGTGTTACGTACAATATTTGTTCCTGCATGCGTTTACTATGGTAAAAATAATTTTAGTCGTTATATCGCCGCCTACGAAAAGTATAACTCCGAAAAATGCCGTTAAGAGTAAACCTTTCAATAAACGCCGCGAAAAATATTATTTTCGATTATATGATTGTGATTCTGAACAATAGAAAACTACAGAAATAAAAATTAAACTGATAATTTTTGATGATATCCCGTCGTCAAGTATATTACGTCAGATGTCCTTCGTTAATACGAAAAAATACACTCAGTGACATTAATGACAAATAATGTTCTAAAAATTATAAAAGTGATGACTTTCAACCGTCAAATATTTATAAGAACTGTGTGTTTAATTGTATTAATTTGTACTTAAAATAAATTAAAATAAAAGTTTGGTTTTGAACAGTTTTATTCATAAAATAATCGCAACAAATTTCAGTCGATCTCTAAAACTATTATCGAATGTTTGCCCTCGTGACACTTTGATATAATTTCACTCCCCTTCGGGTCGTGAAATTAAAACTGTCAAAGTGTCACTCGGGAAAAATTCGATAATTTTAGAGCTCTTGTGCAATTACTAGTGAAAATTATAATCCCTAATAAAGTGTTAGCGCAAAAATTTATTTTTTGAGGAGTATCGGCAAAAAACATAATTTCTGTTTGTGGGTCCACGAAAATTATAATTAGTAAAAAGTTCTCAGAAATAATTGTTTTCGTCGGCAAACACAGAAACAGAAAGGGAAATAATTGTTTTCGTCGACATCTATTATAAACTAAATATTTTCATTATAAATAATTTGGGAGTTAAAATATTCGCGGACACGCATTTAACAAAATTGTAATCGCCAATACTTATCTATCAAAGAGTTGATGTTTTTACTGGAAATGTATTAGGAATCACATTAATCATAGGTACCAGCGATATTACTTATGAACAAAATAAAACGGGAGTATTGACTTAACTTGAAATAAAACACTCCCTGGTGTAGTTGGTATAATATTTTAATAAAAAATTAAAATTTTACAATATCCAAAAGGATAACGTGGAAAACGTTTTCTGACTTATCAGTCCATCATCAGTGAACTCCCTGTCCTTGCAAAATAGCCACAATGCCAAAAATTGTGGCTATTTTGCAAGGACAGGAACAGTGCCGGTTTAACCTAACTTCGGGCCCTGGGTGCTGGATATTTAGGGGCCCCCTTAATTGCTATTCGTGGTCAGTATTTTTAACAAGAAAACACATGTATTAACTATAAATGTTTATTGTAAAATCTATACACACAATATTTTTTTAAAACAAACAAGGAGAATAGCAAACCTAAAAATTTTTCCAAAAAATACATTTAAAAATATAAAAAAAAACAGATAGTTCCACAAAACAACACATGACAAACAAAAAATATACCTATTCTAAAAAATATATAAGACAAAAATTAGTTCAATTTTTTTATTGACTACGCATTAGCAATCTGTCATATAATACTACAAAATTCATTTGCTCCAGGTCTTCGTATTTTATAATACAATATTTATATGGGTCTATATTTTCTTGACCCAAATTTGTCGTTAAATATATTTTTATTCTTTTATTCTAAAAAGACCGCTTGCCTAATGCATTAGAAGTTGGTATCGTCAAATAAACTTCCAGTAAAGGTAAAATATTTATTTAGTATTTAAGTAGTGCTATAAAAAGTGCAAGGATAACTGTGCAAAAGAAGCTCGCCTCGCAGGTATCTGACTGAACGACCGGTTCTGGTAAACTTATCGCCCGCGATAACAGTTAATTTCTCAAAATAAACAAACGCAGGTCCGGCTTACATACAAATAAATGAGCTGAGAGTCCGGACATATGAATAATAGCCAACCCCAGACGCCAAGGGGAAGCAAGAGGGAAAGGATCGACGACAATACATCTCCGGGGAACAACACGTATTTCAAAAAAGTAAAATAATTGATAGATCACCCCAAAGAGAGAGAACACATAACCAAACCTAAAATAATATGGAGGAAATAAAGGAAATGTTGCGCCAATTTAATAAATCGCTTAAAGAGGATATGGCCGAAATAAAACGAGAAATTAAAAATGATATTAAGGAAATTCGAGAGGATATAAAGGACATGAAAAAAGAGATACAGAAAAGCAAAGAAAAAATGGGATCTATGGTGGAAGTGATCAGCCAAGTAAAGGCGGAATGGGATAAATAAAAAGAAGCAGTACATAGCAGAATCAAAGCAGCTGAAGACAGAATGGAAAAAAATAGAAAGACAAAAAATTCGAAACAACTTATTAATAACTGGAATCACCATGGATGCTCAAAATGACAGTATACTTGAGGAAGCTATGAAAAAAATGATAGAACAAGAACTGATGCTGAAAACAAAGATAAAGAAGGCCCACAAAATCGGCCAAGAAAGATGCATAGTTGAAATGGCTGAATGGGGGGACAAAGTAAAGATACTAAAAGAGAAAGCAAAGTTAAGGGGAAAAGACATATTCACAGAGGCAGACCTTACAAATAATGAACAAAAAATCCAGAAACATATGAGAGATGTTGCTAGAGGAGAAGTAAAAAGGAAATGTGGTGAAAGTGGGTTATCAGAAGATGGATGTGAATGGGAGACAACTAAAATGGGATCACATGCAACAGAAGCTAGTAGAAATGAAGGAGAAAGATAGCAATGCAAAAAACTAACAGCAGGACACGAAACTGGAACCAAGATGACGACTGGAGCAAAGCAAACGGACAAATGAGAAGGAAATGAACAGAAAGTTAACATGCATAAAATAGACTTGAACGAAATGCAACGAAAAGAAAACAATGATAAAGAAAATCAAGAAACAGAAGTGGAAGAAGCAGAAGAAGAAGACTACGAAACGGACTCTCAAGTGCAGAGAGCTGATAACTGTCTCACCTTAAATCTTAAAATCAAAGAAACTGAAACGAAGCAAACCAAGACCACAGAAACCTTCCATCCCAAAAACCGCTGTAGAATTGGAGCCTGGAATGTCAGGACAATGCTCGAAGCGTCCAGACAGGCTCAAGTAGAAAAAGAAATGACAGAGTTAAATTTACATATATTGGGCTTATCTGAAATACGATGGCCTGGACAAGAAGAGAAGACAACATCAAATGGCAGTGTACTACTATTCTCAGGAAATGACATAGCCAATGATAGAAGAAATGGAGTCGGAATACTTGTAAGCAAGGAGGCCAAAAGAGGCCTAATTAAATGGTATCCAGTGTCAGATAGAATAATAGTGGCCCAGTTCAACTCGATTATAAGGAAGGTAACCATCGTGCAATGCTATGCACCTACAGAAGTAAGTGAAGAAGAGGATAAAGAAAAGTTTTATCAAGAATTAAATGAAGTTATGAGGAAGATAAACAAAGGAGATATTATCATAGTTATGGGGGATCTGAATGCGAAAGTAGGTTAGGATAATAATGGCGCAGAAGCAAGTATGAGAGTACACGGGCTGGGGAAAAGAAATAAAAATGGAGAAAAACTCATATAATTTAGTATAGAAAACAATATGGTAATTGGGGAAACGATATTTCCACATACAAAGTGTCACAAGATAACCTGGGTATCACCTGATAAGAAAAGAGAAAATCAAATAGACCACCTTCTGATCAGTAACAAATGGAAAAGCACTCTACTGGATGTAAGGAATAAGCGATCAGCAGATGTAGGGAGGGACCACCACCTACTATTCGGGGAAATAAAAGTAAAAATAAGGGCGAAAAACAGCAATAAACGACTCAACAGATGCAAGAAATACAACATACAACAACTAAATGATAGCGAAACTCATAATGAATGGAGTAATAGAATAAAACTGAATGCAGAAACTTTAAACCATATGCAGATAAGTGTAGAAGAGAAATGGGACTCGATTAAACTTGCCGTACATCAAAATGCTCAGGAAATCTTAGGATATCAAGAAGAAGAACGGAAAGAGTGGATAAGTAAAAATACCTGGCAACTTATTAGGAAAAGAAAGGACCCCAAAGCCACATTAAATAGAGCACAAAGAAGTGACGACAAAATTAAAATAGCCCAAGAATATGAATCTGCAAATAAACAGGTAAAAAGAGTGCTAGAGGAGACAAGAGAAAATGGGCTGAGGGAATGGCTCGATCAGCAGAAAAAGCAGCAGCAACAAATAACCAAAGATAATTATATAGAAACACCAAGCGGTTGGCAAAGAGGAACACAAACAATAACAAACCACTAAAAGACAAAAGAGGGCAAGTTCTCACAACGACAGAAGAACAGACCCATAGATGGCAAGACTATTACCAAGAACTCATAGCAGAGCAAGAAAACGAACCGTTTGCGCAAGAAGACAATGCAGCAGGACCAATTGAAAACTGTTTAAAAATAAATGCAGAGAGCCCAACGAAGAAAGAATTAGGTGAAGCAATCCGTCACCTGAGGAATAACAAAGCAGCAGGAATTGACGGTATCCCATCCGAATTGTGGAAAGCTGACATTGAGGGAACAGTGGAGTTACTGGCACCATTGCTGATAGAGATATGGAGTGAAGAAGACGTACCTACAGAGTGGAATAATGGAATCATAATAAATCTCCCAAAAAAAGGTGACGCGCAGCTATGCGAAAACTGGAGAGGAGTAACACTAGTGTGTTCTATAAATAAAATACTAGCCTATATTGTACATCAAAGAATTAATGTCGAAATCGATAAAAATCTTCGCAATGGACAAGCGGGTTTTAGAAGGGGAAGATCCTGTATTGACCAGATTGCTACATCACGTATCATCATAGAAGAAATTAAAGAAAAGAATGCAGCACTGATAATGACGTTTGTAGACTTTGCCAAAGGGTTTGATAGTATAAAACACAAAGCTCTTTGGAACATTTTAAGCCACGCGAAATTTCCACCTAAGATAATTAGAATAATACAAAATATAAATAACCGAACAACATTCCAGGTATTACATATAATAAGGGTCAAATGACGGACAAAATAGAAATAGAGAAAGGGGTAAAGCAAGGCTGTATACTCTCACCTCTACTCTTCAATATATGTCTCAACTACATTTTACAAAAAACCATAGACAGAAAAAACGGAATCCCTTGGAACTACTTAGATGGAAGGAAACTGGCTGATATGGAATATGCAGATAATATATGCCTGGTATCCCATACAATAGATGATATGCAGAACACGCTAAGTAAACTGGAGAAAGAGGCGGCAGAAATTGGTCTCCGAATAAATGTCAATAAGACAGTTGGGATGAGAATAGGCCAACTCCGACAGGGAAAATTATATATCAGTAAAGAAGAAGTAAAGCAGGTACAAGAATTTTGCTACCTAGGAAGTATACTTGGCGTACATGGTGGAATCGAGGCGGACATTAAACATCGACTTAGAAAAGCACAACAAGTATTTGGAACACTCTCAAACATATGGAGGTGAACACAAATTAGTCAAAACACCAAAATAAGACTGTTTAATAGTAATGTCAAAACAGTATTACTGTATGGATGCGAGACCTGGGCAATAACAGACGGAACTGTCAAAAAACTGCAAGTATTTGTAAACAGGTGCCTCCGAAAAATTTAGAAAGTATATTGGCCCAACATCATAAAAAATCAAGAACTCTGGAAGAAAACCAAACAAGAACCAATTGAAATTGCAATTAAAAGGAAAAGATGGAATTGGCTGGGACACACCCTGAGGAAGGACAACTCAGATATAACAAAGAAAGCTCTAAAATGGACAGTTGCAGGACGAAGAAAGCAAAGACGACCCGCAACGACCTGGAGAAGAACAATTGAAGCTGACTACAAAGGTATGAGAAAGAGCTGGGGAGAGGTAGCAGCTATGGCCGGAGACAGAGTCCAATGGAGAAGCTTCGTGGATGCCCTATGCTCCTTTACGGAGTAACAGGAAATAAGTAAGTAAAGGTAAAATATTAGGAAATGTTGCCTTTGCTTGTTGGATGGCATCTAATTTTTCAAATTAATGTTTATTCAATTTTGGCATAACGTTATAGAATGAGTAATTTCATTCAACTTTTCTTTGGTTTCGTTAACATCTTTTTTATATTTTACGCATGAAGTATTAATTGACGTCTTGATTGCTAGCTTCTTTATCTAGCGTAAAAAATATCTAACAGCTTATGTAACATCTTTGTAGCATTTAAATATCTTTGTAGCATATAATATTAAATACCTACTTCAATTCTGAATCTTTATTGTTCCTTTAAAATTGTTTCACTTTCACCTGCTTCATCCAAAAATGTTTTTATCTTCATTGTTCTTTGAAGGTCAGTTGTATAGAATATGTTTGAGATATACTCGTCTTCACAAAAAAATGTTTTTTTTTAGTTCAATTTCGCTTAACATGTTTCTTACGTCTCCAACAAATCTCAAAGTAGATGTCATTAATTCTACTCCAATTGACACGTTTAAGTCCAGAGTTCCTTCTCGTTCACGTTTTGCTTGTTGCATTAACTCGTTCCAAAGTTTTTGTCCAAATCAATGTCAATAGAGATGTTTCAAAAGTATCCATTTTATTTTGCAGTGTCTCGGCTTTATTTTTAACTGCCGATTTTTTGCCTCTATTATTGCTTAACTGGAAAAATAGGTTTGATGGATCTCTAGTTTTTAAGAAAAGCATTTACAGCGTCAAAATTTTCTACAAATTTTGTTTTCATCACTCTCAAGAATTCATTGCAAATTTGGTGAGACAGATTGCTAACTGAACCTTTTCATTTATTCGCCTTCCGTTGTAAATGCTCAGCTAGGAAGTTGTCAATATTTATCCTAGTATACAAGACAATTTAAGTAATTTCCTTAACCCTTTCAGTCATGACTTTTTGTTTTTATAGATAAAAAATTTTTAATGTGCACTTTCCAAAATTTATCAGTGTCATTTGGTTCATTGGCATCAGTAAAATGTAGATGGGTTCGTAATTTTGAAAATCTGTTGTACGCCATATTATCTTTAACAACATTTACAGAAAGTTTGCTGTCCCAATAAAGTCTTATACGAGGATAACTTAGGTTTCCCATAATAATATGAATGCCCACAAATCTTTTTATTTCGTTGATATTTGTATTCTCAAAGCGTGTATTATTTTGCTGGTGATAAAGATTTGTGTATATAACCATAGTATCAAACAAGGTGTCATCAAAATATTTACAAAAATAATCTATTGGTGATTTTAGCTGTGTAAGATTTGCTTCTGTTTTTTGTGCCCATTGTATAGTAGTGGGCGTTATGTATTTTATATTCTTCTCGCCACGTTATTTTGCTTTTTCCATTAAATCATGTGTCTTCAAAAACTCCTCCATTAACTGTTTACGCCCTAGTTTGCTTTTTAGTGGATCTTGAGAAGTAGTATCATCGTTGTTGACAACATGGGATGCTGAGCTTTGCGAAGTGACACTTTCAGAAAATTCTGCCTCCAAATCATTTACTTGACTGTTAGTATCATTATCATTACCAAAAATTAACTTATCAGATAAGCAAAAATAACTAGTTGATGATCTTACCGATAATACCGTCGTCCCTCTGGAGATCTTCGAACGCCAATATCTCATCAGTCTCTTCATCACAAAACTCTTCCACATCAGAAAGTCCAGCCTCTATCAACTCATACAGTTGTTTTTCACTCAATGGCTTATTTTTCTTATATTTACTCATTTTTAAAAGTATATATCTGCAAAAAAATTAAAAAAAGTAAGTAGCTAAGGTTTTTCTTTGAATCACATTGTACTAGTAGTAGTACAACTTAAATATCCCTTATGTCACCATGTACTCTCCGTAGTACAGTGGAACCTCGATAGCTCGGATTAATCGGGACCGCGGCCGATCCGGGTTATCGAAAATCCGGGTTATCCGGAGAGCATGGTAAAAATTAATAAAATACGGTATACTTATAGATAAAGTCTGTTATAATTGAAATAACATGAAATACATATGTACAGTACACATCTAACTTACCTATAGTTGTATAGAGTATAGTATAGACAGTATAGAGTATTGTTAATTTCTAGGTAAAAAAACTCAGTCAGTTTCGGTTGTGTCAATTTCGTCTGCCATCGGATCGATGTTATGTTATTTAAGAACAGTGGCTCTTTCATTGTTTAAAAGACCAATGTTTAAAAAAAAAATTTAAATAGTCTTTTTTTAAACAATGCTAAGACAGTTGGAAATAAATAAAGGAATAACAGGTGTCTGTTGTTAGACTTTTTCAATTTTTTTTATTTTTTGCTTTTTAGTTGATTTTTTATAATATTTTTAATTTTAGTCACTGGTAACTAAAGAAATGCGTTTCTTAAAAAAATTTTTTCATATTTTTTTATTTTTTACTTTTTGGTTTTACACTTTTCAAACATTAAAATATATATTGTCATGTTTATTAAAATATGTATAAAACAAATGTTGTTCTAACATGAAAATTAGTCGGAATCGGCAAAAAATTTAAGACTTTATTGTTTATTAATTAAGCATAACGTAACAATTAACGTAAAAAGTGAAATTATGTATTGTTCATATCATTAGCTATACAATCCGTAAAAGTTTCAAGTTTTTACATTGTAAAAAACAAGAGAACTTAAGCGTTTTCCATTACAATCGTTTTTTTTTATTTAAAAAATTAATAAACATTAAAACAATTTTTTATGGACTATTCGTGTATTGTTTCCGCGAATGCATATGTCTGCAAATTTTCATTCATTTGCATTGAAGAAAAGTCTGTCAAATTAACGTCTAAAGATTTGACGCAAACTATTGAACTAAATAAAAGCGTTTAATAAAAAATTGAAAATTTGACCTGTAAAGGGAGATCCAGTGATCACCAAGTTTACATAAATTACATTAAAACAAGTTAAAAATAAGTTTAGTTATCACATATTATTCGAATCTTCTTGCTAGGTATTTTGAATCTCTTCAGGTGTCGTACATCATTGTGGTCATCAGTGAGGTTGCTGGCTAACTCGTTTGGATGAGATTCTAGTCTCTTGGAATATTTTTTGTAATATTCTGTTATTACTGTTTTTGTGGATGTCACATTGAGGTCTTGCTCTATCACATAGTTTGGCACGTACCAAGGGGCATTCAGCATTGTTTTAAGGACTTTGTTCTGGAATCTCTGCAGTATTTCTAGATTAGTTTGACTGGCTGTCCCCCAAAGTTGGATACCATAGGTCCACATGGTTTTAATATAGTTTTATATATCAGCAGTTTGTTTTCAAGAGATAGTTGAAATTTAGGAACCGATGATCCAGTACATTTCTCGGAATTTTATTCCTAGTTGTTTTCGTTTTGTAAAAATGTGCTTTTGCCAAGTTAATCTCCTATTAAGATGAATTCCTAGGTACTTGACACTATCGGTTTGCGGGAGTTGCGTTTCATTTAGTGTTACAGATGGACATGTGTGTCTTTTCTTGGTGAGGTTACATGGATGGATTTACTTTCATTCGCTTTTACCTTCAATTTTTTAAGCCATCTTTGTATATTACTAAGGTCTTTCTGAAGGGTTCTGGATGCTGTCTTTGGATCATGGTGAGAGGCTAGTACAGCAGTGTCATCAGCAAAAGTTGCACACGTTGTTCTGTTACTTGTGGCTAGATCAGCAATGTGGAGCAAGTACAATATCGGTCCCAAGACACTTCCTTGTGGTACTTCGGCTTTTATTGGTCTTAGGCTTGTGTGTTTATTATCCTGCTTGGCTAGGAAATGTCAGTTGGAAATATAGCTTTTTAGGATTTGATAAAAAGGATGGGGAAAATTTTTCTTTAGTTTAAAGAGCATACCAGCATGCCATACCTTCTCGAAGGTCTGACCAATGTCCAGGAATGCAGCAGAATAATACCTTTTATTTTCTAGATCACTTCTGATATGTTTTACCAGTCTATGTACCTGTTCTATCGTTCCGTGTTGTGTTCTGAACCCAAACTGGTGTTGGGGAATTAGTTTTCTTTCTTCAAAATCAGTAAAATGAAAAATTAAAAACAGCTTATGTTTCATTTAGGTTCAGAGATGATCCAACATCCCAATACGTCCGTTCCGGTCCCTCCAGACATCTTCATGAGTGGGGCTACAGGAACACCTCTAAATCGAAACGAAACTAAGCTGTCTATTTAAGCAGAATTATAAGAATAGTTCACTTCTCGGACGCTGTAGCGACATCTGTTAAAGAAATGAGAAGGCCCATATGTAAACAATAAATCTGAAAATTATCGTCGAACCACTATCAGGTAACATCCTTAATCTCTGCTTTTACAATTTATAAGGCAAGGAAACGACGAATAGACGAATGACGATAGGGACCCTGCAATATGCAGTCACATTCCGTCTATTCGTCTAGGAAAAATTCTAATGAAAATCGATTCTGTGTATTTAAAATACGAGTAAAATGGAAAAGTCGGTTCGTTTCGATTCAAAAGTGTTGATGGAGCACCACTGATGGGTGTACAGGATTTATATTAGCATCCAAAAAATAAGAGTAATCCATATCGATTTAATATTTAAAAGTTTAAAACAGTCTTTCATTATACTGATCAGTAGCTTTTGACAATAAAAGCAAAAAACTTGGAAAATTTCAACATAAATGACCTAAACCTGTTATTTCAAAGCGTAAATAACGTAAATTATTAATCAGTATTATATATTTTTAATCTAACTTCAGTATTACTGACTACTAAAAAGCAATTGGAATCATCCTTAACACCAAAAATGTTTGACTTGTATGTAATGTATCTAATAACCAAGTGTACATTTAATATATTTATCAAGAACCGAGATTGTATAACAGCTTATATCAGATCACCACACCATAAATGTAAATTACCTTAAGCTGTCAATGAGATTCACTTCTCTGCTAAAATAATATTAATAATAAACCTCTGCTGCCCTTCCGTACAAAATGATGTTATAGAAGTAGTCTAAGAGCTGGGAGCGAATTTTTTGCGTGATAAGTAATATGGAAAAACTATACGGGGATATGTTGAATGAGTTGTGTACATGACTTTCACCAACGGTCGGAAACCAGAGTTGGGGTCGAGGGTAGTTATAAGGGGTCAAAGTCGCGGATTTTATTATTTTTTTTATGACGCTGATGATCGAGATAGTGCACCAAAATTTGGGAATAAGTAGGTCATGACGTAACTAAGTAAGATCTCTAGGGGCGGAACGCTGCGTGGCCGACAAAGGGGTGGGGGTAGGGGTGAATATAAAAAATATAAAGGGTTTTTTGCGACGTTCGTGATTGAGATAGTGGACCAAAATTTGGGAATAAGTAGATCATGACATTACTAAGTAAAATCCCCAGAGCCGGAAACCAGAGTTGGGGATAAGGGTAGTTATAAGGGGTCAAAGTCGACGTTTTTATTATTTTTTTTTGTGACGCTTATGCTCGAGAGAGTGCACCAAAATTTGGAAATAAGTAGGTCATGACTTAACTAAGTAAAATCTCCAGTGCGTGGCCGACAAAGGGGTGGGGCAGGGGTGAATACAAAAAAAGGGGTTTTTTGCGACGTTCGTGATTGAGAGAGTGCACCAAAATTTGGGAATAAGTAAACCATGACATAACTAAGTAAAATCCCTAGAGGCGGAAACCAGAGTGGCGGACGAGGGTAGTTATAAGGGGTAAAAGTCGCGGTTTTTATTATTTTTTTTTGTGGCGCGCATGAAGGAGATAGTGCACCAAAATTAGGGAATAAGTAGATCATGACATTACTAAGTAAAATCTCCAGGGGCGGAACGCTGCGTGGGGGACAAGTGTTGTGCCGGGTCACAAAATAAATAATACACACTGCGATTTTGACCCCTTAAAACTACCCTCTTCCCCAACTCTGGTTTCCGGCTCTGGGGATTTTATTTAGCTAAGTCATGGTCTATTTATTCCCAAATTTTGGTGCACTATCTTTATCTAGCACGTAGCAGAAAACTCCTTATATTTTTTATATTCACACCTACCCCCAACCCTTTATCGGCCACGCAGCGTTCCACCCCTGGAGATTGTACTTAGTTACCTCATGACCTACTTATTTCCAAATTTTGGTGCACTATCTCGATCATGAGCGTCACAAAAGAAAATAATAAAAACGGCGATTTTGACACCTTATAACTATCCTCATGCCCAACTCTGGTTTCCGGCTCTGAGGATTTTACTTAGTTATGTCATGGTCTACTTATTCCCAAATTTTGGTGCACTCTCTCAATCACGAACGTCGCAAAAAAACCCCTTATATTTTTTGTATTCACCCCTGCCCCAAACCCCTTTGTCGGCCACGCAGCGTGTCCCCTCTGGAGATTTTACTTAGTTACGTCATGACCTACTTATTTCCAAATTTTGGTGCACTCTCTCAATCATGAGCGCCACAAAAAAATAATAAAAACGTCGACTTTGACCCCTTATAACTACCCTCATCCCCAAGTCTGGTTTTCGGCTCTGGGGATTTTACTTAGTAATGTCATGATCTACTTATTCCCAAATTTTGGTCCACTATCTCAATCACGAACGTCGCAAAAAAACCTTTATATTTTTTATATTCACCCCTACCCCCACCCCTTTGTTGGCCACGCAGCGTTCTGCCCCTAGAGATTTTACTTAGTTACGTCATGACCTACTTATTCCCAAATTTTGGTGCACTATCTCTATCATGAGCGTCATAAAAAAAATAATAAAATCCGTGATTTTGACCCCTTATAACTACCCTCGGCCCCAACTCTGGTTTCCGGTCGTTGGTGAAAGTCATGTACACAACTAATTCAACATATACCCGTATAGTTTTTCCATATTACTTATCACGCACAAAATCTGCTTCTATCTCTCCGACTAAAGGGGCACTAAAAGACTTCGAACTCAAAATAGAACGAGCTACGAATTACGAGGTTCAAATACTTGATGAAAATATCTCTCTAATTTATAAATTAATTTACAGATTGGATAAAATTTCTGTATGATTTATTATCCTGATAAATTTATGTAATTTATTTAACGAAAAGTAATTTTAATCACTTTAAAACAGAAAATAATATAATCTCGTAAGATACAGGGTGATTGATTAGTAGGGTAAAGCTCAATAGCTCCGCTATAGTAATAGATAGCAATAAAAGTTAATAACAAAAATTTTAGCCACCTTTGAGCTTCACATTACAGAATTAGTTAGAATGTTACAGGGTGTTCGATAACACAGTGGCAGACCAAATTTATGTTTTTTTTTAAATGGAAAACCCCATATTTTATTTTAAATTCGAAATCCTGTTAACCTCTTCATCACAAAAATATAAAGGTTTGTTATGTTATACAGGGTATTTACAAAGTTATAACCAATTTTATATGAAAATCGTAACAAGTTCAACTCCCTGTATAAATAAAAATTAGCAAAACAACAATGGTTTATTAATGCCATATTTTTTAACGTATTTCCAACATTTTCAAGAATGGTCGATATTGCTAATTTTCTTTATATCAAATACGGGGTGAGTCAAATCGCAGGTACATTATTTTCTCAGTAATTTTAAATGGAACACCCTGTATTTTATATCACTATTGAAAAGTACCATTACCGTACTCTAATTTTTAGATACCATTTCCTATGCCTAAATTTATTAATTTTCGAGATATTTTCATTTTTCCATGGACCAGTAGCGTGGCCACCCAAATCACCAGAATTTAATAAACTGGACTGATGTTTTTGGGGTTACGTTAATAATGAAGTTTATAAAATACCTCCAACAACAAGGGATGAGATGAAAAATAGAATACAAAGTGTATTTCGATGTGTTAATTTACAAAAGCTCCGTAGAGTAAGTAGCTCATTAAATGATCGTTTTTAGGCGTACATAAATGTGTTACGAGGTAGTTTTGAACACTTTATGTAATTAGATAATAAAAATATTTTATAAAAGTAGTTTCTAATTTTTTCAAACATGTTTTTTTGCAAAATGTATTACAGTGGAACCTCGATAACTCGGATTAATCGGGACCGCGGCCGATCCGGGTTATCGAAAATCCGGGTTAGCCGGAGAATATAGTAAAAATTAATAAATAACCTCCATTACAATTACAAAAACATGAAACACATATGCACAGTACACATCTAAATTACGTATAGTTGTATAGAGTGTAGAGTTTTGTTCATTTCTTGGTAAAAAACTCAGTCATACTGTAGAGATGTACCGACACCATAATATGGTAGGTCTGGATCCTGCGTACAAAAAAAAATTGATAAATAGCAAGCTGAAAATTTGTTATTAGCTTAAGGGTGTCTAGTCGGACAAACATTAATATATGGGAACACTGGAACAGGGGAAGTTTTAACTGTGGAACAGGTTAAAAATTTGGAACGGTCAGACCACGAAAACGGCACATGTATTTTTTCCGACAGAACAGACTTAAACTCTCCGAACAGAGATTAAACTCTCATGCAAAAATCAGACTGCTATTTATCACCAAATTGGCGTTTTAATGAGTGGAACATGTAGAATATGTCAAATGACAGGAATTATGACAGGTGATAAATAGCAGTCTGATTTTTGCATGAGAGTTTAATCTCTGTTCGGAGAGTTTAAGTCTGTTCTGTCGGACAAAACAAATGTGCCATTTTCGTGTTCTGACCGTTCCAAATTTTTGACCTGTTCCACAATTAAAACTGCCCCTGTTCCAGTGTTCTCATATATCAAAGTTTATCCGACTAGACACCCTTAAGCTATTAATAAATTTTTAGCTTGCTATTAATCAACTTTTTTTTCATACGCGGGATCCAGACCTATGGTAGCATAATATCATATTATGATGCTGCAATACATTTATTTTAAAGATTCGTCTTTATCAATCCTACCTAATGTTTCTAGTTTCTTTTCCATTGTCACTGCAACATTTTTACGTTTTGTTACCATTACGTAGACAAAGCAAACACAATCTGAAGCACGATTACATTACAGAACGGAAGTGATTAATAGGCTGTACTACACACAATACAAGAATTTTTAAATAGTCACGTCTTTTTTAAACAATGCTAAGACAGTTTGACATAAATAAAGAAAAAGGAATACAGACAGGTGTCTGTTCTTTCCGATAAGCTGAGACGGTCGCTCTGGCTGCCGCCGTGTGCATGAATCATTTTTACTATTGTACTTATGTGTTCAAATTACACAAATACACATTATCTCTGAAATATTATTTGGCCTACATACATTTTTATTTGATAAAATTGTTAAATTGTTTATTTGTTAAATTTTTGTCTGATGAAAATCGGTCCGGGTTAGCCGGACTTCCGGGTTATCGGGGGCCGACTTATCGGGGTTCCACTGTACTGATAAATTATGTTTCGTTCTTTATTTGTTACATTGTTACATTTACATACAAAAGTAGTGTTTAATTGTCTTCACAAAATATGGTATTTTGTGCTTGTGTGTTTTTTTGTAAAATTTATTACTAATTTTTTTTGTTTATTTGTTGCATTTACATAAATTGATAGTTTTTAATTGTTTCAAAAATGTTGCATGTAGTGGTTGTGTTTTTGTTTGTAAAATGTATTACTAATAAATTATTTTTTTTCTTTATTTGCTACAGTGTTACATTGATTACCGGATTGATAATCGGTAATCTTCAATTGTCAATTCAGTCATGGCTTACTTAAAATTTAGATAAATTTAAACACCTAAAATAATTTGCTCTGAAAAATGAAAATATCTCGAAAACTAATAAATTTGGGCATAGAAAATGTTATATAAAAACTAAAGTACGTTCATGTTTTTTTTTCAATAATGATATAAAATAGAGGGTGTTCCATTTAACGTTACTGAGAAAATAATGTACTTGCGTTTTGACTCACCCTGTATTTGATATAAAGAAAATTAGCAATATCAATAATTATTAAAAAGTTTGATAATAAACAAAAAAATATGGCATTAATAAACCATTGCTGTTGTGCTCATTTTTATTTATACAGGGAGTTGAACTCGTTACGATTTTCATACAAAATTGATTATAACTTTGTAGATACCCTGTATAACATTACAAACCTTACTATTTTTGTGATGGAGAAGTTAACAGGATTTCGAATATAAAATAAAATATAGGGTGTTCTATTTAAAAAAACAAAAGTTAGGTCTGTCACTGTGTTATCGAACACCCTGTAACATACCTAACTAATTTTGTAATGTGAAGCTCAAAAATGACTAAAATTTTTGTTATTAACTTTTATTGCTATCTATTACTATAGCGGAGCTATTGCGCTTTACCCTACTAATCAATCACCCTGTATAGTAATCCACCGGAGATGGCATTTGACTTTGCATGTTGAGCTACCAGCTTTATTATTTGAACCTTTAGGGGGGTCAATAGAAGCATAAATTTAAAATCGCGACTAAATTCTTCCGTTGCGTTAGCCGCCATCTTGAATTTAAAGGAGAACGGTGTTTACTCAATATCTGCGCCATTTTCAACTTTTCTACAAAAATGGTAAAGACTAAAATTTTTGTAAATGCGATATAGTACAATTTTTATTTTACAATTTTTGATCGATTTTTTCGGGTTAATGGGGAAATTAGTGGAAGGAGGGAACATAATTATTGAATTATCTTGTTGATTATTAATTTTAATACACAATTGCATATTGACAAAAATGGAAAGAACTATGTTTAATAGAATTTTGATATTTTTTATTTGTTTCCAAAATAAATTTTAAGATCTTAGGCTCTTTCTGTTTATGACTTATTTCTTATGACTTCAGCGCCTTAATGTGGATTGTAACAAACAAATTAAAGAAATCAAAATTGTAAAAAATCTAATTCATATTCATATTTGTCGATTTTCTCCACATTCTTCCTTTACGTCCTCATTAGTGTGGCGGATAATTATGTCGATTATGTAATTATACGGCGACAATTATAATTATGTGCATTATTTTTCTGTCAACGAGAAATTACGGCAGCGGCAAAATAAACAGTACTCAAACTCGTATGCCTCAAAGGACCCGCAGAAACCTTATGGGAAATAGCTCTCTGTCAAATGCTCTGAAACTTTAGGTTCTGGTAGCCCTTGATGTGTAGAACAAAAGACTAAATGCACCCATTTAGCATAGCTTCACAAAATCATGGTTTTAAGATATAATCCTCTGAAGTTATAGGTACAGTGAGGACATTTCAGTTGGAATAATCTTGGACATATCTTGTTTTAAACTAGTCGTACAACGTTATGCTGTAGACTATTTAAAGACAGTTAACTTGTCTTCCTATTATATTGTACCGTTGCATATACCTAAACCTGCGTAGAAAAAAGTTACAGAACAATGTTTGTGAAATAACAAGAAAAATGGCCCAAAATCACTGTGAATGACGACCTTTGAAAACTCATACTTCGGAAAATATAAATCCTAGAGACTTCTGCCACACGTCATTTTAAATAGAAAGCCTGAATTTTCTTTTCTGTGAAGCAATGCTTATACCCATATCCCCGTGGAAACAAGTTATAAGGAAAAAAACAAAATTGCTTTCTTTCGTGTTTTTTTTGTTATATTTCTTTAATATATTTTTGTAAAAAAAATTTTTGACTTTAAGAGGTGATATTTCGATAGTAAATTTAACCTGAAACATTTTTTCTGTAGAAAATATTTTTTTTAATGTTGTAGTATTTTCAATCTCTCCTTAACTAAGAACCATAAGTAAATTTTTTGACAATAAAAAAAATTTAAAAAATCTAACATATCCGTCAAAGAAAAGCGTGGCGCTTGTTCATTGAATAAACGTGGCGTGGCATAAGCGTGGCGCGTGTTCATCTTGGGTTAGCCGCCATCTTGAATTTAAAGGAGAACAGTGTTTACTCAATACCTGCACCATTTTCAACTTTTCTACAAAAATGGTAAAGACTAAAATTTTTGTAAATGCGATATAGTACAATTTTTATTTTACAATTTTTGATCGATTTTTTCGGGTTAAGGGGGAAATTAGTGGAAGGACGGAACATAATTATTGAATTATCTTGTTGACTATTAATTTTAATACACAATTGTATATTGACAAAAATGGAAAGAACTATGTTTAATAGAATTTTGATCTTTTTTATTTGTTTCCAAAATAAATTTTAAGATCTTAGGCTCTTTCTGTTTATGACTTGTTGCTTATGACTTCAGCGCCTTAATGCGGATTGTAACAAACAAATTAAAGAAATCAAAATTGTAAAAAATCTAATTCATATTCATATTTGTCGATTTTCTCCACATTCTTCCTTTACGTCCTCATTAGTGTGGCGGATAATTATGTGGATTATGTAATTATACGGGGACAATTATAATTATGTGCATTCTTTTTCTGTCAACGAGAAATTACGGCAGCGGCAAAATAAACAGTACTGAAACTCGTATGCCTCAAAGGACGCCGCAGAAACCTTATGGGAAATGGCTCTTTGTCAAATGCTCTGAAATTTTAGGTTCTGGTAGTCCTTGATGTGTAGAACAAAAGACTAAATTGGTGCATAGCTTCAAAAAATCATGGTTTTAAGATATAAGCCTCTGAAGTTATAGGTACAGTGAGGACGTTTCAGTTGGAATAAATTCATTTTCTCGAGAATGGGCGACTCTGGAGATAAATTACAAATCAGGTCGATTTTTATTTTTAAATTATAAGTTTTTGGTATATATATTGATGTGATCTTGATTATTGATATGAGATAATATTCTTATATGTCATTTAATTTAATCAATGTATTAATAATAATCTAATTAATTTACTAGATCACATATCAATATGTTTTCAATCTCAGGGCGAATTATAAAATTAATTACTTACTCTCGTGGCTTCTAAGTATTTCTCAATGGTTCCTAATCGGGATAGGGAAGAAAAGAGTAAAATAATACACATATATGGGTTACAATTATAATCAAAATATTGTTTATTTTATTTAAATGGCAATCACTGCTTAATATTTGCTAGATCTTATTTTTCTTAAACATAACATTTACAAATGGGAATCTTATTTCCTTTTGGTTTCCAATTGAAAGTTTTTATTAACATTTAACTATTAGGATTTATTAGCAACAGTTCTATTTAAGTTTGATGAAGCTTTTCTGATATTATTGATTATGTTTCTTCAATTTATAATGTGGTATTTAATACGAAAAACCCATACATTCATGTCCAAACAAATGAGACTGACCTTTTTCTGGTGAACTGAGAATGTCTTCACACAAAACCCGTTTCCTGCTATCCTTGGCTGCGATCAAAACCTCGTCCTGGCTTCCAGTAATGTTCTCCTTTGAAACTAGCTCGTATAGCTCTCGTACCCTGCTTCTGTCGTGATGCTGTGTTCTACCTTTTTCGAAACTGCAATCAGCTACCGGGAACTCTTGGCTCAAGGAGGTTCTTTTACTCTCAACCTGGCCTACCTCTCGTTCCACGATAGATACTCCACACTCACGGAACTACACCGGCTTTCTCACTCTCCGTACACTACCGTCTACTACTGGACTTCACTTCTCGACCGCTCAAAACATTCTGATCTCTATTTGTCATTCATTCCCCTACTTTCTAAATATCCCTTCCAGATTCACAAATCAAACTTCCACCACCAACTCTCATTCGCAGTATTCCTCAAAACCAATTTTTAATCTTTCTAAATATGCTTAACGGATTTCAAAAGAAAAATAGTTAATTCCCATTCTAAAATTCTTCTCTTCTACGGCACTACAGCCCAAATTGAGCCTTGGCCTCCTTTATTTTTTGCCTCCACCCTTGCCTGTCTGTGGCTGCTCTTCTCCATACACGGACTCCTAAAAGGGCTTGTGCGTCGCTGTTTACTGTGTCTTCCCAGCGCTTTCGTGGCTTCCCAACCGGTCTCTTTCCTTGCATTCTAGCATTCAGTGCTCGTTTTGGTAGCCTATCCTCTCCCATTCTTATCACATGTCCGGCCCATTGCAATCTTTGTAATCTAATGAAGTCTGACAGGGGCGTTTCCTTATAAAGTTGATAAAGCTCGTTGTTGTATCGACTTCTGAAGATTCCGTTTTCCCTCACAGGTCCTAGTATTCTCCTAAGTTCTAAAATTACTTTCTACTAATTACAAAATTTAATGATCTATTATCTACTTCAACTGAGTCTTATTTAGCATAAGCTAATGATCGAACCTTCCGCGAACAACGATAATGACCTATTATCGATTTCACTTGAGTTTTATTTGGCATAGGCTAATGATCGAACCTTCCGCGAACAACGATAATGGTACGCTCCATTCACTTTGTTTGTTCTAAGCGCATTGTCCCGAGTTTCGTTTAATCACTTCTTAAAATTAAATATAACAATTTGTTGTATACAGGTTGTTCTAAATTTATATGCCCGTGGTTGAGAAAATTGAAAATATTTTATATTAAATTGAATTTTGTCTATAATTATCAAAATTTAATTTTCATATCAAATAGAAATATAACAAATCCCCGCCTTGTATTCGATAAAATTTATCCGCATTTTTAAATAAATTTTCTCGAGGCAAAACCAACTCCCTGTATATTTCCTTACTTTAAGCTACGTCTTATATCCTAACTTACTATCTACTTCATGTATCTGTCTTTTATTCGTGATATTTGTATACATCGTGAATATTATAAATTCCTCGGATCTTTTCCGAGTTCCTGTGCCTCAACTCATAACTATTTATCCCATTTTCATTATTCACGATGTACGGGCCTTCGAAAACAGGCATCAACTTTGCGCAAATGCCCCCAGGAAGATTTGATACTCGTAATGCCCTCACGAGTACTTTTTCACCCTTTTGGAAAGTCACTGGTCTTCTTTTTCTATTTTGTTCCTGTCTTTGGATATATTTTTCGTTGCTTCGCCGTAATCTTCTCTGTACGGTTTCAATCACCTGTTGATATTTTTTGGCTCTTGGTCTTCCCATGGCCTTATCGGCAGTACACCCTTCATGATGTATTCTGGGGTCTCTTTTGTTACTGTGCTCGGAATTGTATTTAGATACCTTTCTATTTCCGCCATTTTCCTGTCCCAGTGGCGATGTTGACCATCTGTTGCAATGCGAAGAAATTTCGTCACTTCCTGTATGAATCGTTCCGAAGGATTACTCTGTGGATGCCTGATGCTGACAAAATTTGTCTCTATTCCTCGTTCTCGAAGTTGTCCCTTGAAACGATCATTTCGGAAATACGTTGCATTGTCCAGTAGAATCTTTTTTGGTGTTCCTACTATGGCTATAAAATTGTCGATTTTTCTTAATATTTCTTCCCCCTTTGTGGTGCGGCAACTATATAATTTTACGTATTTTGAAAACACATCCACCATTACCAGAATATGTTTGTTCCTTTTAGTGGTCATAATTAGATGGCTTAACATATCCATTGCTACAATGTCTAGTTTGTTTCGGGCTTCAATATTTTTGGCAATATTTTCGTTTTTGAAATTCCGACTCTTATATTTTTGACATACATCGCACTTCTGGGTAATTTCCTTTGCAATGCGGTAATCCTGTCGGCTGATGAAATTTTCCCTAAAAACGAGCCAAACTTTTCTGCTACCGATATGCCCATTGTCCTCATGTAATTTCTTTATTATCTTTTCGGCCAATGTCTGTGTCACTAAATATAGTTCCTTTCCGTCTATTCTCTTAAAATATATGTTATTTTCTACTTCCGCTCTTCTTTTCTCTCTTTCCTCTAGGTCTTCCTGGTTTGTCCTTATCTCATTTAACGAATATATCCCTTCTTCTTGTATTAATCTATTTAGTCCCACATGTAGAGTAATTGTTTCCTTTTTTCCGGTGTCCTCATCCCGTGTTAGAGCGTCGGCTATTATGTTGTCTTTTCCTTTTATATATCGGAACTCAAAATCATACTCCTGTAATAATAGAATGCCTCTATGTATTCTATTATTTACTAATCTATTCTTCATGATATGTACTAAAGCTGCATGGTCTGTTTCTATTGTGAATTTTGCTCCCAATAAGTAAAACCTCAATTTGTTTACGCAGTATAGTACACTGGCAAACTCCAATTCTGTAACACTATATTTTCTCTCATGTGTTTTAGTCACTCGAGATATAAAACATATCGGCACTTCTTGGTCGTTTTGTATTTGAGACAGAACTCCTGCAAATTTTTGTATGGACGCATCAGTTCGGAGTATAAAAGGTAAATTGTAAATGGGGTGGTATATTTTCGTTCCTTTTGCGAATTCTCGTTTTAATGTTTCGAAAGCTTCCTCCTGTTCTTCTTTCCAATTCCATTTTATTCCTTTTTTAAGCAATTTTATCAGAGGGATTTCCTTTTGGCTCAAATCGGGAATCAGCTTTTTAAAATAATTAATCGTGCCAAGAAAACCTCTCAATGTTTTCAAATTCGTTGGTCTTGGGTATTCATCTATGAGCTTGACTCTGTCTTCGGCTAATCTTACTGTTTTGGTGTCCAATTGAAAACCCAAATAAATGACTTCTTTTTGAAAAAATTGACATTTTTCAATGTTTAATCTCAATCCCGCTGTGTCCAATTCTTTCAGAATTATTTCTATGTGTTCCAGATGACTCTGAGTATCTTGTGAAAAAATTAATAAATCATCGATATAATGAACTATGAAATCTTCATGGCGATTCAAAATGGTATGAAGAGCTCGGACGAGTGCAGCACAAGCACTCTGCAATCCATGGCACTACCTTAAACCGGTAGACAATACCATCAATAGAAAAAGCGGTGTAGTTTCTACACTTTTCAGCTAACGGTATCAACCAAAAACTGTGTTTTAAGTCAATTTTCGAAAATATGTGTGACCCGGTGATTTTTCCAAAAATGGCCTCGATGTTTAGAGGTGATTCATATTGTGATACAGTGTGCTGGTTGATATTCCTGGCATCTAAACATAATCTCAATTCTCCATTGCTTTTCTTTACTATCACAATCGGGTTAACATACGGTGAATCACATCTTTCGATGATTTGATCTTCCAACATTTTATTTATTTCTTCTTTCACCTCTTGTCGATACTTGTATGGAATCGGGTAAGTCTTTGATCGAAAATTTCCCAAGTTTTTCACCTCAAATGAATGTTCGTACTTTTTAGCCACTCTGTTTTCCTCATTGATCAAATTTTCGTAGTTTCTTAACATCAACCGCAATTCTTTTTCTTTCCCTTCTCCACATATCAATTTTCTGTCTTTTTTTCAGATTCTTCACACATGTTTACCGTGCATTCTGCATCCTCGTTTGCATATACCTCCTCTTCAAATACTACTGTTTCAAACATATTCTTTTCACTTTCATTTTTTAGCTTTATTTCTTCTTCTCCTGAGCTCGTCTCTTCTTTTGAGGAATCCCAGGTTTCCTTTGTTTCTGATACTCTCAAATTTTCTTCTTCTGGGCTCAACTCTTCTTTTGAGGAGCCACAGGTTTCATTTTCTTTTATCTTTTTCTGACCTTTTCTCCTTTTTTTCTTTGTCCTTGCTTCGCTGCCAAATTCATTTCCACTGTTTGTTCTTTACCTGATTCGTCCGTATTTTGTTTCTCATGTTCCTTGTCCTGTTCTTTTTCTTCTTCTTCTGTTAGTTTCATCGTATTATTTTTAAAATCTATCACTACATGTTTTTCTGCCAATTCGTCAACTCCTACTATCATGTCATGTGACATGTTTGGCATTATTACACATTGTAGTGCATACATCTTCTTACCCAGTCGTACCATTACTCGTATGCCTTCATTTATAGTTGCCAATGTCCGTTTGTTTGCGCCCACTAAATTTACCCTAGGTATTTTGTAAATTAAATTTGTTAAGTTAACTTCTTCTATTAGTTTTCTGTTGACCAATGTTATTTCAGATCCCGTGTCTATCATAATTTTAATTGGTTTCTCGTTGATAAATCCATCCACAAATTTTAAATTAACTCCATTTTTCTTTTCGTTGTTTCCTGCCAATTTAATAAACTCCTTGGGGTGACAAAAGATTCCTGTTTGATTTTTGGTTTTTAGTGAGCGCCGTCCTGAAAAGACGCCGGTTGCTCATCGTTGTTTATATTTTCGTCATAATGTCTCTCTCCGTCATATTCATCTGTCTGGGTATTATTTACTTCTCTTCTATTTTCTCTTGGTCTGTCGGATCTGTTTCGGTTTTCTCGATATCCCTGTTCATTTTGTCTACCATAATTTCTGTTTTCTTGATTTGAGCGTGTGGTGTTTCTATTCTGGTATTCTCGATTTCTGTCCTCATTCCATTGCCTATTTCTTTGTTCATAATTTCCTCTTCCGTTGTCTCTATTTTCGTTTTCCCTTCTGGGATTAAAATCTCGTCTTGTATAGTCCCTCCTATTTTGATTTCTATCTCTGTAATCTTGTGTTTCACGGGGCCTGTAATCTTCTCGCGACCTTCTTGATTTTCTTTCTCTTAGACGTGATTCTCTTATTTGTAGGAATTGGCATAAACTATATATGTCTTTGTAATTTTGCAATGTGATATGGTCTTCCAGCGTTTCCTCGAAATGTCTTGCAATCAGTTCGACTAATTGTTCCGATGAGTAATTATATTGTAAATGTTTTGCATTATTGTAAATTTGCAAAGCATATGTCCTTTCTGATACACCCATCCTATCATTGTATTTCCCATTTTGCAATTCCTTGTTAATTTCCAATTGTTGGACCTTTCCCCAGAAATAAGTCAAAAATTTTTGTTCAAATTGTTGCCAATTGCCGAATTCTTCTTCTTTGCTATCGAACCATAGGCTTGCTTCATATTTGAGATGGTTTCTGATAGTTTCTTTTGCTGTTTCGAAATTTCCGATATGCTGTATTTTCTTTTTCAGGCTATTTATGAACGGCACTGGGTGTAATCTTCTTACGTCCCCGCCAAACCTTATCTTCACGTCATCTGTGCTATGTATAACCATTTCTCTTCTTTCTCCGACATTTTGTTGAGTATTGATTTCCGCAATCTTTCTTTCCACTTCTTTTATGTCTGCTTGAATAGCGTTTTGCAACTTGTTTTCCAAACTTTCTATTTCTTTTTTCTGGCAATTCGTTATCTCCTTTATTTTATTTTGAATTTTCATTTCTTGTTCTTTCATGTGATCCTTAATTTTCATTTCATACTTTTCTATGCGTTCCTCCATTTTCTTGTTGTTCTCTTCTATGGCTTGTTTTGTTTCCTTCAGATTTTCTTGCATTATTCTTTTTGTTTCATCCATTTTCTGTTGTGTTTCATCCATTTTTTGATCCAGTTTTTGTTGTGTTTCATCCATTTTTTGTTGTGTTTCATCCATTTTTTGATCCACTTTATCCATTTTCTTTGATGTTTCTTCCTGATTTTTATCCATTGTCCTTTTTGCTTCATCCATTTTTTGTGACTGGAGTTGCATCAGTTGTAATAGTTTATCTATTCCTGATAATTCTTGCTGTTCTGATGCCATGATTGTCGTGTCTAAGATATCTTCTTGGTCTGAATGTTCTTTTTGTTTTTTGTTGTCTTTGCTTTGGCTTCTTGTCACAGACATTTGTTTTCACGAAGTACTGTCCCCGCCAAATATGAAATTTTACTAGTATGTTACCAAGACGACTTTTTCTCACCCAAATATTATAAATTGTCAATAAATATATCAAATGTAAATATCGTAAAAATAAAATATTAAATCAGTTATGTAAAATTTGTACCTAAAGAGATCTAAAATTTTATGTTATCAAATGTAAGTATCTCACTTTTTACCACAGGCATATAAATTTTCAAATACCGGCTTTACTCTTTCCATCCTTCAAATTTGCCACTAGAAATACTTTACAAAGCTTTCCACGTTGGACGACAGTTGATGTGATCTTGATTATTGATATGAGATAATATTCTTATATGTCATTTAATTTAATCAACGTATTAATAATAATCTAATTAATTTACTAGATCACATATCAATATGTTTTCAATCTCAGGGCGAATTATAAAATTAATTACTTACTCTCGTGGCTTCTAAGTATTTCTCAATGGTTCCTAATCGGGATAGGGAAGAAAAGAGTAAAATAATACACATATATGGGTTACAATTATAATCAAAATATTGTTTATTTTATTTAAATGGCAATCACTGCTTAATATTTGCTAGATCTTATTTTTCTTAAACATAACATTTACAAATGGGAATCTTATTTCCTTTTGGTTTCCAATTGAAAGTTTTTATTAACATTTAACTATTAGGATTTATTAGCAACAATTCTATTTAAGTTTGATGAAGCTTTTCTGATATTATTGATTATGTTTCTTCAATTTATAATGTGGTATTTAATACGAAAAACCCATACATTCATGTCCAAACAAATGAGACTGACCTTTTTCTGGTGAACTGAGAATGTCTTCACACAAAACCCGTTTCCTGCTATCCTTGGCTGCGATCAAAACCTCGTCCTGGCTTCCAGTAATGTTCTCCTTTGAAACTAGCTCGTATAGCTCTCGTACCCTGCTTCTGTCGTGATGCTGTGTTCTACCTTTTTCGAAACTGCAATCAGCTACCGGGAACTCTTGGCTCAAGGAGGTTCTTTTACTCTCAACCTGGCCTACCTCTCGTTCCACGATAGATACTCCACACTCACGGAACTACACCGGCTTTCTCACTCTCCGTACACTACCGTCTACTACTGGACTTCACTTCTCGACCGCTCAAAACATTCTGATCTCTATTTGTCATTCATTCCCCTACTTTCTAAATATCCCTTCCAGATTCACAAATCAAACTTCCACCACCAACTCTCATTCGCAGTATTCCTCAAAACCAATTTTTAATCTTTCTAAATATGCTTAATGGATTTCAAAAGAAAAATAGTTAATTCCCATTCTAAAATTACTTTCTACTAATTACAAAATTTAATGATCTATTATCTACTTCAACTGAGTCTTATTTAGCATAAGCTAATGATCGAACCTTCCGCGAACAACGATAATGACCTATTATCGATTTCACTTGAGTTTTATTTAGCATAGGCTAATGATCGAACCTTCCGCGAACAACGATAATGGTACGCTCCATTCACTTTGTTTGTTCTAAGCGCATTGTCCCGAGTTTCGTTTAATCACTTCTTAAAATTAAATATAACAATTTGTTGTATACAGGTTGTTCTAAATTTATATGCCCGTGGTTGAGAAAATTGAAAATATTTTATATTAAATTGAATTTTGTCTATAATATATATATATATATATATATATATATATATATATATATATATATATATATATATATATATATATATATATATTGTTATATTTCTATTTGATATGAAAATTAAATTTTGATAATTATAAACAGAGTTCAATTTAATATAAAATATTTTCAATTTTCTCAACCACGGGCATATAAATTTAGAACAACCTATATACAACAAATTGTTATATTTAATTTTAAGAAGTGATTAGAATAAGCGTACGAAACTCGGAACAATGTGCTTAGGTAAACAAAGTGAATGACGCGTACCATTATCGTTCTTCTCGGAAGGTCGATCATTAGCCTATGCTAAATAAGACTCATTTGAAAGAGAGAATAGGTCATTAAAATTTGTAAATAGTTAGAAAGTATTTTAGAATGGGAATTAAATATTTTCTTTTGAAATCCATTAAGCATATTTAGAAAGATTAAAAATTGGTTTTGAGGAATATTACGAATGAGAGTTGGTGGTGGAAGATTGATTTGTGAATCTGGAAGGGATATTTAGAAAGTAGGGGAATGGATGACAAAGTGAGATCAGAATGTTTTGAGCTGTCGAGAAGTGAAGTCGAGTAGTAGACGGTAGTGTTCGAGGAGTGAGATAGCCGGTGTAGTTCCGTGAGTGTGGAGTATCTATCGTGGAACGAGAAGTAGGCCAGGCCGAGAGTAAAAGAACCTCCTTGAGCCCAGAGTGTCCCGGTAGCTGATAGCAGTTTCGAAAAAGGTAGAACACAGCATCACGACAAAAGCAGGAACGAGAGCTATTCGAGCTAGTTTTTCAAAGGAGAACATCACTGGAAGCCAGGACGAGGTTTGATCGCAGCCAAGGATAGCAGGAAAGGGTTTTGTGTGAGGACATTTTCAGTTCACCAGGAAAAGGTCAGTCTCATTTGTTTGGACATGAATGTATGGGTTTTTCGTATTAAATTCCACATAAAAAATTGAATAACATAATCAATAATATCAGAAAAGCTTCATCAAACTTAAATAGAGTTGTTCCTAATAACTCCTAATAGTTAAATGTTAATAAAAACTTTCAATTGAAAGCCAAAAGGAAATAAGATTCCCATTTGTAAATGTTATGTTTAAGAATAATAAGAAATAGCAAATATTAAGCATTGATTGCCTTTTAAATAAAATAAAAAATATTTTGATTATAATTGTAACCCACATGTGTATTTTTTTTACTCTTTTCTTTTCTATCCCGATTAGGAACCATTAAGAAATATTTAGAAGCCACGGAAGTAAGTAATTAATTTATAATTCGCCCTGAGATTGAAAACATATTGATATGTGATCTGGTTAATTAATTGGATTAGTATTAATACATTGATTAAATTAAGTAACATATAAGAATATTATCTCATATCAATAATCAAGATCACATCAACTGTCGTCCAACGTGGAAAGCTTTGTAAAGTATTTCTAGTGGCAAATTTGAAGGATAGAAAGAGTAAAGCCGGTATTTGAAAATTTATATGCCTGTGGTAAAAAGTGAGATACTTACATTTGATAACATAAAATTTTAGATCTCTTTAGGTACAAATTTTACATAACTGATTTAATATTTTATTTTTACGATATTTACATTTGATATATTTATTGACAATTTATAATATTTGGAAAAAAAAAAGTCGTATTGGTAACATACTAGTAAAATTTCATATTTGGCGGGGATAATACTTCTTGAAAACAAATGTCTGTGACAAGAAGCCAAAGCAAGGATAACAAAAAACAAAAAGAACATTCAGACCAAGAAGATATTTTAGACACGACAATCATGGCATCAGAACAGCAAGAATTATCAGGAATAGATAAACTATTACAACTGATGCAACTCCAGTCACAAAAACTGGATGACAATCAAAGAGAAACAAAACAAGCAATGGATGAAGCAAAAAGGACGATGGATGAAAATCAACGTGAAACGAAACAAGCCATGGAAGAAACATCAAAGAAAATGGATAAAGTGGATCAAAAAATGGATGAAACACAGCAAAAAATGGATGACAATCAAAAAGAAACAAAACAAGCAATAGAAGAGAACAATAAGAAAATAGAGGAACGCATAGAAAAGTATGAAAAGGAAATAAAAGGATGTTTGACAACAATGAAAAACGAGATAGAACAGCAAGAAATGAAAATTAAAGATCACATGCAAGAACAAGAAATAAAAATGAAGGAGTTAACGAATTGCCAGAAAAAAGAAGTGGAAAGTTTGGAAAACAAGTTGGAAAATGCTATTCAAGTAGACAGAGAAGAAGTGGAAAAAAGAATCACAGAAATAGAAAAACAAGTCACGGAAAACAGGACGCAACAGAATGTCGGAGAAAGAAGAGAAATGGTTATACATAGCACAGATGACGTGAAGATAAGGTTTGGCGGGGATGTAAGAAGATTACACCCAGTGCCGTTCATAAATAGCCTGAAAAAGAAAATACAGCACATCGGAAATTTCGATACAGCAAAAGAAACTATCAGAAACCATCTCAAATATGAAGCAAGCCTATGGTTCGATAGTAAAGAAGAAGAATTCGGCAATTGGCAACAATTTGAACAAAAATTTTTGAATTATTTCTGGGGAAAGGTCCAACAATTGGAAATTAACAAGGAATTGCAAAATGGGAAATACAATGATAGGATGGGTGTATCAGAAAGGACATATGCTTTGCAAATTTACAATAATGCAAAACATTTACAATATAATTACTCATCGGAACAATTAGTCGAACTGATTGCAAGACATTTCGAGGAAACGCTGGAAGACCATATCACATTGCAAAATTACAAAGACATAGATAGTTTATGCCAATTCCTACAAATAAGAGAATCACGTCTAAGAGAAAGAAAATCAAGAAGGTCGCGAGAAGATTACAGGCCCCGAGAAACACAAGATTACCGAGATAGAAATCAAAATAGGAGGGACTATACAAGACGAGATTTTAATCCCAGAAGGGAAAACGAAAATAGAGACAACGGAAGAGGAAATTATGAACAAAGAAATAGGCAATGGAATGAGGACAGAAATCGAGAATACCAGAATAGAAACACCACACGCTCAAATCAAGAAAACAGAAATAATGGTAGACAAAATGAACAGGGATATCGAGAAAACCGAAACAGATCCGACAGACCAAGAGAAAATAGAAGAGAAGTAAATAATACCCAGACAGATGAATATGACGGAGAGAGACATTATGACGAAAATATAAACAACGATGAGCAACCGGCGTTTTTTCACGACGGCGCTCACTAAAAACCAAAAATCAAACAGGAATCTTTTGTCACCCCAAGGAGTTTATTAAATTGGCAGGAAACAACGAAAAGAAAAATGGAGTTAATTTAAAATTTGTGGATGGATTTATCAACGAGAAACCAATTAAAATTATGATAGACACTGGATCTGAAATAACATTGGTCAACAGAAAACTAATAGAAGAAGTTAACTTAACAAATTTAATTTATAAAATACCTAGGGTAAATTTAGTGGGCGCAAACAAACGGACATTGGCAACTATAAATGAAGGCATACGAGTAATGGTACGACTGGGCAAGAATATGTATGCACTACAATGTGTAATAATGCCGAACATGTCACATGACATGATAGTAGGAGTGGACGAATTGGCAGAAAAACATGTAGTGATAGATTTTAAAAATAATACGATGAAACTAACAGAAGAAAAAGAAAAAGAACAGGACAAGGAACATGAGAAACAAAATACGGACGAATCAGGTAAAGAACAAACAGTGGAAATTAATTTGGCAGCGAAGCAAGGACAAAGAAGAAAAAGGAGAAAAGGTCAGAAAAAGATAAAAGAAAATGAAACCTGTGGCTCCTCAAAAGAAGAGTTGAGCCCAGAAGAAGAAAATTTGAGAGTATCAGAAACAAAGGAAACCTGGGATTCCTCAAAAGAAGAGACGGGCTCAGGAGAAGAAGAAATAAAGCTAAAAAATGAAAGTGAAAAGAATATGATTGAAACAGTGGTATTTGAAGAGGAGGTATATGCAAACGAGGATGCAGAATGCACGGTAAACATGTGTGAAGAATCTGAGAAAAAAGACAGAAAATTGATATGTGGAGAAGGGAAAGAAAAAGAATTGCAGTTGATGTTAAGAAACTACGAAAATTTGATCAATGAGGAAAACAGAGTGGCTAAAAAGTACGAACATTCATTTGAGGTGAAAAACTTGGGAAATTTTCGATCAAAGACTTACCCGATTCCATACAAGTATCGACAAGAGGTGAAAGAAGAAATAAATAAAATGTTGGAAGATCAAATCATCGACAGATGTGATTCACCGTATGTTAACCCGATAGTTATACTATACCGATTGTGATAGTAAAGAAAAGCAGTGGAGAATTGAGATTATGTTTAGATGCCAGGAATATCAACCAGCACACTGTATCACAATATGAATCACCTCTAAACATCGAGGCCATTTTTGGAAGAATCACCGGGTCACACATATTTTCGAAAATTGACTTAAAACACAGTTTTTGGTTGATACCGTTAGCTGAAAAGTGTAGAAACTACACCGCTTTTTCTATTGATGGTATTGTCTACCGGTTTAAGGTAGTGCCGTTTGGATTGCAGAGTGCTTGTGCTGCACTCGTCCGAGCTCTACATACCATTTTGAATCGCCACGAAGATTTCATAGTTCATTATATCGATGATTTATTAATTTTTTCACAAGATACTCAGAGTCATCTGAAACACATAGAAATAATTCTGGAAGAATTGGACACAGCGGGATTGAAATTAAACATTGAAAAATGTCAATTTTTTCAAAAAGAAGTCATTTATTTGGGTTTTCAATTGGACACCAAAACAGTAAGATTATCCGAAGACAGAGTCAAGCTCATAGATGAATACCCAAGACCAAGGAATTTGAAAACATTGAGAGGTTTTCTTGGCACGATTAATTATTTTAAAAAACTGATTCCCGATTTGAGCCAAAAGGAAATTCCTCTGATAAAGTTGCTTAAAAAAGGAATAAAATGGAATTGGAAAGAAGAACAGGAGGAAGCTTTCGAAACATTAAAACGAGAATTCGCAAAAGGAACGAAAATATACCACCCCATTTACAATTTACCTTTTATACTCCGAACTGATGCGTCCATACAAAAATTTGCAGGAGTTCTGTCTCAAATACAAAACGACCAAGAAGTGCCGATATGTTTTATATCGCGAGTGACTAAAACACATGAGAGAAAATATAGTGTTACAGAATTGGAGTTTGCCAGTGTACTATGTTGCGTAAACAAATTGAGGTTTTACTTATTGGGAGCAAAATTCACAATCGAAACAGACCATGCAGCTTTAGTACATATCATGAAGAATAGATTAGTAAATAATAGAATACATAGAGGCATTCTATTATTACAGGAGTATGATTTTGAGTTCCGATATATAAAAGGAAAAGACAACATAATAGCCGACGCTCTAACACGGGATGAGGACACGGGAAAAAAGGAAACAATTACTCTACAGGTGGGACTAAATAGATTAATACAAGAAGAAGGGATATATTCGTTAAATGAGATAAGGACAAACCAAGAAGACCTAGAGGAAAGAGAGAAAAGAAGAGCGGAAGTAGAAAATGACATATATTTTAAGAGAATAGACGGAAAGGAACTATATTTAGTGACACAGACATTGGCCGAAAAGATAATAAAGAAATTACATGAGGACAATGGGCATATCGGTAGCAGAAAAGTTTGGCTCGTTTTTAGGGAAAATTACATCAGCCGACAGGATTACCGCATTGCAAGGGAAATTACCCAGAAGTGCGATGTATGTCAAAAATATAAGAGTCGGAATTTCAAAAACGAAAATGTTGCCAAAAATATTGAAGCCCGAAACAAACTAGACATTGTAGCAATAGATATGTTAAGCGATCTAATTATGACCACTAAAAGGAACAAACATATTCTGGTAATGGTGGATGTGTTTTCAAAATACGTAAAATTATATAGTTGCCGCACCACAAAGGGGGAGGAGATATTAAGAAAAATCGACAATTTTATAGCCATAGTAGGAACACCAAAAAAGATTCTACTGGACAATGCAACGTATTTCCGAAATGATCGTTTCAAGGGACAACTTCGAGAACGAGGAATAGAGACAAATTTTGTCAGCATCAGGCATCCACAGAGTAATCCTTCGGAACGATTCATACAGGAAGTGACGAAATTTCTTCGCATTGCAACAGATGGTCAACATCGCCACTGGGACAGGAAAATGGCGGAAATAGAAAGGTATCTAAATACAATTCCCAGCACAGTAACAAAAGAGACCCCAGAATACATCATGAAGGGTGTATTGCCGATAAGGCCATGGGAAGACCAAGAGCCAAAAGAATATCAACAGGTGATTGAAACCGTACAGAGAAGATTACGGCGAAGCAACGAAAAATATATCCAAAGACAGGAACAAAATAGAAAAAGAAGACCAGTGACTTTCCAAAAAGGTGAAAAAGTACACGTGAGGGCATTACGAGTATCAAATCTTCCTGGGGGCATTTGCGCAAAGTTGATGCCTGTTTTCGAAGGCCCGTACATCGTGAATAATGAAAATGGGATAAATAGTTATGAGTTGAGGCACAGGAACTCGGAAAAGATCCGAGGAATTTATAATATTCACGATGTATACAAATATCACGAATAAAAGACAGAATTACATGAAGTAGATAGTAAGTTAGGATATAAGACGTAGATTAAAGTAAGGAAATATACAGGGAGTTGGTTTTGCCTCGAGAAAATTTATTTAAAAATGCAGATAAATTTTATCGAATACAAGGCGGGGATTTGTTATATTTCTATTTGATATGAAAATTAAATTTTGATAATTATAAACAGAGTTCAATTTAATATAAAATATTTTCAATTTTCTCAACCACGGGCATATAAATTTAGAACAACCTATATACAACAAATTGTTATATTTAATTTTAAGAAGTGATTAGAATAAGCGTACGAAACTCGGAACAATGTGCTTAGATAAACAAAGTGAATGACGCGTACCATTATCGTTCTTCTCGGAAGGTCGATCATTAGCCTATGCTAAATAAGACTCATTTGAAAGAGAGAATAGGTCATTAAAATTTGTAAATAGTTAGAAAGTATTTTAGAATGGGAATTAAATATTTTCTTTTGAAATCCATTAAGCATATTTAGAAAGATTAAAAATTGGTTTTGAGGAATATTACGAATGAGAGTTGGTGGTGGAAGATTGATTTGTGAATCTGGAAGGGATATTTAGAAAGTAGGGGAATGGATGACAAAGTGAGATCAGAATGTTTTGAGCTGTCGAGAAGTGAAGTCGAGTAGTAGACGGTAGTGTTCGAGGAGTGAGATAGCCGGTGTAGTTCCGTGAGTGTGGAGTATCTATCGTGGAACGAGAAGTAGGCCAGGTCGAGAGTAAAAGAACCTCCTTGAGCCCAGAGTGTCCCGGTAGCTGATAGCAGTTTCGAAAAAGGTAGAACACAGCATCACGACAAAAGCAGGAACGAGAGCTATTCGAGCTAGTTTTTCAAAGGAGAACATCACTGGAAGCCAGGACGAGGTTTGATCGCAGCCAAGGATAGCAGGAAAGGGTTTTGTGTGAGGACATTTTCAGTTCACCAGGAAAAGGTCAGTCTCATTTGTTTGGACATGAATGTATGGGTTTTTCGTATTAAATTCCACATAAAAAATTGAATAACATAATCAATAATATCAGAAAAGCTTCATCAAACTTAAATAGAGTTGTTCCTAATAACTCCTAATAGTTAAATGTTAATAAAAACTTTCAATTGAAAACCAAAAGGAAATAAGATTCCCATTTGTAAATGTTATGTTTAAGAATAATAAGAAATAGCAAATATTAAGCATTGATTGCCTTTTAAATAAAATAAAAAATATTTTGATTATAATTGTAACCCATATGTGTATTTTTTTTACTCTTTTCTTTTCTATCCCGATTAGGAACCATTAAGAAATATTTAGAAGCCACGGAAGTAAGTAATTAATTTATAATTCGCCCTGAGATTGAAAACATATTGATATGTGATCTGGTTAATTAATTGGATTAGTATAAATACATTGATTAAATTAAGTAACATATAAGAATATTATCTCATATCAATAATCAAGATCACATCAATATATATATATATATATATATATATATATATATCACACTAGTGACGTCATCCATCTGGGCGTGATGACGCAATCGATGATTTTTTTAAATAAGAATAGGGGTCGTGTGATAGCTCATTTGAAAGGATATTCAATTCTCTATTCAACAGTATAAACATTAACAATATTATTTATACAGGGTGCCCAAAAATTTTTTTTAATTAAATTAATTGAAACAAAAAGTAGAATGTTTATAATTTATTTAAGTTTAAATACATTTTACTGTTGTCCGAAACCAGGAAAAAATGTTTATTTGATAAATAAATATTGTGTTTCGCCTAAATTCAAAATTAAAGCTGCCACCCACCTGCCTCTTAGCAGTTTGAACATTTAATTTAAGCGAAAGGGGTCGTGTGATAGCTCATTTGAAATGTTAAGAGAATATTTAATTCTCTATTGACGAATATAAACATTAACATAATTATTTATACAGGGTGCCCAAAATTTTTTCCGAATTAAATTAATTGAGACAAAAATAAGAATATATATTATAATTTATTTAATTCGAAATACATTTTACTGCTGTCAGAAAACAGAAAAAAATGTTAATTTGGAAAACAAAAATTGCTTTTCGCTTAAATTAAATGTTCAAACTGCTGAGAGGCAGGTGGGTGACAGCTTTAATATTGAACTTAACCGAAAAACAATAGTTATTTATCAAATAAACATTTTTTCCTGTCTTCGGACAACAGTAAAATGGATTTCGAATTAAATAAATTATATTAGTCCATGTGGTGAGACCGCTCCCGTCTGAAAAAAATTTCTTATTCGGTTTCTTTATGGATTCGTATTCAAAAATGTCCCCTTTAAACAAATCTGACGGGTGCCGGGCGGAATAAATTGTTTAAAATATTTTTTTAAACAAATACAAAAGATCGTGTTGTTTTCTCTACAACATATATTTTTAGATTTTCTTGGTCAATCTAAACAAGAAAGGTATCTTGTAATTTTTCTCAGAAATTGATAGTTTTCGAGTTATAGGCGATTTAATATCAGAAAAATGCGAAAACACGCATTTTCGAGGTTTAAAAACTCATATTTAAATGAGAATTTTTGAGGTTGCCAGATACTTAGATTGAAGACTGAACATTCAGCTTCACGATTATGAAGAGTGATCGCGTCTAACTTTAATTTATACCGTTTTTTTTTAATTGTTAAATATGCGTGTTTATCCGATTTTTTTGCCGATGCGGGGCGCTCCATTTCAAAAATCTCCTATTTTCCTCCGAAAAATATTTTTTATAGATTTTTTGGGAAATTCTAAATAAAATAAGTTTCTTGACATTTTTCTCAAAAGTTAATAGTTTTTAAGTTATAAGCGATTTAATATCCGAAAAATTTAAATCTCTTATAACTTTAAAACTATTAACTTTTGAGAAAAATGTCAAGAAACTTATTTTATTTAGAATTTCCCAAAGAATCTACAAAAAATATTTTTCGGAGGAAAATAGGAGATTTTTGAAATGGAGCGCGCCTCACCAGCAAGAAAATCGGATAGACAAGCATATTTAACAATTAAAAAACAACGGTATAAATTAAAGTTAGACGCGATTACTCTTCAGAGTCTGGAAGCTGAATATTTAGTCTTTAATTTAAGTATCTGGCAATCTCAAAAATACTAATTTAAATATGAGTTTTTAAGCCTCTAAAATGCGGGTTTTCGCATTTTTCAGATTTTAAATTGCCTATAACTCGAAAACTATTAATTTTTGGAAAATTTACAAGATACCTTTCTTGTTCATAATGACCGACAAAACTTAAAAACATATGTTTCGGAGCAAAAAAACGTAATCTTTTGTATTTGTTTAAAAAAATTGTTTAAACAATTTCTGCCCAAAAATTCCGCCCAGCACCCTTCAGATTTGTTTAAAGGGGACATTTTTGAATAGGAATCCACAAAGATACCGAATCAGAAATTTTTCCAGACGGGAGCGGTCTCACCACATGGACTATATACATTATTCTTTTATCTCAACTAATTTAATTCAAAAAAAATTTTTGAGCACCCTGAATTTATTCAAACTCAAACTTCCTCACTGTACCTATAACTTCCGAGGCTTATATCTTAATACCATGATTTTTTGGAGCTACGCGCCCATTGAGTCTTTTGTTCTACACATCAAGGACTACCAGAACCCAAAGTTTCAGAGCATTTGACAGAGAGCCATTTCCCATAAGGTTTCTGTGGGGTCCTTTGTATATGTCATGTGCCTAAACGTATTGAGTGGTTTCTGAACATTGGTATAACGTGTGTCAATTTCATGTTAACGTTAGATACTTCAGGATGGTTCTTAGTTTTGCAGAAAATTTTTTTATAGTGGAGTACTAACTATTTTCGGCCATATGGAAATGGTCACGAAAACGGCCCAAGCTTAAAATCAACAATGGTTTCAGCAGGACGGGATAACATGTCACACTACCAGGGAGTCTCTTCGAATACTGGGCGATCATTTTTGGAGCCAGTCACCAGAACTAATGCCACCAGATGCGTACATATGGGGAATGCTGAAGGGGTCACCGTCTGCCATTTCGGAATTGAGGACTGGAATTAAAGATTTTTTTCGTGCCAGAGGCAGTGGCGGATCTAAAAATTTGCCTTGGGAGGGTAAATTTGCCTTATGTGGGAACTTCCAATGAATAACCAACCAAAAATTGATAATGAATATCATAACCAAACACGGTACTGTGTAGAACGTTTTTAAAATCGCTCGTAGTTATTTGCTATTTTTGCAAGGAAATAGTTATTTTTGTATTGTTTAATTGGCATCAATTTAATCGTCTAATTATAGTGGTAATATTAGTGAAAAATTAAAATCTGTGCAACATAAATTAAGCGAGTAATTAGAAGATATCTGGAAGCTGTTCTGCCGTATAAACAGGTTAGTCAATAATTGTTTATCGTTACCAAGGTCAAACAGCTTTAAATATGAGTGATTGCCAGAATTGTCGATCAGCTTTAGGGTCTACGCCAACAACAATGTGTGACGGATGTCGATCTACTGTTCATTTGAAGTGTGTTGGAATGCAATCCGCCGAAGATGTTAGAATGACTAGAAATAAATCACGAAGCGTTAAGATTCTTTGTAATAATTGTTCAGGAAATATTGGTAATCTTGATCAATTAAAATCTTTTTTTGAAGGCTTTAAAAATGAGTTTGAAACTAAAATGTCAGAATTAAATAAAAAGTTTGATGATCTAAGCACACAAATTACAAACCAAAAGATGTCACCACAAACTTTTGAAGAAGTTGTTTCGGAGGCAACTGAGAGGATGGTGCGAGCTCAGAATATAATTATTGTTGGTGCTCCAGAAAGTACAGGCAGTATCGATCAACGTAAAAAGCATGATGAAGAATTAGCATCCGATATTTTGGGGGTAGTGTGTGGGAATTCAACCCCACATATTCCTGTTAGCATAACCAGAATTGGCAAACCTTCACCCAATAGACCAAAATTAATGAAACTTTCATTTAACAATGCATCAATTGCAAAGGATATTCTTAAACGCAAGAACTCATTAACGGGAACCCGTTTTGATAAATTTATTATTAGAGATGATAAAACACCTAAGCAAATGGAGTATTTGGATCAGTTGAGAAAGGAGCTAAATGATCGAAAGGCTAAAGGCGAGACTGATATTACTATAAAGTTCATCAGAGGAACCCCCTCTATTGTACCATCAAAAAACTGAAACAGTCAAATTTTCTTAATTTCTCTATATCTTATACTAATATTGATTCTTTAATGGCAAAACTCAATGAATTTGTTCCTTATATGGATTTAGAGAAGCCTGCTATTATGCTTATAACAGAATCCTGGCTTAAACCACATATACCTAATTCTATCATAGATGTACAAGGTTATACTATATTCCGCAACGACCGGCTTTCGACTGGAGGTGGAGTATGCATTTATGTGTTAGATTCTGTTTTTTCTCAATTTACAGTAACTGTTTTACCTTCCAATATTCCTGGCTTCGAGGCAATATGTCTTCTCTTTCATAATAAACACTTATCTTTTACGATTTGCTGTGTTTACAGACCGCCTGATACTGCTTATAATAATTATGTTCAACTTATTAATTTTTTATCCGTTCTAGCTTCAACTTACAAAAACCTAATTATTGCCGGTGACTTCAATCATAGAGATTTAAAATGGCCACATCCTGTACCTCAAAATGCTTCATCTAGACTTCTTCTTGATTTTGTACAAGATTCACATCTCCAACAAATCGTTACTGAACCAACTCGTTTCCGTTCTGGGCAGCAACCCTCCATCTTGGATTTAATTATTACTTCTGATAATGATTTAATAAACAATCTAGAATACTATCCCCCTTTTGCTAAATCCGATCATGCAATTCTTCAGTTCCAAATGCAGTTAATTCTTGTTACTGATCCAAAAAAACTATACTCATCAAGATATTTTATTGATTATAGAGGTATTAATCATGATGTGTCACTGGTTGACTGGGCTTCCGCCCTGTCGTTACCAAATGTACAGGAAAACTGGAATATTTTTCATGAACAATGTAGCAACATCATAAAAAAGAATACAAGCTCAAGACTTATAACTACATTTCCTTCTAAACCCTGGATTAATTGGGATATTCAAAGACTGATTAAGAGAAAGAAAGCTCTTTGGCAAAAGTATCAAAGATCACGTTTGGAGAATGATTTTGTTACGCATAGGAAAGTTGCCAATCTATTGAAAATAAAAATTTGCAATGCTAGGAGAAACTATGAAAAAAATATTATAGACAGCAATAATCCAAAGAAGTTTTATAAGTATATTAGAACTTCCATAAACACAAAAGTTTCTGTTCCTCAATTAAAAACAGACTCAGGTGATATTACAAATGATGATTTGAAAGTGGCTACAACTTTTGCTAGGAGCTTTTACGGATCTTTTACTTTAGAACCTGATGGCCCGCTCCCAGACTTACATTATGAACCCGTAAATCATAGTTCTATTACCTCAGTAGAATTTTCTCCTGATGATATTTTTAAAAAACTTAAAGAACTTGACACCAACAAATCTCCAGGACCAGATAATCTTTCTCCTACTTTCTTGAAATCATGTGCAAATGCTCTTAAATATCCACTCCATTTGCTTATGGAACAATCATTCCACTCTGCTACTCTGCCGCTAATTTGGAAAGAAGCACGGGTGAAACCAATCTTTAAGAAAGGAGATAAACTCGACCCCAAAAATTATAGGCCTGTTAGTCTCACTCCAGTTATATCCAAAGTTATGGAATCAATTATTGTGGATAATTTACACATATTTTTGAACCAGCATCAAATAATCCCGAACGAACAACATGGCTTTACCAGTGGAAGATCGGTTGTTACCAACTTGTTATGTTGCCTAAATGACTGGACTGCCGAAGTAGATATGGGACAGGATATTGATATTATCTACTTAGATTTTAGCAAGGCTTTCGATAAAGTTCCAAGGGAAAGGCTTTTGAAAAAATTAAACAGGATTGGAATTCGCGGGCAACTGTTAAACTGGATTTCAGCCTTCTTAAGTGAAAGAAAATTTTCAGTAAGAATACAGTCTTCAAGTAGCCCCCTATATGACGTGATAAGTGGAGTCCCCCAAGGATCTGTTTTAGGGCCACTACTGTTTAATATATTTACATCGGAGCTAAAATACATCATTTCATCAAAGTTTTCGGTTTATGCGGATGACACAAAGCTGTACAACAATCCTAAAATAAACTCTCAGTGTTTGCAAAAAGACTTGGACAGCATTTCTCGATGGTGTACTGACTGGTTGCTACCGCTTAATATAGAAAAATGTGTCGTTCTTCATCTCGGCAAGAATAACCCTCGGTTAAATTATTTTATTAACGGCACCGTTTTAAAAAAGACCGATTGTCACTCTGATCTCGGCGTGTTAATAGACTCACAATTGTCCTGGACTCCTCAAACGTTGCAACAGTGTAATAAAGCCAATCGCATGGTATATCTTATTGGTAAAGTTTTTTCGTCCTGTGACAGTCGAACCTTAGCAAAATTGTATAAAACTTATGTGAGACCTATATTAGAATTTGCTAATTCAGTGTGGTGTCCGGTTCTTCAGCGTGATGTAAATATGCTGGAAAATGTACAGCGACGAGTAACTCGGATCCCGTATTCATTGGTGCGTCCCTCATATGAAGATCGTTTAAGGATCATGGATTTAGTTCCATTATCCGCCCGCAGACTTAGAGGCGACTTAATTACAACATTCAATTCATTTCATTACGAAACTTCTTCACTCAGAAATTTCTTTACAATAAATACAGATGAGCGGTTAAGAGGCCATCCCAGAAAGCTAAGAAGAGAACTCTGCAGAACCAACATCAGGTTAAACTTTTTATCAAATAGGGTTGTTTATGCTTGGAATTCATTACCGGCTTATGTCGCTATGGCTCCTAGTACAAATAGTTTTAAGAATAGACTCGATAATAATTGATTGTATTTTTAATTTAATTATATGTAAATCAGCATAAGTGTAAAACAGCTAAGTACCAAAATTTGTTTAGCTTTGAGAGTATAATAGGATTCTAATCCTCTATTCTTATTGAATGTTAATAATAATAATAATAATAATAAAAGGCATAAAGGTCTCAAATGTCATCAAAGAGCTTCATAACTGGAAATCTCCTGGACCAGACGGAGTTCAGAACTTCTGGCTCAAAAAGTTTTGGAGTATTCATGAGTGCTTATCAACATTAATTAATCATGTTATTTCTAATCCGCAGGAATTACCATCATTTCTAACTCAGGGAACTACTTATTTAATACCCAAGGATCAAAATAACACCCAAGATCCATCCAAGTACCGCCCAATTACTTGTCTTCCAACTTTGTATAAATTGGTCACATCCTGTGTAACCCGGCGTATCTACCAACATTGTGCTCTAAATAATATCATAGAGCCTCAACAGAAAGGATGCGCTAAGGGTTCCATGGGTTGCAAAGAACAGCTTATCATCGACTCAGTCATTTCTAACCAGGCATTCACTAAAAAAAGGAACCTTTTTACAGCTTTTATTGACTATAAAAAGGCCTTTGATTCAGTACCGCATGAATGGCTAATAGATATATTGAAAATATACAAAGTCGATGATAACATAGTGACCTTTTTAAGGCATATAATGGGAGATTGGAGGACTAAAATTCACCTCCAAATACCTGGTGAAAACAATATCGAAACCGAAAATATCGCAATCAACCGGGGCCTATTTCAAGGAGACTCGTTGAGTCCATTGTGGTTCTGTTTAGCTTTGAACCCCCTTTCCCAGCTATTAAACTCCACTGACTCAGGTTTTAGCATTAAAAGCAATAATACTGTGGTAGCGAAGCTCAATCATCTGTTGTATATGGATGATTTGAAATTAATGGCTTCCACTCGAGAACACCTAGAAGAGATGCTAAAAACTGTAGAAACATTCTCTAATGATATTAGTATGCAGTTCGGTCTAGACAAGTGCCGTGTTTTGAATATAGTCAGAGGAAAGGTACAGCCCGGTGGATTCGATATGCAAAATGGCCAGAACATCGAGGCTATGGGCGACAACGATATGTACAAATATCTTGGAGTAAAGCAGGCGCGGAAAATTGACCATAAGCAAATGAAAACTGAGATAACTACTGAGTTTATAAGAAGGGTAAAACAGCTGCTTCGTTCACAGCTTAACAGTAAAAATTTGTTTAAGGCACTAAACACCTACGCTTGTTCCGCGCTATGCTATTCATTTGGTATTGTTAAGTGGACAAAAACGGATATAGAAAATCTTCAGCGAAAAGTACGAACACACCTCACAAAGGCACAAAAACACCACCCTAAAAGTGCAGTAGAACGAACGACATTACCCCGGTATTTAGGAGGAAGAGGACTTATGGATATAGGTGAGCAATTAGATAAACAAATTGCTAATTTAAGAACTTATTTTCAGATGCAGGCTGAGACATCTACTCTACACCGCGCAATTTGCGAGGTAGATGACACAACACCGATCAAACTGAGGGAACCAGAAATGCGCTTAAACCACCTTACTAAGGACGAAAAACTGCGCGCCTGGATGGGTAAACCTCTGCACGGGCGACATCCCAATGAGGTCAGCCAAGACTATGTCGACAATACAGCGTCGAACTATTGGTTGACATCAGGAAAGATGTTCCCTGAAACGGAGGGTTCATTACTGGCCATTCAGGATCAGGTTATACCAACCAGAAATTACCTGAAATATATCGTCAAAGACCCTCAGGTTCAAAACGACAGATGCCGATATGGATGTCAAGCCCAAGAAACCATCCAACATATTACAGGGGGCTGCCAGGCATTTGCTGCAGCTGAATACAAGGAACGGCATGACGCAGTGGGAAAAATCCTTCATCAAGAGATAGCTAACAAGTTGGGACTTCTCCAAACGGACCATCTCCCATATTACCAATACGTTCCTGAGAGTATGCTTGAGGATGGCAACTACAAGCTATACTGGGACCGCAGTGTGCTCACAGACCAAACAGTGGCACATAATAGACCAGATCTTGTACTAGTTAATAAATTAACAAGACAAACAACACTCATTGATGTGGCGATACCTAACAACAATAATCTACGTAGTAAATTTACTGAAAAGATCGCCAAGTATAGAGATCTGGAAATTCAAATACGGAGACAATGGAGAATGCAAAGTACCCAGACGATACCTATTGTTATGTCTACTACTGGAGTCATTCCGAAGACCCTCCTCGAAAGCATAAAAAAGCTGGGTCTCAATGAACATCTTTATAAGACCATGCAGAAAGCTGTACTACTTGCGACGGCCAGAAGTGTACGAAAATTTTTGGGAGATACACCTGCAATTCAAGTCACCTAGGGCTCGATAACACGGAAAGAGTCCCACCAGAGCTCAATCCTTTTGATACCGTAGGTATCTGGGATGAGTCAATTTTCCCCTTAGAGGGAGTGTGAGCCGTATGGCTAAATCTGGATAAAAGGCATAAAAAAGATAAACTTAGATTACATAAAAGACATAAATAATAACTTATAAGGCTTTAATGCCCGGTTGCACCAACATATCTTAAGCTTAAGTCGAGAATATCATAAGAATTAATATAATTTAATTATAATATATTGCAATAAGAATACCGTAATATAATAATAGATATAATTGATAATAAGGTTCTTCTTCTTAAGGTGCCTATCCGTTCCGGATGTTGGCGACCAGCATGGCTATCCTAACTTTGCTTGCTGCTATTCTGAATAGTCCGGTTGTCGATGTCTTAAACCACTTTCTCAGGTTTTGAAGCCAAGATATTCTTCTTCTCCCTGGTCCTCTCTTTCCAAATACCTTGCCTTGAAGAATGAGTTGCAACAAGCCATATCTCTGTTCATTCCTCATAACATGGCCAAGATATTCTAGTTTGCGCTCTTTGATTATGTTAATAATCTCGCATTCCTTGGTAATAAGGTAATAAGGTAATAAGGTAATAAGATAATAAGGTAAGAATCTAAAATTATGGTGCAACGTAAGTGATACTCAAGGAGGCCCTATCTATAAGTAGAGCTTAGCTATGTTGGAGCTTAAGATCTGTTGGTGCAACCAGGCATTAGTTCCTTTAATTTCCCTAACTAGCGTGTTTATTGGGTTGAATTTGTCTTTCTGTGGTTTCTGTTTCATGTGAGCTAATATATTTTTATGTTTGAACAATTTTTTTTTAATGTTGGACTTTGTTAGGGTAGAAATTTCCTCATTTTCCCTCCCCGTAGATACGCCACTGGCTAGAGGACATCTTTATCATCTGTTTTTTGGGAACTTGCGTCGTCGTGAATGATGTTTGCAAGACTATATCATGTATTATAGATATATAAGCAATCAAACACATTTCAATATTCATTTCAGTACTATTTATTTTGCCGCATACTCTATATAGAAACCTTTTGTCACAAGTTTTACCAAGTATGGACATTTTGTGCCCACCCATATTTAACTCAAGGTATTACTTTTATTTTTAAATATATCGGTAGAACCAACATTCGAAAAATGGTCGTCTTTACAACAATAAATAAATTTGGAATATTTCTTGAAACACGTAATAAATATGTTACAAGGGAATACGTTCTAGGTGGACATTTTTTATCCACCCTTGGGCGATTTAGGGTGTAGGGCCAAATTTTGAAAGAGTCTCATTCGAAAAGATTTTATTTTTGGTAGACTTCATATTTATCTATGTACAGTTACGATTATTGAATAGTTTACAGGCCTAGGTACAGTGCCGGATTTACCAATTTTCCGCCCTACGTTAGTGTAAAATGCCGCCCCTAAGTTATTTGCTTTTCGTCGAGATTTCATGGATGCAAATGATTTGATAGTCGTATCAAAATCTAAGGTTGTTGCCATATCAGATTCCATTGTCATTATTGTCAAGGAGTTGAGTCTGCATTGCTCTATGGCAGCGATACTCAAAGTGTGTTCCGCGGAACCCTAGGGTTCCGCGATACCCCTGCAGGGGTTCCGCGAGAATTTAGAAAAAATATTCAAAACACCTCTCTCTGTTTGACTTTTCTGACGCGGTATAGCACGATTCACGAGGCGTGGTCGAACCACAGGTCGAACTTAGTTGACTCCTGTTGCCTCATACAATTTTACTAGCCTGTCACCGCCGATACACGACTTAGTGTGACAGTACTTAGTCAGTACTGTCAGTCGACAATTATGGTTCGGAGCGATGAGTACCTACCTGCTAGAAAAAAGTGTTTATTTTTCTACTGCTGTATTCTGATTGTATCAGTTTTGTACTTTTGTTGTTTGCGATCGTACGTTATTTTGTGGTTTTTAGTAAAGAAGAATAGAACGTTGGCTTAAAGGCGTTAAACGTGATGCAACAACATCTTCTAAGTCCGAATTACGATTATGCAACGACCTCAAGTTCCACGGTTTCAAAGGCGAAAAATAGGAAGTATGATGACACAGTTTCGTATTTGTTGATTCCAACGGCTCACCTATCTGCATTTTATGTAGTAAACTGTTTCCTAATAGTTCTAATGGCACCTGCTAAGTTGCGCTGACATTTAGAACCTGTACACCCCGAGTCTAAAAACAAGAATAAAGAATTTTTTATACGTAAAAAAGAACAGTTATTGGAAAGTCAAAAACTATAATGCATGTAACCAAAACTTTCAATGAAAAGGCCACAGACATCATATTTAGTTAGCTATCGCATTGCACAAGCAGGTGAAGCGCAAAATATCGCTGAGAATGTAATAAAACCATGTGTGTTAGACATAACAAAATGTATGCTCGATGAAAAATCTGCAAAGCATCTTTCTACTGTACCGCTATCGAACGATATTGTTTCACGGCGTATTCATGATCTGGCCAGCTACGCCAAACAAGAACTACCTAGTTACACGTCTACAAAAAACACGATTCGCCTTGCAAATAGATGAGTCTACTGATGTCGCTGGTCTGGCTATCTTGCTGGTTATCGTGAGATATCCATATAAAAGTTCTTTTGATGAAGACATGCTTATGTATTCACTGCTGCCCACAAACACAACCGGAGAGGAAATTTTTAATAAAATAATTATGTTTTTTGAGGAAAATAATCTCAGTTGGAACGATTGCATTGACATTTGTACAGATGGGGCCAAGGCGATGACAGGTAAAACAGCAGGATTAGTATCACGAATAAAAAATAAAGCTCCTAATTATAGCTCCAGCCATTATATCCTGCATAGACAAGCACTTGCGATGAAGCAAATGCCGTCAAATCTAAAATTAGTTATGGATGAAGCAGTAAAAAGAATTAATTTTATCAAATCACGACCATATTCCCGATTGTTCTCATTATTGTGTGAAGATTATGGCAGCAAATATAAAACACTGCTACTCCATACAGAAGTGCGATGGCTGTCTCGGGGTAAAACTTTAACAAGGCTATTTGAACTTAGAGCCGAGTTACAAATGTTTTTTCAGATACTTATTTCAATTTGAAAGACCGTTTGTATGACTGAACGATTTAAATTTGTCATTGCAAGGTAAACAGACAACAGTTTTCCAGGCCTGTAACAAAATAACTGCGTTCAAAAGAAAATTAGATTTTTTAATTATTTGCGCCAGAAAAAGAAAAATAGGAAGCTTTACATCACTCAGTTTGTTAGAGATACGGACTCTGAAATGTTCCAAGATGATGTATTTGAAGAATTGGTCAAATATCTCACTTTCATGCGTGCATCTTTTGATGCATTTTCCCGAAGAACAGAACACAAAAATGAAACTGAATTCATGGATTCATAAACCCAACTTACAAAAGCCCGAAAATATGTCAAACGAGATATACGAATCTCTTTTAGAAATGTCATCAGACACATTTATGGAGTGATTGTTTAAAACGACGCCTCTCAAAGATTTTTGGTGCAGAATCGTGATGAATATCCAATGATTGCCAAAATGGCTCTGAATATTCTTCTACCGTTCCCAACAACATATTTATGCGAAACAGGATTCTCAACATATGCAGCCACAAAAACAAAATACCGCAATAGACTGGACGCCGAGTCTGATATGAGACTTGAAATTAATGTCATTTATCAAACCTGATATCAACCAATTGATGAAAAATAAAAAACAGTTTCATACCTCCCATTAGTTAGATTTTTAAAGTGAAAACTTCTTTAGGGACGTTGTGCGATTTTTGGATAGGGGAAAAGCATTGAATTCGCGACCGTCATCGCGACCGTCATTGCGACCGTCATCGCTTATGCTATATATTATGTGTATGTATATATAAATTGTGTAGAGGTATTTAAATTTAAAATAAATGTAAAACCTGTTTTAGGATGCGGAAAAAAGATTGATTTCGCGACCCTCATCGCGACCGTCATCTCTTCGGCGAAATAAATTTTGTACGTATCTATATTATGTGTATGTATACATAAATTGTATATAAGTATTTAAATTTAAAATAATGGTAGAACCCATTTTTGGATGGAGAAAAAGGATTTATTTCGCGACCGTCAGCGCGACCGTCATCTCTTCGGCAAAATAAATTTTGTACGTATATTATTATAATGTACGTATAATAATAGTAATATTATTGAAGTGGAAACTTCTTTAGGAATGTTGTGCACTTTTTAGATGGGGAAAAAGTATTGAATTAGCGACCTCATCGCGACCGTCATTGCTTCGGCGAGATAAATTTTTGAAGTGAAAACTTCTGTAGAAACTTTGTACCCTTTTCAGATGGGGAAAAAGTATTGAATTAGCGACCGTCATCACGACCGTCATTGCTTCGACGAAAATAAATTTTTGAAGTGAAAACTTTTGAAGTGAAAATTTCTTTAGGGACGTTGTGCCCTTTTTAGATGGGGAAAAAGTATTGACTTAGTAACCGTCATGGCGACCGTCATGGCTTCGACGAAATAATGTTTTGAAGTGAAAACTTCTTTAGGGACGTTTTGCCCTTTTTAGGTGGGGAAAAATATTAAATTAGCGACCGTCAATGCTTCGATGAAATAAATTGTTGAAGTGAAAACTACTTTAGGGAGGTTGTGCCCTTTTTAGATCGGGAAAAAGTATTGAATTAGCGACCGTCATCGCTTCGGCAAAATAAATTTTTGAAGTGAAAACTTCTTTAGGGACGTTTTGAAATAATTTTTCGAACTTTTTCGATGGGAAAAAATATTAAATTAGCGACCGTCATTGCTTCAACGAAATAAATTTTTGAAGTAAAAACTTCTTTAGAGACGTTGTGCCCTTTTTAGATGGGGAAAAATATTGACTTAATGACCGTCATCGCGACCGTCATGGCTTCGACGAAATAATGTTTTAAAATGTAAACTTCTTTAGGGACGTTGTGCATTCTTTAGATGGAGAAAATTGAATTAACGACCGTCATCGCTTCGGCGAAATAAATTTTTGAAGTGAAAACTTCTTTAGGGACGTTGTGCCCTTTTTAGATGGGAAAAATATTGACTTAATGACCGTCATCGCGACCGTCATGGCTTCGACGAAATAATGTTTTGAAGTAAAAACTTCTTTAGGGACGTTGTGCCCTTTTTAGATGGGGAAAAATATTGACTTAGTTACCGTCATTGCGACCGTCATGGCTTGGACGAAATAATTTTTGAAGTGAAAACTTCTTTAGGGACGTTGAGCCCTTTTTAGATGGGGAAAAATATTAAACTAGCGACCGTCAATGCTTCGACGAAATAAATTGTTAAAGTGAAAACTTCTTTAATGAGGTTGTGCCCTTTTCAGATGGGGAAAAAGTATTGAATTAGCGACCGTCATCCCTTCGGCAAAATAAATTTTTGAAGTGAAAACTTCTTTAGGGACGTTTTGAACTTTTTCGATGGGAAAAAGTATTAAATTAGCTGCCGTCATTATTGCTTCAACGAAATAAATTTTTGAAGTGAAATTTTCTTTAGGGACGTTGTACCCTTTTTAGATGGGGAAAAAGTGTTGAATTAGCGACTGTCATCGCTTCGGTGAAATAAATTTTTGAAATGAAAACTTCTTTAGGGACGTTGTGCACTTTTTGGATGGGGAAGAATTATTGAGTTAGCGACCTTCATCGTGACCGTCATTGCTTCGACGAAATAAATTTTTGAAGTGAAAACTTCTTTAGGGACGTTGTGCACTTTTTAGGTGGGGAAAAAGTATTAAACTAGCGACCGTCATTGCTTCGACGAAATAAATTTTTGAAGTGAAAACTTCTTTACGGACGTTGTGAACTTTTTAGATGGGGAAAAAGTATTGAGTTTGCGACCGTCATCACTTTGCCGGACTAAATTTTCTTACGTATATATATTATGTGTATGTATACATAAATAGCATAGAACGTACGCAACGCGTATATAATATAGGTATAGCACTTCTTTTTGGATGGGGAAAAAGCATTGAGCTCGTAATTTATATACTATGAGAAGTTTTTACTTCTGTCGGCACTCCCATGAGTGCTTTAATTTTTTTTTATTTTAATATTATATTCTATTATTATACGCTGTGAGCTCGTACGTAGAGGGGATATTTACAAATTCGCGAGCGCCAGTAGTGACAAGTCTGTAAACCTTTACCGGAAATTTGACATAAATGTCAAAGTGATTAATTTAAAATTAAAATTAAAAACATTAATTATAAAAAATATTAGTTGGTCAAATCTGTGGTATATATTTTTACCTTAAATATACTTACGTTTTAAATACTGAATTTAAGTTTTTTTACTGTTCCGTAATATATAGTTATAAATTATTCTATTAATCTTAGCGCCATCTACACGATAATTGTGAAAGTATCCGAAGTAAGAAATTCAGATTTTATCAATAGAACGTCAAAATGATTAGAAAAAACTTAAAAAAATCGATTACAATTTAATTAGTTTTTGCGTTGTAAATATTAAGCGATAACAATTAAATAATAATTTTAAAAATTACCGGTGAAAGTTGAATTAGTAATCCGCTAGGAGCGCCACCAGCTAAGCTCAGAGCGTATACTTGTTAAGTAAGTAAGTAATAAGTAACTGTTACATTGGAATTTGATTATGCTTATTAATAAAAAATACACTTTTAAAAACTATTGTTTTATTGTAGGGTTCCGTTAAGTATTTTGCTTTCCAAAAGGGTTCCGTCACCAAAAAAGATTGAGAACCGCTGCTCTATTGTGTATCTTAAGTACCGGGTGTCCCAATAAGAATGGCTGTCGGCCATATCTCAGGAACCGTTTATATTAGAGCTTTAAAATAAAAAATTTTATAACAAAAGTTGCCTCAGGAAAAGCCTGGAAATTATTTTCATAATTGTGGGTCCACCGCTAGAGGGCGTAATTGAATATCAAAAATAAAAAAATCTAAATTTTACAAAATTTTCCTAATGAAGGGGCACTGGAAATCCGATTATTGTATTCTTCATCAAATTCTGCGCATATTTGATTTAACAAGTTTAACTCTACCTTTGCAAATAGGAGGTGGGGGTGAGTGGGAACCTTCTTATGAAAAAATGGCTGTAAGTCCGATTCTGCTAAATCAAATTTTGAAAACTGGGTCTTGTTGAAGACAGATCTTTTTCTTTAATGTAAGCGTGATAATTTTGAACCATCGTAATAAGTAATAAGCCAGCTGGGAGGCGTTACTTAATTTTTTTCAGAAATCTAGTTTTCTTTGGAAAATTTTAAATACAAGTATGCATTTTTAAGCATACTTTCTAAAATTAGATTAAATTAGCAATAGAATAGCGAAAACCGCATGTCGATAACTTTTTTCTATCTCAAGATATCTCGAGAAACGTGTAAATTTTATACATAACTGTTACTATCACCGGTAAACTAAGTTAATGAAAAGTAGTGTGCTGTGGAAAAAAACAAAATAACATTTTCCAGATGTCAACGTATAAAAATATAATTAATTAAAACAACAATATAAAGATAAACAATACTATTAAAATTAAATAAAACACAGAAAAAAAGAACTACTTAGTGACGACCTAAATATTCAAATTGTTGCCCATTCTACACTACTCTAGAATACATTACCCAGAGAATACTAAACGCCATTCAAAGCATATCGAGAGCAGAAATTGAGACTGCTGTTCAATATGCTCTTGAAAGAGTAAATGTTTGCAACGAAAATGATGGGCAAAAATTTGAACGTTTATGTCATCACTAAATAGTTGTTTTTATTTCTTTGTAATAGGGCTTTTCCACGCTTCTCATTTGTTTCGAGCCTCTGTCATATGCCGTATAATCCGTGTATAATATTAATATACGAGATATGAACGAGGCTCGAAACAAATGAGAAGCGTTGAAAAGACCTAATATACGTTGACAGCTGGAAAATGTTTCTTTGTTGTTTCCATAGCACACTACTTTCAATGAATTATTTCGTTTACCGGTGACAGTAACAGTTATGTTTTTAAATTTACACGTTTTGTAAGATATCTCGAGATAGAAAAAAGGTATTAACATGCGGTTTTCGCTATTCTGTTGCTAATTTTGTCTAATTTTGTGATATGGTATTAAAAATGCATATTTGTATTTAATATTTTCCATGGAACACTAGATTTCTGAAAAAAATTAAATAACGCCTTCTAGCTGGCATATTACTCAGTAAGTTGGTTCGAAATCATAACTTTTACATTGACGAAAAAGATCTGTCTTCAACAAGACCAAGTTTGCAAAATTTGATTAAGCAGAACCGGACTCACAGCCAGTTTTTCATAACAAAGTTCCCACTCACCCCCACCTCTTATTTCCAAAGGTAGACCTAAACTTGTCAAATCAAATATGCGTAGAATTTTATGAAGAATACGACGATCGGATTTTCAGTGCCCCTTCATTAGGAAAATTTTGTAAAATTTAGATTTTTTAATTTTTGATATTCAATTACGCCCTCTAGCGGTGGTCCCACAATTATGAAAATAATTTCCAGGCTTTTCCTGAGGCAACTTTTGTTATAAAATTTTATATTTCAAAGCCCTACTATAAACGGTTCCTGAGATATGGCCGAGAGCCTTTCTTATTGGGACACCCGGCATATTTCATGTTTATTTATACTGACATTAAGTAGTCTTACTGCCTAAAAAGTATATATTTTAAAGTATATTTTAAATATATTAAATTATAAGCATAATTATAATAAATAAAATTAAATCCAATTAAATGGAATCGAATTGAATCGAACCGAATATAATTGAATATATAAGAAATATTCACTTCTGTCGGCACTCCGTAAGTGTCTCGCTCTAATTTGTTTCCATAGCACACTACCTGTTTTCATTTTGATTTCCTTAACTTCGTTTACCGGTGACATTATCAGTTTGTTTACAATTTATACGTTTCTTAAGATATCTCGAGATAGAAAAAAGGTATCGACATGCGGTTTTCGATATTCTGTTGATAATTTCGTCTAATTTTGTAATACAGGGTTAAAAGTGCATACTCGTATTTAGTATTTTCCAAAGAAAACTAGATTTCTGAAAAACATAAAATAGCGCCACCTAGCTGGCATATTACTTACTAGGCTGTTTCGTAATTATAACTCTTACATTAACGAAAAAGATCTGTTTTCAACGAGACCAAGCTTGCAAAAATCGATAAAGCAGAACCGGACTTACAGCCATTTTTCATAACAAGGTTCCCACTCACCCCCACCTCTTATTTGCAAAGGAGCAGTTACACTTGTGAAATCAAATATTCGCAGAATTTTGCGAAGAATACGATGATTGGATTTTCAGTGCCCTTTCATTATGTAAATTTTGTAAAATTTTGATTTTTAAATTTTTGACATTCAATTACGTCCTCTAGCGGTGGACTTACAAATTAGAAAATAATTTCCAGGCTTTTCTGGAGGTAACTTTTGTTATAACATTTTTTTCCCAAAGCTGTAGTATAAACGGTTCCTGAGATATGGCCGAGAGCCATTCTTATTGGGACACCCGGTACATACGTTTTTAACCGTTTAAGTGTTGAAAAGGAACGCTCCGCCGAACAAACTATTCGACGTTAGGAATAACGGCTTCAAGATTATGAGCTTGAATATATAATAGCATATTTGATTGAGTATTTTTTTCAGAAATTATATCTTCTGTTAATAATTCGGAGAAATGCAAACATTTTTGTGGAAAGGAATCTTCCACATCGTCCTGATAGCATTGTTGTAGGTACTTGATACTTTCTATTAATTTTTCGTGGGAACTTTCTTTGATGGTAAAAACTATTCTAAATTTTTAAAAAATATTTTCATATGCTTTAAATATTTTTTCAATTATGTCGTAACTCTATCAAATACAGAAAAATGGTCGCCGAAATGGCCTAATTGCAGTGGTTACGACGCTAAATTTGATCGGGCAATCGGAGTTAATTTTCCAGCCATCCCAATATTTCTTTCCATACTATTCCAAATAGAAAAAAATTTAATGAAGATTCAAAGGACAAAAAGAATTATATTAAAAAAAATATATCTATTGTGATGGCTGGGATATGAACTCGGATTACCCTATCAGAAGTTTAGTGTCGTAACCACTCGATTATTTTGGCGATAACCCGTAGTCCTAGGTGAGCGACGGAAAACGACGCGACGCGATGCGGTGCGATGCGATACGTTGCGGCCAGTAATTCACGCGACGTGTGGCCTATGTAGCGTCGTTTTCCATCGCTCAATCTAGGTCCTAGGACAAACGTGACAATATCAATCCATTCCTATTCTTAAGTATGGGGAAGTATAAGGCAGTGTTACTAGAAAATTCATATTAAATACTTAGCTTTAAAAAAATTCCATAAACGAAGAAGAAAAACAACAAATATCACATATTTAGAGCGAAATAAATTTGGAGAGTTTCATCATTTTTATTCTAAATTAATAAATAATCCACTTTGGTTTAAAATGCATTGTGGCTTATTACCATGCACTTTCGATTATATTATTGCAGCTAATAAACCCAGTATTCAACTGTCAATAAGTAATTTTCAAAGACCAATTTCTATTGAGGCGATACTGTTACGGGCTTTAAGGTATGTTAATGAAAAAACTCTGGTACTCTAATATAGTTAGTGGTAATATATTAGTTCCTATTTATTTAATAAACTATTGAGTAACATAATTTGAATTGAAAAAGCAACTTGCACTTGACACGGCCAGCTTGACACTGCGTCATGTCTCGTCGCGAACAAAACAAGTTGCACTTCATCGCGTCTTGTCGTAGACTGATTAACCCGACAACGTAGGCCACACACAAAATACAACCTTCTTCTTAATGTGCCCTATCAAGTCCCCTTGACGTTGGCGATTAACATAGCGAAACTGTCTCTGTCTCGAGCTATTCTAAATAGGTGTTCTGCTTTCTTTATTCCTGTCCACTCCCGGATATTCTTCAACCAAGAGGCTTGCTTTCTACCAATTCCTCTGCGTCCTTCGATTTTACCCATCATAATAAGTTGAAGAATATTATACCGGTCTCCCCTTACTACGTGTCCAAAATAGGCCATCTTTCTATATTTGATGTTATCAAGCAGCTCGCGGGTAGCATTTGCTCTCTTAAGGACTGCCACATTTGTCAGCATAGCCGTCCATGGTATTTTCAGGATACGTCTGTGCAGCCACATTTCAAAAGCCTCCAAACGGTTAATGGTGGATATTTTTAATGTCCATGCTTCGACACCATACAAGAGGACTGACCAAATGTAGCATTTAATCATGCGCTTTCGAAGTTGAAGTTGCAAGGTATCATTACAGAAGAATGACCTCATTTTTAAAAATGTCGTGCGGGCTATCTCGATTCTACATTTTATCTCTTTATCTGGATCTAGTTGTTCAGTAATATGGCAACCAAGATATTTAAAACTGGGTACTCTTTGAATTATACGACCATCAACATATAAACGTGAATCTTGATGGGCCAAACGGCTAAATACCATGTATTTTGTTTTTGAACAGTTTATATTTAGGCCAAACTCTCTTCCCACTGTGTCAATGGCATTTAAAAGGTGTTGTAATCAATTCATATCATCACTTAAAATAACTGTATCGTCTGCATATCTGATTGTATTTATCAGAATTCCATTAACCTTCACACCACATTCCAAATTATGCAACGCTTCCTTAAATATTCTATCTGAATACAAATTGAACAAGAGTGGAGACAGTATACTACCCTGTCTGATACCTCTTTGTATTTTGCATATTTCTGTTGATTTTCCATTTATGCAAGCTGTCGCTGTTTGACGCCAGTATAATTTTTCTATGATTCGCACATCTTAACTATCAACTCCTTTATCCTTTAATATTTTAATTAATTTATGATGTTGTACTCGATCAAAGGCCAAAAATACAACCATTACGTGATATTTTCGCATCGTGACGCATCGTGTCGGGTTGTCGCGTTTGTCGTTCACCTAGGACAACGGGTAATTGCGACAAAGGCGACCATTTGTAACGCTTAACGTGTAATCGAGGAACATTACAATCAAGTTCATACATTTAATTTATACAAAAACTTTGAAAAACTCCTAATACAAGAATAAAAAACCGCAATATGCCGTAAAAATGAGTGGCGCACACAATATTTCAGCTACAAAAGTGCTGATATGAATACTACGTGACGCAAAAATATATTTCCATTTTGATGGAAAAGAGCATTTGCTAAATCTGAAGGAAAACGCGCCACAAGAGAGCTTCAAGATGAAAGCTGTATCAAAGTTACTCTTTTGTGGCGCGTTTTATTTCAAAGACAGCAATTACTATGGAAAAATCTTTTAAAAAATTTATTTTAGAATGTAAACTGGCATCAACGTGCAAATTCCAATAAAGTAAACTACAGTCAACTGTGATACATTTATCGATTATTAAATCGACAAATTAAATGAAAATCAAATTTTAGAGCATAAAGTTATTACAGTAATGTACTTTTGTAAATTGCTTTAATGATCAATAATTTAACATTATCACTATAAAAAAGATACAGCGTTCAACGCGTAATCTTGTCGCATGTCTACTGTATTCTATAAGCGCAGCATCATGCTAGTTTATCTCGAATATTATGATATTATAATTTCCCCTCCGGAGTGGTGTTTAAGACAAACTTCTTAATTTTTTCTACTGGCACCATAACTTTTTGTCTGTCTGCCGATGTTCTTCCATTCAGATCTCTCTGTCTTTATCCTCCATAGTCTATATTCATGGTTTTCAGGTAGTCTTCCACGTCATCCAACCCTATCGTTCTACGATTTTCTTTTTAAGTCTTCCTACCGACGTCCGTTGTAATATTTTCCTTGCTATTTTTTCATCTTCTTGTCTCTGACATGTCCCAACCATGATACCTAGTCTTTGAATTTTCACAAATTTTACAATATCATAACCTCCATTTCATTTATTAACTCGTCGTTTCTCCTGATCCTACATGTGCCGTATTCCTCTTGCACCAGGCCATATACATTTCTCAGTATTTTTCTCTTGAATGTCCCGAGTTGGGCTTCATCTATTTTTGTCATTACCCAGGTTTCACAATTATAGGTTACTATGTCTAATGAATGTTCTCTAGATAGTCATTTTGGTTCTTTTGTCTAATAATTTCGATGTCATGAATTTTTTATTAGCATAGTATGTACGATTTTCACTGGAAATACGTGCATTAATTTCGCTACTTACGGAATTCTTCTGGTTGATTTCTGTGCCTAGATATGTGAAGGCATTCACACGATAAATGGTAAAGTGGTCTATTGCGATATTATTTTCATTGTCAGGTCTTCTTCTGGCGATCATGTACTTCGTTTTTGCTTCATTTCTTTTAAGCTTTATTTTTCGTTCTTCATTATGATTTTACTTAAACCTTCCATTAGTCCTTCCTTGCTCCTATTAACGATAGCTACATTGTCTGCATATGCAGTTATTTGTACTGTTTTGCTATTTATATGGTCGGTTACATTAATTTTTCTGATGACTGCCTCAAGAACTAGGTTACACAGTTGACATTGACACCAAATTGGAGAGTCAGTTCTATATGTACTCTAACTGCGACTTTTGAATCTTTCAACGTCATTTCTATGAGGCTGATATATTTTTTAGGTATCTATAAGTACCTAGATTACCAAAATCTTCCAGCATTTTGTTTCGTTTCACATTTTCAAAGAGCTTGTTTAAAGTCTATATAAGTACATAGTATTATATAGTTCGTTCTATGTCGTATTCAAAAGAGGTTTCTTGTATTGTTCTTATTATGAATATATGTATATTATCTGTAGTAGATCTATTTTGTCTATATCTATTTTAATAAACACGACAACCCATTGTGGGTAATATGTACCAGAAAGGATGTATGTAGTCATTACATTTAGAAATGAAATTGGTCTATATTTCTGGCATTCTCTTATTTCCTTTCTTATCATAATATATTAGCTGTATAAGGCAAACTGCCCATTCCTCCGGAAATTACTCTTTGTCCATATTAACCCTTAACTACTGACGTGGATGTTTCAGAACCTAGACACTGACATGTGGGTGTCTCATACCGTTGCCTATTTTTGTTTGCTTTTAATATGAATTTGTCTTATATCACTGTATTTGTTTTTTATATCAACTACAGAATGATTGTAATCAAAAGGCTAATATAAAGGTAGAAGAAAAAGAATCCGAGAATATTGATATAAAGAGAGAAGTAAGACAGGGTTGTGTTCTGTCGCCGCTACTGTTTAACCTGTACAGTGAAGCCATATTTCAGGAAGCGATAGCGGAGGTACGTGATGGAGTCTCTATAAACGGAAAAATAGTAAATAACATAAGATTCGCTGATGACACCGTTATAATGGCAGACACCCTGGAATCGCTACAAGAACTGCTAAATTATTTAAACTATTATTAAACTGCCGCCATATTGAATAATTTTTGACATGTCACTTGATCATCCAATCAGAACAAATTTATAATGCGACTGCGCCCAGACTGAAGGTTTTAATCATATTAAAATTCACCCTCATATCGCGCCTAAAGAAGTATAACTTCAAAAATAATTTTAGCAAAATCCCCCAGTCTTTCCCCTCGCCTGGCACGGTCTTATGCTCTTCAGAATCGCCTGTCATTGTAAACATTTATTCTAAATGACTTACTTAAACACATACTTAAATTTAAACTTTACAGGAGAAAGTTTATTTTTCCCCTAAACTATGCACTTTTCGATTCACCTGGTAGATACACGTGGACGGCTGATGCCAGCCAGGTCATGGTTTTTAGCCTTGGTGTGCTATGAATTATCACTATACAAATTTCTAGCCTTACATGAAGGCCGTTAGTCGGAGGGTTCACTAGCTCTTAGGCTATTAGCGACCACGATCGCGATTGCGTCTACGATGGCGATGGCGATCTCGGTTTCTGTAGAAAGCGAACACATCGGAGCGGTAGCGACCTGCGATTTTATTGGTATAAATAATACAGTTGAGAATTTTGCGTATAACATGTGAGATTTACAAGAAGAAGAAGTACTGCCTGTTTCAGTATAATGTGAAGGCATGTAACCTTCATTATTCGAAATTAATTCGGATAAAGAAAGAAATTTAATAAAAGGTGTGCGTGGGCGTTCTATTTTTTCCATTTAATAATGAAGACATTATGCAGTTGATTTTGCAGAAAACGAAGATATGTTTGGGTATGTATATGACATTAACCTAAGGTACAAGCAATAAGGAGAATTTCAAAAATTGTACCCAGAACTTCGCCGAGAGGTATGGACGGTTTCTATACATATTTTAGAATGAATTTAGAAAGTTTTGATGAAATATTTATTTCTAATACGCATGTTCTTTGTATGTTTGGGACAGGTCGAAGAATATGTTATATTATTTTACAATTTGGACCAGCGATAAATGTAACCTGCTGCGTTCTGAACGCTAAACTACTACTATCGCCGCGATCGCAGTCAGAACGCTGAACAAATTCCTTTGATTGCCAGTAGATCGTTACAGATATTAGTCTAGTCGCAACATAGGGGGTCCCGTGTACACTTTTAGGTCGCCGCGATTTGATGGTGATATTATAGGTTTTTTGGGTCGCTAAATCCAATGGAAGTGGTCTGGAAGCCCCAATGTGGTGCGTTTAATTGTTATTAAAAAATTATGGTAAAATTAGGATTTTTTAGCAATTATTAGAAGCCCTGTAAATAAATTGATAGTGTTAAGGTCTTTTCTGGTGTATTTTTGGCCGCTGAATCGAATGCAACTAGTCGCGATTGCTGAAAATGTGTTCTTATTTTGTTAATAACAAAATAATTGTTTATTCTCCGAAAAGCTCGAAATGCGTTATCTACAGCAAGTTTGTAGTCTTTTTCATAGTACTTTTATAAGCTAAATCGATTGTCACTAGTTGTGATAGCTTAAAGCACGTTCCGACTTTGTTATTAACAAATTATTGCAAAAATAACGGTTTATAGTACGTTTACTCACGGTTTTTGCACTAAATTTTAACAAACCATTTGGAATGACATGAAATTTGACATGCACATGCACACGCACATGTCAAACAAAATAAGTGATATTGTGCCGATGTGTCCTTTTACCAGTGTTGCCAATCGGAGGATAATTATCCGATTTGCGTACCTTTTTGAGAGTTTTCGTATCTTCTTCGTATCTTTAAATAAATCGGATATTTGCGGATATTTTTCAGTGTATCTACCATCGACTAAAACTTTCTCATCCATATATTCCCAACCCAACAACACATTAATTTTGTTTGATTTCACCCAAATTTTTATAAATAGCCTATACTGGACGAATGTTAGTGACATCCGATACTTTTCATCTTTTGACAAAAGGGAGATGTGCCGATTCTTTTGTTTAGAATTTAAAGGCATACTAATACATGCATCCAATTAAGGCATACTAATACAATTCAAATTTCAAAAACCGTCTGCCGTCCGATGTTATTTATGAGTTTTTACTTTTTAGTCTTTAAACTTATGAAAGCTAATTCACGCACGATTTAGTTTTATTTTCATTTTATGGAGTGCAGTGCTTAAGTAACTCAGGACTCGAAAAAAATAATGCATTTTAAAAGCATTGACCAGAAATTTTTACGCCTATGCTATTAATGTAGCGGTTTTGTATTGTAATAGCTGTAATGTTTATTTTGTATTGATTTATTGATTATTTATTTTTTCAGTACCTAGTTTTAGGCAGTGTGCGTCTTGGAAGAGTGTTGCCATCGTATACGCTAAAAGCTGATTGGCTCCGCCATCTTTTGCTCAGATTTCCGGATTAATATGGAAGGGGTAAACAGATGATCAGTTGTTTATTTTTCGTTTACTGTGGTTTAACCTCACTTAACTAGATAGATCGAGAAATATTAAATTACTATTACTATTATTCAGGTTGAAAAATGCCTTCCTGTAAGGTAAAAGGTTGCGAAGTCGATTGGGGAAAAATAATGTGAAAATGAATTCTTTCCCAAAAGAATCTGAACGACGGAAAGTGTGGATTAAAAATATAGGGTTAAAACAAGATCCAAACAAATATGCTGTTGTTTGTGAAGTAAGTTCTTCAAGTAAAATTAATTGAGTATTTGCATTTGATGCATTCTCTTTATAATATTTATATCATTAAAAAATATTGTATTCAATTTTTGAATGTTTAGGAACACTACTTCTGACATGTGGAAAAAAGTTAGACAAGATGGCAGCAGAAAATTAAAATGCAATGCTGTACAACAATATTTAGAGAAGAAAGCGAAAGTATTTAATTATTTATATTGGTTTTTTGTTTATTCACCAATTTAACACCTATAGATATTTGTATAACAAGAGAGCGAAGTGCACCTTTTCCTCCCAAGAATAAAGTTTACTAGTTTACTACAGTAATCATTCAAGGGAGGAAAAGGCACTTCTCCCATGTTATACATTTTTCCACCTCCCTCAAATAAGTCATTTTTTCATTTTTAAAATATTTATATAACTGTTGATTGAATACATGAATCATAATTGAATACAGGAATTTGTGTATTCAATCAACAATAGAATTAACAAAATTTATTAGAGAACTAAAACTAACAAGTAGGTACAGTATAACTATCAAATTATTAATGAAAAATTTTTAAATCAAAATAACAATTTACTGTTTTTACCATTTTGCAACATCTATAAATAAAATTTAAAATGTATGGATACTTACCTAATAGAAAATAGAGTAATAGTATAGGGTGTCAATAAGTTATTTCATCTATGCTATGACATAGTATGACGTCAACATCACTTTTACTTTTACTCCCTAGGGATTAAAAGTACTTTGTTTCCCTAGGGAGAAAAAAATATGACTATGCTCCCTACAATAAAGCCAGGAAATGTATACTTTGGATAGAGGTAGGTGGGAAAATCTGTTTTATTCAGTTATTGTGATTTGTTTCTTACAGACAATCGGTTTGTTCTAGCACGAGTTTCAAACGGTCTGAAACCATTAGCGAATAGTGGACCAGCGCGAGTAGAGGGGATAGCACTCGTAACTGTATTATGTTCTCTCACTGACCAACTGTTTGCTGACTAGTTCGACTGTTTGCTAGAACAAACCTATTATTCAAACAAAATGTCCTCTACGTCAGACTGATCAGAATTTTAAAAATGAGTCATATCAATCAAATCAAAAAATTTCAAAAATTGTTCCTGTAACCATTTTTAGTGGAAATAATAACAGTACTTATATTGGATCAGAGAGCCACCCAATTCATTGTTAAAGTATGATAAACTAAAAGTTAAACAATTAGGCATGCACTTCATATTATATTTAATGAAATATAACCCACTGGTACTCGTACAAACTTGACGGCAAGCAAATTCAACAAATTTTTCCTCATTTATTAGTTTTTCACTACCGTTAAGTTTGGAAACAAGCGCTGTTGCCAAATAAAAACATATACAGTCAGAAAAATGAAAGAATACCCATGAACGATCACATCAATCACATATTTTGTATTTGCTGTTTTTTTTTCATAAATAATAAATGAGAGTGATAGATTATTAATAATCTGAATAATATGTGATTGATGTGATCGTTCATGGGTATTCTTTCATTTTTTCGACAGTATGTATTTACCACAGCAACTACAGGTGACACTGTTTCTCTTTGTCTTTAAGAGTGTGAAACAAAGATAACTACAGTGGGAAAAATAAAGAATACCCATGAACGATCACATCGATCACTTATTTTGTGTTTCCTATCTTTTTCTATAACAAACATTTATTATTTATAGAAAAAGACAACAAACATAAATTAAGTGATTGATGTGATCGTTCATGGGTATAGGGCTTTTCATCGATTGTCATTTGTTTCGAGCTTCTGTCATGTGTCACATAATATTAATATATCTACGTCATACGTCTTTGGTTTGTATCATGGGTATATACCAATAACGTATGACGTAGATATATTAATATTATGTGACACATGACAGAAGCTCGAAACAAATGACTGTGAATGAAAAGCCCTATTCTTTCATTTTTCCAACTGTATCTGTAATATACGCTGAGCTCGTAGGTAGAGGGGATAATTAAAAAATCGCGAGAGCCAGTAGTGACAAGTCTGTAAACCTTTACTGGAAATTTGACATAAATGTCAAAGTGAATAATTTAAAATTGAAATTAAAAACATTAATTAGAAAAAATATTAGTTGGTCAAAGCTGTGGTATATATTTTTATCTTAAGTATACTTACGGTTTAAATACTGAATAAGTTTTTTTAATATTTTGTAATACCTATCTAATTATAATTAGATATAAATCATCTAAGCGCCATCTACACGATAATTGTGAATGTATCTGAAGTAAGAAATTAATATTTCATTAAGAGAACGTTAAAACAGTTAGCAAAATTTTTAAAAAATCGATTACAATTTAATTACTTTTTTGCATTGTAAATATTAAGCGATAACAATTAAATCATAAATTTAAAAATTACTGGTGAAAGTTGAATTAGTAATCCGCTAGGAGCGACACCAGCGAAGCTCAGAGCGTATAAGTGGGTGCGTTTGGACGACCATAGTGGCTGACTGTCAGCAGAAATCGGCTGAGTGGTTGTATCCAGCTGTGACAGGGAAAGCTTAGTAAATCTCAAAGCGGCTGACTTCCAACGGTGACGTCTGACAGCTACTGCTGGCTCAGCTGTCCAGCCGCTGTGGTCATCCGAACGCACCCAGTGTCAGTCATGTTTTCCTGTAGTATAAAAGGCTTAGATAGAAGGTTATGTAAGATTTTTGTTTGTTTATTTTTTCTTCTTCTTCTTCTGTGGCCTTTGGAAGCTGTGCCCATTTAGCCAGCAACATTTCTTAAAATTAATGCCTAACTAAACCTACCATACAAGAAAACCATTATGAACCTAAACGACCAATCAAGGATACGGAAGGGAAAGTAAAGTTATTTAAAAAATAAACTGTTGTTAAAATATAAACTAAATAAATAAAATATAAATTGAAAACAATAATTTGACATTATAAATGTAACCTCCAATATTATGACAGACGTCAGTTACCATGACATCATATATTATACTCATCACTAATTCTAGCCAATGAAATGCTTGCTGTAATAGGAATGGCATATCAAAAAAATCTGACTATTCTCTATATATTTTTTCAAATTTAGAATATGGCAACAAGGGGAAAGTTATGTGCATTCCTCATTGTTTGACTTTTCCTATATCTTTAGTATCAGGTCATCGTACAATACAAATACTTCTTGCAATGATTGGAAGTAATGCAGAACAAGAATTGAATTTGGAATCGCCGAGAAAAAGGATTGGTGTACAAAATAAGAAAGTATATAAAGGACAACAAACATCTTCCATAAGCGATCAAAATTGTATAACTGAAATTCAGGAAATAGATTCTGCTCCACCTTTAGGTATAAAAAATATTTTGAAATTTTTTTTTTATTTAATACACAATTTAATTTACCATCTGATCATGAAGCTATAAGTAAATGGTGTGAATGTTGAACACATGAGGGAGAAGCTGCCATGTGGCAACTCTCCTGTATAATATATTTTATATTAGTTCACATAAATAGTTAATTTATTAAGTCTGTTGGCCATGGTTTCTTCAGTCACCTTTCAAATCCAGGAGGGGTATTTAGCAGTCTTGATTCGTTACTTGGATGATCCGTTGTCCGTCAAGGAAGTTTCTTGTGATTATTCTAATTTATTCCTCTACCAAGGATGTGGCAGAGTCATCTTGTATAGGGTTTTGTTCAAGTGTAAACACTTTTTTGCGCCAGTCCAGAGCTGTCTGCCAGCGCTGTCTTGAATAGAAAGGTGGTCTATTTTTCATGCCACTGGCATTCCAGTGAGACTGGCACCAGTTTCTGGATACATGTAAACGTTACTTTATTTTATGTAAATATTATTTTCATTCTAGAATCAAAGGGAGACTCTTTTAACAGGTAAATGACGCTATCATTCTTTTTGTTCTAGAAAAACTGTAAATAGTAACGATTTTGAATGAGTGAGAAGTCTAATAAAGCCACGACGAGATACTGTATTAGAGCGTACGATTTGGAGGTATTTTTGATTAGATACATTTTGTAAAGTACAATATAAATTAGATTTGATAATGTGTAGTATTTCCTAATAAATTAAATACTATTAAGTGTTTATTGTTCTTGTAAGTTAGTGTGGTAAATAAATAATATGAAGTAAGTCTGTGTATTTAAATTAATATAAGTGTTCTTATTTAAAAATAAATAAAGTCAATTCAAAATAAATATTAATGCCTAAAAATCAAATTAGTAAAGTCGCTCACATGTCACTAGCAAAGAAACTTGTCAGCTTTTTGTTTCCGGTTGATTTGGACAGGTTAAGAATTTAAAGTGGTAACACTACATGTTAAATCAATCATTTTAAATTGTTTACAGTTTTACTTACAGTAGGAGATGTAACATACTTTTGTTTACCAGTATGCAAAAATTAAAAAATCTTTCATAGATATTGATTCACCACTCAAGAATTAACAAATTGTGAAGAGCACAAATATGCCTGTACTTCGTCATCTGTCCAGGGCCGATATCAATTGATTGTCACAATATTGTATAGGTATAGAATAATTCATTTTATTACAATTAACAGTTTTTAGGTTTCCATACTTCTAAAGGAAAAACGGACCCTTATAGGCTCGCTATATACTTATACTATGGCCAAAAAGCGGTAGTGAGAATAGAAGATATAACATCAGAAGAAATAGAAATGAAAAAAAAGGTGTTCGACAAGGGTGTATACTTTCACCAATATTATTTAATATATTCGCGGTGTGCAAGTACTTGGAAAGGGAAACGAGAAACGACCGTGCGCGAGTCGCGGAGAAATATTGCAACTATCTTAAATAATTCATATTGTCAATTGAAATTGTCAAATTGACGTATATTTCATACCTTCTGTCATTGACTTAGAAAAATTATATATTGCTCCACAATATTGATATGATATGCAATTATTATATAAAGGTAAATTTAATTAATTGTATTTTGCTTGCAATACTGCATTTTAATAACGGATTTTATTTACTACATACAATTGTTTACGTTTGCTAAACATAACCTGCATCTTATTTTTTTCTTCTTATTATTTTTTTGGACTATGGTCTTGACAATTATCCAGCAACCAGGACTAATATAATTGGCCAATATAATTAAAAGTGCGAATAAAAGTACAGAGCGTAGAAATAGAGGTCGCTTTGCCGAACTTGCACGGTCCCAATAGGTACTCGGAAGACATATTAAGTAAGACAATGGATGAAATAAACATAGGCATTAGAATTAATGGCATGATCATAAATAACCTGAGATACGCTGATGATACAGTTCTTTTAGCCGAATCACATGAAAACCTACAGATACTGCTTACTTAATAAAGTGACCGCAGTAAGTGGAGAATATGGACTATCGCTTAACATAAGCTTTATTCCAGCAATGTTCCATTAATTTTATCTGTCTCTTCCACATTAACCAAGAAGAGGTGTTGAAATTTCCGATACATTTCCAGTGGATACATTACCAGCTATTCGTGATGAATAATGAGTAATACAGACTTAAAAATTCATACAGACCTAGCAGTCATTACTTAGCTTTTGATTAAAATTGACAAATCTAAACGCACAAGTGGTCTATTACTTTTCTGTCCAAAAAAACGTTTATATGTTTTTTGTCATTTTGAATTAAACACCTATAAGTTCATTTATGCTTTATGTTTCTAGCTTGTTTCTATTTTTGAAGTTATTAGGTGCGATTGGGAAAAATGTTGTGAGTTTTTTATAAAACTAACAGTATGCACTATTGTGCACACAGACAGTATAAAGTTAGTTGCTAAATCTTTCAAGTTACGTATCGGTGGAAATAAAGTGTGAACAAAATATATTGGTGTTTTTAGTAAATATATGTTTTATAATTTTTTAATTTGTGCTATTCGTTTAATGAAATTTTTTGGAAAGTAGTAAGTATTAAAATTTAATTTAATATTTAAATAAATTACAAATAAACTGTTTGTTTTGAATCTATTTATTTCCTTGAAATAGTTGAAATCATATATACAGTAGACGCTCTCTTAACCGACCATGACGGGAGCTGCCCATAGGTCGGATAATCAAAAAGTTGGTTAAACCGAAAATCTTTAAAACCACCCTCAGAAAGACATTACATATGTAACTCTATTAAAAATATATATATATTTTATGATCTATAAACAAAAAAAGTAGTATGTACATATAGTCCGTCCGCTATAACTTTTCCCATGGGTCACGATTCATTTTCAAACAAATTAAGTCAAAATATAAAGTGAAACAAATGTCGATGTGTATATACATACGTAATTAACAATATCACTCACAAGACAAATTATGAAACTTGTATGACCTCTAATCTAAAAATAGTATCATCCAAAAAGGTGTAGGGTCGGTCGGTTAAAGGGAGGTCGGTTAAGAGGGTGTCTACTGTAAGTATAACTTAAATACATAAAAGTACACACACTATTTTTTAATCCATGTTTAAACACTGGTTATGTCACTAGTATTAAAAGAGGCACCTAAACACATTTTGCAAATTATCACAAAAACTAATCTTGTAAGTAACAGACCAGTTTAGCTCCAACATCCTCATCTGATCTTACCCCTTTTCTAGCAACAGTTTATGCCTGGGAGAATCCACCTGCAGAATAACTGATAAATGCTTATACTTTTCATTAACAATAACCATACTAACTCCTTCCACGCTATGTATTCTGCTTTACTATTTTGACCAGCTTCTTATCTTATTCCCAGTATCTTCCACACATCCCAACCTAAATGACTTCAACTCATACTCTCACCTTTTCTATAGAATTATCACAATACCGTTTTAGCTTTTTAAGAAGCAAATGATATTTTTACACAATCAGTGTGAAACCAATTATTGCAAGCTCCACTGCAGCCCATCCATAATGAGACCAGAATTTTGTTTACAATGATTTGGTTCAGATTCATTTAGTTTCTGTTATGAATTAACGTCTTTTTTCTCCGAATCAATATTGCACTATCTATAGGCACTTCAGACTTTCTCAAAACAAGCAGTTCTAATAAAAGAACATAACATTAATTTAATCAAAATATAATTTTGCATTTTTTCATTTTTTGCAATGTTTCTATATAACCTCAATCTTCTTTTTACAACTGACAGTTATGTAAAATTTATATTTTTGTGTGCGACTAGGGCAACCAGTGATCACTGAGGGCGGCCATATTTTGCTCTGGTTTCCGGGCTTGTCTACACTCTCCCTGGACGCACTCTGGTTTTAGGTAGTTATTACGTTTCAATAAAATAATATTTAAGTGTTTTTTTTTACTTAAATAATTATAATAAATTAATATAACGATCCAAATAATGAAATATTTAGATTTATTTATTTATTTAGAATTTAACACTTACGATAATAAATACAAAATACGAATAATATAATAATAGTAAGTAAATAGTATTTACATACATGAATTAGGTAATAATCAGCTAGGATACAAGATTTTCATCTATAAACGAAAATTTTTAAACCGTGAAATAGAGAATCCAGTAGATTAAAGGGCCATTTGTTGGAACGCTAATCAGAAATGGAATCAACTGAGCATTATCAAATATTTAATTACTGTCAATGTCAACTTTGATTGGGTTGCTGAAAACATAATTGATTACAATTATGAGATTAATTGATTAATTAATCAATTATGTTAATAATTGTTACGTTAATTAATAATTAATAATTAATAATTAATAATTAATTAATCAATCAATTATGTTTGATCAACTGATTGGTGTACGAACAACGGATTTTGTTATTTGATGGTTGTTAAGGGGACTAAAGGAATAACATTGGCAACATTGATTTTAATAACAGAATAATTTTTGACCTAGCGTACCTTTTCGTGACAAATCGGATATTTTTCGAGCGATCATCGGATATCTAGAGAAATGCGATTGGCAACACTGCCTTTTACCCTGGGGTAAAAGCCCACGTCAAATTTCAGTAATATAAACATTAACATAATTATTTATACAGGGTGTACAAAAATTTTTTTTATTAAATTAATTTAGACAAAAAGAAGAAAAAATATTTTGCACACCCTGTATAAATAATTATGATAGCATTTATATTACTGAATAGATAATTAAATAACCTTCCAGACGAGCTCTCACGCAACCCCTACTCTTATTTAAAAAATCATCGATTACGCCATCACGCCCAGATTGATGACGTCATTAGTATTACATATATGCCAAAAAGTCCTAATTTAAGAATAAAAATCGTCCTATCTCAGGATTTCTCTTCTTTGCCCATTCTCGAGGTAATCAATTTATGCAAACTCAAACGTTCTCACTTATACTACAATGTCGCGCCCGCTTGATTAGCAATTAAAAAACAAAGGGGTTTTCGATATTGTATTGCAAAAAACTCTTCGGGATTTCATCAATCAATATTTAAAGAATATCTACCTACGATGGCAATATTGAAATTTTTAGTTAAATGTCCGATTTAGAGTTAAAAATGGCCGATTTTGCAATTTTCAAAAATTTTAGTCGCTTATATAACAAAAACTATTAACCTAACAGAAAAGTCACTTAAGACCTTTTCTGTTTGGAATGATTCAAAAAAATTTGGTTCGATGCAAAAAAAATAATTTTAGGAAAACCCCTAATCTTTCCCATCGCCTGGCAAGGTCTTATGATCTTCAGAATCGCCTGTCATTGTACACATTTCTTCTAAATGACTTACACAAACACATACTTAAATTTAAACGTTACAGGAGTATGTTTATTTCCCCCTAAACTATGCACTTTTCGATTCACCTGGTAGATACACGTGCACGGCTGATGCCTGCCAGGTCATGGTTTTTAGCCTTGGTGTGCTATGAATTATCACTATACAAATTACTAGCCTTACAGGAAGACCGTTAGTCGGAGGGTTCACTAGCTCTTAGACTATTAGGTGTGTTCTCCGCTTTATTGTTTTTTATTATTTGAACCACCTCTTTATAGCTCGGATTTTCAATAAGCTGCTCCGCCGTTTAATATATTGTCTCTTCTTGATAATTTTCTTTGTCTGCATTTAGGTTTTCTTCTTAGTATTCTTTTCATCTCTGCACATTGTCTCTACACATCCTCAATTATTTTGGTATAAATGACTCTGTGCTTATTTTAGTCTTTTATATTTGTCTTTTAATTCTCTTATGGTCTTTTAATTCTCTGATTTCGTGTCTCTTGTTATGATTTAGGATTTCTTATAGGTACACTTCCCGTCATAAAAACCTGGTACACTTTTTTTTCCCAATGTAAACCTGTGTTCAGACTGGATACAATAGTTCGTGAATCACTTCGTTGTTGCCATAACAGATAACGGAATTGCACTTAAATGACGTTTAAAAATGTATAAAGGTTTTATAAAGGTATTATGTATTTTTATCACCCAATTGACCATCATTGAAGAAACCTGGGAAATCTTGGACGAAGATGAAAATTTATAACTAAATTTATTTCTCAGTGCACAGAAGATTACAAGAAGTGATTAATATTAATGGGGCTATGACAGAATATTAATATTTCGGCAGTTTCGAATAATTGTAATAATTGTATTTAAATTCCACACTTGTTCACTGTAAAAGTTATTCATATTTTATTAATTTCAAATTAATTTTTTTGTTTTTCCCGTGTGTTTATTCTAGTATCCCACAACTCAATAGAGTTTTGTATTTACAGTACAATTTTACGAGAAACCAATCACACTTCTCGATTTTAATTTAAACATAATAATTTAAAGTTATATCTAGATTTATTAATAACTATCATTATATTTGGATTTAAATATTTTCATAAATTATAATAAAACACGCGAAATGTACTTGTTTTTTTCAAAGCCTCGCTTTTTTTTATAAATTTCATTGCTATTTCTTGTGTTTCTTTGAAGTTGGTTAAGCCTAGCCTTTTTTTCTCTACTGTTGCATTCACCATCATACCATTTCGCATTTTGGCTTTTTCTACAGTCTCGTCTGCAAATTCCGTTATTATTGTCTTTAGTCGTCTCCATTCCTTCTCTGCAGTATCTTTCTCTCTAGTCCCATTGAGTGGAGAACATTTTGATAATATTGTCTTTTTGTTAGAAAAATTATATGAAAACGTAGGACATACAATATTACAGTAATATAATTTTGTTAACTGCTTTGAACATCCATTTAACATTATCATTATACAATAAATACAGCATTCAACGCGTAACCCTGTCGCATGTCTACTGTATTCTATAAGCGCAGTACCATGTTAGTTTATCTCGAATATTATGTTATTATGATTTACCCTCCGGAGTAGTGTGTAAAGACACACGCTCACGTTATATTGTAAATTAGTTCTGCAATATCTCCTTCTGGCTATTTGGCTACGCTTGCACCAATTGATTATTCGGGGTGCATACAGAGGGTACTGGTCGATAGATAGATAACTTCAAACAATTAATACGTCCGTAAATGAACTGTTAACGCTTATCAAGCGGATAATTTATGCGTTTCACCTTTTACCTAGTTCAGTGTTAGAGATGGAGGAAAAATAGAAAAAATTAACGCTATTAGAATATAATTGGATGCAGCATTCGCGTTAGAAATATGTATGTATTGTTGCTAAACCGAAATAGTTATTAAGGTACCAAGGAGTTATTGGAAAGAACCAATGAGGTTAAGTATCTAGGGGTAACCCTGGATTCGAAACTCAATTGGAATACTCATATTACCAATATAACCAATAGGGCTAAGCGACTCTTCTGGAACTGCAGACGAGTTGTAGGTAAAACCTGGGGATTGAAACCAAAGGTGATATGTTGGTTGTACACATCAGTGATACGACCGACAGTCACTTATGGGTCAGTACTCTGGTGTAGAAAGACGGATGTGCAATCTTGTGTGACCACTCTCACCACCCTACAAAGACAAGCGCTTCTAAATATAACAGGAGCCTTGAGCCAGGTCTCCCTCCGCTGGAATTATATATTTCGGCGGTAGCCTTTATTACCATCCTGAGGCTCAAAGCAAACAATATTTGGAGGCCAAATTATGTATTGAATAGCCACACAAACATTACTGGGACTATACTTGAGGAATCCATCTTTATGAAGAACTCAGATATGATTTCACTAAGAAGATTAACACAATTATACCATCTAGAGAACAAAAAGTCCCAAACATTAATGGGGACTTAATATGGTTCACTGATGGATCTAAAACTGCCCATGGTACTGGATCAGGAGTCTTTGGGCAAGCATGTAACTATAATAAATCTTACAGCCTAGGTCAATATACAACGGTGTTCCAGGCTGAAGGTTTTGCTTTGGTGGCCTGCATTGATGAAGACCCTAAAGCTAAGAGAATCAACATTTAGACAGATAACCAATCGGCTATTCTGGCTGTAAAGAACCCTCTCACCAAATCAAAACTGGTGAGAAACTGCAAAGATCTCCTCAATAACCTGGCAAAAGACAATAAAGTGTCTTTAATATGGGTGCCGGGTCATGAAGGGGTGCATGGGAACGAACGAGCAGATATGTTAGCGAAACAACGCTCGAGAGAAACTTTTGAAGGCCCAGAACCTTTCTGTGGCATCACTAAGATGCTATGAAAAACGAGGTTCAGTAATGGCTGATAAAGAATCATCAAAATAAATGGAGAACCACTCAAGGGCAAATCCAGACTAAAAAAATAATCAAGAATATTGATAAAAAACTCTCGAACAGTTTGATGGGAACCTCAGTAAACGAGGGATTAAAACGGTCACTGAAATGGTGACTGGACATTGCCGTTTAAGAAATCACCTACACAAACTAGGTAAGGTGAATGAACCATGGTGCAGAAAGTGCGAAATGGAAGAAGAAACTGCCATACGCTACACATACTATGCCATTGCAGTGTGCTAGGTGATGTAAGGCAGGACTTTACTGGTCAAATGAGGTTAGAACCAGAAGCGATCCTAAAACTAACAATAGGAAAACTGTTGTCCTTTGTTGAGGACTTATTAAAGTTTAAGGAGAAGAACAGGGTTTGGTACAAAGGTCTTATGACCAAGTGCCAGAGACTAACGAGTCTCGCCTAAGTTAAGAAGAAGAAGAAGAAGAAGAAGAGAAGGCATTACCAAGGGTATTATAAGGATAATAATGCTTAAGGTCAATGGTTTATAGAACGAGGGCCTTCGGCCCGAGGTATATACGTTGATCGAAAGCGTTATTATTATAATACCGGTGGTGCCTTCAACGTTTAATGTCCGACTAAATTATTCTTTATATGCAAAAAATTTTAATGAATTTTGAATTAATTAGTTTTCAAATAAGTACATTTACCAGAAATAGTCGTAACCTAATTGTGGTAACCATAGTTTTACTTAGAGTTTTATTTGTCAACTTGGCAGTATTTAACTCGTTATTTAAATTTAGTAGGCACTAGGGCATGTTATTATTCAATAACACGCCTTTGGGCGTCATATCGTACTTAATAGACTTCGAAATAATGTCATTATTTGTCAAATAATAAACCAGTCGGACATTAAAAATATAAAGAATCATATTAATTTGATCCATCAATAGTATGTATTAGTAATTTCAACCATTACTGACGTAGCTGAATCTATCTAAATCAGTAAATCATGAGGAAAGAAGTCGTTACAGTAAATAGCAAAGATGAATAATTATTACTGGTGAATGTGGCAGCAGTAAAAGGGTGTCCAAAAAGTGGTCCCTCTTACCACCACTATTGTAGTCTTCCCAATGACTGGATGATAAAGTTATGTAACTGGTTTCATAACTCTACATTATGAAGATGATCGTGGCCATTAGTATTAACGAAAATGCAAACATGTACGCTATTTTCAGGTTAATATACTTACTTACTTACTTAAGCCGTCCTCTTGTACCTTACGGTGTCGAGGTAAGTGGAGAAATGAGACGTCTCCATGCCTTTCGGTCGATAGCTAGTCTTTCTGCTTCTCTCCACCCAATATTTCTTTTTCCGCAAGCCTTTCCAATATTTGCATTCCACGTTCTTGCTGACCTGCCTCTTCTTCGTTTGTTGTCAGATGCCGCTTTCCATACCCTCTTTACAGTTCTACCTTCACTCATTCTCGCCATATGTCCGAACCACGGTAACTGTTTCGTTTCAAGTCTGTCTAAGGTCCTTCCAACACCGCACCTTTCACGTATGTCTTCATTTCTTATACGATCACGTCTGGTCACCCCGGATACCGCACGTAAATATCGCATTTCACATGCTTGGATTTTACTACGGATGTTGTCGTTCACTGTCCACGTTTCACTACCGTAGAGTAGCACCGGCTCGTATACGGTTTGAAATACTTTCATTTTTGTTTTCAGGCTTACTTCTTTCTTCCTAATAAAACTTTTATTTAGTGCATAGTATAATTTTGTTGCACTCATTACCCTGCTGTTTATTTCTGGTTCTATATTTCCTTGCCCATTCATTGTTGATCCTAGATACTTGAAGTCCTCAACTTGTGTAATGGTCTCATTATTCAACTTAACATTTATATTTTCTTGTGTTTTCGATATTACTAAAGCTTCTGTTTTTTCAATATTTATTCTCATCCCAAATTTCTTAAAGGCTTCATTCCAAACATTCACATTTACTTGCAAGTCTTTTTCTGATTTTGCCACAATAACCAGGTCATCGGCATATATCAACTCTGACACGCAAACTTGTTGAAGTTTATACACCCCAACCCTAGTTCTTTTTACCTTACCCCTGCATTCTTTTGCAATTTCGTCCATTAGCGTGATAAATAACAAAGGACTCAGAACACCAACTTGTCTTACACCTGTCCTTGTGTAGAATTCAAGAGATGAGCAATTGTTCGTTCTTACATTATTACGTGTACATTTATATATACTCTTTATTGCTTGGATTAACTTCGGTTTCACATTTCTGCGGTTTAATATTTCCCAGATCTTGTTACGTAGCGCCCGATCAAATGCTTTTTCCAAGTCCACAAAACAGAGATACAACTTACTGTTATGCTCTAGGGCTTTTTCTGATAACTGTCTCACCGTGAATATGAGATCGGTTGTACCTCGCCCTGGCCTAAAGCCGCATTGGCTGTCATCCAGTGTGGCCTCGATCTTTTCTCGCAGCTTTTTCTCTAGTATTATTTCGTAGATTTTACTAGCAACTACCAACAATGATATTCCTCTATAGTTAGAACACTTATGTTTATCGCCTTTTTTGTGTTTCATAACTCTACATTATGGAGATGATCGTGGCCATTAGTATTAACGAAAATGCAAACATGTACGCTATTTTCAGGTTAATATAAACTACACTAAATATAGTAAAGAAATTTTTAATAAAACACTAGATTATGAAGATGATCGTGGCTCGTGGCCATTAGTATTTAACAAAAATGCAAACAATTATGCTATTTTCACTAGTAATACCACTAGAGGTCAAATTATTTCCGGAAATTTTTTTGAGATCATGAATATTTTGAAAATTTCCCGAGTCGCAGACGAGGGAAATTTTCTAAAAATATTCATGATCAAAAAAAAATTTCCAGATATTAATTTGACTTCGCGTGGTATTCGGTAAGAAAATTCCACACCAAATTTGCATTTGAAAATCCAAAGCTGCATGAACAGATTAATAGCGCGCCATAGCTTTGTCAGCAATTATTTAGGCTTTCAAATTCGTAATTTCTACTCATTGTAGTTGCATGGGAATACCATTTCAAGATAGAAAATAGTATGTTCTTCAATTTTATATAAGCTTTGAGTAACTACAAGTGATAGAAAATGAATCAAAACTAAATTATGTAAACAAATAAAAACCAGTCTGTCAAAAATGTTCTGTTATTGTAAACGTCAAAAAATTTCCACTATAATTCGCTGTTGGGAACCCCACGAGCAAAAAATTTCCGATAAAATACCTCCGTTGCCATGGTGATCTGTCAAAATAACGTAGGTATTTTGATTGGTTCAAAATTACAGGTGTGGAGTTTTCAAGTTAACACGTTGACTTATATAACGTCTATTGACGTCTAATTTCCATTGATATAATGTGAGACAACGTCTATAGACGTTGCATTTTCCCTATTTTACTTTCCAAAATACATACAGTGAGCCCGTAAAGGTTGGAATAAATTCATTTTTTAATGAATGGACAATTTTGGAAATATAGGTATCCCGAAACAGGTCAAGTTTTATTTTTAAATAACGACTTTTTGGCATATATATCATACTAGTGACATCACCCATCTGGGAGTGATGACGTCATCGATGATTTTCTTAAATGAGAATATGGGCCGAGTGATAGCTCATTTGAAAGGTAATTTAATTCTCTATTCACTAGTATAAAAATTGACATAATTATTTATACAAGGTATCCAAAAAAGTTTCTTTTTGGATTAAATTTATTGACATAAAAAGAAGAATGTGTGTAATGTGTTTAATTCCAAATATAATTTATTGCTATCAGAAAACAGGAAAAATGTTTATTTGACAAATAAATATTTCTTTTTGCTTAAATTCAATATTAAATCAGCCACCCACCTGTGTCTTGAGAGTTTGAACATTTAATTTAAGCGAAAAGCTATGATTGTTTTTCAAATAAACAGTTTTTTGTTTTCTGATAGTAGTAAAATATATTTTGAATTAAATAAATTACATACATTTTTCTTTTTATGTCAATAAATTTAATTCAAAAAAAATTTTTTTTGACACTGTATAAATAATTATGTTAACATTTATATTACTGAATAGATAATTGAATTACCTTTCAAATGAGCTACCACACGCCCCCTATGCTCATTTGAAAAAATCATCGATAATGTCATCACGCCCAGATGTATGACGTCACTAGTACGATATATATGCCAAAAAGTCGTAATTTAAAAATAAAAATTGACTTGTTTCGAAATTTTTTCCAAAATCGTCCATTCCCGAGAAAATGAATTTAGTCCAACCTTTACGTGCTCTCTGTATAGTATCACAACACTTGCTTATACATTTGACGCACTGTCCGCCAGCTTGTTAATATAAACTACAGTAAACATAGTAGAGAAATTTTGATACTGTGGACTAGAAGAAAAAGGCTTATATTTAATATGATATATGGTACTCCAAAACCGGTTTTAAACCTAAAAAGTTTGTTATAGCAGTAGTTGTGATTACATAGAAATAGTTTATTTATTCACATCGAATATGGCGAGATCGGTTTTAGATATTGTAAACCAGATAATATTTAATTTTTACGTTTATATTTCTGCTGAAAATAGAAAATGGGGCCCTTTGCGACCAGTTCAATTCAGACATCACGCTCCCCGACTTCGTTGGTGCCATAACCCCGAAATCGCAAACTTCTCAGAATAGTAAAAACAAGGTTTTATGTGAACTTTTCATTTTTTTTCTCTGGATTTACAATATCTAAGTTAGCCAAATTCTGCACTCATGTTAACTATATATACCTATCTAATGCTAGTATTTATTTTTAGTAATTGACATTGCTTTACCCCCAAATTCACTCTTAAAATATGATAAGGCCCTATTGCTGGGGCGCTCATAGTTAAAATTCGAGGCGTAGGGCCTATGAACCTGTATTAATTCATTGAGATAAACATCGTTTTCTTGAACGTTAAACGAAATAAAACTAACTGCCCAATTGTAAAATATTGGTCAATACATATTGTGTTATGCATAATATATTATATTGTACTGTATTTAATAAACGAAATTTGTCATTTTTTAAATATACAAATGAGAATATTGTTCTAAAAAACTAAACACTGTAATTGTTTAAAATGATAAAATCATTCATGACTTTAAAATGGTTCTAACATAAGCTTCCGGAATGACTCACTGACTAAGCAAGTATTCAATATCACGCTTTTTCTTTTCGTCAATATCAGTTTTTTTTTCTTGTAGGCATGCGTCAGTAATAATTTGACAGGTTTTTTGTTGCTTTGTCGCTGTTTGAAAAAAAATTTTTCATTTCATCTATGTCTTCGTACGAAGTATGGTACGTTTAGCTGTAAATGGTTGACTTCAATGGTCAATACTTGTACTGGTACTTCAATAGTATAAAAGGCCCGGTTTCAGGTAAAATTTAAATATGTTTGAGTGTTGGTTTTTCTATAATATTAGCAATTAAAATAGATTTAAATTTTAAAACTCATTTGAAAACCTTAATTTCGGATATATAAGGCAAAGCAAAATATTTTACATCCGTTTTTTTGTTTATGTCGTCGTAATTATTGTAAATTTTGTGGATTCTTTTCTTTACTATAGGAGTACCGTCTAGTCAGTGTTAATTGTCAAAAGACCAACTCTGTCTACCTCGGTTGCTTATCGTTTCGGGTGGGTCTTAACCCCTTCGTGCCGGACCGTTATTCGGCAAGTCGGCTCCTATATACGGATTCGACCGTTTACCGACCGGCTTCGCGTGGTCGGTTAAAATACAGTATCACACTACAACTAATTAAAGTTAATGTAATAATAACACTAATTTTAGAAATAAAACTATTTTTATTAAATTTATTATTCTTTTTTTTTGAAAAATGGCTTTGGCAGAGCCAATTAGCCAGTTTTTTATTCTACATAGTATGTGAGTTAAATTAAATTTTATCCATAAAATACCAGTTTAAACAAAAATTAGAAAAAAAGATAAACAAGATAATTTGGATGGAATTCCCAGATTATTTTGTGCTTGATACCATCCCAGTCTCCTAATCTGGGAAATTCCATCCGAATTATCTTGCAAGGGATAGTAAGGTAAGTTGTAAACAGCAGCACAGTACCTTCACCTCCCACACAATCCCATCAGTCAAACATCCAAAGAACCCTATCACCAATCAAATTAACTGAATCTAATCTCCTTCTTAAAATCACCCACTATTGGGTGTGGTTTCCCCACTTTCAGATTTGAATAAGGTAATTGGGACGGAACAAAAATACCTGAAATATGATGAAGATGATGTCACCGCCTTATGGCGAACAAAATCTCATTATGCACCCGTGTGTATCACCGTACTGGCAGCACAGTCAAGCATGATGCACACGGCTGCATCACCGTACCGAAGGGGTTAAAAATGGGCCAGGTCAGACAAATTCAATAATATTTACAACCGCACCAATTGAAGTCAACCATTTACTGATGAACAAACCATAGCTCTTAAGTAGTATTTCGGCTTTTCGTACCTTGAAATCTTGATTTCAGTAAGCGTATGCTTCGGGCCAGCTTCATCAACATCAAAGTTTGCACCCATTTGTTTTTGGAGTGCCTTGAAAGCATAAAAATCTGCATGAGACATTTCTTTTACTTCAAATGGTATTTCGGTCTGCTTTGCTTCTCTAATTAAAGTCACATATTGCTGAGGAATATAAATCGGTCCACACTGTAGGTGTCTCTCTATGACAGAATGAACTGCGTCTCCTTCGTTTTGCGTATGGCCTCAAATAAGAAATTTATGGTTAATTGCCTTAATTTTTAGTGTACTTAACGCAAAATTAAACATAGCTATAAAAAATGTATTTCTATTTTGTCCGCAGCAGTTGTTACTCTAAAAAGTGACGTCAAGGCAGTCATTGTCAAATCTCTCAAATAATCATAGACGCATGAAGCAATTTCATTGACCTTGATGGAAAATAATAATTATATAAGTATAAAATCTTGAAAATCTCCCCCTATTTAGAATCGAAATAAAAATAATCGTTACCGCTTTACCATTTATTTTATATACATGTGTATTTCTTAGGCGATATGTAAATTTGACCGTTTCAAAGAGCTTATTTTTGAAAAAAGTTGGTTTGATACTAAAAAAACATGTTTTCTAAAATTTTTGGAAAAATGCTCTTAACGCTTTACAATATATTTTATATGTACAGTAGGAAAAATGAAAGAATACCCATGAACGAACATATAAAACACGCTGTATTTTCCTGTCACCATGTCACACAAAAAATTGGCCAGCGCAAGTACATGTAATAATTATTGTTACATGTATTTGCACTGGACAATTTTCTTTGTGACACGGTGACAGGAAAATACAGCGTGTTTTATATGTTAGTTCATGGGTATTCTTTCATTTTTCCCACGTATGTGCAATTCTTATGCGATCTGTAAATTTTACCGTTTCAAAGTGCTTATTTCTGAGAAAAAAAAATGGTTTTATACTAAAAACAAAAATGTTTGCTAAAAATTTTGGAAAAATGATATTTTTTCAAAATAACTTAACAAGTACTAGTGATAATAAAAATTTCAAAAAATAAGACACTGTAGGCTTTACTTTTACATATATTATAGTTATATTTTGTTTTTCTGCAAGAAAAAAATTGGTTAGGATAATACGGCTATTCAAACTTTACATATACACGTGATTAGTGACTCGTTCAAGCCCTTTTAACAATAACCGTTTCAAAAATAAGCACTTTATACCGGTGAAACTTACAAATCATATAAAAAATACAAAGTAAAGCAAATTATTTTTTAAAGTATTAATTTCATTTCGGGTGCTAAATAGGGGAAGATTCTTCACGACTTATTTTACAAAAAAAAGGGGCCAACTTAATTTTCAGCGTAACTTGCTTAGTTTTGATTCTAGAAACTTTAGTAAAAAATAAAAATAGACCTTTTTTAAACGATTTAAAAAGTTTTTTCTACAACCATGTTAAAAATGCAATTTTTTGCACTCCATACGACCGTTAAAAATGCTACTTTAAGGCACTAGTGCTTTAAAAAATTTTTAAAGCACTGCAGTTCCTATTGACCGTATATGCAATTTTGATGTAATGTCAAAAAAATATAAAATTGGAATGTCAGTCAAGTTCAAGTAAAAGTTTTTGTAGATATAGTCCTGTAATTACGTTTGTAGGAAAAATATTGTATGATATGCGTGTTAAAAGGCACTCATGTGAATTGCAGAACTTGCTTCGCTCATTCTGCAAACTTTCATATGCGTGCCTTAAACGTGTACTTTTAACACTTATATCATAAATAACTATTAATTGGTTTCTCAAGAAAAGTGCTTAATTTTTTAATTAGTTCACGTTGAAATATTGAGTAAGTAAGATTCTGTAAGAAAAAATTGTTTAAAATAATATGGCTATTCAAACTTTACATATACACGTGACTAGTGGCTCGTTCAAGCCCTTTCAATAATAACCGTTTCAAAAATAAGCACTTTAAGCCAGTGAAACTTACAAATCATATAAAAAATACAAAGTAAAGTAAATTATTTTTTAAAGGATTAATTTCAATTCGGGTGCTAAATAGGGAAAGATAGAGGAAGATTCTTTACGATTTCTTTTACAAAAAAAAAGGGCCAACATTATTTTCAGCGTAACTCGCTTAGTTTTGATTCTAGAAACCTTTTTAAACGATTTAAAAAGTTTTAATGGGTTTCTCAATAAAAGTGCTTAATTTTTTATTAGTTCACGTTGAATAAGAAAGTACCTTTCATCAGTTAAAACTTTGCTTTTACTGGGTTTATAGACTTCACGAGTAGGTACAAAATTTTTTCGTTTTTTTTTTCTATGCTATATATATTTTCTATGAGATTTTCAATCGCAAATTACTCGAAAAGTGTTGACTTATAAAACTCTATAAAACTAAGTTTGCTTAGAATTGTTCAGTTTATCCATTTCCGGACTTATTTTAAATGCGCGTTTTTTCGCCCCCTAGAAAGGCTTACTATCACCCCTTAAGTAAAAGCAACCAATGGTGCAAGTTCAACTTTAAAGTGGAGGGTAAGTAGAACCTAAATTCAAAGTTTCATGCAATTCTGAGTTGACCCTGAAAATTACACGGTATCGTCGTATTTCCCGTTCATTTACTGGACTATGTGATGAAATGTGTTTTATCTTAGTTCGCTAAGAACTAATATACTATCCTAAAACGTGTTAGAAAAATGTAAATCTTAACATGGAGGTCGCACAATCTACACCTTGACCACACCCTAAGATTAAAATGATCTTCCTGAATCGTAAGTTTGAAACTTTAGTCATTATAATAATATATAAATAGTATATTATTCAACGAGCATGTAATGATGGCTATTACTCACGATGATGAAGTTTGCGACACGAGCCGTAGGCGAGTGTCGTAATTCATCAGAGTGAGTAATAGCCATTACATGCGAGTAGAATACTATACTTTTTCTACGGCCTTTTTTTATTTTAATTAGTAAAAATTTAATTATCAACTACTCAAGATTTAAATTAAATTATAATAATTTAAAAGAATACCTAAATGCTATTTACCCCTAATACGTGGCTGAATAATTGGTTGCCTACTATTACCAAATTATTACTTATTGTAAAAATACAACTAGAAATAGTCAATATAAGTTCTATTCGCTTTCGAAAAATTATAAGCTTAAATTTGTACCTTCTTCTTCTTCTTTTGCCCTTTAATTCGTCCAATTTTGAACATAGGCTTCCCCCAGTTTCCTCCATTCGCTTCTGTTTAGTGCTTTCTGTTTCCAGTGCGTTCCTCCTATCTTTTTAATGTAGTCTCCCCATCTCATCTGGGGTCGTCCTCTTGCTCTCTTTCCTGTCCATGGTCTCCATTGTTGTATCGTGCTATTCCACCTATTGTCCGTTTGTCTAGCGTTATGACCTGCGAAGCTCCATTTTAGCCTGGCTATATGTTGGCCTGCGTCTTTGACTTTTGTTCTATTTCTGACCCAGTTGTTTTGCTTTTTGTCTGTCAATTTTACTCCACATTGCTCCACCAAACATTGCTCTCTCCATGGCTCTTTGTGTCTTCATTATTTTATCCATGTTTGCCTTTGTCAAGGTCCATGTTTGGCATGCGTATGTGAGAATTGGGAGTATGCACTGGTCAAACACTCTTGTTTTTAAGTATTGTTGTATTTTTTTATTCTTTATGACCCATTTTAATTTTCCAAATCCTGCCCAGGCCAATCTGACCCTTCTTTTTACCTCCGCTGTTTGGTTTTCCTTATTTATTTTTATCATCTGTCCCAAATATATATAATTATTAACCGCTTCTATTGTGGTGTCGTTTAGTATTACGTTTCTATTGTCTTGTGTGTTTGTCATTGTTTTTGTTTTGGCAAAATTCATTTTTAGACCTATTTGTTCGGATTCATTTGCTAGTTCGGTTAGTATGGTTTGTAGTTCTTCAAAACTTGATGCTATGACTACTACATCGTCTGAATATATCTTAGGTGGCTTAGTTCCTTTCCATTTATGTTTTTTCCCTAAATTTGTACCTACTGTCAATTAATCTAATAAATAGGAAATGGCTGTTGTCGGTGGACGTATTTCAATAGTTATAATGTACCTATATTTACATTTAACTATATATAATATAATAATATAACTATATATAATATATTATAACATATTAAGCACAACATAACTTGAAAAATTAACACAATATTAGTTATAAATTCCAATTAGCATAAATAAAATGAGCTAATGTCACTGTCACTAAAATAAATGGTAAACGTCAAAATTTTTAGTAAACAAGATATAAACGTAAAAAATATACTGACATTGCTACAGTTAAAATTCCTTTAAAAATTTTTGAAGTTAATTATTGATATAAGTTACAATAATTATTATTGTATTAAATAAACAACTTTAAGTAATTTCATTTGCAGTTTATATACGATTAATATTAAAAGTGGCATGCGTCACTTGAATCTAACTTCAGCCCGTGAGTAATTACCCGTGAGTAACTTCAGCCCGTGAGTAACGAATTATTACTCACGGGTACAGTAATGGGTGCTATTATCTATGAAAAAATAGCGAATAATGAGCATGGTATTAAACGGTCGTAGAAAAATTTCTTTATCTACTCTATGTCATATTATATATAAGTTTTAATTTGTGAAAACTGTCATTATAAATAGCAGTGCGTGAAGTGTTTAAAGTGTGCGTGAAGTAACAATGTACAATATTTTAAATGGTACTTATTATTCGCACTGTTTTTGACATATTCGCATATAATCAAATATCCTTAACTTTCGCGTTGTCATGGTAAGGACATAATGAGCAATAAATTACAACAAAAGTTTTGACAGTTTTGTGGTTTGAAAGAAGTTAGAAATTTTAAATTTCAAAGTTCTAAAGATTGTAGAATAGAAATAAATTCCATTGACGAAGAGTTACAGTTTTTTTATTTGTTCATCATAGATAAAATATTGTATGAAACTGTGCGTGAAGTACTTTTTGCGAACTTACGCGATGCATAGCACTCGCTCCGTTGTCGCTCGTGCTCTACACATCGCGTGTGTTCGCAAAAAGAATACTTCACGAACTGTTTCATAAATAGCTATTGTAAGTATTTGGAGAGTTTTTAACTATATAAAATATTACAATTTTAAAAATGAACACGCTTCATTTGTTTATTTAGATGAAGGAATTTTGCTAGAGGTGGAATAAAAAAGATTTGACAGGAAGAGAGTATAAAATTCATAAAACATAACGATACCGAGAGAAAGAGACAAATTATATTGCATGCGGGGACAAACATGGTTTGGTTGATGGATGGTATCTTCTGTTTTCGTCAAAATCAAAATCAGTTGATATAACGATAACGTTAATACAAAGGTATTTTTTTGTAAAATAGTGGAAAGAAAAACTGCTTCCAAGTTTAAAAACCATCTGTTAGAGCTTTGGATAATACCTCATACCACTTGCAAATGTTAAATACGCAACCAAAATATTTTTGGATAGTACATAAAATAAAACCATGGTTTACGAATAAAAATATTTCATTTCGTCAGGATACTTTCAATCTAAAGTTAATACATTTAGGCAAAATAAACTAAAAACTAAAAATATTTATAGTAAATGAAATTATACATAGTTTTTGACATAATGTGTTAATGCTCTCTTACCATGGCAAATTTAATCCCACTGAACATATTTGGGATTAATACCAGATAACTAAAAGGCTAACACAGGGGGATGGGCTGACACTGACACTGTATAATACATCTGTGGAATATGTTATAAGAAAAATATCCGTAAATCCAAAAAAAATTATTGTTTGATAAGGCTAAACTCTAGAGTGGGCCGAAATTTTTTTTCTGTAAAATAACAACACCTGAGGTCAAAAAAGTTGCCTTGTACTAAAACACAAATTTTAAGCCCAAAATGAGGAGCAAAAATATTTTTCTCCACTGCCACAAAGGCTCTATAGTATTTTAATATAAAATGTCATTGTGGCAGTGGAAAAAATAAAAAGAATTAACTTTTTCAAACACAGATCTTCATATTTTTTTATTATCTAATTTTTGAAACATCAGGGTTATTTATTTTGTACCCCAAAAAAAGTTTAAATAAAATCTGTATTGTTGTGGCTGGTTCATATGTATACGTTATATACTAAAGTATACTTTATCTGGCTATGTCGCCACTAAATAATAAATAGACAAAAATTAATTTAGAAACCTACTTCAAAAAATGTGATGAATTACTCAAATAAAATATACGATAGTGTAAAAAAGTTAACACTACCAATCGTTATTTCACTTCTAAAATAACGTAACCTTGGACATCAACGCTTATGTACTGAACGGTACTGTCATAAATACAGGCGTAAAGGAGGCATTATATTGTTACCTACTGGAGAATAAAACCGAAAGGTCCCCGCAGTGGTTTGCCTGCCAACAAGTTGCCTATAATACATCTATTTGAACAACTGGATAGCAGTACCAGTGGACCACGTGCATTTTCGGGCCTCTTGGAGAACGACCATATGTTTGCGAAACTCTATCTTAGCTTCATTTTCAAAAGTAGAATCATCAGCTGACGATTTGCGTAGTGACGATCTTAGTACAGATCAAGAATTTCTGTACGATATTTGACAAAACAGAAAGTGGTGTTTATTCAGAACAACTTTCTAAGAGACAGCCTGGCAAAATGGTTCATTCTTGCTGGCTTAACACTGCTTCCCGCATCTTTCGGTTATACTCGTATGTAGCAATCGGAAACTCCTCGGAAAATTTACAAATAGTAAGCCATTTTAGAATAAATGTGTATGCGCCCGACTGTCAAACAGTTTTATGAACAGAGCCTCGTGTAGATATGAAGCTATCAAAAGACCAACTAAGGGAAGTTGTTCAAAATCCCGACACCAGTCTTTTGGCATAATATGTAACAGCATACCATTGACACACACAAGCGGTTGAGAGGGCGTATTTTCGTTTACTTTTTGTGTTCAAACCAAAGTCAGATTTAGCTCAATTTATTTTTTTTATATGCAAAGAAATCTACCAAACAAAAAATACAGTTTTTTTTGAAAAATACTTAGTTTTATATAGCTCTGTGGTAGTGGAAAAAATTATTTATCGGATAAAAAACATACTATGATGGTAGTTATCTGATCAAACACGTTTTTTGGCTCAGGCGACCATAATAAATTAAAAAAAAAACGAATTTGACATTTATTAGATGATTAGATTTTTTCGAAAAAATCTCATTCTTATACAGCTCTGTGGCAGTGAAAAAAAAAATAAAATTAATTATAAAACAAAACACTGTGAAGTAAGTTACCTTATCATACACCTTTTCTGGGGTCAGGAAACTTAATTAAAAAAACAAAATAAAAACACATTACTCAACGGCCCACCCTACTAAACAGTTGTAATGTACGCAGATAATGTAAACACAGAAGAGACATCACAGCACTAAAACCCTAATGCAAGCAAGGAAACAACGAAACTTCCATAATTCGACAGAAGACCTTGAGGCGCTAACATTGAGGTAGTAAAACAGCTCACATACCTTGATATACAGATAACTGAGGACGACAGCAAGAAGGAGGAAATGCGGAAACGCATAATCCTTGCTAACAGAGCCTATATCTGACTGTCGCAGGTTTGTGGATCCAAAGACATCCATTAGGAAGTAAAGTTTAAAATATATAAAATCATTATCACACGACCAATATGGCGTAGAAACATAAATTATGACAGAAAAAACAATAAACCCTATTAATACTGTTGAAATAAAATTATTAAGGAGGCTACAGGAACCATTTGCTATAATGGTATGGAGAACAAGGTTCAACCACGAGTTATATACCAATTTTACAAAGAACTCTCTATAGAAAATTACAAAGATTGCACTGGGTAGGTCACTTTATAAAAATGAATAATGACCACACCTAATAGAACGCTTACCGGAAGTACCTGTACCGGAAGTACGGAAATACCTGTAGTGGGACATTGGCGAGTAGGAAGACCAAGGAAGGTGTTGATAGACGAAGTGAGAAACTATGCTAAAGATATATTGAGGGTGGAAAATTGGAGGAGAGCCACCATGGACAGAGGTACTTGGAGGCGGGTGCTGGGGGAGGGCAGGGCTCGACTTCGGCTGTAGCGCCTTAGTAGTGAGAGGGAGAGAATATTTTGGGGGGGGGGCAACACCCTTCTTCACTTAGATTGGTCGTACTAACTAAGGAAGCTTTAGGGGATTATGTACAACAACTTTTATTATTGTTTATTAAGGAGCTCAATCATATTACGATATTATCACATATACTATGATCAAATGCATTGATTCATTGATCTTGACACAGCATATGATAGAGTTCCTCGAGAGATTCTGTGGTGGGCGCTCAATAAGAAAGGAGTCCCTGGCGAATATGTAAAGATTGTGAGAGATATGTATGAGGGAGTAACGACTAGGGTTAGAACAGGTGTGGGAGAGACTGATAAATTTCAGGTGAAAGTAAGTTTGCACCAAGGCTCGGTGCTTACTCCTTATTTGTTCTCATTAGTTTTTGACCAGATAACAGCGAAACTACAGGGTAGTATTCCATGGTGCCTAATGTATGCTGATGATGTAGTGTTAATAGGAAATAGTGAAGGAGACTTATAACAAAAACTGGAACAGTGGAGACAAGCTCTGGAGGAAAAAGGTTTAAAACTTAGTAGGACAAAAACAGAGTATTTAGAATGTTCATTTAAAGATGGAGTTACTACAAATAAAATGGTATCTTTGGATGGTGAAATGATTGTGAAAAGCAATAGTTTTAAGTACCTACCTAGGATCGGTATTACACAGAGTAATTGAGAAATAGATGGAAATGCTTACAGTAGAATTAGGGCTGGATGGATGAAGTGGAAAGAAACGAGTATTGTGTTTTGTGACAGAAAAATTCCAATGAAGCTGAAGGGAAAATTCTATAAAACAGCCATAAGACCGGCTGTGATGCACAAAACGGAATGTTGGGCAGTGAAAAAGAAAGAGGAACAACGAATGCATGGAGCGGAAATGAGAATGCTTAGATGGATGAGTGGAGTCACGAAGAAGGATAAAATTAGAAATGAGTATATTAGGGAAAGTCTAGGTGTGGCACCAATTGATGCCAAAATAAGAGAGCATAGGTTAAGATGGTTTGGTCATGTTCAACGTCGAGACGTTAATCATCCAATACGAGGAATAGCTGAAGTGCAGATTCCTGGAAGGAGTAGAAGAGGAAGACCAAAGAAGACCATGCAATTAGGGAAGCCGACCCCGCATAGGGATAAGGCAAAGAGAATGATGATGATGATTATTATCAAATGCATAGTTTACGATTATATAAAAGACATTAAGACTTTTTTAATATTGTGTCGTATAAATAATAAAAACGTGGTTTTATCAAAAAATAATTATTTTTCAAATCAAAATGTCAGTTTTAGAAACAAAAAAATATTTTCAGGGCCAGGATTTGAACCCGAGTCGTCTGGGTGAAAGCCAGTAGCTACAGTCAGAAAAATGAAAGAATACCCATGAACAAACATATAAAACACGCTGTATTTTCCTGTCACCGTGTAACAATAAAAAATAGGCCAGCCCAAGTATATGTAATAATTATTATTACATGTACTTGCGCTGGGCAATTTTTTTTGTGACACGGTGACAGGAAATACAGCGTGTTTTATATGTTCGTTCATGGGTATTCTTTCATTTTTCTGACTGTAAGTATTCTTGGCTATTATACACGTAAGTCACGGAGATAAATATTTGACATATAAATTGTAGCGTTTTTCCATCAAAATTATTACCTTTTCTTGCCTAAAATCCCCGGTTTTGGGCCAGCTGACACATCATTTGTTAATAAGCTTGGGAACACCTAACTAAATACAAAGTAAACAGCCCTGCTAAAATGCTCTGGTTAAATTTGACACTACCTCCCGGGCTATATTGTATTTAATTAGATTTTAAGTTTATATGTCAATAGTGTTAATTGAACCAAAGTTTAATAATAAAAATATTAAGAACTAATTCATTCATTATTTTTCAACTAAAATAGTTTTTTGTCTCTACTGAAAACTTTTATTTTCGGCACTTACAACGTTATGGTTTTGCGCCCCTCAGCTGTGTTCACGGACGGACAGACAGAGATAGATAATTCGAGATTTTCAGATTTTAATGTTGTAAAATGGGCGAAAACAACATAACTAACTGACTTAAAGTAATGAGCGATATACAATACCCTGTTATAATATCACTGGATTATCCTGAAGTTTGCCCATCTCTAGCAGGTAATGTTACCAGCAACTAGCTGATATCAGCCCAACGATCCCCGGAGCGTTCATGTCCGCGGTTTTGCGTTAATGCGATGGATGGATTTATTGCACCGAAACTATGTTCTGTTGTGGCTTTGATTTATTATTTTTGAATAAGATGCATTTTCGAGATACCGGTATAACTACGCGTACGAGTCATCAAGTTACGACATATTGAGTAATTGCTCTGTTGTATGAAACCTCCAATCAAGGATTTTAACACAGACCCAACCGAACAATTGTTGGAATCTAGCTAAAATTTAGTCACTACGTCGATAGGGATTATAATGAACCAAACATAGGAAACTATTGTCATTTACAAATTTTTTTTGTTTCATTATAGTGTTTTTTACTCATTACTCATGTGACATTAAGGGGATGGGTACGTATTTTCGGCTGCAATGCTATGTAATTGCGGATTAATTTCTTTCAAATCCTGAGAAAACTAATAAGTATTTTTTAAAAATTTAAACGCAGAATGAAAGACTACGTTATTACCGAGGGCCAAAAGTCCCTGAAAACTGTATTAATGTTTATTTTAATACACTTGCGATCATAAAAAGCGGGTCACTCGATGAATTATTCAACTTAGATGTCTCGAATTTTCTAAACCTGTTGTCCGATTTGAGTGATTTTTTAATCTGTTATAGCCTTATTCTTTAGCAATATCGCCATAATAATATTGTTGCTAGACAGGTAAATTGTCATTGTATACCGGGTGTAACAATCATACTGTGTTTATTCCTCAAAGTTCGAAATACCACGTGGAATGTTTTAGCATAGATAAAATATTGAAATTAAAACTCAATTATAGCCTTAGGCTTTCTTAACATTCTCTTTTTTGATTTATTTGTTTATGTTGGATAATAAAAAAGTTAGGCACCTTAACAACTAACCATGTTTTTCATCAATACAGGGTGTTTCTAAATAAGTGCGACAAACTTTAAGGGGCAATTCTGCATGAAAAAATAATGACCGTTTGCTTTATAAACGTATGACCGCAAATTCTTCGGTTTAGAGATACGGGATGTTGACTTTTTTCTTACAAACTGACGATTTATTTATTGCTCTAAAACCGGTTGAGATATGCAAATGAAATTTGGTAGTTGTTAAGAGGTAGTTATGGCTCATTTTTTGACATAAAATTAAGAATTTTATATTCACCATTGGCGTGCATACGGGATGTATCTAAGATGTTTATACCTGTATGCACGCCAATGGTGAATATAGAATTATTAATTGTATGTCAAAAATCCACAATAACTGCCTCTTAAAACCTACCAAATTTCATTTGCATATCTCTATTGGTTTTAGAGCAATAAATAAATCGTCAGTTTGTAAGAAAAAATTCAACATCCCGTATCTCGGAAACGAAGCATTTGCGGACATATGTAACTCTCATTATTTTTTCATACAGAATTACCCCTTAAAGTTTGTCGCACTTATTTAGGAACATCCTGTATTGATGAAGAACATGGCTAGTTATTAACGTGCTTAACTTTTTTATTATCCAACATAAACAAATAAATCCAAGAAGAAAATGTTAAGAGAGCCTAATTTCAATATTTTATCTATGCTAAAACATTCCACAGGGTGTTCCGAACTTTTAGAAATAAACACAGTATGATTGTTACACCCGGTATACAATGACAATTTACCGGTCTAACAACAATTTTATTATAGCGATATTGCTAAAGAATAAGGCTATAACAAACTAAAAAATCACTCAAATCGGACAACAGGTTTAGAAAATTCGAGACATCTAACTTGAATAACTCATCGAGTGACTCGCTTTTTATGATCGCAAGTGTAAGTTACAGGGATGAAAATCTAAGAGAAAATGTAATGTGATTTTTAATTTCAAATATCTCATTCAAAAGAAACTGTTTATTTATTCCAAGGCACTTTCGGCCCTCAATAATAATTTAGTCTTTCATTCTGAGTTTAAATTTTTTTAAAATATTTATTAGTTTTTTCACCATTCGAAAAAAATGGACACCATGTCCGTAGTGATATTTTCCAAATAGAACATCGCTATCTTTGTCATACAACGCAGTGAGTCAAATAGAATATGATGACAAGACAGTGATAGTTTTAAATATTTGACATTGCATCGGAAATATTTTGAGATGTTGATTAAAATAATATTGATAAAGTCCTTTCTATGAGCATTTTTCAGTGAGTCACAAATGATAGAAAAAAAGGTAAGTCCGTGATAATACACATTTATAAAATTTTTATTCTAACATGACATTTTTAAGTTAAATATGACAGTTGTCACATTTTATATACGATTTGGCATAAAAACAAATGAATTGTGTTTATTGCATTTATAAAATGGTATTTTCTTTTTTTCCATTTTATTAACGCATCTACCACGCAGGGTCATTAGCGTGTTTAGATTACTGTTACAGTTGATATAAATAATGTACTTACAAAAGTTTACAATATGTGTATTACAATGTGTGTTTGATCAATTATAGTAGTTAGTAGTTTATAAGTTAAGAAACTATTTTGAGTAGGAATCTATGTTTTCTTCTAAGGCACCATTTTTTAGGGAGTTGAGTATATTATATTTCCGTCGTTCACTGTTCATTGTTTACTGTTTACTGTTCACTGTTTACCGCTAGAACACTGTTGCACACTTCACACACTTGTCTGTTTTTGCATTACTTTCTTCAGTCTTTTATTTCTCTGTCTTCATTTTTGACATATCGGTGTATATGTTGTAGGTATTGCCGTGTTTGTTGATATATTAATAAGTTTCGGTAGATGCGTCGCTATCTAAGTCTGTTTCTAGGTTGCTCTGTTTTAATATTTTAATTTTTATTCGAGCGCATTTGACTTTAATTTTTCGGTCCTTCAGGTAAGGGTATATTTTATTCAACAGATCTGTGATCTCTGCTGTTTCTCCTGCATACGTTTTGGCGATACCAAATGGATCTGGTAAGCCATCACAATTTTCAATAAAATCTATTACCTGTTCGTAAGTTAGAGGGTAGTTAGAATTTGGGTTATCATATAAATATAATCTTTTATTGTAACTTAGCATTTCTTCTATTGTTTTTTTTATTTCGATATTTTGATCTGATTTGACTTTCTTCTCTTTATATTTTTGGTGTTATGAAAGTATGTTCCTCTGTAGGTGTAGTAGCCGATCGAGAGATTTGGGATATTGTGCGTTTGGTTTGTTTTTTGCCTGTGTTAATATGCACTGCCTCATTTTCTAGATAAATTTTTGGGTCGTTTGTTGCTTGTGACTCTTCTTTGGTTGGGTGTATGTGTGGTTCTTGTTGTGTAGTTAGTGGTTGGATTTTTTGTGGTATAGTAATTTCTTCTTTTGATCGTTGTTGGTAATTGGTTTTTTGGGTTGTTAGAATTGGAAAATGGTTTGGAAAAAGGTTATTTGATGTTGAATTACCTGCTGTAATCGAAGTAAACTTTGGGCAGTTTTTTGTTAAGTGATTGGTTTGCTTACATGTTTGGCATGCTTGGTTATCTAATGATAGGTAAATCCTGTATGATGTTTCCTCATGTGTGATAAGGAATGAATTTGGTAGTGTCTGGTCATTTAGTGGAGATATGTAGGTTTGGCCTCTGAAACTCAAGGAGAGACACTGGACAATACTAATCGCTGACTTGTGTTAACAAGTCTGCGAGTCTGTAAGAGTTGTTGGTTTATTTTAATTTTTTCATTTTTGTTTATAAAATCCTCAACTAGTTTTTCGTTTGTTAAATATATATATATATATACATACTCTGTTATTTGATAACCTTGAACAAAAAAGAATGTCGGTTGGTTGTAGCAAAAGACTCAGAGCAGACAGGTAATCTAGTTTGGTATTTTCAATTGCATCAAATACATAATTCCTTATTTTCTTGATGGAAATATGTTGGTGTGTGGTGTTTGGTTGGTTAGGGAAGAATATGTAGGTGATACATTTAACTGATTTGTAAAGGAGCTATTTGGAGTATTGTTAGTAGTAAAAATTTCAGATTGGGTAAAATTATTCATTTTTAGTCATCATTTTTGTTTAATCAGAATACGGTCCTGGCAAACAAATTCCGTAGTCCACAGTAAAACAATTTTACTACTTGTTCCAGCTTTTAAAGGTAATCTGCTTGGTTAGGTATATTTCGATATGAATATATTCGGTAAAAATAATAAAAACTGTTAACATTAAAGTGACTTACTGTCTATGTTGTGTTTATTTTGTGATATTACACTATTTAATCACTACTTAATGAAATATTTGTTAGTATTACACTGGTTTTTTGAATTAATTTTCAGAGTTCGATTTTAAACACGTTTTAGCTATTATGGTCAGGGTTGTACCACTCCGGTATTTTCTTTGGTTTGTATAGTTTTATAAATTGTACAGACTATATTCCTAGATATATTATATAATTCGTTAATAATTGTTTTTCGATTATGGCGCCATCTATTGACAACTAGAATAAATGTTATAAATGTCTCTAATCACAGACGTGCATTTTTTCTCTCACATACAATTTAATACGTTAGAAAGAAATCGAAAAACTGTGAGGCGCTGAAAGATGCTCATGAGAAAAAGAATACTGTATTTGATAAATAATTGATTTATGACATAGACTTAATACAAAATTATTTATTGCTTATTATTTATGAAAGATCCAAGCGCAGAATACATCATAATGTATTTTGTGATCTAAGTATTTTGTTGTTAAAGATGTTCAAAATTGTAAGCGTTCCATAGTAACAATATAACTAAAAAATTACTTTAACACTTTTCCTCTTTTCTCGATTGAGTATTAGTTTTTGTTGTACATATAAATTATTAAAATCACTGAATACATACTTAGTGAAACAATTATCAGTAGTAATTGCACAAGAGCTCTAAAATTATCGAATTTTTCTCGAGTGACACTTTGACAGTTTTAATTTCACGACCCGAAGATGAGTGAAATTATTTCACAGTGTTACGAGGGCAAAAATTCGATAATAATTTTAGAGATCGAGTGCAATTTGCTGCGATTATTTCATGAATAAAATTGTTCAAAACCAAAATTTTATTGTAATTTATTTATGTAAGTACAAATTAGTACAATTAAACACACAGTTGTTATAAATATTTGACGGTTGAAAGTCATCACTTTTATAATTTTTAAAACATTACTTGTCATTAATGTCACTAGATGTATTTTTTCGTAGCAACGAAGGCCATCTGACGTAATATACTTGACGACGGGATGTATCAAAAATTATCGGGTATAATATCACAAGAGAGTGAGAATAAATTGAAAATAATGCGACAGTTTTTCGAAAATTTGTTGTCTGGCAATAGATACGAGAGCCCGCAGGGCTCGAGTGGCTATTGCCCAATGACAACAAATTTGAGTAAAAATGAAGCATTATTTTCATTTATTCTTACTGTCGTGTGATATTCGTAAGCCTATTTTTTAATACGAATATTATGGATATTTTCTTAAATGTGGCAGTTGTCAAAACTAGGAAACTGGTTGCCATTATACAGAAACAATCTACTTAAAAAAATTCTCTCGGTAATTTTCTACAGTAGATAATTCTCAGTATAATTTTAATCTGATTGGACAAAATTAAACACGTGATCAAATATCTTACTATACGATTGGAAGTTAAAATCGTTAAGAAATAATCACTTTAATTTTTATTTCTGTAGCTTTCTATTGGTCAGAGTCTTCTATGAATGAAATAACCACATTTATTAACTGAATTAATAATTTTCAATTATACAAATAACAGTTATCCAAGAACATTCAAAAGCCATCTCTTTAAAGTTACACTTAAAGGTAAAAACACACTTAATCGATGTTTTTGAAAAATCTATCGAATGGTACCAAACACGACCACCCACGGAGGTGGGGTAAGGGATTGCTTAAAAATATTAAACAGTAGCCCAAAATTTTTTTCCAGATTTAGATTCTTTACGTAGAAATAAGCAACTTTTATTCGAAACATTCTTTGAAATTATGGATAGATGGCGCTATAATCGGAAAAAAATATTGTTGGAAATGGAAAATTTAATTAAAAATGGAATTCCCCACTAAAATGGAAAACTTGACTTAACTTTTTTTGGTTTTAGGACCTACTCTTCACAAACAAATAGGTCTCCAAAGCGCTCGAGTGACTCCACATTTAGCATACTTCGCTCCCCTACTATAAAGTGTTCTTTACATTTATCTCCCTAATAGTTGCAGTTAAAGGATATGCATTGGTACTTAAACCAAAAAATAATCGCAAATTAACAATTCTAAAGAGCGACCCTAATTTCAAAATTAAAGAAAAGTGTTATGAAAATTTAGATAGCAATTTTCTTTAGGAGAAAAAACAAATCCGATCAACAAAAGGCTGTAAAGGGCAGATGTTTAAGATAACAAATCCTTAATGAAAGATACATAATAGAAAAAGTTTCAAGTCTCGATATTTAAATTTTTTGTTGACTATACTAAGCGCTTTGACAATGTTGGAAGAGACTCGCTGTCAAAAATGCTAAGACAATATGTGTAACCTAACACTTGACTAATCTTATTTTCCGACTGTGTCAAGCTAAACTGGCATACATTCGAATTGAGGAATGCCTATGTATGTGATTAATGGATTTTGGAAATGGTCCAGAAAAATCCACATATTTAAGTAGTGTGTCAAGATTGGTATAATGCACTGATAATAATTGTACCAATATGATGCCTTTTAACACTGTAGGTAGTCTCATGGAAACGTGTAATTATTGTACTTCGTAAGTCCTAGGTTTTTCCCCAAAATGATCGAAAGTAGAACCGGAAGTCCATATTTGAACTCTTCGTATAACTTTGAGTCGATTGATATACGATTTCACTAATTTTGAGTTATTTTACTAAACTTTCAGGCATATTGTTTAAACCGAAATGACTTTAAAATCCGAACTAAAGATTCAAGCTCGACTTTTCAATACGCTTCGATTGATGTGTTACATGTATTTCTACGACTATAATATGGCACTTCCGGTTAGAACTTTTTAACCGGAAATGATAAAAAATCCAAAAGTACACATGTGTTCTCATCTTGCTATGGCACGTCGATTAATATATCGCGTATACTACTTCTTACTTACTTACTTACTTACCTCGTGGCGTTACAACCCTTCTAGTGAAATAAATGACCGTTTTGAAGTGTAATTTTCAGGGTCAACTCAGAATTGCATGAAAGTTTGGATATAGGTTCTACTTACCCTCATATTCAAATTTTGAAGTTTTGCTGTTGGTTGCTTTTACTGGGGGGTGAAAGTCACCTCTTCTAGGGGGTAAAAAAATATACGTTTAAAATAAGCACGGCAATGGATAAAATGTCTAATTCTAAGCACCTTTTGTTCCCTCGAATTTTTTTAACTAACTCAATAATTTTCGAATTATTTGCGAGTGAAGATGTTAATTTTTTAACAAAAAAAAACACGTTTTTAGGCGGTTTTTAACTTATTACGTAAAAAGTTAGTATTGTATGGAAAAAAATATTCTTAGCAAAAATGTAGCATATTTAAAAAAACGAAGAAAAAAGTGTGTTCCTGACGTTTAGAGAACTAGTAAAACCAAAGTTGTAGCTCATGAAAAATGCGTTCTTATTCGTCAAATCCCAAATATAATATTTCAACGTGAAATAACCCAAAAACGAACCTCTTTTCGGGGAAAACCCATTAAAACTTTTTTAAGTTTTTAAAAAACGCTTTATTTTTGTCTTTTAAAAAGTTTTTACCATCGAAAATAAGCCCGTTACGCTCAAAATCAAGTTGAGCCTTTTTTTGGTAAAAAAATTTGAAAGTCTTCCCCAATTTAGCACCCTAAAGGAAATTTATCGCTACCGCTTTACCATTTACTTTATAGGTATATGTATTGTTTATCTAATATTTTGGAAAAATGCCTATTTTTCAAAATAACTTAAAAAGTATTAGTGATACGAGAAATTTTTAATAGTAACAAAATGTATCTCTTGCTTTTATAAATATTTTAGTTGTACTTTATTTTTCTGTGAAACAAAAATTGCTTAAAATTTGTCTGTTCAAAGTGTGAATACACTCGTGATTTAGTGACCTTAGTTTTGATGCTAGAAACGTTTATGAAACATAAAAATATTTCTTTTTAAATGCTTTAAAAAAATTTAAATGGGTTTTCCCCTAAAAGTGCTTAATTTCTTGGTTATTTCACGGTGAAATATTCGATTTGGAATTTGTAGAATAATACCGTATTTTTCGAGAGCTACACTTTTATTTTCACTGAGAATACACTGAGAATAGACTTAGCGAATACACTATTTTGCTTTTTTATATGCTACATTTTAATTAAGATTTTTTTTCGATAAAATACTTACTTTTTGAGTTATTTGCGAAAAATTGACTGAAAATGTGTTTTTTTTTGTTGAAAAATAAATATATTCACTGGAAAATAACTCAAAAATATTGAGTCAGTTAAAAAACTCTATGGAATAAAAGTTACTTTGAAGTAGTCAGTTTATCCATTTGCAGGCTTATTTTAAACTTATGTTTTCTCACCTCCGAGAAGGGGTGACTTTCACCCCCCAAGTAAAAGCAACCAACGGTACAATTTTAACTTTGAAGCGGGAGGTTAGTAGAACCTAAATCCAAATTTTCATGTAATTCGGAGTTGACCCTAAAAATTACACGGTATCACCGTATGTCACGTTCATTTACTGGGCTATTCGTGGGTTTTAGCCAACTCGACAACATGCCTCCACTCTTCTTTGTCTTGATCAACCTCTATCCAATTCTCCACGCCCATTAGCTTTCAGGTCTCCTGCTATTCTCCAGTTGAGAGGTCCTCCCATACCAGCCTTACTGTTCTTTGGTCAGAATGTATTCTGAGGTGTCCTGCCCATTGGAGTCTTCTGGACTTCATTTCCTTTATGATGCTGGCGTCTGGGTATAATTCTTCGAGCTCTTTTACTACATATTTTGGGGACTTTAAAATGTACTTCCGGTTGAAACTCTAAAGCCAGAAATCCGAGGTCAAATTTCTCATCTTTAGTAACATCATTATAAGCTTTCATTCAACACCCCATTTGTCATTGTATCTTGTTATCTTGAGAAGTTATATTCTTGGACGGACGGACAGACGGATCGACAGTCATGAAACCAAAAGTATCTATTTGTTCTCGTCATGGAAAGGCGCGTCGAAAAATATATCGCTTGTACTATTCCGGCAACTTTAACCCTTAACTGGTCCGGCGTCGTCTGACAGACGATTCAATATTTTTAATTATTTTTTATTGCAAATTGGCACCGCCCACAGGCAAGTCGTTATATCTAATCCTTAAACTATTGGAGATTGACAAGTGGGTGTATTTGAGACAAGGTTTCTCTCAGTTCCTAAAAAGTTGTCCCAACAATTAGGTCGAGGGTAGTTTCTCAGACGACGCCGGACCGTTTGTGTTACTTTTTCTTGTTCAAAAAAACAAGAGGACAATCATACGGATGATCTTATTTTAGAAAAACGCAAAAATTGCAGTTTATGTCCGAGTAGGAAGCGCAGGATGACAAAATACCTGTGCTTGCGTTGCAAACAGCCTGTTTTTTGGGATTAACAAAACCACTACCTATGAAAAAATTGCATATAAAATTGGTAAAGTTTGACTGATGCTGGAAACAAACATTTTTTATAGATTTTTGTTTCACCTAGTTTTTTGTTTAGTTTGCATTTTGAACATTTATCCTAGCAATACATTTTTTTTTATTTACTTTACGAAATCATGTACTTTTTCACAAATATTTGTACGGATTTCAGTTTTATTTTAATATTTTTTTCTTAACCCAAATAACGCCCAAATCTAATACGTTCACTTTTATATAAATATATCAGTGTATTATGTTTGTAGCATTTATTCTTAATAAAAAAATAATTTTGAGTGTTGTTTTGCTTTCTTGAAAACAGTAGTTTCGCAGACGACGCCGGACCAGTTACCCTACTGATACAGTACCGGACCAGTTAAGGGTTAAAAAAGTACTTCCGGTTTCATTTCTAAAACCGGATGTCCTGCTTCAACTTTCTCACCTTTAGTACCATCCTTTGGTTATAAAGTTATAAGCTTTCATTCAACACATCATTATTTGTCATTCTACCTGACATTATGGGTGCGTTCGGACGACCACAGCGGCTGGACAGCTAAGTAAGCGGTAGCGTTTAGACGACACAGCTGGAAGTCAGCTGCTGAGAGATTTACTAAGCTTTCCTTAACAGCGCTGGATACAAGCACGTTAGTACGTTCTTTGAAGGTAAAATATTGCGAAACCTTTAAATTTTAAATACCCGCTTGGATTTACATAAAATTTGACGTACACATAGCTAATAAGTCAAAGAAAAAATGTGATATTGTGTCGATGTGTGCTTTTGCCTTAGAGGTGAGTTTCACCCCCTTTGGGGGGTGAAAAATATATGTTCGAAATAAGTCCGGAAATGGATAAAATGCCTAATTCTAAGCAACTTTTGTTCTATAAAGTTTTTTCACCAAGTTAATACTTTTCGAGTTATTTGCGAGTGAATATGTTAATTTTTCTACAAAATACCTACGTTTTCAAACGGTTTTTCGCAAATAACTCAAAAAGTAATTAATTGGTGGAAAAAAAATCTTATCAAAAATATAGCACGTAAAAAAGTGAAAAACTTGGTTTATATATTAGGTCACTGTATCTAGTAGAAGCAGAGTTATAGCTAATAAAAATAGGCTCATATTCGTCAAATTCCAAATCGTATATTTTAACGTACCATAACCAAAAAACGAAGCACTTTTTTTTGGAAAACTCATTTTAACTTTTTAAAGTGTTTAAAAAATGCTTATTTTTGTTTTTTAAAAAAAATTTTAGCATCAAAAGTAAACAAGTTTTGCTCAAAATATAGTTGGTCCCTTTTTTTGGTAAGAAATCGGGAAAATCAGCCCCTAATTAGCATTTCAAATGAACTTAATTGTTATCATTTCACAAGTTTTTTACTCGCTTATGTATTGATCATAGGGTCTGTAAGTTTGATCGGTTCAAAGTCCTTATTTTTGAAAGAGCTGTAGTTAAAAGGGCTTAAACGAGTCACTTATCACGAGTGTATGCAAAATTAGAAACACCGAATCTTGACCAAGTTTTGTCTTAGAGAAAAACAAAAAAATAAAAAATATTCAGAAAAGTCAAGTCGACTTTTTTATTGTTTAAGGCTTTTGGTATCTCTAACAATTTTTAAGTTATTTTGAAAAAAATGCATTTTTTTCAAAATTAAAATTTTTAAAAATTTTACTTTAAAACCAAATTTTTTTCAAAAATAAGCACTTTGAATCGATGAAACTTACATATCATATAAACACAACATAAGTAAAATAACTTGTGAAGCGGTAACGAATAATTTCATTTAAGTTGCTAATTGGGGGGTGATCTTCCTGATTTTGCTTGCCAAATCAAAAGGGACCAACTTTATTTTGAGCGTAACTTGCTTACATTTGATGCTAGAAGTTTTTTTATAAAAACAGAAATAAAGATGTTTTAAACACTTTAAAAAAGTTGTAATGTGTTTTCCCCAAGAATGCTTCATTATTTGGATATTTCACATTGAATTATTCCATTTGGAATCTTTCGAATATGAACCTATTTTTCATTAGCTATAACTCTGGCTTTGCTAGGTATAGGGACCTAATGTATACACCATTTTTTACACTTTTTTATAGGCTATAATTTGGCTAAGAACACTTTTTTCGACAAAATGCTTACGTTTTGAGTTATTTGCGAAAAACCGTCTAAAAACGTGGTTATTTTGTTGAAAAATGAATATATTCACTTGCAAATAACTCGAAAAGTATTGATTTGGTAAGAAATCTCTATAGAATAAAAGTTGCTTAAAATTAGTCAGTTTATCCATTTCGGAACTTATCCTGAACATATATTTTTTCACCCTTGAGATGGGGTGAAAGTCACCCCCAGGGTAAAAGCACACATCGGCACCATATCACTTTTTTTCTATTAGATGTTAGCTATGCTTATACCAAATTTTATGTCAATCCAAGCGGTTCTTTATAATTTACAGCAAAAACCGTGAAAGAATAGACTATTAGCCAATTTCTGCTGACAGTCATCCGCTGTGGTCATCCAAACGCAACCATTGACGGAGGAGTTGTGTTTACGGACAGCGTAACGGATAATTCAACGTTTTGGACTTCACCATTTTTATGTACCTATTAAATCAATAGTTCAGAATAAAGTAACAAGTCATACACGATGAACATTTTTTATTGTAGGGTAGACCGGGGTTGGTTGTCAAATGGGTTAAGTTGACATTGTGCATTTAAATTACGCGCCGTTCATAGTAAAACATAGCGCGTCGGTCTGTGCATGAACAAATCGTTGGCGCTTGTGTTACCATACTTTTGGTCGAAGTTGTAACGTTATCCCGTGAATATAGTGCTGATTTATGATTTTATATTTGTTGAGAAATTTTTCGTTGTCGTACACTTTTTTTAATATAATCTAGTACAAACATTTAAGTTATTTTCTGTGATGATGGTGTAAAAGTATATTGATAGCTCTTTAATCTGACGTAAACAAATTTATAGTTTATGAATTCGTAAATACGTATTAGCCATTTTAGTTGAAAAACCGGCATCGGGGTTGGTTGGCATTTTATGAATGGGGCAGGTTGTCACGTTGTGCCAACCTGTCCCGTATGCATATTTACAGATGCTTGCGTGTGTAGACACCAGGGTGTTGAAATCAGTTAGGGTTTGGAAAAACAGTACATTTACACATGCTAGCGCGTGTAGACACCAGGGTGTAGAAATCAGTTAGGGTTTGGAAAAACAGTACGTTTACAGACGCTAGCGTGTGTTGACACTAGGGTGTTGAAATCAGTTAGGGTTTGGAAAAACAGTACAGTTACAAATACTAGCAGATTTGGACACCAAAGTGTTGAATCCAGCTAGCTTTTTTAGTAATTAATATACATGCATAAATGCTAACGGCTATTGACTTTGATTTTATATACCTACTGCCGTGGAAAAATATTTAAGTGATTTAGGTATTAGTAAATAATTAAACGTTGTTGGGATATAAACAATAATATATTAAGACAAAAGAACAACATAAAAAATAATGTTGCTCTCAAGCTATTTGCTTGTGGAATTTTTATAATTAACTATTTAGATGGGAAATAAGCCACAATTAAATTGAAAAAAAAAATTTTATTAACGTTTCGATGCCCAAATCGGGTGTCGTCAAAATAAAAAATACTACTACAGGGTGTTTTATAAAGAATGGGCCATAGCTTAACCTCAGGTTCCTGAGGTTAAAATAGGCCGATTTAAGCTAACTTACCTTAGTACAACGTTTATAATAACCGAGATACAGGGTGTCAAAGTTAAACTTTTTTTTATTTATTATTGAATATTTTCTGACAGGCATGAGATATCAACACGAAATTTAGTATGTGAGGGTTTTTCGGGACGAGAAAACTAAATTCCCTACCAAAAGTTATGTGTTGCCCAGAGGGCGCCACATACGCCTTTCAGCACTCATTTAATACGTTCAATTTTTTTTATCCGTCACTCCGCATAATTTTGACATTAAAATTTGTATTCCCCTATTAGTTTTACTTAAAAAAGGTATACCTCTTTCATCTCCCTAAACTCAACCGTTTACGAGATAAAGCATTTTAAATCTGCGGTGCAACATAATTTTTAGCATAATATCATTGTAGTTACATCAGAAAAATAACTTAAAACCATAAAATTATCCAAAAATGTATCGCAAATTTCTTCAAATGGAATTTGCGATGCAATGCCATAAATTTGAGAACTGGCACAATTATTATGGTTTTAAGTTATTTTTCGGGTGTAACTACAATGATATTATGCTAAAAATGATGGTGTATCGCAGATTTAAAATGCGTTTATCTCGAAAACGGTTGAGTTTAGAGAGCTGAAAGAAGTATAGCTTTTTTAAGTAAAACTAATAGGAGAATAAAAATGTTAATGTCAAAATTATTCTGTATAATTTTGGTGAGGGATAAAAAATTTTTTAAATTAAATTCACTCTGGTGAGGGATAAAAAAAATTTAACGTAATAAATAAGTGCTGAAAGGCGTATGTGGCGCCCTCTGGGCAATACATAATTTTTGGTAGGGAATTTAGTTTTCTCGACCCAAAAAACCCCACATACCAAATTTCATGTGGTTATCTCATATCTGTCAGGAAATATTCAATAATAAATAAAAAAAAAGTTTAACTTTGACACCCTGTATCTCGGTTATTATAAACTTTGTACTAAGGTAAGTTAATTTAAATCGGCCTATTTTAACCTCAGGAACCTGAGGTTAAGCTATGGCCCATTCTTTACCAAACACCCCCTGTATATTAAACAAAAATGTTGTTGCTTAGTAAAAAATTCAACTAATAATTTTTTTAATCTGACTCATTTATATTGGCAATTCATACATATATTATACATTTTAAAGTATTTTTTACTAAACAACAACATTTTTGTTTAATTTAGTAGTACGTATTTTGTATTTTGACAACGACACCCGATTTGGGCGTCGAACCGTTAATAAAATTATTTTTTTTTTTAATTTAATTGTGGCTTATTTCCCATCTAAATAGTTAATTATAAAAATGCCACAAGCACATAGCTTCAGAACAACATTATCTTTTATGTTAATATGTTTTTTGTGTTAATACATTATTGTTTATATCCCAATAAAGTTTAATTATTTATTAATACCTAAATCACTTAAATATTTTTCCACAACAGTAGGTATATAAAATCAAAGTCAATAACCGTTAGCATCTATGCATGTATAACCACTAAAAAAGCTAGCTGGTTTCAACACTCTGGTGTCCAAATCTGTTAGTATTTGTAAATGTACTGTTTTTACAAACCCTAACTGATTTGAACACCCTAGTGTCAACACACGCTAGTATCTGTAAACGTACTGTTTTTCCAAACCCTAACTGGTTCAAACACCGTGGTGTCATCACGCGCTAGCATCTGTAAATGTACCGTTTCTCCAAACCCTAACTGATTTCAACACCCTGGTGTCTACACACGCAAGCATCTGTAAATATGCGTCCCGTATATCACTATGAAATTGATTTATTTTAACAAAAGTATTATCTAATTATATTATCTAATTATTTGCAGACGTAACCATGCGAACCTATAAAAGAAAAGCAGAGCGAGGAAAAACACCTGCTGACGTTATGGAACGAGCTGTAGATTGTGTACATGCTCAATATTTCCAGCAAGAATTTATTGATAAACTTAAGACAATTTCCTAAAGCTGGCAACAGAAAAACAAATACCAAAGGAGGAAGAAAAAACGTTCCACTGCAATTCTCACAGACACACCAATCAAAAAAGCTTTAGAATAGGAAAAAAAGGCAGCACAGGAGAAGGAGGCAGCAGTTACTGCTAGAAAACAGAAAAGAATCGCAAATACTCTGCTTCCACTTCAACCAAAACGACGGTTGATAATGCCAAAAAAGATTTATTCAAGAAAAAAATAAAGAAGAAGGGTCCATTAACAGTATCTTCAGATGAAGACTCAGACCAGGATAATGCTTTCTGTCTAGTTTGCATGGAACTACATTCCAACAGTCTCCCTGGAGAACAGTGGATCTAATGCATTTAATGCAACTTCTCAGCACACTTCAAATGCACTGATGGCAATATTGTGCCATATAGATGTCAAAACTGCGATTGTCATGAATACTAACAGTATTTCTAAATACAGATTTCTCTAATTATTTTATAAATTTAAAAAAATTAAAGTTGTTTAAATTCATACCTTCTTATTAAATACATTTACGTATATTTTTTCGGCTTTTATTATTTTATATACCTACTTATTTTTGGCATATTTTTCAAGTGTAGTTATGTTTTAAACCCATATGCCAACCTACCCCAAGGACTATGACAATTTGCCCCAATCACGAAGTAAATTGACATAGGTTGTAGAGCTACACTTATTATTGTATATGAGTATGTTGGAATATATCTAGAGAACTAGAAAAAAAGTTAATATTGAAGTAATGTTCACTTTATCTTATGGTAATGCGCAGTTTTCTTAACAAGTAATAATATTCTCAAAAAAAATGTAATAGGCGAATCTATGACAACCAACCCCGGTCTCCCCTATAAGTTTTAAATATAATTATAAATACTGTGCGATGGAATAAGTGTTACCCCCCTTATTAACTTATTTATTTTTAGCACATAAGCAAAAATCTCGGACAGGTCGATCTTGAAAATAATCACAGTATATTATAGCATCAACGTTTCGAACTTGACGCTATCCGTCTTCAGGTAACAGGCACGACTTTGATTTTTTTAAATGGGAAAGTACATCATAATATGATACCTCATTTAAAAGCTTTTTAAATACTGATTACAAAAATGTATAATACTTTAATCCTTTTTAAGGGCATAGGTGCAAAATTTCGTTCGAATTATTTTTAAACGCATTTATTTTTTCGAATCCTGAGAAAACTAATATTATTTTTGAAAATTTTAAACGCAGAATAAAAGATTACATTATTGCCGAGAGCTGAAAGTCCCTTAGAATAAACAAAAAGATTATTTTGAATGATAATATATTTGAAATTAAAAATCAGACTAAATTTTCTCTTTTTTTCACCCCTGTGACTTATTAAAATAATCATTATAGAAGTTCTCAGGGTCTTTCGATCCTCGATAATAACGTAATTTTGAATTTTGCGTTTAAATTAAAAAAAAAAATACTTTTCTCAGGATTCGAAAAAATAGATGCGTTTAAACATAATTCGCACGAAATTTTGGGCCTACACTCTTAAAAAGGATTAAAGTATTATACATTTTTGTAATCAGTATTTCAAAGTCGATCGAATAGCTAAGTGCGACTAGCGCCTGACAGCACCTTCACTTCGCCGTGAGGTATGCTAGTTCAAGATCAGACAGGCCATCGGAAAAACAAAAAAGGCTAACGCGTCAGTATAAAATTCTAAATATGAAGCTGGCGCTTAGACTGGAATATGCGGATGTCTGATCGGCCTATGAGGGAGCAGTACGGCAAGGGATAAGGGCTTGCGGCTCAGTGATACTCTCCCATAGATCCCTACCGGAAGGGCGTTGACGCCTAAAATACCGGTGTATATATATTTTTTTTAAAAGCTTTTAAATGAGGTGCTACATGATGTACGAGTACTTTCCCGTTTAAAAAAATCAAAGTTGTGCCTGTCACCTAGAGGGATCACGTAAAGTTCGAAACATTGATGCTATAATATACTATGATTATTTTAAAAATCGAGCTATCCGAGCGTTTTGCTTATCTGCTAAAAATAAGTAAGTTAATAAGGGGGGGTAACACTTAATCCAGCGCACTGTATAAAAATAGTTCATAAAGATTAAAATTGTAGAGAACTAAACTTTCCACCTAACCTTAGATGAAGGAATTAGAAACCGAACTGACAAACTTTAATAACTAGTACCCTGGACCAGATAGTATCGCCACTGTTCTTTTAACCTTTAACCACACACGCTGGCGTATTTGGTACACCAGTTATTAGAATTCTACTGCAAATATATTTAAAAATTTAATTTTTGATCTTGTTTATCTACCTAACCTATCACTGGAATATGCTTAACAATTGGTTTTAATTTCGTTATATTCGGCGTTCTGGGAAGATCGTAATTTACAGTTTATTATTTGTTCCTTCCGGTGGTGGATAATATACGCCACGATTGTAGTAGTATAAGTAGTAATATAAGTTTACCTATCTCAATTGTTTTTTAGTCATTATGGCACAAAATATATTTTTATTTATAAACAATACTTATTCTCATGTAAAAAATCACATTTCAAAAAATTTTTTATTAGTAATTTTATTTATCATGGAATTAGATTCCAGTTATAAATCCCAATTGGCTTCCTGAAAAGGAACTCCAAGTATTCGCTGATGCCGAATAACGTTTATAAGAAACACCTAAGTGTACTTTTCAAAAAAAAAACAAATCCGCTGTTTTTAAGTGTATTTTCTTGTGGTGTATGAAGTACGCCACGCGTGTAGTTATGTTATAACTTGATGCCCGGATAGTTAAAAGTTATATAACTTCATCTACCTACCTAAACAATACTTACTCAGAATCTACAACATAATCTTGTCGAAGCATGTAGTTCCAAAATCCTGGAGAAATTCAATAATAATTCATAAATATCCGTAAAGAAAGTAAATCTACATCAATTCACGAAACATATAGGTCAATATCTATTACTTGCGGTCTGGATAAAATGATACAGAAAATAATAAATAGCAGACTCGTGTGGTATCTGGAACCAAAGAAATTAAGTACGCCACAACAGAGTGGCTTCCGAAAAGTTCGTTCTACTGTAAATAATCTTATTGATGTGGAATCGGAAATACATGAGACTTTTTGCAGAAAAACATTATATCGGAATATTTTTTCGATATTAGTAAAGCCCACGGTTCCGTATGGAAAGATTCTAGGCCTGGATCCCGCGTACTAAAAAAAGTTGATTAATAGCAAGCTGAAAATTTGTTAATAGCTTAACGGTGTCGAGTCGAACAAACTATGATATATGGGAAAACTTAAACAGGGGAAGTTTTAATTGTAGAACGTGTCATCCTGACAAGTTTGTGGTTTTGAAAACTAGCAGGTTGTTTTTAAGTTTATTCAATTGCAAACTTTATATAATTATATGAAAAAATTTTTGTCGGACAAATATATTGGACGATTTAATAAGTCCGACACGTAGAACATTTCAAATGACAGGAGCTATGTTGATGATAAATAGCAGTCTGGTTTTTGCCTAAGAGTTTATTGAAATGGGAACAAATCAATTGGAAGTTCTGTCCGAAAAAATACATGGGACGTTTTCGTAGTCTGACGTTCTAAACCTGTAACCTGTTTCAAAATTATAACTTCCCCTGTTCCAGTGTTCCCCTTCATCAAAGTTTGTCCGACTAGACACCGTTAAGCTATATATATATATATATATATATATATATATATATATATATATATATATATATATATATATATATATATATATATATATATATATATATTGTTATATTTCTATTTGATATGAAAATTAAATTTTGATAATTATAAACAAAGTTCAATTTAATATAAAATAATTTCAATTTTCTCAACCACGGGCATATAAATTTAAAACAACCTGTATACAACAAATTGTTATATGTAATTTTAAGAAGTGATTAGAATAAGCGTACGAAACTCGGAACAATGTGCTTAGATAAACAAAGTGAATGACGCGTACCATTATCGTTCTTCTCGGAAGGTCGATCATTAGCCTATGCTAAATAAAACTCAGTGAAATAGATGATAGTTCATTATCGTTTTTCGCGGAAGGTTTCGATCATTAGCCTATGCTAAATAAGACTCATTTGAAAGAGAGAATAGGTCATTAAAATTTGTAAATAGTTAGAAAGTATTTTAGAATGGGAATTAAATATTTTCTTTTGAAATCCATTAAGCATATTTAGAAAGATTAAAAATTGGTTTTGAGGAATATTACGAATGAGAGTTGGTGGTGGAAAATTGATTTGTGAATCTGGAAGGGATATTTAGAAAGTAGGGGAATGGATGACAAAGTGAGAGCAGAATGTTTTGAGCTGTCGAGAAGTGAAGTCGAGTAGTAGACGGTAGTGTTCGAGGAGTGAGAAAGCCGGTGTAGTTCCGTGAGTGTGGAGTATTTATCGTGGAACGAGAAGTAGGCCAGGTCGAGAGTAAAAGAACCTCCTTGAGCCCAGAGTGTCCCGGTAGCTGATAGCAGTTTCGAAAAAGGTAGAACACAGCATCACGACAAAAGCAGGAACGAGAGCTATTCGAGCTAGTTTTTCAAAGGAGAACATCACTGGAAGCCAGGACGAGGTTTGATCGCAGCCAAGGATAGCAGGAAAGGGTCTTGTGTGAGGACATTTTCAGTTCACCAGGAAAAGGTCAGTCTCATTTGTTTGGACATGAATGTATGGGTTTTCGTATTAAATTCCACATAAAAAATTGAATAACATAATCAATAATATCAGAAAAGCTTCATCAAACTTAAATAGAGTTGTTCCTAATAACTCCTAATAGTTAAATGTTAATAAAAACTTTCAATTGAAAACCAAAAGGAAATAAGATTCCCATTTGTAAATGTTATGTTTAAGAATAATAAGAAATAGCAAATATTAAGCATTGATTGCCTTTTTAAATAAAATAAAAAATATTTTGATTATAATTGTAACCCATATGTGTATTTTTTTTTACTCTTTTCTTTTCTATCCCGATTAGGAACCATTAAGAAATATTTAGAAGCCACGGAAATAAGTAATTAATTTATAATTCGCCCTGAGATTGAAAACATATTGATATGTGATCTGGTTAATTAATTAGATTAGTATTAATGCATTGATTAAATTAAGTAACATATAAGAATATTATCTCATATCAATAATCAAGATCACATCAATATATATATATATATATATATATATATATATATATATATTAACACATTTTCAACTTGCTATTAATCAACTTTTTTGCTACGCGAGATCCAGGCCTATTCAGTTATATCCTTAACGAATATTAAATATTTGGTAACATACTTAAGCGCATATCAAAATTATTGAAAAATAGACAATCATTGTAAGTAATAGTAGAAGGCGTATATTTCTCAATAAGGACTTAAGAGAGCGGTATATATAGGGTGAGGCAGATAAAGCGCCTATTAGAAATATCTCGAGAACTAAAGGTAAAAAAATGATGAAAATTGGAATACTTGAATTTTGAGGTATAAACTATTTAATGAAAATATTTTGGTTTTTTTGTTACTTCCGGTTATACCGGAAGTTAATTGTAGCTTTGTTTTTTTAAACAGGACACCCTGTATATTTTTACATTTTTGGATTCTGCTCGATATCTTCTGTCTTTAAATATGAGGTTTTGCAATATTATACAGGGTAGTTTAAAAGATAATTACGATTTTTTATAAATTTTGTAGCAAACTTCACAACCTATAGAATTGTACTGATTTGATATCAAAAACTTCATTTATGTTTAAGTGATTTTTAATATAGTCTATTATTATTAAAAATTATTAATATAGAGAAATGTTGAATTTTAGTATACAGGGTTGGCCGAAACTCGGAATGAGTATTATCTCAGTTTTCTTAAATAGAACACCCTGTATTTTAATATTGTAATGAAATGATATTTTATAGTACTTTTTTATTTCTTAAGCATTCCCTATACCTAACTGCGTTAATTTGTAAGTTATTCGTGGTTCTTTAAGCCAAACATTAATAGCAACCGAAATTGTGTGAAATTTTATTAGGTTTGCCGTGAAAATATTCAATCATAAATAATGTTTTGAAAATAAATACATGTTAATCTATAATGATCCTTAATTTATTAATATTGGATAAAATACCAAAATGAATACGTTGTTAAGATTTTTGCTATGATGCATAAAATATCAATAAAAACAAACCATATTCTACCTAGTTGGCTATGGCTTTGACACTAAACTTGATTAAACGTTAGACATTATATTATTTTTATAGTTCCAGTTGCTTTGCTAACATATATTTTTGTAATGGGGAAATGATTAGTAAAGTTTTTTTTCTAGAAGAGTATAAAAAAATGTACTACTTGCAATAAGAATTTATCATCTGCAACTCCCTGATAGACGACAGTCAAGAAGAGAATCTTTTAAAAGTTTACTAGAATAGTTTTGACGTACTAGACACTTAGATTACGAGAACGTTTATACTAATATGCAGATTCTCAGTAACACTAACATTTAATTCATTTTAATCATTTACAATAGTTTTTGTTCGATCAGATTTCTCGTACTCTACCTAAATGTCCAGTTCGTTGAAACCGCTCTAGTAAATTTTAAAACGTTTCTCTTTTTGGTTGTCATCTATCATGGAATTGCTGATGATTTATTCTGATTGCTTGTAGCACATTTTTAATTGTTATACTCTCCTAGAACAAAAAAACATCTGAATCAGTTCATAATTCGAAAAATTCATATTAGTAATTGTAGGAAAGCAAATAGAACTTCAAAAAAGTAAAATGATTAAGCAAAGCAAATGTTTAAGCATTTTCAAAGTTATAGCCAAGTACATAGGATATTTTATGTTTTTATTAATATTAAACACACCAACAATCTTAACTGAGTAATTATTTTGATATATCAACCAGTATTAACCCTTAACTGGTCCGGCGTCCTCTGACAGACGATTCAATAATTTTGATTATTTTTTATTGGAAATTGGCACCGCCCACAGGCAAGTCGTTCTATCTAATCCTTAAACTATTGGAGCTTGACAAGTTGGTGTATTTGAGACAAGTTTCTCTCAGTTCCTAAAAAGTTATCGCAACAGTTAGGTTGAGAGTAGTTCATCAGACGACGCCGGACCGTTTTTGTCACTTTTTTGTGTTCATACTTGGAGTTCAAGAAGAGCAAGGGGATGTTCTTATTTTAGAAAAAGCGCAAGATTTGCAGTTTATGTCCTTGTAGAAAGCGCAGGATGACAAAATACCTGTGCTTGAGTTGCAAAAAGCCTGTTTGTTTGGGATGTATAAAACCACTACCTATGTAAAAATTGCATATAAAATAGGTAAAGTTTGACTGATGCTGGAAACAAACATTTATGATCGATTTTTATTTTACCTAGTTTTTTGTTTAGTGTGCAGTTTGAAAATCTATCCTAGCAATACATTTTTTTTCATGTTGTTTTTTATATTGTTTTTATTTACTTTACAAAACTATGTACTTTTTCACAAATATTTGTGCGGATTTCAGTTTTATTTTAATATTTTTTTCTTAACAAAAGTAATGCCCAAATCTAATACGTTCACATTTATTGTAACATTTATTCTTAATAAAAAAATTATTTTCGAGTGTTGTTTTGCTTTCTTGAAAAGAGTAGTTTCGCAGACGACGCCGGACCAGTTACGCTACTGCTACAGTACCGGACCAGTTAAGGGTTAATAAATTAAGGGTCAGTCGAGATTAATCTGTGTTTATTTTCGAAAAATTATTTATGATTGAATATTTTCACGGCACTCTTAATAAAATTTCACGTAATTTTTTGCAGTGGATGTTTGGCTTAAAGAACTACGAATAACTTACAAATTAAAGCAGTTAGGTATAGGGAATGCTTAATAAATAAAAAAGTACTGTAAAATATAATTTCATTACAATACTAAAATACAGGGTGTTCCATTTAAGAAAACTCAGAAAATACTCACTCCGAGTTTCGACCAACCCTGTATCCTAAAATTAAACATTTCGCTATATTATTAATTTTCAATAATTATAGACTATATTGGAAAGCATCAGCATAAATGGAGTTTTTGATATCAAATCAGTACAATTCTACAGGATATGAAGTTTGCTACAAAATTTATAAAAAACATAATTATCTTTTAAACTACCCTGTATAATATTACAAAACCTCATATTTTAAGAAAAAAGACATCGAGTAAAATTCAAAAATGGAAAAATATACAGGGTGTCCTATTTAAAAAAACGAAGTTACAATCAACTTCCGGTGTAACCGGAAGTAGCAAAGAGACCAAAATATTTTCATTAAATAGTTCATACCTCAAAACCCCTGCATTCCGATTTTCATGATTCTCTTACCTTTAGTTCTCGAGAGATTTTTCTAATAGGCCCTTTATCTGCCACCGGTGTTGAGCTGCCCCCCCCCCCACTTGCAAAAATTAAAAAACAAATAGCCCTGATTTATGAGCTATTTATGAGCTCTCATATTCCGCAAACTAAAAATTTTGAGCTCGTTCCACTGAGCAGGAATTTAATACCCTAGTGGGGGGGCTGAGTCAGCCCCCCCCACTACTTAAAAATAGGAATATTGAATCGGTTTTTGCGGCAGAATTACGAGCTATTTATGAGCTCTTGAAATTATATAGTTTCGATTTTTGAGCTCATCCCCTTCACCCCCAAACAACCCTTTAATTGATTTAACTTAAGAGAAAGATGCTGAGAAAACTTAAAATATACCGTATTGCGGATATAATTCATATAGCTTATATACTCTAAGAATAAACTATTAAATCAAGAACATTTCGATTATTGAGCTACAACCCCTTCGCAAGAAAACCACCCTATCTTCCCGGCTTAAGAGAAAGTTGTATTTAAAATGCGTTAAACTAATTATTTGGCGACTACATATCATTTAATAATTTATAAGCTTCCAAATTACGCGCATTTAGATCAGTAAATTGCAATTTATTTTGTATAGTGCAGTCACTGAAGGTAAAAATCAACGATTACCTTCAATTTCGGTGAACCTTCATCGATTTTCACGAAAATTGGTCAGTAGTTAGAGGATACGTCAAGAAACAAAGATGACATGGTACCACCTTGCGCCTTTATCCTGAGGGTGGATACCGCCTCTTCTCGGGGGTGAAAATTATTTTATAAAAAATAAATGCACAAATCAATAAAAGAACAAATTAAAAGCAAAATTTATTATATAAAGTTAATAAAATAAGTCAATACTTTTTAAGTTATTAAAGATCAAAGATTTTAATTATTTGTGAAAAAATTGCATGTTTTGAAAAGGTTTTTTGTAAATCACTGAAAAACTTTAAGTTTTTACAAAAAAGTTAATAGTAGTTTAATTCGTATAGCTTATATTCTAAGAATAAACTCTTAAATCACGCGTCTTTCGATTATAGAGCTACAACCCCTTCGCAAGAAAACGACCCCATATTCCCGGCTTAAGAGAGAGTTGTTCTTAAAATAATTTAAATTAATTATTTGGCGACTACATATCGTTTAATAATTTATGAGCTTGCAAAATATACGCATCTCAATTATTGAATTGCCATTTTCTTTCTATAGTGCAGTCACTGAAGGTAAAAATCAACTAGTACCTTCGATTTCGGTAAATCTCCATTTATTTTCACGAATTGACAATAACAACTTGGGGTTTTAGCCTGGGGTATATGTCACCCCTTCTCGGGAGTGAAAATTACTTTATTAAAAATAACCCCACAAATCAGAGAGGGACAAATTGTAAGCAAAATTTGTTATATAATGTGATTAAAATAAATCAATACTTTTTGAGTTATTAAAGATCAAATATTTTAATTTTTGGAAAGAAAATGCATGCTTTAGAGCGATTTTTCATAAATGACTCAAAAACTGTAAGTTTTTACAAAAAAGTTTTCATCACTAAAATTGAAGCTAATAAAAAATATAATAAATTGCTTACTTGAAAAACCCTTTAATGTTAATTTAAAGTAAGTTATTGGTAATTAAATGTATATTTTTTTCCGCGACTGTTAAAATCTAAGGGTTCAAGCTTAAATAACGGGAAAGAGATGCATTTTATAACACTTAGCTACTAAATACTTGTCAAAGTACTTAGAAGCACCTATGAAAAATAAGATGCAGAAAAAGTTGATAGTATCAAAATCCGCTCACCAATTTTCGTGAAAATGAATGGAGATTTACCGAAATCGAAGGTACTAGTTGATTTTTACCTTCAGTGACTGCACTATAGAAAGAAAATGGCAATTCAATAATTGAGATGCGTATATTTTGCAAGCTCATAAATTATTAAACGATATGTAGTCGCCAAATAATTAATTTAAATTATTTTAAGAACAACTCTCTCTTAAGCCGGGAATATGGGGTCGTTTTCTTGCGAAGGGGTTGTAGCTCTATAATCGAAAGACGCGTGATTTAAGAGTTTATTCTTAGAATATAAGCTATACGAATTAAACTACTATTAACTTTTTTGTAAAAACTTAAAGTTTTTCAGTGATTTACAAAAAACCTTTTCAAAACATGCATTTTTTTCACCAATAATTAAAATCTTTGATCTTTAATAACTTAAAAAGTATTGACTTATTTTATTAACTTTATATAATAAATTTTGCTTTTAATTTGTTCTTTTATTGATTTGTGCATTTATTTTTTATAAAATAATTTTCACCCCCGAGAAGGGGCGGTATCCACCCTCAGGGTAAAGGCGCAAGGTGGTACAATGTCACCTTTGTTTCTTGACGTATCCTCTAACCACTGACCAATTTTCGTGAAAATCGATGAAGGTTCACCGAAATTGAAGGTAATCGTTGATTTTTACCTTCAGTGACTGCACTATACAAAATAAATTGCAATTTACTGATCTAAATGCGCGTAATTTGGAAGCTTAGAAATTATTAAATGATATGTAGTCGCCAAATAATTAGTTTAACGTATTTTAAATACAACTTTCTCTTAAGCCGGGAAGATAGGGTGGTTTTCTGGCGAAGGGGATGTAGCTCAATAATCGAAATGCTCTTGATTTAATAGTTTATTCTTAGAGTATATAAGCTATAGGAATTATATAAGCAATACGATATATTTTAAGTTTTCTCAGCATCTTTCTCTTAAGTTAAATCAATTAAAGGGTTGTTTGGGGGTGAAGGTGATGAGCTCAAAAATCGAAACTATATAATTTCAAGAGCTCATAAATAGCTCGTAATTCTGCCGCAAAAACCGATTCAATATTCCTATTTTTAAGTAGTGGGGGGGCTGACTCAGCCCCCCCCACTAGGGTATTAAATTCCTGCTCACTGGAACGAGCTCAAAATTTTTAGTTTGCGGAATATGAGAGCTCATAAATAGCTCATAAATCAGGGCTATTTGTTTTCTAATTTTTGCAAGTGGGGGGGGCCAGCTCAACACGGGTTTATCTGCCTCACCCTGTATAGGCTATAAAAGCTAGGCTATAAATACAAATAATTGAATTATACTTTGTACAGAAAAGAATTTAACAATCAATTACAGGTGGACTTCAGTTCAATACCCTCAAAACCAAAATAGTCTGTTTTACGAAAGCCCATAGATACAATCAAAGGCTGTAAAATAGATTTAGCCTAGAATATTTTTTACGATCCTTTGGAAACAAAAATGGAGCACCCACTCTTTCATATTACTCAGATTAATACATATCTACAAGGCCCTAGTACGTTCCAAACTTGAAGACTTACGTCTCAAGCTTTTCTAACTTAGGGAAAGAACAGAACAAGTGGGTCGCGGTGGAGGTGGAGGTGGAGGTCGCTGTCGATGTCGATATCCATGTAAAACAAACACATTGTACTGAATGGAAGAGAACAGAGCAGGTAAGTCGCGGTGGAAGTTTAGCGCGATGCCATCTAGGAGGTTTACATCGATGCTTTTGAAAATAAAATTAGTTTGTCTTACATGGATGTCTTCTGCGCGGCCTACAAGGATGCTCCCTGTGATCGGTCCGTTCGAAGCCAAGTTATCATTACCTGCGCTATCTGAGTTGATACTTTTTATATAATCCCTTATTTGTATTCCGTTTATTTTTGAATTTCTAAAATATTTAAATTTATTAAATTTTTGATATATGAAGGAGGATCTGATTATTTAGAGCTGACATTTCATCACTATCATCACTTGACTGACACAACATCGCCAAAGCACAGTCTTTTTGTCATTAAAATTTCATTTAACTACTTTACTTGATAGTGGTTCTAGCTCGACTGACAGCGCAGGTGACATCCTTGCTATGTGCTATCGACATCGACCACGACTTAACTAGTAGCATCCACCGCGACCTACACCTCCACCTCGACCTACTTGTTCTGTTCTTACCCTTAGAAATTATAAAAAAATTATCAATAAACTACACTTTCGAGCCAAAATCGGCTCAGTACTAAAAAAATTTTATTTTTTGACTACGCTGTTTATCAAGGGTCTATTCATATACAGGTAAAATAAAAAAAATATTGTGAACAGAAGTACTTTTTTACTTGTTTGTGAGACCTATTTGTAAGCACACGTATACAATTTACCATCGACTTAAAGCAATTTATCGCTAAATTAAAGCCGTTTAATAGTTAAATTTTAAAAGTTTAGTGATGCGAAACATGAATTATGCTGTGAGTAAAATTTTAAATAATTACTGCATCTAAGGGCATCTAAGGAACCATTCTTAATCCGAGTTTTAGGTTAAAATCGCATCCACTCTGCTAAATATTAATTACCTATCATAAAAAACTGGATCGGTGGTTAGTGAACTTCAAAAAAAAGGCAGGGTCGGCCTTAGAAATATGTTTTGGACACTAATTATATGGAACTGAATAACTTAACAAATTTTACTACTACAAATATAATGTCACAACCAACATCTAAAAACTAATCTTCTTTCACCAACATTTACCTACAAGAGAATACTGATAACTCCAATTTGAATAATATCAGTACTTCCAACGCACCTTATGCAAGCACTGTCTCCCAAAATATCTACAAGTATCCAAACAAGGATCAAGCAATTATCTTCAGCTCTATTCAGTGTGCAAAACTTCACGATTATTGAAGTTATACTTCTTTACGGGCGTTATGAGGGTGAATTTTAATAGAATTAAAACCTTTGATCCCGGCGCAGTCGCATTACAACTTTGTTCTGATTGGATGTTCAAATGACATGACAAAAATTATCCAATATGGCAGCTGTAGCACAGCTGTGTGTGGGACTGTGGTTTGATTATGTATGGTTGTTGCGTTTTAAAATTTGTAGGAAGAGAAACAACAAACAAAAATTTAGTTAATGGTTATACTGCCTTTTTAAATAGTTTTCATATTATATTTTTGGACTTATTAACATAGAAGAGATGATTGTTGCATGCCAATGTGAAAGCCCATCAAACTGTGACTAATGAGTGCCGCAAAATTACTGATAAAAAAACTATTAGCTCGAAGGCGTAAAGAACTGTGGATAACAAAACAATCAACCGGGCGATCTACGATCTCGCTTATTCAAAGCTAAAGAATCTTACACTGGTAAGTGTTTTAAAAATAGTTGATCAAATTTTGTTATGATATTTGCACGATATATGCCACTTTGCACGATGCAAGTGATTGCGAGATTTATTGCACAAGTTCTTGTGGCAAGAACTTCTGCAATAGGTTGCAACTAGCTTTCTGCAATAAAATGATTACAGGGTGCAAGTAATTGCATAAAATGAAATGAAATAGACAGAAACTTTGACCTACCATAAAGTTTAGGTCATGTTGTTTTTATAAATTAAAGGTGATTTTTTGAGTAGAGTTATCAGATATTAGATTAAAAATGTTAGATTATTGAGAAAATTATAATATGTATTATATATAACAAAATCAATTAATACCTAATGCAAGTATTACCTATAATACATTATTCATTTACAAAAGGAAACAAGTTGTTACAAAAGAAATAAAAACAGAAAATAGTTTCTTTAATCCTTTTTTTGTATAATTAAAGTTATCCACCAGAATAATGTTATCTCTGAAGCGTGTGATTGGTAAAAAGTTCCTATAGTTTCCTAAAAATTGTTTAGTTTGAAATTTAGACTGACAGAATGTCAAAACAAACAGTGTAGCCTTAAAAGTTGCTAAAGATATAACCAAATTGCAGAAAAAATTGCATGAACATATTCTATTTAGCTGCAACTTCTTGCAGCAAGAAGTTGCTGCAAGTAATTGCAGCTTTTCTGTTCAATTCTCGTGTGACACGATGCAATTTCTATTCCTGCAAGAAATTGCGCAATTAGTTGCATCGTGTGAAGTGGCTATCTCATACATTCACATAAGAATATTTTACATAAATCTATTCATTTTAGATGAACCTGCTTACTTAGAGGACTAAAATCATCCTGATCAAGTTCCATCACAGGAAATGGTACGCAAGCCTCAAAAAAGGACGTAGGTAACATGATGTTGAAAGCATGGGGAGATTGGAAAAGAAGAAGTAAATTGAGAGTAAGTAAATCCAATAAACACATTTATCTCACTCTTTTTCAAGTGGATATAACAACTAAAAAATTAATAATGAAGAATGTTGACAAATTTGTATAGAAATGACAAGTTTTTAAGTGATTTGAACAATTTTAAAAACAGTCTTCTCCTCTCCAGTACAACAGATTTAATATTTTGATTTTTTGTTAAAAAATATTCTCAGCTGAATACTGTGCGGTGGTAATAGACTGTCTCCTTCTATGCAATAAACCATCAGCTCATGTGATGCTCCAGCTACAATTTGCTTAATCCGTATTTTATAACTTTTCCTCAGCTTTTCGCTTTCATGTGTCACATTGTTGTTAGAATTAATGGTTCTGATTTAAGTCGAGTTGCAATGCCACTTTTTTTGAATAGCGTAGTTAACCATATATCTTTTATGTTTAAAGTATCCAAAAATGTTTCTTACGAACTTTGTGTTAGTGTTCTGCTGACTGCAAATTATATTCATATTTACCAGTTTCACGTGGACTCATTTAACTTTTCTCTATTGTTTGAGAACATATAGGCCTGCCGCTATAACTTTTCCCGTGCGGTACGATTCATTTTCAATCAAATTAATTTAAAACAGAAAGTGAAACGTACGCCGAAGTGTGTAGTATATAGTATAGTATATAGTATACAAAATGTATATACACATCGACGTTCGTTTCAATTTATATTTTGACTTAATTTGATTGAAAATGAATCGTACCGCATGGGAAAAGTTATAGCGGACGGACTATATCTGCATAAGTATGCTCTACATAAATAAAAGTATGCACTCTGTTAAAAATGATCAGCTATTGCTTAAAAATTATTAAATGAATTGAGTCATTATTTTTTAGATAATTTCGATTTACATTTAATGTTACATTTATCGTTACATCGAGGCCCCAATTCTCTCATTTACGTTAATTTTACAGTTTCTCTAGTGTATATTTGGTCAGAGTTCCTCAGTTTCTTCAAAATATTAATTTTGGAAACACTTAGATCTCTTTGTCTCTTCTTTCCAAGATTTTTCTTCTTTGGAATTTTTTCTTAGCAGACGTATCTAATAATAAACTAATGCTTTTGATGCATGAAGGGGTTTCCGCTGTTGATGCTTCTTGAACATGTAAACCACTGTGAACATCAGGTACCTTATTTTTATCAGTGAAAGTTAGTTCACTCGTAAATTATATAGATATTACAATGTTTTTATAAAAATATTTATCAATTATAGAAATTAATAGTATTGGTGACATGGGTTACAAAGTTTTTCCACAGAGTGATTCAAAATTTGCACTTACAATGAGGTTATTTTATTAAAAATTATTTATAGGTCTGGATCCCGCGTATGGAAAAAAAGTTAATTAATAGCAAGCTGAAAATTTGTTATTAGCTTAAGGGTGTCTAGTCGGACAAACATTGATATATGGGAACACTGGAACAGGGGAAGTTTTAACTGTGGAACAGGTTAAAAATTTGGAACGGTCAGACCACGAAAACGGCACATGTATTTTGTCCGACAGAACAGACTTAAACCCTCCGAACAGAGATTAAATTCTGATGCAAAAATTAGACTGCTATTTATCACCAACTTGGCGTTTTAATGAGTGGAACATGTAGAATATGTCAAATGACAGGAATTATGACAGGTGATGAATAGCAGTCTGATTTTTGCATGAGAGTTTAATCTCTGTTCGGAGAGTTTATGTCTGTTCTGTCGGAAAAAATAAATGTGCCATTTTCGTGTTCTGACCGTTCCAAACTGTTAACCTGTTCCACAAATAAAACTGCCCCTGTTACAGTGTTCCCATATGTCAAAGTTTATCCGACTAGACAACCTTAAGCTATTAACAAATTTTCAGCTTGCTATTAATCAACTTTTTTTTCATACGCGGGATCCAGACCTATTAGGTACATAAGATAGGATAAAAGTTTTTAGGTCAGAATGAAAGTCGTCCTTTATAGGTGTCATTTAAGCAATAGTTGATTATAAGTGGAGTTACAATGTTATTCATATCAGGTGCAGTTGTGATCTAAAATTTAAATTGGATTAAATTTTTTTGTAGGCTGAACAGATAAATCAAAAAGTTAACATAGAGGACAATGATGCAATAGCGACTGGCATATCATCTCATACGGACAACACCACAGGAGAGTTTTTTTTTATATTCGAACAATTGAGCTTCGCTTCAAAGAAAGTTGGACGCCATGAAAATAAATTAGAAACTCAGCGTTTGGACTTAGGGAAGATATTGAAAATGCTATAAAGTAGGGATATTATACGGGATTTGTATATACTTTTGTAAATAATATATTGTATGATATTTTAAAAGAAAATAATGAGTACCAAATTTCTAATTGGCAAAAAAAATTTCTAAATAGTTAATAATTTTGCCAATTTTCGCAAAATTAGCCAAAAACAGAAAAAAATATCTACTAAAAACACTAGCCAGTTGTGTCTGAGTTTAGCGAACCGATTATAACTCTTGTTAAATTAAGGTTAAGTTTACACTTTTGACTTGCCTACTGATTTAAAAATATTTTTGTCATCCTGTAAGTTGGAACCATAATATGGAAAACTTTTTTATTATTCATTTTACGAAAAATAGTGGTTCTACATAAAAGGTTCTGCAATATCTAGAATCTATGACTCAACCATCGGATAGTAAATTTTATGGGTAATATACAGGGTATGTCAAAAAATATAAATTTCACTCAAGAGAAAACTAGCTTTATTTTTACAATATTGAACATTGTTATTATGAAAAGTTAATTGGAATTAGAACTATATTCTAATATGCAATTACATCCTTCTATTTGAAAAAGAAATTATTATTTTCTGGTACTATTTCAATTATGGTAACTTTTGTTATTAATTTTACGAAAGGAAAGTTATCCTTTATAGAATGTTCTGCATGATCTAAAACCTAAAATATAACCATCTTATTTCAAATTTTATCAATTTTGTATGAGTTACATAAAAAAATGTTTTTTATGACGACAAAGAAGTATAACTTCTTACGTGCGTACACAAGTACACACACTCTTTTTCTTCTCCAATTGGGACCTCTAGTCAAACCAAATAATATTATTTTCTGTAGCAGAATATCACAAAACAGAATATGTATTTATTTAACACATAAATCAATAGTTGATGAGTTTCTAACTAAACACGGTCAAATTGTTGTAAATAATGAAATTATCAAAGGAAGAGGTCTAGTTTCACCAGCGGACAGGCTAGTAATATCAAATGTAAGCCCAACGATACCACATGAATCTCTTGTAACCTTACTAGAAAATATTGGATTAAAATTAGTATCTCCAATAAACTTTCTTAGAATATGGGCATCAAATCCTGAATATCAACACATACTTAGCTTATGAAGACAGGTGTATATCTCTTCTTCCCCAGATGCTATCATACCCGTATCCTTGGAAATAACGCATGAGAATCTATCATATCGAATGTTTTTAGCCATAGACAGTCAACGCTGCTTCACATGCCAACTATCGGGACATGTTGCATCCCAATGCCCTTCCGGCAATATTAGCCCAAGCATCCAACAATCACCATAACCCACACATAATATCAGATTTCGCCAAAGTCTCAACGTGCCGAAACATATTCTAATGACTTACATTATCACACAATAAATAATGTTCTACCCGAAAATTACTTATAGTAGAAAATTGTCCAAAAGACGCTAATATTATTTTAATCACACCCACTCTGGCATCAAATCCAGATCGCACTGTTAATCTGCAAATATCTTAACCGCGGATAAAATTTCTAAATCAAAAACCTTCTCCACGACAAAACGAACAGCTGAAGATATGTACTCCGTATATAGATATGTACTCATATACTCCAGAAGAACAAGCGTCACAAAATATATCTACCCTTTTTTTTCCCAAAACAGTCCTTCGTAAAAACAAAAAGCACAAAGCTAATACATCAGATCAAGAAATAGAACTCACTGATTCCATTATAAACTATATTGATTCCCACTCTTCTTCCCTCATAATCAACAGCCATCAGTTTACACAGCTCCTAGAAAATACACGCAGAGCAAAGGATGTTCTTAGTATTGCTGAAGACTTCACAGAAGATATTAAAAAATTAATAGAAACGTTAGAAAAACTTCGTTCCGCCGCAAACACTAAAAAGGTAAAAACTCGTATCACAAAGCTTAGAAACAAATTATTAGATCAATTTGAAGAAAAATTAAGAGAAGCCCAATCTAACATCTCAAACCTATCTCAAGAGACCCAATAAATACACTCGAGTCATTTCTCCAGTGAAACATACTTATTAAAGTCGATGACCCTCAAATTTATGAAATGAAAAATGGAAATCGTCTACAAGAACATTAAGACAGATAAAAGAAGATACTGGTGTATTGAATCCACATTCATTCAACAAATCGCATTAGGCAATCCTAGCTCATCTTCGGTAAGGATAGTGTCCTAGACTTATTCATGAGCATCTTATTACCCATATCAAGCACCAAAATGCAGAAAGTATAATATACCAATATTAATAAAACATATGCTAATAGAATGTGATAAATTTGACTCTTGCAAACAATCAATATCTGGTTATTCAAACAGTATAAAAGATATTCTTAACCTTTAAACCGATTGTAAACCTCTTTTCCAATTCCTTAACAAACGTAACTTAGCAAATAAGATATATTGTACCTAATTTCATACTTTTTACACCTATTAATATTGTATTCTCGTTACCCTGCTAAATGACCTTCGTGGTTACTGCGGTTAATTTCTAAAAAGTACTTTTTATTGTAATGAAACCAATATTTATAAAGTTAGTAACTAAATAATATAACAAAGATAACTTAGTAATATATGTGAGAAGACATGTTATGAATGAAAGTTATTAAATATGTAATGAACATAAAAATAAATTAACATAAAAAACCAAAATTTATGTAGTTTTCTCTGCGTTGTGTTACACTTTCAATGCAAGATCTTAAGGACCTTATTACGTTTCTGACTGATTGCTGAATAGGCGCATCCCACACCTTATCTAATGCAGTTTTTAGCTCCGCCACTATAGCTGGTCCTGGATTACAGACCCGAACCTTGCATTTGAGGTGATTCCATATAATATATTCATCCCATCGAACATATTATTATGTTCGATGGGTTTCATATTATGACTCAATGGAGACCAGTCCATTGTTGTTATATTGGTCTTGGCCAAGTAATCGTTCGTAATCCGCGCTGTGTAATATCGAGCGTTATCATAAGGAACAACATGGTCTTGGAGAATACCCATAATGTAACGATCCGCTGTCAAACACACTCCGCGACCACCATTGGGCACAAACACAGGCGCTGTTTTTCCTAACAAAGATATACAACCTCGAACCATACACGAACCATCTCCATAGTTCACTGTTTTGATACTGCAGCACTGGTCAAATGGTTCTCCGGGCCTTCGATAGACGCGTCTTCTGTCATTGCTTTACAAGCATATTCGACTCGCATCAGAGAATAAAACTCTGCTCCATTGACCAAGGTTCCAATTGACGTGTTCAAGGTCAAACTGAAGTCAAACTTGTTTCTGACGTGTGTTCAATTTGGGCCCTATGTTAGCTTTTCGAGGAGTCAAAGTGCCAGCCTTAATTCTTCACCTAACTATCCACTGAGGTATACGGTGACACCTCGAACATTCCTCAAGGATTATTGAAGCTCAACTCCTGTCGCGTGCTGATTCCGCAAGGCATTTAGGATAATGAATCAATCATACCTCTCTCATTACACATCGCTGACCCAAGCCTGATGGTCGACTGTAGCTACTGGTCTCTTCGTATCGACGGTAAGCCCTTGAGACTGCAGACTGCGTCATAATTAGGCGACGGTCGACAGTTCTCTGACTATAACCCCTGTCGTAATTATGCAATTACGTGGGCTGCCGTCACTGGTGAAGTATCCATTTGTAAAATATTCACTTCGAAGTGCACATACAGATCAACGTTTAAAAAGTTACTGAGACGACTACCAGCAAATTCATAGCGGTCTACATTGCGTAGAACATTCCTGTTATAATTTTTGCTGCATTCTCAAAGACATACAAAAGTAGGCAAATTTTACAACACGTTGTCAATTTGCACAAAACAATTTATCTCTTGGAAGCTCTATAATAGAAAATATTCCTTTTCAAAAAATAGCGTACTGTGGATTCAAAGAACGCAACATGAAATTACTAACCATAAATTATAATTCATTGAGTGATGAGTGATATGATATGAGTCGATTTTCTTGCTCGCAAATGTACCTATAAATATAAAAACTGTAAATAACTATAAATATAAGACTGTAAATTACGGTGAACTCTTATTTGGGTGTTTTTGGTGTAAAGTTTAAATCTTTGGGGTTATAGAGCAATAATTGAAAAAAACAATATTTAATGGCGCCATTTTGTTTATAAAAGAATAGCACACTATCGCGCACTTTGCATACGTATATCGCTGGTACCTAAAATTAATGTGATTCCTAATATATTCTCAGTAAAAATAATAAATTTTTTGATAAGTGAAAAAAACAATAAAATGCTGTATAAAAGGTATATTGAAAAACTCTCAAAAGGGCCACATCAAAATCACATAACTAGTTTTCGACTGGTTTACCAGTCATCATCAGTGCTTACGTGCAATGTACATACAAACCACCAAGATACTATTTAACAAAAATATTAGGGTCAAAGCCCAGTAAAAGAAGTCCGTCTAGGAAACATTGGTTTAAAAAGCTACATAAAGTATGGATGTTTAAAATATTAAGCTAATCTGCCCCAGGTAACATTTGAGATGTGAATTTGACTTGTTTATATGTTGAATGTATGACGGCAAGTGACAATGAGATGGATTTTTTAGAGAAGATTTTTGATAAGTGTTAGCCGCACACATTTTTTCATATGAGTGTCCGCGAAGATTATAACTCCCAAAATATTTATGACGAAAATATTTAGTTCTTAATAGATGCCGACGAAAACAATTATTCGCCTTTCTGTTCTCGCTAAAAAAATAATTCCTAAAAGATTTACAGCGAAGGAATCATTTTTCAATAAGTGACCAAAAAAAAAATAATTTTGTTAATATACCGGCGAATACTATAATCTTCAAAAGGTTGTGGGGAAAACAATTACTTCTCTACAGATATCGGCGAAAAAAATTATTGCTATTTACGTGCCCAAGAAGATTATAAAGTACTTCGCACAACCCTTATGGAAATTAGGTCAGAGTGGATTTCGTTCATACTTTGGAAAAATACTCTTTGAAGTATCCTGATAAAAAGTTCTCATGGGACAACTCAATCGTATGAACGATTTTTAAGATATAGATAGAGGCACAAACTCGAAAACTTATAAGATTTACTGGGTATTCCAATTCCCTGAGTTACTGGTTATCAGGCAACATGTAGAAGTTTGAATCAAAGAAAAGTACTAGTAGCCTAGGATTTTTTCCTGGCTATCCAATTGCGACCTCTACTTTGACCTTGACCTTCAACGGACATCATATTCTAGAGTTTCGGGGGTTTTCGACATTAAATTGATATAAATAGATTACTCATGGGTTTTTGGGATCGTTAAACACGAATATGCCATGAGAATTGACCTCCGGAGGACGTGGTGGCCAGGGCCACTGCAAGGGACGTCATCTTCAAGAGTTTCGATGGTTTTGGCATTTAATTGATGCAAATGAATTAATGGAGGGTTTTTTGAAGTCGCTAAACACGAATATGCCACCAGAACCGACCACCGGAGCAACTGGTTTCCAAGGTCTTTGGTACTACATTCATGCAAATGGATTAGTTATAGATTTTTGGGGTTGCTGAATACGAATACGTGATCAGCACAGACTCAGGAGCACCTGGTGCCTAAGACAGGTTATCTTCTAGAGTTTAAAACCTAAGAGTAATCCATTTGATTCCTCCGAAACTGCAGATGATCACCTGTCTTAGGCACCAGGAGCTCCTGTGTCTGTGCTGATCACGTATTCGTGTTCAGCAACCCCAAAAACTTATAAGTAATCCGTTTGCATTATTGTAGTACCAAAGATCCTCGAAATTCTAGGAGCCCCTTTCATTGACCTTGGAAACCAGGTGCTCCGGGAGTCGGTTCTGGTGGTATATTCGTATTTAGCGACCTCAAAGAACACTCCAGTAATTCATCTACATCAATTAAATGCCGAATCGAAACTCTTGAAGATGACGTCCCTTGCAGTGGCCCTGGCAAACACGTCCTCCGGAGATCAATTCTGATGGCATATTCGAGTTTAGCGATCCGAAAACCCTTGAGTAATCTGTGTATATCAATTTAATGCCGAAACCCCCAGAAACTCTAGAAGATGACATCCGTTGAAAGTCAAGGTCAAAGTAAAAGTCGCCATTGGATAGCCAGGAAAAAATCCTAGACTTCTAGTACTTTTCCTTGATCCAAACTTCTACATGTCTATGGCCAGATGATAACCAATCACTCAGGGAATTGGAATACCCACTAAATCTTATAATTTTCCGAGTTTGTGCCTCTATATCTTGAAAATCCTTCATACGATTGAGTTGTGACATTGAGAACTTTTTATCAGGATGCTTCAAAGGATATTTTTACAAAGTATGAACGAAATCCACTGGGACCTAATTTCCATAAGGTTTGTGCGGGGTACTTAAAACATATTTGTGAAGAAAAGAATTATTTTTATACCAGGAATAACAAAAAATAATTTTTATCTGTACATCCACGAAGATCATAACTCCCAAAATATTTATGACGAAAACGTATAGTTCTTATTAGATGACGACGAATATAATTATTTACGTTTCTGTTCTTGAGGAAAAAATAACTCCTCGAAGATTTACATTAAACAAAAATTATTTTCCAGTAGAGTAGCTACGAAAATAAAATTTGCCGTCGTTTATTTAGGATTATTCTTTTCGCCGCGCATTATTAGGATCCATAATCTTCGCAAACATAGAAATAGAACTGATTTTTTTTGCTGTCATTCATCGAAGAGTAATTATTTTGGCCGAGAAATTTTTAGTAAAATTAATTTTCGTGGAAACATAATCAGAAATAATTCTTTTTACAGGTAATTATTGTGAACTTTTTCTTATCACCGCATCGTATTAGAAAATATGGTCTTCGAAAATATAGAACAGAAAATAGCTATTTGTATAACAAGGGAGGAAAGTGCTACTTTTCCTCCCGAGAATGAAGTTTACTGCCCGACGCGTAGCGGAGGGCAGTAATCATTCAAGGGAGGAAAAGGCACTTTACTCCCATATTATACATATGGTTTTTCCACCTTCCTCAAATAACAAGTCATTTTTTCATTTTTACTTAATTTATTTATGTAACTAACCAACAAAATTTATTATAACTAAAACTAACAAGTAGGTACAATATAACTGTCAACTGTCAAATATAAGTCAAATTATTAATGTAAACATTGTTAAATCAAAATAACAATTTACTGTTTTTTACCATTCTGCAAAATATAGGGTGTTATAAATAAACGTTAAAATGTATAGATACTTACGTAATAGAAAAGAGATATTGTACAGGGCGTTAATAAGTTATATTTCATGAATGAAATACCATGACGTCACTTTTAATTTTCCTCCCTAGGGAGGAAAAGTACAACTTTGCTCCCTGCAATCAGGTCCGGAAAAGTATACTTTCGGTAGAGGTGGGCGTGATGACGTAATCGATGATTTTTTTAAATGGGAATAGGGGTCATGTGACAGCTCATTTGAAAGGGTATTTAATTCTCTATCCAATGATATAAACATTAACATCATAACATCATTATTTATACAGGGTGTTCAAAAAACATTTTTTAAATTAAAATAAATGAGAAAAAAAGAAGAATATATGTAATTTATTTTAAATCAAAATGCATTTTACTACTGTCAGTAAAGAGAAAGAAATTTTATTTTACAAATAAACATTTGATTTTCGTTTAAACGAAATGTTCAAACTGCCAAGAGACAGGTAGGTGGCAGCTTTAACATTGAATTTAAGCGAAAAACAATATTTATTTGTCAAATAAACATGTTTTTCCTGTTTTCTGACAACAGTAAAACGTATTTTGAATTAAATAAATTACATACATTCTTCTTTTTGTCTCAATTATTTTAATTAAAAAAATGTTTTTTGAACACCCTGTATAAATAAATATGTTAATGTTTATATTAGTGAATAGAGAATTGAATACCCTTTCAAATGAGCTATCACATGACCCTATTCTCATTTAAAAAAATCATCGATTACGTCATCATGCCCAGATGGATGACGTCACTAGTATGATATATATGCCAAAAAATCGGAATTTAAAAATAAAAATTGACCTCTTTCGGGATTTTTCCTTAATGACGCCTGTTTACGAAATAATGAATTTATGCGTTACTTTATGGACGCACTGTATACATATTGTAATAATATAAATTTTAACCCAACCATTTTAACTTATAAAATATTTCCCAGACACTTTCAAATGGGATTTAAAAAAATATTTTTTTTTACTTAAAAATAAATCGGATAATGCAATTTATCTTTTATTTTTACTACCATCAAAAAAATGTATCATGTATTTCTTTTAACACGTTTGTATATTTGTATAGTAGGTACATTTTAACTCATTCACTACTTCCTGTATGGGTGTATCGTTTTGAAAACGCAGAAAAATCCTTGGAGATTCGTAATCGGTAATTCGATATTCATAGCCATAACATTATTTTTGGTACTCAGAAAAAGTCATTCACCCGAGGGGATACACACACACAAACCCACTTTCAATGTCAAGAGTCAAGTGTGAAAAATAGATGATGTTTGAGTTTACTTCAACCAGATCACTTCTTATGTAAATATTATGAATACAAATAACTTTTCAACGAAATATTATAATAAAACTTAATTGTTTCTGGCTGATGTGAGTTATAAAATAAAATTTGAATTATGGTTTTATAATTTTGATTGGGATCCAAAATTATACCTAACCTAATCCTAATCACCGTAAAAACCTAATAACCGGTTTTTACTTTAAAAGGAAAAGCCGGTTATAACCGGGACAAAAAAAACGGTTAAACCGGTTATTGCGAAGTAAAAAACCGGTTTTAGGTTAAAACCGGTAGGTTTTCCCACCCCTAATACGAAACAAATATTATGTAGTAGAGACCTCAGCTTAAATCTTAGAAAGCTAGTTCTAAAATGTTATGTACTTTCTGTTATTTTGTACGGTGTGGAGACATTGACTCTTAATAAACAATCTCTCAATATATGCATTTGAAATGTGGGCATATCGAAGAATGCTGAGAATCTCCTGGACAGACAGAATAACCAATGAGGAAGTACTAAGGAGAATACAGAACAGCAGGGAGATACTGGATTCCATCAAAATAAGAAAACTTCAATACTTGGGTCATGTAACACGTGGTGACAGATATGAACTGCTAAAATAATTATGTAGGGAACGATTCAAGAAAGGCGCAGTATAGGTAGGAGAAAAATGCCCTGGCTGAGAAATCTCGGAGAATGGTTTGGATGCAGCTCAACTGAACTCTTTTGGACTGTAGTCTCAAAAGTTAAAATAACAATGATGACTCCCAACCTTCATTGCGTAGATAGCACGTAAAGAAGAAGAAAAATTATTAATCGCGAAGCTTGAAGTGTCCGGAATGTAAAAAATATGCATTTTGACCATAATACGAATAGAAAAGCGTTACAGACTGCTAAATATCTGTGATAAAATATTTAGATCAAAAAATGTAACAATATTGTATAATTGATTTTCGTTATACAGGGTGAGGCAAATAAAGGGCCTATTAGAAATATCTCGAGAACTAAAGGCAACAGAATCATGAAAATTGGAATAAAGGGGTTTTGAAGGATGATCTATTAAATGAAAATATTTTCATCTCTTTGCAACTTCCGGTTACACCTTATAACGTCGTTTGTTTTAATGGGAGACCCTATATATTTTTACATTTTTGGATTCTCTTCGATGTCTTCTTTCTTAAAATATGAGGTTTTGTAGTATTATACAGGGTATTTTAAAAGATAATTACGTTTTTTATTAATTTCGTAGCAAAATTAACACCCTGTAGAATTGTAGTAGTTTGACATCTAAAACTCTACTTACGTTAAAATGATTTTTAATATACTCTACTATTGTTAAGAATCATTAGTATAGCTAAATTTTTAATTTTAGTATACAGGGTTGGTCGAAACTCGGAATGAGTATTTTCTGAGTTTTCTTAAATGGAACACCTTGTATTTTAGTATTGTAATGAAATGATATTTTATGTTACTTTTTTATTTCTTAAGCATTCCCTATACCTAACTGCTTTAATTTGTGCTTAATTGTTAATCGCACCAACAATCTTAACTACGTAGGTATTTTGATAGCTAAACCATTATTGGTAATTTTAAGGACCAGTCTGGATTAATATGTATTTATTTCTGAAAAATTATTTGGTATTGAGTATTTTCACGGCCAACCTAATAAAATTTTACGTATTTCTTTTGCAATTAATGTTTAGCTTGAATCACCAATTACTCACAAATTAAAGCAGTTAGGTATAGGGAATGCTTAAGAAATAAAAAAGTACTATAAAATATCATTTCACTACAATACAAAAATACAGGGTGTTCCATTTAAGAAAACTCAGAAAATACTCATTCCGAGTTTCGACCAACCCTGTATACTAAAATTAAAAATTTAGCTATACTAATGATTCTTAACAATAGTAGAGTATATTAAAAATCATTTGAACGTAAGTAAAGTTTTAGATGTCAAACTACTACAATTCTACAGGGTGTGAATGTTGCTACGAAATTAAAGGAAAAACGTAATTATCTTTTAAAATACCCTGTATAATATTACAAAACCTCATATTTTAAGAAAGAAGACATCGAAGAGAATCCAAAAATGTAAAAATATACGGGGTGTCCCATTTAAAAAAACGAAATTATAAGCAACTTCCGGTATAACCGGAAGTGGAAAATTGATGAAAATATTTTCATTTAATAGATTATCCTTCAAAACCCCTTTATTCCAATTTTCATGATTCTGTTGCCTTTAGTTCTCGAGATATTTCTAATAGGCCAGTTATCTGCCTCACCCTATATAGTCCTGTCGCCAGTGGGGGTACAATGGCCTCCTTAATTCAGTTGGACTTACCCAAGTTCTTTTATGTATTTTGACCCGTAGAACACGAATTTTTTGGGTAACAGTCGATCCGGATGTCGATAAGATTGTTATAAACAAAGAACTCGAGGAATCACATAACAGCGATTTTTCGTAAAACAACACATTGTTTTGTGTTTTTTGGGTCATTCTAAGCAAAAAATGTTTTTACAAGTTTTTTCGTAGGATGCATAGTTTTCGACATAAACGCGGTTGAACTTTCAAAAAATCGAAAAATTGCAATTTTTGAACCGGAATAACTTTTGATCGAAAAATAAAATAGCAATTCTGCTTACCGCATTTGAAACTTCAACTCAAATTCTATCGGTTTTGATTACTTTCAGTGCTAAAATTAACTTTTTTATTGTTAAACAAAGCTATAAACACATAGTGATTGAATGATGTTTTCAATGCATTTCCTATTTGAAATCGAACGAATAGGCGCGCATACTGACAATTTTTACCTAAATTACGTACATTAAAACGCATGCATTGGGCACGGGAAACACTATGTGTTTATGGCTTTGTTTAACAAATAAAAACTTAGGGGAGTGCATATAGACTTTCACTTCGGAAAAAATCAAACAAGATAAAACTTTTTGTAATTTCATTAAGAAATAAGTAATAAACAACTGTTGTTACAAAAATGTTACATATCAAAAAGTTCTACTCTAGAAGTGGGTGCTTCATTTTTATTAAACAAATGAACTACGAAATTAGATGTTTTTTTAAATAACTCCGAAAATATAAATTCTAGAAAAAAACTGACTTGATCATTAAACAATTCAGAAAATTTTACAAAAAACCTTATATAACGAATTTTCTAAAATTAAATCTGTATCTTCTATAATGTTTTTTATAACGCTAAAGTCACCCTTCTCACAAACATTGTCGCACTGTAAACTAACGTACGGCAAAGTGCACGGTTGAGTTATTTAAATATAATTCTTTAACTAATGGATCAAATGAAATTTTATAAATTGAACATGAAAGAAGAATAATTAAGCTATCTTATGGCTGTAATAGAAAGAAATAAAATTTATGGGCATAAGTAAGTACGGTGTGGGCGGATAATGAGCCTTAAAATGATTTAAAAATGTGTAACTAATACAACTTTTCTTATAAATCTCTAAATGTTGTACAACTTACCTTTCAAGCATCTTACTAAATGACGTTTCATTCAAAAAAAAAATCTCAAAAATTTATGACGTCTCAAAAATGTAATTTTTGAAATCTGCGTAGTTTTATAGAACTACCACCACTTTAAGACGGTATTACTCAAGTTTGAACAGATCCATTACAGTTTTGTAAGTGCTTTTTTAAAGCTTAGGATGTAGTCTTTGAAAAGCGCTGAATTATTTTACTTTATAAATGAAATACACTATTTTTTTAAGAAAATTAAGAAAGATAACAAAAATGTAATACAACACCCGAAAATTACCAGCTACAAAAATGTTTATACAAAGTGATCAAAACTTTTTTCTGTGAAACTTACCTAAAATACATTTAATAATAAGCTTCAACAATAATAAATGTTCAGCAAAAAATTTTTTTTTAGCTCTTATACAGTATGTCTGCGGAGTCTGCGTAACTTGGAACCTCTTGATAAATTTTGTATTATCAGTTTTACGAAAAAAAGTTATTCTTTATAAAATACTCTGCGTCGTATACCTACATATAATCTAAGATGCAATCATCAAATATCAAATTTAATTAATGTTATACGAGATGTGTCAAAAAATATGAATTTCAGTGAAAAGTAAAGTACCTTTACATTTCACAATAATCGAAACTTGTTATCAAGAAAAGTTGTTTGGAATTAAAAAATTTATTTTAGTGTTCAATTATATCCTTCTAATTAAAATATTGTGAATAATAAATCACTTAACTCTTAAGAAAAATTAATATTTCTTACATACCTCGTACCAAATTAAAAAAGTATGATATCTGATGATTGTATCTTAGATTTTAGACCATGAAGAGCATTTTATGAGGAATAACTTTTTTTCATAAAAGTGATAATAAAATAGTTATCATAATTGTAATAAAATGATGATGAGTAGCCGTAATTTGAGAAAAAATTTAATTTTTTTTTTTCGATTAAAATGATATAATTGTATATTTAGACATAGTTTTTAATTTCAAACAACTTTGAATAATAGAATTTTTTGATATTTTAGAATATAAAGGTACTTTACTCTTTAACGAAATTCATATTTTTGACATAACTCGTATATAATTGATAAAACTTGATATCTGATGGTTGAGTTTTAGATTCTTGACTATCAAGAGAATTTTATTAAGAATAACTTTTTTACGTAAGATTGATAATAAAAAAGTTTTCCATGCGGTTCCTAGCTACGCACACAGACTGTATAAGAGCTTCTGTATAAGAATTTTCAAATTGCAATGACATATCCCGATTCAGCATAATCAAAAACAAAATAGAAACATATTTGATCAAATAAAATGATGAATTTAACGATATTTTTAAAATTATTTATACAAAACAATCGTTATGGTTTAAACAATTAATAAACAATTAGCGGCCAAATCTGCGAGTAAAGCTTTTTACTTTAACATGTACGTAAACTAACAAAAAAAGTTTTAGAAAAATATAACCTTGTTTGAATTTTTTCGAAACAATGCATGTCTTCGTTCTAATTGCACTCCCCTAATAATTTTCAATTGTATTTGAAAATAATAATACAGAAATATATTTTTCTTTTCCCTTATGTTCGAGTTAAAAAAAGTTGCTTTAAAAGAGTAAAAAATTGACTGCAAAATCTTATTTATAAGGTCAAAAGTTTGTTTATTTGGTCGCAGCCACATAAAAAGCCAAACAAACCTGTAAGCCAGTATCAAAGTAAATTCCGGGAATAAATTTTCCAATTTCCAATTCGAAACAAGCCACAATAGAGGCGCGCGAGCAACGAGCGACAACGGTAGTCTTTCTTACCACCGCCCGTATCGAAATAACACAAAGGGCATCGGGAATCTTTTTTGTTCGACATCAAACGAAAGTGTATAATACATAAAGAAAAGGGATAAAAAAAGCCCTAGAGTGGTCGGTGAGACGGTGAAAATCTCATGTGCTAAATCTCATATACATCAGCACAGAAAATCGAGAAAATCTCGAAAGATGGATGGAAAGAAAAGTTGGGAGGGCGCATAATTACGTTCGCGATTCGAAAACGAAGGGAATAAATGAATATATTTGTGAATTATGGCAAGGAAAACAATGAAAAAGCGCGTTTTGTTGGAGTAACTAATATATTATTTTAAAAAGTTTGAAATAATTAGAGAAAAAAAAATATCAAAGACGTTGATTAGGTAATAAATATTTAATCTTAAATTGAAAAAGTTCTCAAATTTTTTATTCCTCTCTTATATTCACTGAAATTGGAGGCAAAGTAACGGGATATATCTGTTTGTCTAACTTAGAACTTAAGAAGGGTGAATATTCAAATTTTTTTTGCCTCATAAATATAACAAACGAAAAAGTAGAGTTTTTTAAATCAAACTAACTAGTTAACGTTCTTATATCATTCTCATCATGCAATAATTGCAATAAGCAAGTTTTCTTAATAACTCTTATAAAAATGTTTAACTTTGATTTTAATGGACCCATCTACCCGGTAGTAGACCAAATTATGTATTATAATTACAAAAACAAAATTTGTATTTTGTACATTTTTTATTACACTTCTGACACTGCAAAAATCATTGATTACGAATAAGACACTTTCACACATATCGCACATATGTTTACCCTAGTAAAAAAAGAAACCTAGTATAAAAATATTTCCTGAATAATTTCTTGCATGTGCATGAAAAATAAAAGATTTTTTAAATACCTTTTACTGCTCTGTAAAAAACCAACAAGTGCCTTGTTAAGCTTCGCTCGTCTCTACGAAAGTCACATTCGGGGATGCAGGAAAGGTACGTGGGTGTACATTAAGGAAGCCGTGTGGATCGCATGGGACAATCATTCCAAAGTCGTTCACGCGTTTCGTTACCTAAAACGGGAACTCTTTTTTTCTATCCCAGTCACGTCTTGATTATGCTATTTTACACATAAGAAACTGGCAAGAAAAGAAATGTAAAAGTGGGGTTATGTTGGACAGTGTGATTGAAAATTTATGACGTAAAATATAGAGATGTTTCACTACAATTACGGCAGACTATTTAAATAATAATCAACTTTATTATTGATAAGATTGTTAAATGCATCGTTGTATAATTCCAAAAATTTGAAAACTACACAGCAGAAGCACAAACACCGAGAAGTATTTTATTAGAGACGTCCAATATTCGAAAAAGCCAAAATTCGTCCAAATTAATATTCCCAAAACAATCAAACGTTGCATGCAACAAGTTATAAAATTTTGAACAATAGCTGCAAAACCCAGTAACGAAAGACGTTCCAGTGTACTTCTTCTTTTTTACGTGCCATCTCCGCGACGAAGGTTGGCAATCATCATTGCTATTCTTACTTTTGACACTACAGCCCGAAAAAGTTCAGTTGAGCTGCATCCCAACCATTCTCTGAGATTTCTCAACCAGGACATTTTTCTTCTACCGATGCTGCGCCTACCTTGAATCTTTCCTTGCATTATCAATTTCAGCTTCCAGTGTACAAAGTGTCATAAATTGGTATGTTTTTCTGAGTATACCGAGGTTTAGAGCATATATATAAAAAAAACTAATTAAGAGGTCATGACTTCTTTTTCCGTTAAAGTAACGATTCCCCAATTTAGTCGAGGAAATAAAACTGAAAAAATGGCAAAACTTCGCAATTTTTTCGTCCAGCATCGATTTGTACAAAAGTTTGGGATTAGGCTCATTTTACCTTCTAGTTCATTTTCTATATTGAGCCGTTGTAAGCTTCTGGCTTTTTAAGGGTGAAAACTACCCCTAAAAAAACTACTTGTAAAAATTATAAAACAACATTTTAAACTAACCCCCTCTGTGGCTCAGTGCTAAGAGCGCCTAACCTTTGGATCGAAAGTTCCGAATTGTAGTGAATTCGAATCTCACCAGGGTCAGACATTTTTTGATTTATTATAAATTAATAAATGAAAATAGTTTCTGTCCTTTTGGGATCGGTACTCACCGGAGGAACCGCAGACGTTCGGATACAATTAGCATCTCTTTGTAAAGACAATGCCGTCGACTTTGCAAAGTAATAAGAGAGTTACTCAACACACACACTACACATTACACCTGAGTTAGTGATAAGTTATACAATTACGTGGCTAAAGGTTCTAGTTCTAAACCAAGGCCAGAATAGAAAAAAAAACATCTTAAATTTTAATATTGCCAACATTTGGTTCTTATTAGGTACATAATGATTGATTTATGCTTTAGGATATACTATCATAATATTTCAACCCTTAAAACCACCCTTGTTAGAGCTATATATAATAAATTGCTTATCCTAAAAAAATAATTTCAGCTTCGATTTACATAAAAATTCGGGATAATATGCTCAAGGGCGTCGATTATTTTTATGGGTGTTAACTACCCCTATTGTCAAAAATTATATAAAAATATTGTAAACTTTAATATGGGTAAAATTTGGTTTAAATTGGCTAAAAATAATGATTGTTTTATGCCTTAGGATATAATTTCATAATATTTCAACCCCTAATAACGACCCTTAAGAACATTACAATTTTTATAATTTTTTTAACACTGAGGAACACTTTTTTGTTGAGTTAGGTTTGACACTGGTTTTATACTAATTTTTGGCGTCTGAATCTGAGAATAAGCTCAAATTTTGTCTATCACGTCAACTTTTTAAACTACAGGATATCCTCAAAATTCATAAAAATCATGCATATAAAGGAACATAAAATAAAAACGTACCAATTATACAGTTTACAAATCATATAATTTAAGTTAAATCGAGTTTATACAAATAAAATTGTTTAATTAATGAGCAAGACTTACAAAATAAGACAAAAATTTGCATTTGTGGCTTTTTCTGGAGTGTTCAGTTTGTGTACATTCGCGCTTGATGCTCTAACAATAGTCAGCCATCATATGTACATCCCATCTACCTTAGTACCGTGCTTCCATGACCTTTACATCTTCATGGAAACACTCAACCTGCTCATTACTAACCGCACCAAGATTGTCCGGGAAATTAACAAGGTGGCTATGTAAAAAATGCACTTTAATGCTCATGTTGCAACCTAGCTTTTGGAAGCTGGTCAGCGTAATTCAATGCTCGTGTTGTTTCTAAGAAAGTTTTTAACAATATTTTTGAATGCCAACTTTTCAATTTCTGAGATTGTGACCACGAAATGTTCATCTGCAAGAAGCTGCCGAATCTCTGGACCATCGAAAACACCGGCCTTTATCTTTTCAAATGATAGGCTAGGAAGTTTCGACACGAGATACTTGAAACAGTCTCCTTCAGTTGGCAAAGCTCTAACAAATTGCTTCATGAGACCAAATTTTATATGCAGAGGTGGAAATATAATGTTCTTCCTGTCGACAAGTGGTTTACAATGTTTGGATCACCAGGTCTCAGGTCCGGTCTTGGCGGCCAATTCGACTACACCCAATGTTGCGCTTGAGCTCTGCTGTCCCACATACACAAAAAGCAGGGATATTTTGTGTATCCACGTTGTTGACCAAGTAGGAAGCAGACCATTTTAAGGTCAAGACAAATGATCCATTGGTTCATGTGATACTGCAACAGATCAATTACTTTCTTCATGTCGTCATATTCTTCACGCAAAAAATCTGAATGTCCAATTGGAACAGAACCAAATAAATTTCCATTATGGAGGAGAACACATTTCAAGCTCCGCTTTGAGCTATGTATAAACAGTTGCCAGTTAGATGTGTTAGTGTAGTTTGGTGTGTAGTTTGAAATTCTTAATTCTTCCATTAAACCACTTACGTTATGGCAAAACACAAATCCACCTTCACTTTGAAAATATTGAAGAAATGCCCTTTCTCGTGTTCGAAAATAGGATATCTTGGCTCCCTTTTCAAGCAAGTTTTTCTCATTGAGTCGTGATGCTAAGAGCTCTGAAGCTTTTTTGGATAGTACCAACCAAATCTCGTACCAAATCATTTAGCTCTTGCTGCTCGACTCCCTTACGTACGGAGTCATATTCAATTAAGAGATCTTCATCGTTGGAGTCGCTTTCATCTGCACCATATCCGTATCCCCCTTTTTCTAAAGAGGGATATTCATTGAAAACTAGCACGGGGATTTCGGCTAAATGCGGCACTGGGCGTATAGCTGACAGTAAACTAGGATATTCTATTTTACATTTGTTTTTCTTGTTATATCCTGATCTTTTCACTATACAAAAGTAACAATCACTTGAATGATCGCACGCCAAATCATAGGTATCTTCTTCTTCTTCAGGTGCCATCTCCGCTACGGAGGTTGGCAATCATCATAGCTATTTTAATTTTTGAGGCAGTAGCTCTAAATAGTTGTTTTGAGCTGCATCCAAACCATTCTCTCAGGTTCTTCAGCCATGAAATTCGTCTTCTGCCGATGCTTCTTCTGCCATCTATCTTTCCCTGCATTATGAGTCGCAGGATGCCATACTTCTCGCCCCGCATCACATGTCCGAAGTACTGTAGTATATCATAGGTATACCAAATGGCAAATGGAAGTTTAGGATGTTTTCCCTTGGTCCACATCCGCGAACCATCAACACACTCTTTACACACTTTATGAGGTGCCAATACTTTATCTTGATCACCAAGTTTCACTTTAATAATTACACTTTTACAAAAAAGAACTTTTTTATAATAAAACCATTTTATTATTTATAGGAAAGAATATAAAATAATTTAACGATAAACGATTTAACGATAAGATGCTTAAGATTCCAAAAATTACACTCTAATAAAAAAGTACTTTTTATAATATCACGGTTTTGTTATTGTACATATATAGGACATATGTTTGGAAAGAATAATTAACTTATAAAATATGAATTTTTAGTAGGTGTATTAACTGTTATTTATAATTATGATTCCAAAAATTAAACTAGTATAAAATAGTATTTTTTATAATACCACGGTTGTTTAAAATGGTATATATAATTTTAAGTATATAAACTTTTAACTATTTATTAAAACAATTAAAAAAAGATACGCAACAGCCGGGTTCCAACTGAGGACCATCTGCACTCTAATGCCACTGAGGCACCCTCAATTTGTAGATATCGATTTATTAACGTACTTTAAAATATCATTGCCTTAGTCACATTTTTAAAATAGTTTGAAATAAAAAAAATCTATTTATCCATACAGTGTGATTGGTCAGAGGAGTAAAGCTTTGTAGATCCGTTATAAGTAATAGATAGTAATAAAAGTTAATAACAAAAATTGTAGCCAACTTTGATTACATATTGATAATCAGTAATAGTAAATTGTAAGTTTTAGACAATTATTAAGTCATGGCTTACTTATTAATAATTTTGCTCTGAAAAATGAAAATATCTCAAAAACTAATAAAATTACACATAGGGAATGTTATACAAAAATTATAGTATGGTAATGGTACTTTCCGATAATGATATAAAATATAGGGTGTTCTATTTAAAATTACTGAGAAAATAATGTACTTCCGTTTTGACTCACCCTCTATTCAACATAAAGAAACTTAGCAAAACAACCATTTACGAAAATTTTGACAATAAATAAAAAAATATTACGTCAATAAACCATTGACCTTGTGCTTGCTTTTATTTATACAGGTAGTTAAACTTGTTACGATTTTCATATAAAATTGGTTATAACTTTGTATATACCCCGTATAACATACCAAACCTTTATATTTTTGTAATCGAAAAGTTACGAAGATTTTGAATATAAAATAAAATACAGGGTATTCTATTTTAAAAAACAAAAGTTTGGTCTGCCACTATCTTATCGAACACCCTGTAACATTCTAACTAACTTTGTAATATGAAGCTCAAAGTTCGCTATAATTTTTGTTATCAAATTTTATCGCTATACATTACTATAACGGATCTACGGAGCTTCACCCACTATATAATTAATCACCCTGTATAATAGCAGTTAAATATTGCACTGTTAGCTAGTTCTAAGCTATCTTGAAAATTTCAAATGTCTAGGTAGCCTAGAACTATTTTTAAAATGGATTACAAAATTTGCGGAGTCCGTGACACCAACCAAGCCAAGTATTAAAAAGGTTTTAAACTAGGCAAAATATGCTTGTCTGACAAATGTAGATACTGATGTTTGTCCTTTGACTGAGAATGATAAAACTGCCGCATATATAACAAAACGAATCGGGGCTGTTTTCGCACTTACGACGTATAGGAGCAGAGGTAGCCATGAGGAAACTTTTCAGTCCAAACACTAAGCAGTTCAATACACTTCTTCCTTATTCTTTTTATACAGACGTTACTCTGTCTGTTTTTCAATGTGCCTCCAGTAAGTTGTCATTCCATCTTTTTCGTGGTCTTCCCACTGATCGTCTTCCTATTGGGGAACCGTCTCTCGCCGTCCTTACTACTCTATTTGTTGTCATTCGGCTTATGTGGTCGTTCCATTCTACTCTTCTGCTTTTCACCCAGTTATTAATGTTGTCCACCTTGCATGTCCTTCTTATATCTGCACTTCTAGCTCTATCCCACAGCGTCTTACCATCGATTTTCGCAATGTTTTCATCTCTGCTGTTTCTAGCATTCTTTTTTCCTTTCTGTATCAGGTCGTGTTTCTGCCGCGTATGTCATTATTGGTCTGATGACTGTTTTGTAAATTCTGCCATTCACTTCTTTTCAGATGTTTTTATTTCTCCATATTGTTTCATTCAGGCAACCTGCGGCTCTGTTTGATTTATTCACCTAATCTTCCACTTCTGTTTCGAGCTTTCCGTAGCTGCATAATGTGATGGCTAGATATTTAAACTCCATGACTTGTTTTATTATTTGACCCTCCAGCTCTAATTTACACCTTATTAGATCTGCTGTTATAACCGTGCATTTAGTCTTCTTTGGGGAAATTAACATGTTAAATTTTCTAGCGGTTATATTAAATTCGTGCAGCATACATTGCAAATCATCTTCACTTTGAGAGATTAGTATTTGGTATCCTTTTTTTGTTCTTATTTTTTTATTATTTCGTTCATGATCAGGTTGAACAACAGAGGACTCAGGCAATCTCCCTGTCTTATCCCATTGCCAGCTTCAATTGGGTCAGTTCGTTCTTCATCTACTGTTACTTTTATTGTGTTGTTCTGGTAGATATTTTCGATCGTATTAATTATTCCTAGAGGTACCTCTCTTGCGTACAGTAAATGGATAACGTCCTTTAATTTGACCCTGTCAAATGCCTTCTTAAGGTCCACGAAACATAAGTATGCCAGTTTATTGTATTCTAACGATTTTTCTTGAATCTGCTTCATTATAAATATAGCGTCGGTGCATGATATTCCCGACCTAAAACTTTGTTGTTCTTCTGCTAATGTTATAATTTTATTCAGTTTGTTATCACTTTGGTCGTTAATTTTAGTGTTGTGTTTAATAAATTAACTCCTTTGTAACTCTCCGGGTCCGATTTTTCTCCCTTTTTGAAGAGAGGTATTAGGATTCTTGATGTCCATTCTTGTGGTATTCTGTTTTGTTCTATTATTTTTTGGATTAGTTTTAATAATTGTTTGGTCAGGCCTTGTCCTCCATACTTTAGGAGTTCATTCGATATTCTGTCCTCTCCTGGTGATTTTCTATTTTTTAATTTCCTTAATGCTTCCGTTACCTCTGCTTCTTCAATATTTATTTCTTCATTTGTTGTCACTTCAGGTGTTGGTGGTTCGTTATCGTTATCTTTAGAAAACAGAGATCGAAAATAGTCTGCCCAAGTTTCCTTCTGAATGTGTTTCGTTTTTATTAGTTCGTTCATCTTTTCCTTGTCCTCTGATCATTCTCCATATTTCCTTTTGTGTTCCGTAGAAGTCGTGTTCCATCTGTTTTGGGAAACTCTCCCAGTGTTCTCTTTTTATTTGTCTGACTAAAGTGTTTGTTTCGTTTCTAATTCTTTTATAGTGGTTGTATGCCTGTTGTGTTTGTTGAGTTCTGTATTGTAAAAAGGCTTTCTTCATTTCTTCACATTTTATCTTCACTTCCTCTCGAAACCATGGGGTTTTCTTTTTTGATATATTGGTATTCGTTACTTTCCTCTCTTCAAGTGATTCTGTTGCTGAGTTAATTATGTTACTTTTGAGTTTTTCCCAGCTTTCCTCGATGTTATTGTTTTCTAGTATTTCATTATCAGCAATCTTCTCTGATATTCTTTTTCGATATAAGTACTTCGTGGATTCCGTACTTAGTCCTTCGACTTTGATTTTTTTTTTTGTGTTGGTGCCACTTCTATAATACACTTCAGTAACAAAATACTAAATCCTACTAACGACACACAACGTTTCACCACAGTATAACATACATAACTGAATAACAGACAAGTCTAGACAAGTTGCAGCTATCAGAGCGTCATTACCCCCACCAGCTTGACCTATTCTGTTTAAGACTTCTATAATTTTATAACATCTCGAAAGCTTCTAATTTGTACATCATAAATTATTAACCTTCATGTGTTTCACCTCCATAATATAGCAATACAGGACATTTTAGGAACTTAATTCTTAGTTGTGAGTTCATCTGGGAATTGCACACTTTAGATCCATGTTTCATAAATGCACCTCTTCCAAATTTTACAGTGCGCTAGAAAAGTGTTACCCCCTCCCCTATTAACTTATTTATCTTTAGCTTATAAGCATAACGCTCGTGCAGGTCCATTTTTAAAATAATCATAGTATATTACAGCATCACTATTTCGAACTTTACGCGTTCCCTCTTCAGGTGACAGTCACAACTTTTAATTTTTTTTATGGGAAAGTACATCAAGTGATACTTCATTTAGACGGTTTTGAAATACTGATTACAAAAATGTATAATACTTTATAGGTAAAAAATCGGTCCAACGCTTTTTAAATGCATTTATTTTTTCGAGTCCTGAGAAAACTAATGAGTAGTTTTGAAAAACTTCGAATAGTCGAAAGTCCTTTAGAATACACAAAAAGTTTTTTTGAATGATAAATATTTGAAAACAAAAATCATACTCAATTGTCTCTTTTTTTCACCCCTGTCACTTATTAAAATAAACATTATAGAAGATTTTAGGGACTTTAGACTCTCGGTAATAATGTAATCTTTCATTATCGGTTTTAATTTTTAAAAAATAATTACTAGTTTTCTTAGGATTCGACAAAAATAGATGCATTTAAAAGCATTTGACCGAAATTTTGCGCCTACGCAAAACATTTCCATTATACATTTTTGTAATCAGTATTTCAAAATCTTTTAAATGAGGTGCCACATGATGTACTTTCCCCTTTTAAAAAATCAAAGTTCTGACTGTAACCTCAAGAGGGATCCGGTAAAGTTTGAAATATTGATGCTATAATATACAATGATTATTTTAAAATTTAAAAAAACTTTATTCGAACATTTCATTGATGATGTATATAATATTATTATGAAAGGATTCAGTGGTTTCCAAAAGAAATTAGACGGTCTCACCAACGAACTAAATATAATACCAACTTATGTTTTTCATACTGAGCCCTCTCTATAAAGGATTTTCGTTTATATTTTTAATTCTATTTCACCTGATATAACATATTATTATACCTATTTTCATTCGTTGAAGCGATTCTGCAAATAAAATGTTTGTAGTAGGCGTCATGTTAAGGGCATTTGAAAATAAAATACTTGGCTAAGCGTATTATTAACATTTCATTATGAGGATATTTTATTGACAATATGTCCAGATGTCGTTAAAAATTTTATTTAGCAAAAATAAAATCAGTAGATACCCACCCTAACGACGGTGAGCGAGGGACGAGAGTAGTTATTTAAGGGGTCAAAGTCGCGGTTTTTATTATTTTTTTTGTGACGCTTATCATCGAGAGAGTGCACTAAAATTTGAAAATAAGTAGGTAATGATGTAACTAAGCAAAATTTCCAGGGGCGGCACGCTGCGCTGGGGAAAAAGGGGTGGGGACAGGGGTGAATATAAAAATTATGAGGGGTTTTTGTGACGTTCGTGATCGAGATGGTGCACCAAAATTTGGGAATAAGTAGATCATGACATAACTAACCAAAACTCCAGGGGCGGAGCGCTGCGTAGGGGACTAAGGTGTGGTGGGCAGGGGTGAATATAAAACTTATAAGGGGTTTTTGTGACGTTCGTGATCGAGATAGTGCACCAAAATTCGGGAATAAGTAGACCATGATGTAACTAAGTAAAATTTCCAGGTACAGAAACCAGAGCGGGGGATGAGAGTAGTTATAAGGGGTCAAAAATTGCACATTCCGATCACGACCGTTACACAAAACCCCTTATAATTTTTATATTCACCTCTCACCCCATCCCTTTGTCCTCCACGCAGCGGCCCGCCCCTGGAGATTTTGCTTAGTTATGTTATGATCTACTTGTTCCCAAATTGTGGTGTACTATCTCGATCACGAACGCCAGAAAAAATCCCTTATAATTTTTTATTCACTCCTGCTTCCACCTCTTTGTCCCCCACGCATCGTTCCGCCCCTGGAGATTTTACTTAGTTACGTCATGACCTACTTATTCCCAAATTTTGGTGCACTATCTCTATCATGAGCGTGACAAAAAAAAATAATAAAAACCGCGAGTTTGACCCCTTATAACTACACTCGTCCCCGCTCAGGTGTCCGCCCGTGTGGTAAAGTTATGTACACGATTAATTCAACATATCCCCGTATAGTTTGCCCATATTACTTGTCACCATCAAAATCCGCTTCTATCTCTCCGACTATAGTATATGGGCATGTATTACAAAGTGGTAACTTGTTTTTTAGTGTGTTGAAATTTATCTTGTATCAAATTACGTAGTGGTTGAATCTTACATAATATTTTCCTTCGATATTTTCTCAGAATGCCAAAATCTGAAATCAATTTCTAGTCAAAAAGGAACACATTTAATTTTTATATCCTATTATGCAACCAATAGCATAGAAGGGTTGCAAAACTTAATGAACAAAATAACGGAAACAAGTAGAACATGTGGACTGGACATAAACACCAGTAAAACCAAGCTAATGATCATCAGGAAGGAAAACATAACTGGAGCAAATCTGTATGTGAACCAAATGATAATTGAACGTGTCTCACAATACAACTACTTGATGAGACGTGTGACAATACCCAAGTAATTAGAAGTCGCATCGGAATGACAAAAAGTGCATTCTGGATTATGAGCTCTGTGTTCAAGAGCATAACCTCACCCTAGAAACAAAAATAAGGCTCCTTAACCCGGCAGTGGTCGCTATGTAAGAGTTTTTTCACGGTTTCAGAATATTGCACACAGATTTTTCACTGGTAAATTACAGATGTTGTAGTTCCTTCTAGTCTCCTTCCTTCTAGTCTCCTAATTATCCTTCCTCTACAATCGAATAGACTCGTCCGCTCAGATGGTGGTTCCGTGGACTTAGTATGACCTAGTTCCGTTGACCCAAAGTGCGCTTCACGTGAGATATTCCCTCATCGCGCGACCACTGTGTGCAATATTATTTATCATTGTAGCATTATTCTATATTGTAGCATTATGTTATTTTGTATTTGCAATATGAATCGTGCAAAGATAATTTTAGAACTCGTCCTGCTGCACGACAGTAAAATAAAGGTACTAGTACACATTTTTTATTGACATTTACGTGCTCGGCAACTATGGCCACTCGCACGGGGGCGATTACAAACAATATTACAGAGGTATAATAGAATTATTAAGTTATCCTAATATAGTAGCATTAAGTTGTCACAATAATATCATATAAAAATGTTATAGGGTTTATGATACAGCGATACTTTAAAAAAAAACTGAATAACTTTGTCTATCTGGTTGGACTCACTGAGTATTTCACATAGCTGCGGTTTGAGTTCTAGCTGTCGTCTTACTGTACTGAATTTGTGACATTCGGTAAGAATGTGTTTGACTGTTAGGCGAGGCGCCCATTGAGGTGGAATGGCCGTGGCCCGTGGCGTGGTATTGGCTAGTAGAGATGGTTCGGCCAGCTATTTTGATATAGCAGTTGCTTTTTTATTTTTCATTATTCAACATTTTCAAGATGATATGAGAAAAGCAAAATCATATTTGTTTGTTTTGTTTGACAAAGCATTGTTGTTGGTATTTAATGTGAACATATAAAATAATAATTGTTACTAAAATAATACATCTAAGTACGAACATTTTTTGAAATTACAAAAAAATTTAACGAAATACATGGTGGTTGTAATATTTATATGGTCGTAGTATTTATTTAAATTTACTGTTGTTTTCACCCAATTTTGAAAAAATGTGAAAACTTTGAATTATCCACGTCCTTCTGTCCGTCTGTCTGTCTGTCTGTCTGTCTCTCTGTAATCACAACTCCTTCGTCAATATACCAGGTAGAATGACAAATGAGGTGTCAAATGAAAGCTTATGATCCAAGGATAGTACTAAAGGTGATAAATTTGATCTAGGCTGTTTGTCCGTCGGTCTGTCCGACCGCGAATATAACTTCTCTGTCATTATACCAGGTAGAATGACAAATGAGGTGTCAAATGAAAGCTTATAATCCAAGGTTGGTACTAAAAGTAGGATATTTGACCTAGGCTGGCTGGTTATCGTTCCGTCCGACCGCGAATATAACTCCTCCGTCATTATACCAGGTAGAATGACAAATTAGTTGTCAAATGAAAGCTTCTAATCCAAGGATAGTACTAAAGGTGATAAATTTGATCTAGGCTGTTTGTCCGTCGGTCTGTCCGACCGCGAATATAACTTCTCCGTCATTATACCAGGTAGAATGACAAATGAGGTGTCAAATGAAAGCTTATAATCCAAGGACAGTACTAAAGGTGATAAATTTGATCTAGGCTGTTTGTCCGTCGGTCTGTCCGACCGCGAATATAACTTCTCTGTCATTATACCAGGTAGAATGACAAATGAGGAGAATGACAAATGAGATGTCAAATGAAAGCTTATAATCCAAGGATGGTACTAAAGGTGAGATATTTGACCTAGACTGCTGTACGTCGGTCCGTCCGACCGAGAATATAACTCCTCCGTCATTATACCAGGTAGAATGACAAATGAGGTGTCAAATGAAAGCTTATAAACCAAGGATGGTACTAAAGGTGAAAAATCTGACCTAGAATTTCCGGTTTTAGAAATGAAACCGGAAGTGCTTTTTTAAAGTAGCCGGAGTAGTATAAGCGATATATTTTTCGACGTGCTTTAGCAAGATGGGAACAAATGTATACTTTTGGTTTTTATATCATTTCCGGTAAAAAAGTTTTAACCGGAAGTGCCATATTATGGACACAAAAATAGTACATGTGATATATTTGAAATTTGACCTAGGAGTTGCGGTTGTAGAGTTGCAATAGGAAGTACCGTTGGAAAGTCACTGAAATAGTATAAGATATATTATTCGACGTGCGTTCGTAAGATGAGAAAAAATATTTGGTTGTAATATTTATATATTTATTATTTATATGGTTACTATGGGTACTAAAGGTGAGAAATTTGACCTAGGACTTCCGGTTTTAGAATAAACCGGAAGTACTGTTTTAAAGTCGCCGGAGTAGTATAAGCGATGTATGATTCGACGTGCCTTAGCAAGACGAGAACAAATGTATACTTTTGGTTTTTAAATCATTTCCGGTTAAAAAGTTCTAACCGGAAGTGCCATATTATAGACACAGAAATAGTACATGTGATATATTTGAAATTTGACCTCAGAGTTGCGGCTTTAGAGCTGCAATAGGAAAATACCGTTGGAAAGTCACCAAAATGGTGGCAAATGGAAATAGTATAAGATATATTATTCGACGTGCCTTAGCAAGATGAGAACAAATGTATAAATTTGGTTTTTATATCATTTCCGGTTAAGAAGTTCTAACCGGAAGTTAGGCCACATAATAAGACGGGAAAAGTACTCTCCGCTAAGGCTCATAATCCAAGGAAATATCTCGGGAAAGAGAAATGTGGGACGTAGGAGGATTTATACAAATACAATAGTTTAGAGCTGCAGCCAACAAAGTTAAGATTGCTGTGATGGTAGCCAACCTCCGATAGGAGACGGTACTTCAAGAAGAAGAAGAACCGGATGGTTTTTGGGTTCATATAATTTCCCGTTAAAAAGTTCTTAACCGAAGTACCATATCAGATTCGCAGAAATGGTACATGTGACATTAATTGAAGTGTATTGAAAAGTCGAGTGTAAATCTTTGGTTCCGGTTTTGAAATTATTTCCGTTTAAACAATTATGACCGAAAGTTTAGTAAAAATGACTAAAAATTAGCGAAATATTTATCCATCAACGCAAAGTTACACGAAGAGTTCAAATATCGACTTCCGGTTCTACTTTCGATCACCATGGGTAAAAACCTAGGACTTAGAAAGTTCAATTATTTGTAATTAATTAATACATAATTTGTGAAATTAGAATAATAATTCTTATGATTTATGCGTTTTATTTACATTGTAAAGATTTTTTTTGTCAGCATTGTAATATTATAATACAGCGCGGTAGACTAAGTACTATATAGTAGCACCGATTAACTTTTATTTCTTTAGTTTGCCAACCTCAATGCTAAAAATCCAAAGAAGAGAAAATATCATTATTGGGTGCATCCTATCTGGCAAAAAAAAAATAAAAATTTGCAATTTTTAACGTTTATAAAAAGGATTTGAACTTGAAGGGGTGGTATTTTGGAAGTGCCGCGCCGTAGCGCCAGTCCACTTACCACTAATCGATAGCAGGTTTAATTTTCGAGTGGTACTCGAATGGTGACCACGTTGAGTTTGTGTTGCAATATACGAGGACGTATTTAAAAATTTTAAAATCATACAAGACGATCAACAATTTAACATAAATATATTAAATATTTATTTATATAGAAACTTTTTAGTTCCTGGATTTTTCGGTAAAACTCTTTTCGGCTATTTGCCATTTTTAATAAGCACTTTAATTAATAATTATTATATGTATATTGCTAGCTTTGTTATTTGACTATTGACACATTATGGCAGAGAGTCAAATCAAGAATTGAATCTAGCATCTCAAAAATCCAACAAGTTAAAATGTAAGTACCAGTTATAGGAATATCCCTGTTTATGGAATATAAATTAGAGGTCCCGAAACGTTTCCATTTACTTTTTAAGGGGGTAGGCGCAAAATCTTGGTCCAATGCTATTTAAATTCATTTTTTTTTTCATTTTTTCGAATCCTGAAAAAACCAATAAATATTTTTGAAAATTTTAAACGCAGAATGAAAGACTACATTATTACCGAGTTCCGAAAGTGTCTTAAAATATACAAAAAGTTTAGTTTGAATTAAATACTTGAAATTAAAAATCACAATAAATTTTCTCTTTTTTTCACGCCTGTATATTATAATTATAAACATTATAAAAGTTTTCAGGGACTTTCGGCCCTCGGTAATAATGTAATTTTTCGTTATAAGTTTAATTTTTTCAAAATACTTATTAGTTTTCTCAGAATTCGAAAAAAAAATGCATTTAAAAGCATTGGACCAAGATTTTGCGCCTACCCCCGTAATAAATTTATCCGTTTGTTGAAATATCTTTTAATAAAATAATACCGCTGTTTATAATACTTTTTAACTAAACGAATAAATTTTTACCTACAATATCCTAAAAATTTAAATTATATCTGGTATTATGCTTTATGCTATCTACTAAATGGAACAACCACCAGTAATGAGTCACATGAACAAACGACCACCCCCAACGTAGAACACGACGACGAAGACGAAAATATCGATAAGAATGAAGTACTGGAAGCCATCTCGCATCTAAAAGTAGGAAAATCAGCAGGCCATGATAAGATCACACCAGAAATGCTGAAAAATCTAGGGGTGTCAGGGGTAGAGATGCTAACAGAAATTCTCAACAAAGCATGGCACTTGGGTACTGTACCAGAAGATTGGAAAACAGGAATTATATTGCCCATTTTTAAGAAAGGGGACACAAGAAATTGCGGCAACTACAGAGGTATTACGCTGTTAAGTGTGGTGTCAAAATCGTACGAATATATTTTAAATAAAAAACTTAGTTCAATAGTTGAACACAACCTAGCAGAACCACAAAGTGGGTTCAGGAAAGGCCGGAGTACCCAAGACCACATCTTTACGATCAAACAAGTAACAGAAAAAACGAGAACTACTAAAACTGAAGTATATGCAGCATTTATAGATTTAGAAAAAGCATTCGATAAAGTTTCACAATACAAAGTATGGGAAAGTCTCGAACGAAGAGATATTGATCTCAAACTGAGGCAGGCTATACAAAGCTTATATAAACGTAACAAATGCTACATCAGGAAAGATAATACCCATTCTGAAACTTTTGAGATAAATGATGGACTGAAGCAGGGAGGAGTACTGAGCCCCACACTATTCATCGTACTCATGGATGACATCATAAAAGTAATGGAAGCAAAGACACGCAAATTACACATTGGTTACCACAGACTAGAACCTATAGGAATTTCAGTATGTGCATTTGCAGACGACCTGATGTTACTAGCACACAGCGAAGATGACCTCAAAAGGAACCTAATAATGTGGAAAGAGGAGCTGGAAGAGAGAAATATGAAAATAAACATGGAGAAAACAAAGATAATGGTCATGGGGAATGAAGATAAACAAGTAAATATAGAGATAAATAACAAGAAACTAGAACAAGTAACAACATATAAATACTTGGGTGTGAAAATAGAGAATGGAGGAAGATCAGAAGAAGAAGTCAACGAAAGGATAACCATGGCGTCCAGAATGTACCACAGCTTAAACAGAACATTCATTGGAAAGAGAGAAGTAAGCAGCAGGACAAAGATGATGGTATATAAAACAATCTTCAGGCCAATCCTTACCTATGGTAGTGAGAGCTGGGTGCTAACACAATCATCGAAAAGCAGAATAAACTCCATGGACATGAAGTACCTAAGAAAAGTAAAAGGAATTACAAGACGTGATAGAATAAGAAACAGCAGTGTGCGAGAAGAACTACAAGTCGAACCAATAACACAAATATTAGATAGGAACAAGCTTAAATGGTTTGGACATTTGTGTAGAATGAACGATGATAGACAGGTAAAACGCATATGGGAGGCAAAAGTACAAAACAAGAGAGGAAGAGGGAGACCAAAGAAAACCTGGAACGATGAAGTGGTAGAAATTCTGAGGACGAAAAATACAACGTGGACTGAAGCGAAACGAAAGGCCAAGAATAAGCAAGATTGGAGACGATTTATATATGATGTAGATGTATGAAATGTATTTGTAAACACCTTACACCGTTAGGTAGAAAGGTTTAGATTATATATATATATATATATATATATTATGCTTTATTGCAAATGCCTCAAAGGCCTGTATAGCTGTTTTATATTATTAGGGTCTCTCAGTTAATAAATACTTTATAACATCTGTTATGAATACAAACTCGCCAAAAAATTTACTGGTGGTAAAATTATTTTACTTTTCTACAAATTTCTATACAGTGCCCACCTACTTATACTTCGTCTAATCTACTTACCGTTGCACGTGATCCGCGTCATAGCCCGTGACGTCACATGATACCAACACGAAATATTTTGGCGGTAGGTGTGTTCTTTTTTAGAATCATTTTTCCGAGTACACGGGAATTACAGCCACTAGATATATTTTATTATATACGCGTAGAAATAATATTTGAAGATTTCTATTAATGTTAACTTAAATAAATACACAATAATATGTTTCATTTCATTTGTATACCTAAATGGACTATAAAGCGTTTTTATGAAGCACATTTGTTCGGAACACACTATAACTGTAATCGAACGAATGTGTTATTTTAGCATAAATTGGTAACATTTATTTGACAGTTGCGGTGATAATACTTCATATTTGTTTTTTATTCTTTATTATAAGTATATTTGTTTTATTATATTTACTGTTTATATTATTTACTTTAACTTAAGATTATAACTTAATTCTTGTTTTAGATTTCTAAAGTTTTTATTTATTTACATTGAATATGAATTTGTTTTGTTGTATAATCCACTTCCGCAAAAATTATGTGATATACTTGATTTAAAATGACTTTAAGAATTATTGCGCGATCCCTCTTCAGGTGACAGCCATAACTTTGATTTTTTTAAATGGGAGAGTACATTATGTGACACCTCATTTAGAAGCCTTTAAAACACTGATTACAATAATGTATAATACTTTAATCCTTTTTGAGAGCGTAGGCAGAAAATTTCGGTTGAATTCTTTTTAAATGCAATCATATTTTCGAATCCTGAGAAAACTAACATGTACTTTTGAAAAGTTTAAACACAGAATGAAATATTACATCGAGGGACAAAAGTCTCTTAGAATAAACAAAAAGTTTCTTTAGAGTGATATATTTAAAATTAAATATCACACTTAATTTTCTCTTTTTTTTCGCCCCTGTAACTTTTTATTAAAATAAACATTATAGAATTCCTCAGAGACTTTTGGATCCTCGATAATACTGTAGTCTTGTATTCTGCGTTTAAATTTTTCAAAAACACTTATTAGTTTTCTCAGGATTCGAAAAAAATGAATGCATTTAAAAATAATTCAAACGAAATTTTGCGCCTACGCTCTCAAAAAGAATTAAAGTATTATATATTTTTGTAATTAGTATTTCAAAGGCTTTTAAATGAGGTGTCACATTATGTACTTTCCTATTTAAAAAAAAATCAAAGATGTGGCTGTCACCTGAAGAGAAAACAAACTTTGGAAAACTGTATGTTCTACACTACTCACGTACTTTTCAATACTCTTTTACTTGATGTTATTAATTAGGAATATGCAGGGCATTGCTATATATTTCATTTGGAGCAATTTCCGAAGTGGAAGTTTAATTTTACCTCCAAATTAAAATCTTTCCAATTCAATTTCTAATAATATTGTGGCTTATTCTAAGTTAAAACAAGTAATTGGACTTCGTAAGTCCTAGGTTTTTACCCAAACTAATCGAAAGTAGAACTGAAAGTCGATATTTGAACGCTTCGTGTAACTTTGCGTCGATCGATATACGATTTTACTAATTTTGAGTCATTTTGACTAAACTTTGCGTCATCATTATTTAAACAGAAATGACTTCAAAACAGGAACTAAAGATTAAAAGTCAACTTTTCAATACGCTTCGATTGTTGTGTTACATATACTATTTCTGCGACTATAGCGGCAATTCTGGTTAGAACTTTTTAAACGGAAATGATATAAAAACCAAAACCAAAATTTTTTCTCATTTTGCTAAGGCACGTCGAATGATATATCGCTTATACTATTTCGGTGACTTTAGAACAGTTCATATGGTTGCAACTCTAAAACCGGAAGTCCGATGTCAAATGTCTCATCTTTAATACCATCCTTGGTTTATAAGCCTTCATTCGGCACTTCATTTGTCATTCTATCTGTATTAATAATGGAGGAGTTGTATTCGCGGACGGAAAGACAGATGAACAGACAGTGATGGAACCGAAAGTATATATTTATTCTCTTCTTGCAAAGTAACGTCGAATAATATATCACGTGTACTATTCCGGTGACTTTAAAACAGTACTTCTGGTCGCATTTCTAAAACCGGAAGTCCTAGGTAAAATTTCGCACATTTATTACCATCCTTGGATTATAAGCTTTCATTCGACACCTCAATTATTATTCTATCTGGTATAGTGACGTATGAGTTATATTCGCAGTCGGACGGAAAGACGGATAGACAGCCTAAGTCAAATTTCTCACCTTTAGTACCATCCTTGTATTATAAACTTTCATGTGACATCTCATTTGTCATTCTACCTGGTATAATGGCGGAGGAGTTATATTTGCGGTCGGACGGACAGACCGCCTCGGTCAAATATCTCACCTTAAGTGCCATCCTTGGATTATAAGCTTTCATTTGAGACCTCATTTGTAATTCTACCTGGTATAATGACGGAGGAGTTATATTCGCGGTCGGACGGACCGACGGGCAGACAGCCTACGTCAAATACCTCACCTTTAGTACCATCCTTGGATTATAAGCTTTCATTTGATAACTAATTTTTAATTCTACCTGGTATAATGACGGAGGAGTTATATTCGCGGTCGGACGGACCGACGGACAGACAGGATACGTCAAATATCTCACCTTTAGTACCATCCTTGGATTATAAGCTTTCATTTGACACCTCATTTGTCATTCTAGCTGGTATATTGACGGAGTAGTTGCGATTACAGACGGACAGACAGACAGACGGAAAGTGGGTAATTCAAAGTTTTCACATTTTTTCAAAATTGGGTGAAAACAAAAGTAAATTTAAATAAACAGTACGACCATATAAATGTTACAACCACCATGTATTTTGTTATATTGTTTTTGTCAGTTCAAAAAATATCCGTACTTAGATGTATTATTTTAACAATAATTATAATTATTTATATTATTTATATGTTCTCATTAAATGCCAACAAAACTGCTTTTTGACACAAAACAAACAAATATTATTTTGCTTTTCTTATATCAACATGGATACGTTGAATAATGCTGAAAAAGCAACTGCTGTATCAAAATAGCGAGTCGGCCACCTCTACTCAATACCACGCCACGGGCCACGGCCATTCCACCTCAGTGGGCGCCTTGCCTTAGGTAGCACTGGCATGTTTGACAATTAGGCCGGACATCTGATGTCATTTTGGTTGAACTATTTCACCAATCGCTTTAATAAGTTCAAATAAAACGGTATTTGGAATGGAGTGCATCACAATTGCTTGTTCCCGTTTCGGGAATGAAGGGGGAGGAGGCCTGGAGAGTGCGGCAGCGACATAAGGTTTTCGGTTGGAATTGGAGTTGTTTGATGTAGATGTGGTTGGTTGAGAGTTGTTCATTTTTCATGATGTGTGTAGTCCTGGATACCAAAACTACAACACTGATTTCCTTGGATTTTCACTAATTTTATTCGAAATTAAACCAATATGATTAGATTTAACTTAGACTTTTAAAATAATAAATACATTAAAACCACGTTTCCTTATCACATTGTTACAGAACAAATGGACGATAACGAAACTCGAAATTAATTAGCACTTCGCTTCGAGTTGTTTCCTTGTCGATGGCCAACACGTGAATGTAACACATTTGAAATTTACATAATATTGAAATATTAAGTCTAAAATTATTTCTACATTTTTAGATTAAAATGTACAAGCGCATTAATAGTCACATTGTGTAAAGCTAATAATAACTTTATTAGGTTTTAAATCTATTTTGAAAATTTTATTTCGTAAAAAATTCAAAAGTTGTATATGCGAGGCAAAATCTCACGCGCGACCACTGACGTAAAAGCTAATCTAGTGACCAATGCCGAGTTAAATATTACGTGTAGGTACTCAGTGCCTCTATACCAAGTAAAACGTGGTCATTGAAGGCGCAAACTCTATCGAAACTTCAGGATTTTCAGCTATAGTTGTACAGAAAGATCCTGAAGATACCATGGACAGACAAAATCACCAATAAAGAACTACTACGGAGGATGAACAAAACCGCAGATTTGGTCAAAATCGTGAAGAGCCATAAGCTGCAGTACTTGGGACATATAAAGAGAAATCCTCAGATATAAATAATTGAAAATATTCTATTGATATTGCATTCTTTGTATATCATGCTCAATATTTATTTTTTCATCGACTGTTAAAGAAAAGTTCTCTTGATTGAAATGTTATGTAAGTTAACTTTATTGTTCAGTGCTACCATTACCAATACGACTTTTACTTTCCGATAAACCAGTATCACTTTGGTTCACACATGTTACTTTTTACCTTATTCCTCTGGACTAAGTATCCAGGTTTGTAAATGAAGTAATAACAAGCTCTTACTTGTCAAAATCTGTGCCCTACAACAATTTATTGAACTTATTAAAAACAGAAAAACATTGTTAAATCTTCTTTATGGTTGCAACTATCCAATTAACTAGAACCTAAGAGCACGCTACAGTATCCCCCTGAGTACCACTACCACCTGAAGCTGTTTTGACAAGCTGGAGTACTTGGTTGGATGCTGCAATATATTATGCCGAAGATTTTGAAAATTTGACATATGTCGTTTGTGTTATGTCTGAACCAGCCTGCAAAACAATTAAATATTTTTAAACGGTCTTAATCATGAAGACACACAACAATTTGGATAATTTAACTCATTCGCTGCCTATCGAAGGGGATGGAACTCGGCTAGGAGCCGTTCTGTTAAAGAGCACCTGACTGAATTACCCATATCATTATAGCATGGGTTAAAGAGTAATTTTTGTTTTTCTAGTGACATAATGATAATAATAATAAGTATTAAATCATCTCGAGAAACAAGATATTACACCATTACAATATTTAACAATTTCAGAAAAGTCACTGATGTTAATCCATTAACTGGTAAAATTGTACAAAAAAATTTAAAATGCAATGTATATTTTAATAAAGTTTTCTAAATAAAGTTTTCAAAAATAAAAATCTCAAACATAAAAATCATACTTTGAATATCCCATATGATGTCGCTCTACTTCATAACATTCCACAGAAAGACTTCTTAAAATTATACTTGTACGAGGACCTAGAAATAATCAAAGAAAAACAAAAAAGTCCGAATTGTGTCAATCGCCATGTTTTGTTCAATCGAGACTTCCAACCACTCCATCGACAACTTTTTTCTTAACGCATTTACAATATTACTTTCACCCCCCTTCTACTGCTTCGTTAACATTGACACTTAGAATTTATCTGGTACAAGCCACAATAATCCGGTTTTTCATCTTCAGCCATCAAGCCACTTTTATCTATCAGTAACATACATATAAATTAGTGATATCATCATCCTCAGACATCCAGATTATATAAATTTTTATCTACATATAACCCACCACCATATTTCTACATAATATGTAGAATTCTACATAATATGTAGAATGTCATATTATGACTATTCTCGCCCTACCTATTCAATCTGTCATTACCAACATATTTATAACACTCATCTATAGTAAAACCAAACAAAAAGTCTAATTTTCTTTCTGGGTCCCGTTCATGTTCCTTTCTCATTAATTTCCTCACAGACATTTCATACCCCCCAGCCCCTACTGTCATCATCTTATGACGGATTTGATTTTTGGACCCTTAGGCATCCGGGCAGCCTGCGAGGTCTTTAGGAATTAGTCGCCTAAGTTTGAGCTTCTGCTTTGTTAATGATACATTTCCTAGATTATTTTTTAAGACATTTTTACACCTCAGTCACTCCCATTGTAATTTCTTTTTAAACTTACACGAATTCCAACAGCTACTAATAAGTTAAATAAATTCGATAATTTAAATCAACACAAAATTTCTTTTTTAAATCTTAGGTCTCTTGACAACAAGATTTGATTACTGACTCTAGTTCTCGAATACAAACATTTGTGTAATGTGGTTTACCTAACCGCCTCCACTGACAGTAAACTTGAATACATTTTTAACTACAACATCTAGTTTACTGAATTTTAAATGATAATTTTAACAATGGAGTGTGTTGTTACATCATTTCGAATTTTAACAAGCTGTACACCATAGTCTTTAAATAATATGACAGGTTCATTTTTCAACTTCCTGTGAAACTGTAATTTCTGTCTTGTCATCGTTCGGAGGTCTCTATCCATTTCATTGTCACTTGCTGCCATACTTTCACCATGTGAAAAAGTCAAACCACAGCTCAGATGTTACCTGGGGCATATTAGTAAAATACCTTAAACATCCATGCTTAAGTTAGCATTTTCAATCAATGTTTCCGTGAGGGATTACTTGTACAGGGCTCTGACCCATATATTTTTGTTAAATTATATCTTGGTGGTTAGCATGTAAATTTCACATGAGTATAACCTACAACTTTTCTTAACCGTAGTCATAATTTCAAAATCTTTGCATTATTTTACCAGGTTATATTCATTTTAGGTAAGCACTGATGATGACTGGTAAACCAGTCGAAAACTAGTTACGTGATTGTGATGTAGCCCGTTTTGGGGATTTTAAATATATACCTTTTATAAAGAATTTTACTATTTTACTATTACATGTTATGCAGCCAACTTCAGGAAAACTTTTTCCTTGTGGATTTTTACTCACATATTATATGAGTAATTAAAAAGTGTTTATGCAGAAAATAGTTTTTTAGCTTATAAAAACATTTTAACGGATAGAAGACAAAATTTTACAATGGAACATTTAAACTATGTAACATTTGGTAATTATTAAGTACTTGTTTTTACAACAATTAAATTTGTTATTTGTATAATGCTATATCTTGTTTTTGTTTATCCTAAGCTTTTGTTTTTATTAGGAAAACAATAAATTTTTGTTATTTTAAGCTTTTTTCAAATTTGTATGCTTTTTTCGTGCATCTCGCATGCTTTCTTACGTGAAATTATTGGTGTTTACAAGCCTATTGTAACTCTTTTTATACTTTTTAATCCAGGCTCTATTTATCAGCATTAAATTCGCCTTTCTGGTTAACTGCCCCACAGATCGAAAATAGACCGTAATTCGATGACCGCGTACATTTCAATTCACTTGAAATTAGCAACACTAACCATTTAGGTTGCCATTATGTACTGCATCAAGTGACATACGGCTTCATTCATTCTAGGCGCAATAATCGAATGATCGAGTAATCGGATCCTGTTAGATATTGAGACGATAGTGGGATGCAATGCGAGCTGTAATATCTATGATTTATATCGGTGGAATTCCAACTAAAGTATGCAATATATTGGGAATGTGTTACACTCTTGAACCATAGACGGTACAACAAACATTAACCAATACAATTTTCAATATCACACAGTGTTTTGGTCGGAAATTATTGAACTGATATGAAGAGCAGTTCAATGTATACCTACGCTTTAAGCCTATAGACTAAGAGGTGAAGGTCAAAAATCATCGTCATAAGTACTATTACGGAGTTTGTCCTGTGAAACACGTCCATTGTATATTAATAATAATTATTATCCCTTGCAGGCTGACACCTCAGTGGGTACAGGAAGTAGCAATAGCACTGAAGGTTTTCGACTCCGATTTCGTTGAACCTTCATCGATTTGCATGAAAAATGTTGTGAATTTAGAGGATACATCCAGAAAAAAAAAGTTACATGTTACCAACTTGCGTTTTTACCCCGGGGGTATATAGCAACCCTTGTCGGGGGTAAAAATTATTTTGTTAAAACTAACCCCACAAATCGATAAAGGGGCAAATTTAAAGCAAAATTTAATATATCAAGTTATTAAAATAAATCAATACTTTTTGAGTTATTAAGCTTTAAAGATTTGAACTTTTCGTGAAAAAAATACATGGTGTAAAGCGGTTTTTTTCATAGGTAATCCAAAAAATAAGTTTTAAAAAAAGAAGTTATTATTACCAAATTAAAGATAATAAAAAATTGAATAGATTGCTTACTTAAAACACCTTTCAAAATTAATTATAAGTGAGTTAGGTATAGGTTACTGAATGTATATATTTTTTTTTTACTATGGATGCTATACAATGTGCAACTTTTCTCACTACTTACATACATTCAAAACGAACAATTTCTCAGGCAGTGAGAAAAGTGGGCCATTGCAGTGAGAAATATGTTTTCTCACGGGTTCACCGCCGGTTTACATACATATGATCGCCATTTCCATGGTAACATGCACAGTACAAACAATTATTTTTGTCAAAAAAAATGTGTTGACACTTGTCAAAACTTATCAAAAATTACCTTTTATAAGCCTGTTCAATTGTGAATTATATTTTTAAATAAATAAAGTATATAAATATTAAGAATATTAAATACCTATGTGTATACATGTATTTTATTTCAGTTTAGGCATATAATAAACCTAAACGCACCAAAATTATTTAATTTTGAAGTTTTAACTCTTGACAAAAACGCATCCATAGAAAAAGTACAGTGTACAACACAAGAGAAAATGACATATTGCTCTCTAGCTTGATTTACGGCACTCGCCTCGTGCCTCGGCTCGTGCCAACAAACTTCTGCGCTCGTGATAAATATGTCTTTTTTCTCTCTTGTTGTACAATATACTATTTCATCTAGTGCACACATCTAAGTATTCAAGCTGAAATAACGAGAAAACGATGCATTTTATAAAATATACTTACTAAACACAATTTTCAAATAACTCAAAAATATCCATCAAGTCAGCTCCAGGTGAAGTTGATAGCATCAAAGCTAATCAAGTTATGATGAAAATAAGTGAACCCATTCGAATTTTTAGGAAAAAGCGAAAATAAAACGTACTCTATTTCTACAAAAATTAAAATTTATAGTAGTCCTTATAACATTTTCGTTATTTTAGCATAAGTAATAACTTCAAAAATTTTGACCGGTTAAGAAAGCATATTTAAAAAATATGATTTAAAAAATCATATTTTTTTTTCTTTTCGTTTTGATAATAACTCCAAAAATAATTAATATACGTAAAAAATGAGCTAGAACCAAATTTTAATTTTTTATTTAGCAAATATTTTACTTTTTTTATTTTTGTAGGATAAACCGAGATAGGTACGTTTAAAACATAAATTTTACTGCGAGAACCATGTAACCGGGGCCCGTTATTCTTTTATCTTTAAAGAAATAAGGGATACAAAAAAATAAGTTTAATACTGTTTTATAGCCTTTGAAACTACATTTCAAACGTTTTTTAGATAAATCTGATATTTGCATATCTCAACCTGTTTTCGAGCAATACATAAATCGTCAGTTTGTATGAAAAATTTTAACATCCCGTATCTCGGAAACAAAGCATTTGCACACATATGTTTATAAAGCAAACTGTCATTATTTTTTCATGCAGAATTACCTCATAAAGTTTGTCATACTTATTAAAAAACACCCTGTATGGATGAAAAATTTAGCTAGTTGTTAAAGTACCTAACATTTTGATTATCCAACATAAGCAAATGAATCAAAAAACAGAATGTTAAGAAAACCTGAGGCTACAGTTGAGTTTTAATTTCAGTATTTTATGCTAGAATATTCCACAGGGTCACGCAAACTTTGAGAAAAAATCACAGTTTGATTGGTACACTCGGTATAAAATGACAATGTACCTGTCTAACAACCATATTATTAGAGTAATATTGTTAAAGAATAAGGCTATAATATATTGAAAAAATCACTTACATCGGACAACGGGTATAGGAAATACGAGACACCAAATATTACCCATTTTTAAGATGTCCCGATTTTTTGGGCCAGGAGTGTATATCAGGCAAATTATAAACAATATTATTTAATTGTTTATAAGTAATTTTACCTAGAATTTACCTAGAAAAATAATTAAAAATATAAACATTTAGAGAAAAGAACATTGTAGAGATAAATCCTAAAATCGGAAATAAAATTCGATATTCGGTACACAGCCTACACGTGAGCATTTTGCTACACGGATGGTAAACTAAACGAAAATGGTATATTCGATGCATATTATCCATTATCGGTCCTGCCAAATAAACTACTATAATGTTCCATTGCAAATAATTTTTACACTAACTTATATTATCAATTCTTGTTTCTTGTTAATAGCACGGCTGTATAGTAGACTATAATATTGAGGGTGTGTTTGAGTTACAGATTGATATTTGACAGATACCGATTCCATAAGAGATCTGGGGACTCACGAAGACATACCCGACGTGCAAACTACCACTGAAGAAAGGAAGAAAGTGTAATGCCATGCATAGCCTGAGAGTTCAGGCACTTCTGGTCGATTATATTTTTGTGTAGGTGCTTTCTCATATCAGACATTAAGATCAACCATAATGATTCTTCTTCTTCTTTTATATAGGCAGTATTGCCTGTTTTTCTTCAACGGAGCCTTTCATTCTGCCCCTAAGTTTTCATTCCATCTTTTCCTTGGTCGTCCTATACTTCTCCTGCCTAACGGTGACTTGTCCCTGGCTATTCTTACTATCCTTGATTCAGACATCCTGCTTAAGTGCTCATTCCACTCTTCCCCCACATATGCGTCTGATTTCCTCACATCTTAACCTACCCTGTAGTCCTTTTCCAGCTATCCTTCTTAAGATCTTCATTTCGTTGGTTTCCAGATGTCTTCGTGTTTTGCTTGTATCTGGTCTTGTTTCGGCCGTGTAAGTCATAACTGGCCTAATAACTGACTTATATATTCGGGCCTTTGTTTCCAATCTTAGGTGTTTGTTTTTCCAAATTGTGTCGTTTAGGCATCCGGCCGTTCTACTGGCTTTAATTATTTGGTCTTTTACCTCTTCTTCAATATTGTTGTCGGCTGATAGATTAATTCCCAGATATTTGAAAGTCATTACTTGTATAATTCGATTACTAAGCTTTTTGGTTTTGGGGCTGATATTTTCATATTCATTTCTTTTGCGTTAATGTTGAACTAGTGCAATAATCTTTGTAGGTCGTCTTCGCACTCTGCTACTAACACGGTGTCATTAGCGTAACAGAGTGTTTTTATCTCTCTATTGCCCATTTTGTACCCTCTTTTTTTCTTCACTTGTTTTATTATTCACCATTATGATGAAAACACAAAAATGAACTGGATTTTTTTGTGCTAACTTGTTCTTCTGTTGAGAATTCATGAACTTTTGCATTGTTTTAAGAGGCTATAATAACACGTTATCAAGACGGAAAACGCATTCCAAAATTGCGGCTTTAATTTTGAATATTTTTTCGAGATATTTGGCACACATATTCGTAATATGGTAAATAATGGCGGTACAGAGCCGAATTTGAGAAATATGTTGATATGTGGAAATTACTCTATGATTAGTTACAGTATTAAAAAAACCAGCACGAACCGCCTTTGGAAGAACAAAAAATATACTTTCTTCAAATAAACTTTTTTATGCCATGCCTAGATTTTGTGTCACATTAGAACTACTAATTTTTTTTATTTCTAACAAGAAATCAAACATGTTATAACTAATAACTAATTAGGCAACATAGAGAAATAGTCACTGTCATTTTGACAAACCCGCGTCTAATTTCTAAGTGTAATAGCACGATTCTCTTATCTTATCTCTTATCTATTTTAAAGTAACCCCCCACTCCACCTCCGTGGGGGGTCGTGTTTGGTACCATTCGATAGATTTTTTAAAAATATTAAATAAGTGTATTTTACAGTTTTTCGATCTAATGTTTATTTCGCGAAATATCGCGGGATTCGTATTTAAAATATTAAATTTACCCCCCACCCCTCTCCGTAGGAAGTCGTGTTTGGTATCATTCGATAGATTTTTAAAAAATATTGAGCACATATTTTTTAGTTTTTCGATCTGTCATTCATTTCGCGAAATATTCGCTTTTTTCTTGTGAAACTTTGGGACTCGCCCATTTCTTTATGCCCGGCTCAAATCGTCAGATTTTTGAAATATACACTCTTTTGCATGTACTTAACTTACCTTATCTTAATCTGACAATTTCGAGTTTTTTTAAGAATAGATTTTTTTTTTCGGGCCCCCTTAACGAACTCGCCTGTGTTAAGAGCCAATATATGTTAGAGGTACATATGCAGGGTACCAGCTTGGGCTCCCCTACCATCTGTTGTGTTATCTGTATCGATATCTATTCAGTACAGTAGTATATTATTTTAAGAATTCGTTAGTGGTGATTCATAGGAAAGTAAATTCATAGGGATTCATAGGAAGTAGTAGAACTAAGTTGTTGGACTATTTGAAAAAATAGATTATTATTAATTGTGAGTTTTGTAGGTTAACATATTTTACGTAAAATATTTCGAACTCTAATGGGAGCATATAAAGTTTTGGGAGGATTCTTTTTCTTTATTCCAGAAATATCATCAATATTCACAGTCATTGTTTCGAGCTTCTCTCATATAATGTCGTATAATCCTTGTATATTAATATTATACACAGATTATACAACATATGATAGAAGCTCGAAACAAAGGACAATAGATTAAAAGCCCTATGTAGTTTAAAATTTAAATTTTTTTTACGCTTTTAATAAAATTTTCACTTATTTTCATGTTTTTTTTTCTAAATATTTATTTACTTATATAATAAAATTGTTGTCTATTACTTCCATTTAGCGCGCCTATGAGTATATTGTCAGAATTATTGATCTTAGGTAATGTCGATAATGTCAAATATTGCCACCGTTGCCAAAGTTTCGCAGAACTTTCGAAAAAGCTTATGATACTATCTCCCGAAGTTATATTGATGACGCGCTAATGTGTCCTCTTAATGTAATTTTGTAGGATGAAAAATAAAGTTTAATAAATGCGAATATAATAATTATTATCCCATCTAAATCTTTTCAGGCAAGTCCCTGCACATAGTTTGATATATTCCGTGCATAAAAGCCATATCGATAACTATACCGGTTTGGGGGCGAAGAAGAATGGGCAGAAATGCGTGAAAATCACGCCGGTGCAGACATGCTTGAGAGTAATGCGGTTCGACTAACAATTCCGACAAAAATAGGCATTGCCATGATGATGGGCATATCTTCCTTTTCCTATTTTTATTTCGCGCCAGAATAACATCACGAACGCTACAAAATAGATTGAAATACTTTTATTGGCCGCAGATAGTGTTCTTCCGTTTTGAGTTTTTCCTATTGTGGTTTCTAATTCCACAAAAAACGAACAGTCTGCAAGAATATTGGATATTGTATCAGCTACACTAATAAAAATTTCAGTCTGTAGCCTTTAGTCGCGTTTTTTCTGTTACGTAGGTAATGAAATATTAATGTTCTGTTCAAAAAATTAACACATTTTAAATTTAGCTTTATCTAAGCCTGTAAGTCATTAATTTTACTATAGAGCTAACTGAAGTTTTTGTGTAATTGAGCTCTTCTTCTTTAAGTTCCATATTTTATCAAAGGTTAGAAATCATCATGGCAATGTGGACCCTGTTGACTGCCTCCCTAAACAGCTCTGCACTACTGCATTCGAATCATTCCCTTAAGTTCTTAAGCCAGGATGTTATTCGTCTTCCCACCTTTCGCTTCCTCGGATTTTGCCTTGCATAATAAGTTGTAATAATGAGTATTTTTGTCCTCTCATCATTTGTCCTAAGTACTCAAGTTTTCGTGTTTTGAAAGTAATATTATTTCCGCTTCATTTCCTATCCTTCTATTTACTTCCACGTTTTACATACTTTGAATCAATGATATTCGGAGGATTCTTCTGTAACAACAATATCAAAGGCAGCCAACTTATTCAGATGGACTTATTTTAATTCCCACGCTTCCAAGCCATAAAGAAGAGTAGAGAACGGTACGGTAACCAGAATCATTCTTAGGCAACCGTGTTGAGCTGCCCCCCCCCCCACTTGCAAAAATCAAAAAACAAATAGCCCTGATTTATGAGCTATTTATGAGCTCTCATATTCCGCAAACTAAAAATTTTGAGCTCGTTCCACTGAGCAGGAATTTGATACTTTAGTGGGGGGGGGGCTGAGTCAGCCCCCCCACATTTACTTAAAAATAGGAATATTGAATCGGTTTTTGCGGCAGAATTACGAGCTAATTATGAGCTCATGAAATTATATAGTTTCGATTTTTGAGCTCATCCCCTTTACCCCCTAACAACCCTTTAATTGATTTAACTTACGAGAAAAATGCTGAGAAAACTTAAAATATATCGTATTGCGGATTTAATTCCTATAGCGTATATACTCTAAGAATAAACTATTAAATCACGTGTATTTCGATTATTGAGCTACAACCCCTTCGCAAGAAAACCAACCTATCTTCCCGGCTTAAGAGAAAGTTGTACTTCAAATGCATTAAATTAATTATTTGGCGACCACATATCATTTAATAATTTATAAGGTTCCAAATTACGCGCATTTAAATCAGCAAATTGCCATTTATTTTGTATAGTGCAGTCACTGAAAGTAAAAATCAACGATTACCTTCAATTTCGGTGAACCTTCATCGATTTTTACGAAAATTGGTCAGTGGTTAGAGGATACCTCAAGAAACAAAGGTGACATGGTACCACCTTGCGCTTTTACCCTGAGGGTGGATACCGCCCCTTCTCGGGGGTGAAAATTATTTTATAAAAAATAACTGCACAAATCTATAGAAGAACAAATTATAAGCAAAATTTATTATATAAAGTTATTAAAATAAGTCAATACTTATTAAGTTATTAAAGATCAAAAATTTTAAAATTAAATTTTAATTTTAATTAAGTGAAAAAAATGCATGCTTTGAAGCGGTTTTTCGTAAATCACTGAAAAACTGTAAGTTTTTACAAAAAAGTTAATAGTAGTTTTATTCGTATAGCTTATATTCTAAGAATAAACTCTTAAATCATGCGCCTTTCGATTATTGAGCTACAACCCCTTCGCAAGAAAACCATCCCATATTCCCGGCTTGAGAGAGAGTTGTACTTAAAATAATTTAAATTAATTATTTGGCGACTATATACAGGGTGTCCCGAAAAGATTGGTCATAAATTATACCACAGATTCTGGGGTCAAAAATAGGTTGATTAAACCTAACTTACCTATATACAATAGTGCACATAAAAAAAGTTACAGCCCTTTGAAGTTACAAAATGAAAATTGATTTATTTTAATATATCGAAAACTCCTAGAGGTTTTTTATTGAAAATGGACATGAAGAATCTTTATCGTAGCAACATCTTAAAAAGAAATTATAGTGAAATTTGTGTACCCCATAAAAATTTTATAGGGGTTTTGTTCCCTTAAACCCCCCCAAACTTTTATGTACGTTCCATTTAAATTATTATTGTGGCACCATTAGTTAAACACAATATTTTTAAAACTTTTTTGCCTCTTAGTACTTTTTTGATAAGCCAGTGTTTATCGAGATATTTTGAATATTTGTCGAATCCACCACCTATTTGTATATGGTTAAGTATGATTATAGACACCTGTTAATAATCTGAAAATTTATTTATAACTTAAATTTTTTGGTATATTTTGAAAAAGAAGCCACATCTCGATAAAAGTTGACTTATCAAAAAAAGACTAAGAGACAAAAAAGTTTTAAAAACACTGTGCTTAACTAATGGTACCACAATAATAGTTTAATTGGAACGTACACAAACATTTGGGGGGTTTAAAGGAACAAAACCCCCATAAATTTTTTATGTAAATATAGTAAAAAAGTAGCCGCATCTCGATAAAAACTGGCTTATCGAAAAAATTCTAAGAGGCAAAAAAGTTTTGAAAACGTTGTGTTCAACTAATGTTACCACAATAATGAATTAATTGGAACGTACACAAAAGTTTGGGGGGGTTCAAGGGAACAAAATCCCCATAAATTTTTTATGGGGTGGACAAATTTCACTATAATTTGGTTTTAAGGTGGGCCTGTCATAAGAATGATACATGCCCGTTTTCAATAAAAAATCTTTGAGAGTTTTCGACATATTGAAAAAAATCGATTTTCATTTTGTAACCTCAAAAGGCTGTAACTTTTTTTATGAGCACATTTGTACTAAGGTAAGTTAAGTTTAACCGAACTATTTCTGACCCCAGAATGTGTGGTATAATTTATGACCATTCTTTTCGGGACACCCTGTATATCGTTTAATAATTTATGAGCTCGCTAAATATACGCATCTCAATTATTATTGAATTGCCATTTTCTTTCTATAGTGCAGTCACTGAAGGTAAAAATCAACTATGACCTTCGATTTCGGTAAGTCTCGATTAATTTTCACGAAAATTGGTGAGCGGATTTTGATGCTATCAACTTTTTCTAGAGCTCATTTTTGATAGGTATTTCTAAGTACTTTGACAAGTATTTAGTACCTAAGTGTTATAAAATGTATCTCTTTCCCGTTATTTAAACTTGAATCCTTAGATTTGAACAGTCGCAGAAAAAAATATACATTTAATTACCAATAACTAACTTTAAATTAACATTAAAGGGTTTTTCAAGTAAGAAATTTATTATATTTTTTATTAGCTTCAATTTTAGTGATAAACACTTTTTTGTAAAAACTTACAGTTTTTCAGTTATTTATGAAAAATCGCTTTAAAGCATGCATTTTCTTTCACAAAAATTAAAATATTTGATCTTTAATAACTCAAAAAGTATTGATTTATTTTAATCACATTATAAAACAAATTTTGCTTACAATTTGTCCCTCTCGATTTGTGGGGTTATTTTTAATAAAGTAATTTTCACCCCCGAGAAGGGGTGACATATACCCCAGGTTAAAACCCTCAAATTTTTATTGTTAATTCGTGAAAATGAATGGAGATTTACCGAAATCGAAGGTCATAGTTGATTTTTACCTTCAGTGACTGCACTATAGAAAGAAAATGGCAATTCAATAATTGAGATTCGTATATTTTGCAATCTCATAAATTATTAAACGATATGTAGTCGCCAAATAATTAATTTAAATTATTTTAAGTACAACTCTCTTTTAATCCGCGAGTAGTCGCGCGGTGAGATAGAATCTCAATTTTTATCCTTTTTCGCGATAACTTGATGAAAAATTTTGCAATTTTGAAAAAATTTCGTAAGTGACTCGAGGAAGGGTGTAGTAATGCGTAGGAATTTTTCTTCTTCTTCTTCTTCTTCTTCTTCTTTTTGTGGAATTTATGGCTTTGGGGAGAGCCAATTAGCTTTAACCCGCGAGTAGCCGCGCCGTTAGATAGAATCTCACATTTCATCCTTTTTCGTAATACAGTTAAACCTGTCAGTAACGGCCACTAAAAATGAAAGAACTATTGGCCGATATAGAAAGGTGGCTGCTATTGCCAGTTTTTGTAGTCTACATATAATTGGTTTGGGAAATTTTTAAACTGGCCGTTAGGACAGGTAGCCGATGTTGGCAGGTGGCCGATGTTGGCAGGTGGCCGTTAACACAGGTTTTACTGTACAGCATAATTTGTCAGTAACGGTCACTAAAAATGAAAGAACTATTGGCCGATATAGAAAGGTGGACGGTATTGCCAGTTTTTGTATTCTACATATAATTGGTTGGGGAAATTTTTAAACTGGCCGTTAGGACAGGTGGCCGATGTTGGCAGGTGACCGTTAAGACAGGTTTTTTTAATAAAATTGTTAGAAATACATATTTTCAATATAAAAAGTAGATAAAAATAGTACAAAATAAAAATTTGTTTTAAATTCGTATTTTGAGATAGAATCTCACACGCGACTATCGACGTTACAGAAGTGAGCGCGACTACTCCCGGGTTAAGCCGGGAATATGGGATGGTTTTCTTGCGAAGGGGTTGTAGCTCTATAATCGAAAGGCGCGTGATTTAAGAGTTTATTCTTAGAATATAAGCTATACGAATTAAACTACTATTAACTTTTTTGTAAAAACTTACAGTTTTTCAGTGATTTACGAAAAATCGCTTCATAACATGCATTTTTTTCACGAATAATTAAAATCTTTAATCTTTAATAACTTAAAAAGTATTGACTTATTTTATTAACTTTATATAATAAATTTTACTTTTAATTTGTTCTTTTATTGATTTGTGCGGTTATTTTTTATAAAATAATTTTCACCCCCGAGAAGGGGCGGTATGCACCCTCAGGGTAAAGGCGCAAGGTAGTATTATGTCACCTTTGTTTCTTGACGTATCCTCTAACCACTGATCAATTTTCGTGAAAATCGATAAAGGTTCACCGAAATTGAAGGTAATCGTTTGCACTATACAAAATAAATTGCAATTTACTGATCTAAATGCGCGTAATTTGGAAGCTTATAAATTATTCAATGATATGTTGTCGCCAAATAATTAGTTTAATGCATTTTAAGTACAACTTTCTCTTAAGCCGGGAAGATAGGGTGGTTTTCTTGCGAAGGGGTTGTAGCTCAATAATCGAAATGCACGTGATTTAATAGTTTATTCTTAGAGTATATAAGCTATAGGAATTATATCCGCAATACGATATATTTTAAGTTTTCTCAGCATTTTTCTCTTAAGTTAAATCAATTAAAGGGTTGTTTGGGGGTGAAGGGGATGAGCTCAAAAATCGAAACTATATAATTTCAAGAGCTCATAAATAGCTCGTAATTCTGAAGTAAAAACCGATTCAATATTCCTATTTTTAAGTCATAAAATACTGAATGTATTTTATGACTGAGGTGGGGGGCTGAGTCAGCCCCCCCCCCATTAAGTATCAAATTCCTGCTCAGTGGAACGAGCTCAAAGTTTTTAGTTTGCGGAATATGAGACCTCATAAATAGCTCATAAATCAGGGCTATTTGTTTTTTGATTTTTGCAAGTGAGGGAGGGGGGGGGGCAGCTCAACACGGGTTCCTTAGACGTAGTTCTAACCTTATATCCCGACAACGAAGGAACTTTTTAAGTTTAATGCACGTGCTATTTCAGTACAGGTCTTAATTTCTTTGGTTTGGTCTACATTTGATGTTACCCATGTTCCCAAGTATTTGTAGTTATTCACACTCTCAATTACAGTATCTTCAATAGTCAATTGGATGTTTGCCTAATTAAACTCAAGCATATATCGTCTGCCTCATATATGAAAAGTACCTAAGTCCCAAAATAAGAAAAAATGAGATTTTTGCGCCATCTGATTAATATTTATGGTACGCATGCATAGCAAGACAAAAAAGTTCAAAAAAGTCAATAGATGTCGCTAGAACCACAAAAAAGAATTCTACCCAACTCCACGGTGTTGGGTGAATCACATGAAACTTGCCAAAGTCCATCATTGGCATTGAGGTTAGATGTACTTTTGCTGCGCTGCTGTGTTATATCTTCATGAAAAGTATTATAAGCTAACATATCTTCATGGAAATAGTGTATTATTTAAGGTAAGTTCAATTTGATCTTATTATTATAGTTTTTGTGTTAACTACATTTAAGTAGCATTGTTATCCTTAAAATCCCACATTTGTTTTTCTTGCGGGACTTAAGCATTTTTCACAGTTTATTTTTGGCGACATTTATGGAGTTACGCATGTTTCTTCATAATTTTCGTTGTTAAATTTGCCTAACTCCAAAATTGTTCCTTGTTTCAAAAATGAAAGTTGTCTAACTCCATTTTTAAAGTAATATTATTTTAAAAATAGATCTATCTTTGTGAGAAGGCTGACGGACACTATTCTAAGTAACTGTTACAAATAAGATAAAGTTTTAAGTCAAAATCATTTTTTAAATCAGTTTTTTTCGTCTCCTGTAAAGTTTGTTAATTTGGACTTAGGCACTTTTCATAGGAGGCCAGCGATATGCAGAGTGGGCCAAAGAAAACAGCCCACCTCGATATTTGGCAGTATTTCTTAGATTTTAAGGAAATGACGAAACAGGTCAAAGGATACACATTTTTGCGGTACATACATTTGTCATTTGTCAACCACCCACTTCCACTTTCCCCACCTCTTATTTTTAAATAGAAAATAGGGGTCGTGTGCTAGCTCATTTAAAAGGTTATTCAATTCTCTATTCAGTAACATAAAATTTAACATAATTATTTATACAGAGTGTTCAAGAAAAAAATATTTTAATTAAATTAATTGACACAAAAAAAAGAATGTAAGGTAATTTACTTAAAACAAAATACATTCTCCTGCTGTCAAAAAACAGAAAAACATGTTTTTTGATAAATAAACATTGCTTTTGGTAGGTTGAATATTGAATTCAAGCGAAAAATCGATAAAATAAATGTTTTTCTGTTTTCTGTCAGTAGTAGAATGTGTTTTAAGTTAAATAATTGCATACATTTTTCTTTTTGTGTCAATTAATTTAATTCAAAATTATTTTTCTTAGACACCCTGTATAAATAATTATGTCAATGTTAATACTACTGAATAGAGAATTGAATAACCTTTCAAATGAGGTAGCACACGACCCCTATTCCCTATTAAAAATAGGGGTGAAAGGTGTCAACCCTCTCCCTAAGTGAAAGGAAGAGGGTTGACAAATAACAGATGTATGTACCGTAAAAATGTGTCCCCCTTGGATAAAAATCGACCTGTTTCTTCATTTCCTTAAAATCTAATAAATACTGCCAAATATCGAGGTGGACCCTTTCCTTTAGCCCACTCTGTATATTGTTTTTTTTATTTTATATAAATGGGTTTTAGTAGTGATGTGTTCTAATAGTAGTTTGTCGTAGTAATGTGTAACAATTTTAGTAAGTGTTTTGTATTAGAGCTTTTGTATTTTGTATTAGAGTTTTGTGTTAGAACTTTGCTCAGTTCTCTTTGTATTAGACGATCGCCTCTATCGTTACGTTCCCCTAGTCCTTGATCTCCCATTATTGTTCCAGCTCTTCCTTTGACGACTTTGCATCGAAATCGCCCGTAACTACCATGATTTCCCCGTTCTTTGTCATTTTCAGTGCATCTTCAATTTGTTGATGGAATGATTTTACTTTATTTTCGCTTGTATCCGTCGTTGGCGCATATTCTTGGATCAAATTTAATTTTTTTACCTATTTTTGCTTTCGATAATTTTAATTTGACTTGTTTCAATGTTTGACAAGGGTTTCGTCGGTTAACGACCTGGAAGTACTTCGGATCAGTTCTTCCCCTGTCAGATATTGGTTTCCGATTCCCATGATCAATTTTTTTCCTTTGGTACTCATGGCCATGATGATTGTACTAGAGATATCCAATTGGATCTTTAGAGCAGTGGTTTCTCCTTTCCTTCTGCATCCTTATGCCGTTGACCATTTAGTTGATTCATTTGTCTTAGGTGCCAATTTCTTCGTGCAGAGGTTTCTTCTTGCCTTCTGCATCCTCATGCCGTTGACCAGTTACTTGATTCATTCGCCTTTGGTGCCAATTTCATAGCGCCAGGACATAAGAGTGCCCTTCCACTTACCAACCTATCCGCTCGAATCCGTTGATCAGCAGATGTGGGATGCCGTTGACCGTTTACTCGATTTATTCGCCATTGATGCCAATTTCATAGTGCCAGGACATAAGAGTGCCCTTCCACTTACCAACTCATCCGCCCGAAGCCGTTGGTCAGCAAGTGTGGGATTGCTTATACCGGCAATCGCTCGGTGGAATTTTCGCCATATCTGGCTACCCTCGCTTAGTTTCTCCTACAGACCAATGAGAGTTAGTTGTCTTATGAGGAACCATATCTCGTTTGTGAAAAGGTTCTACCTCTATAATACAACTTTACACCCTTTGATGATTACACATATAACGGATGAAATAAATGAACGCATCCTATTGGGTAATAAGACCTACTGGAACTACCAAGGAAAAACTCATTAGTAAAATAACCAATTTAAAAATTTACAAGACCGCAAACAGGCCAGTTATCACCTATGGTGCTGAGACCACGTGCTTAACACAAAAAGATGAAATGATGTTGGAAATCTTAGAAAGAAAGAGAATTCGACGAATAATGGGACTCGTGAGGATAAATGTAGGTGAATTGAGAAGGTTAACCAATGAAGAAATTAAGAAGCCATCTAGGGTGAAGAGATAATCAAGTTCGCGAAGGCGCAAAGGCTCAGGTGGCTGGGACGCACAGAAAGAGCTAACCTAGATTCTACGCTAAAGTGAATAACCGGCTGGAGATCAATAACAAAGAGACCAAAGGGAAGACGACCCAAAACAAGGTAGAGAGATGAAGTCTTAGGAGACATAAAGAAGCTAATAATCTACAATTGGAAGGTGCGGTGTAGGGATCGGAAAGAATGGAGGACCACTGTAGACAGGGCTAAGTCATAAAACACGCTCCTATAATAATAAAAGACAACAGTGGACTGATTCTCCGCAACACATATATCAGAGAGCACAAAATGGTGGGGAACAATCCGTCGGGAATTAATAAGCCATGATGATCAATAGAATAGTAATAAAAAATATGGTATCAGATGCGAATTATGAATATTGTTTTCAAAAACACTTTAAAAAACAAAAGATCTCAGAAAACCGTAATTATCACTGGCAAATATTTTAGTTACCAATGTTAGATGCGATGCATTTTATAATAAATATACCTAAATGTTGAATTTGATGTTCTTCTATCGAATTTGTGTGACGAAATAGCTGAATCAAAACGAGAACTCTACTATAGCTACGCCATCCCCTGAAGAAATTTTATGATAAACGAATAAAACTTTTGATTTGGCATCTTCTGGAGTTTCGTTGCTAGAATTTATATTTCTGTTCCTTATTTTATACCTGTAACGTATACAAATGCAGATAATTATTGTAATAGAAATAATATAACAAGTATAAAGGGGTCATCCAAAAATGATTCCACGATTTTGGATTAATTGTCGCTTCTTCATGTTTTTCTTTCTTGGAAAGTTTATGAAGTTTGATCTATCCTCAACGGTTTGAATCATCACCCTTTGAATATCTATGATGTAGCGGTTCGTCTGTGACAGTTACACTTAAATTTATAATTTCTTGTTGTAGAACATACAGTTGAAATTTTGGTTGATTCAGGTCCTCTGATAATCTTTGGATGACAATGTTTCGAGTCTTGACAGAAGTATATTGGCAGGAAGCTCGTTTGGTACTAAACGTTAAGATTTGCTTCATACAGTCCTAGATTTTTGTTGCTTCTAGTATAGCTCCCAGGACAGCGGCCAGGAGGACTGCAGCCAAGGACAAAGATACTTGGAGGCAGATGCTGGGGGAGGCTAGGGCCAGACTTGGGCTGTAGCGTCATAGTACTGAGAAGTCCATTTTAAATTGCTCTGGTCACTGCGTCGTACTGGGCTTTCTTTCTGTCTAGTTCTTTCTTTATCGGTAGTGGTTTAAAGAAAGAGATAAAATAATGTTTGCTAGTGGGAATGCTTCCTTTTCCCAGTATGTTCGAAACAATAGGACATTGATCATTTTCGTCTTCCATCGTTAGAATGATCCTGTTTGGAAAACTCAGAATTAGTTTTTTTGGCTTATGTTGATATTTTAAATTTTTGACTTATTTTGGTATCTTATGTTTTTGATACATTTCGACGTGTTAACAGTCACGTCGTTATTTTCGTTTATCAATAAGTGTTCCAGAATACCTCTGACATAATTTTTCTCCATTAGCTGTTCTGAGTAATTTTTTGTGCTTGATTTATACGTCGTAGGGACTTTCCTCGATTGGTTTCTGTTTTTGATTACTTTATCTTTATTTCCTTGTGTATGCTGATTTACCTACTATTGATAAAATTCTTTAGTTAACTCTCTGTAGTCTTTTACATAATTTCTTAGTATTTTCTCTATGTCCATATCAATTGGATATTTGTGTCGAAAGGTCGAAATTCATAATTATAATAACGTTTGAACCTTGGACTTTTGTATTTCAGTACTTCAGAGCTGAAGTATTTTTATTTAAAACTTTTTAAAACATTTTACTGTTTGTAAAAAGGATATAGTGTGCTTTTATATTTCATTTTTCGTTTAATATAAATCCCGATTTGTATTATCTATACAGCATATTTTTTATGCAAATCGACTTTCAAGCTTTGTAACATGATAATAAATTTTTAATGAAGCATCAACAAACAGTGAATATTATTAATTTTTAATATATTTCCTGTTGTATTGCGTGCATGTAATAGTTTTAGCAGCTTTCGATATATATATTAAAAAATATACTAGAAACACCACTTGCAGTCTAAATTATTTTCATAAAAGTTTAAAGCACACGCTAAGCGACAATAAATGGTAAACAATAGAGCTTGTTCGTCATTTTGTAGTTTCGAATCTGTCAGCACATGCCAATATTTTTTAAAAATTGTTTATTTACAATCCATTTTATAGATATTGTTATGATTTACTTTTTATTACTTTAATATCAATTAATCTTTATTTGATTACTCCAATTAATTATTTAATCAATTATCCAATTGTCGCAACTCATACAAAAAAATTAAGAAAGATCTCAGGGTGCCTTTTTATAATACAAAAAAAATCTCTAAATTATCTTATGTTATACTTATCTTCTCTCGTGGTTTCAGTATCTCTTAGTTGGTTCTAATCGGGAAAAATATTAGGAAAGGGAATTAAATAGAAATATAAAATAAGCATACAGATTGTCTTTTATTATCAAAATCAATACTCTAAAAATCGATCAAATTTAAAACCTGTGGACACAGCTGTCCGAATGAAATTTTTACCACTTAAATTTATTCTAGTTAAAAAACAATTTATCGGTTTGTTCCCGACGACTTTGATAAAACAAGCTAAACAAACAAATTTAGGTATTCGCAAAAATTACCTATACTTCCTATTTACTTTTTGAAATATTGGAATCTTAATTCCTATGCTTTTACTTAAAATTTTAGTTTCCGAACATAAAAATATCTTTCACATAAATTGACTGACCTTTTGCTTCACTCACTCTGATGTCTTCTCTTGACCCAAAACAGCTCTCCCTCGTTGACTATGTTAGGCCGCGTACAGAGTGGACGAGCAAAGAGCAAAGAGCAAAGAGCAAAGAGCAAAGAGCAAAGAGCAAAGCGGAGAAATCAAACTCATACTGGGAAATGGAGGTACACAGAGTGCTAGCAAAGAGCAAAGCGGCGAAACCAAACAAGTTTGATTTCTCCGCTCGCACTATTTGGTCCATGTGGTGAGACCGCTCCCGTCTGAAAAAATTTTTGATTCGGTTTCTTTGTCAATTCCTATTCAAAAATGTCGCCTTTAAACAAATCTGAAGAGCACCATGCGGAATTTTTGGGCAGAAATTGTTTAAACAATTTTATCTACTCTGTTATATTATGTGTAAGTTTTTAGTTTGTGAAAACTGTCATTCTAGATAGCAGTGCGTGAAGTGTTTAAAGTGAGCGTGAAGTAAGAATGTATTTTAAATGGGACTTACTTTTTCGCACTGTTTTTAACACACTTTCATATAATCAAATATCCTTAACTTTGGCGTTGTCATGGTGATGACATAATGAGCAATAAATTACAACAAAAGTTTTTACAGTTTTGTGGTTTGAAAGAAGTTAGAATTTTTAAATGTCAAAGTTCTAAAAATTGTAGAATAGAAATGAATTCCAGTGACGAAGAGTTACAGATTTTTTATTTGTTTATGGTAGAGTAGATAAAATATTGTATGAAACTGTGCGTGAAGTACTTTTTGCGAACTTACGCGATGTATAGCACTCGCCCCGCTGTCGCTCGTGCTCTAAATATCGCGTGCGTTCGCAAAAAGCATACTTCACGAACTGTTTCATAAATAACTATTTTTAAACAAATACAAAAGATCACGTTTTTTTGCTCCGGAACATACATTTTTAGGCATTTTGGGTTATTCTAAACAAAAAAGGTATCTTGTAATTTTTCCCAAAAATTAATAGTGTTCGAGTTATAGGCGATTTAAAATCTGAAAAATGCGAAAATACGCATTTTCGAGGCTTAAAAATTCATATTTCAATTAGTATTTTTGAGGTTGCCAGATACTTAAATTGATGATTAAACATTCAGCTTCGATTTTGAAGAGTGATCGCGTCTAACCTTAATTTATACCGTTGTTTTTTAATAGTTAAATATGCGTGTTTATCCGATTTTTTTGCCGGTGCGGCGCGCTCTATTTCAAAAATCTCCTATTTCCTCCGAAATTTATTTTTTCTAGATTTTTTGGGACATTCTGAATAAAATAAGTTTCTTGACATTTTTCTCAAAAGTTAATAGTTTTAAAGTTATAAGTTAACAAAAAACTCATTTTTGGATTTTAAATCGCTTATAACTTTAAATCTGTTAACTCTTGTGAAAAATGTCAAGAAACTTGTTTTATTTAGAAAATCCCAAAAAATCTGGAAACTCTGGTATAAATTAAGGTTAGACGCGATCACTCTTCAGAGTCTTGAAGCTCAATGTTTAAACTTCAATTTAAGTATCTGGCAACCTCAAAAATACTAATTTAAATATGAGTTTTTAGGCCTCCAAAATGCGTATTTTCGCATTTTGCAGATTTTAAATTGCCTATAACTCGAAAACTATCAATTTTTGAGAACATTTACAAGATACCTTTGTTGTTTAGAATGACCCACAAAACTTAAAAATATATGTTCCAGAGCAAAAAACGTGATCTTTTGTATTTGTTTAAAAAAATTGTTTAAACAATTTCTGCCCAAAAATTCCGCCCGGCATCCTTCAGATTTGTTTAAAAGAAATTTTAAAATATTTTTAAATAGGAATCCACAAAGAGACCGAATCGGAAATTTTTTCAGACGGGAGCGGTCTCACTACATGGACTACTGTGAGAGTAAAGAGCAAATATCCGCTCCTATCCATACTGCCGAGTGGAAAAGAACTAAACTCTCGTCTAGCGTAACTACCCGCTATTAGCACTTCTTTGCTCTTTGCTCTTTGCTCGTCCACTCTGAACGTGCACTTTTTGCTCTTTGCTCTTTGCTCTTTGCTCTTTGCGCTTTGCTCTTTGCTCTTTGCTCTTTGCTCGTCCACTCTGAACGCGGCCTTAGGCTACCTATCAAAGCCCTCTCCGTTCTCAAGCTTCAAATCTATCAGCATACCAGCACCAATTCTCCAACGAGCCAGGCCTTTCTTAACCAGTACTCGATTCAAACAGACTCCAAAAATTCTCTCCTCTCCTTCTCACAATAATATATAATCAAAGAGGTATTTCGTCTCAATTTGATCTGTCTCTCGTTCCACTCTCAGCTCTATTCTCCACTATCACACAACCACTGGTACTTGCTATCTAACTATCCACGAAAACGTTGACTGCTCTTCAGCGATGCCAATAACATAATAATCTTTTCTTTCTCAAACTGTCTCAACTTTCAAGCTTCTCTTTCACCATTTCAAATTTCCTAGCCAATCAGAAACATTTATCTCTCCACCTTCCTCTCTTTTCATTCGAACACAAACAGTCATTCTTTCAAAAATATTCCTACCATCATAATAATTACTTTCGGGGAATTCTACAACATTTACTCGGGGTAAAACAAAAAGAGATTAACATTTCAAACTTTCTTTTAAACTATTTTTCTAGAAACTAATAATTACCTCTACCTGTAGATTCTACTTTTCCCGTAATAAAAAATCTTTTTACATTATGATCCTAAACAAATCTTCCTTTCACTTTAATTATTCACAAAAGTCTTTAATTCTTCTTCGAAAAGCTCATTAAAGGGGAGGCCCACTTACATGCAAGCTAACTTCTAATAAATATTTACAAATCAATATACAGGGTGGATCAAATTTATGTGCCAGTGTTATAAAAAAATAAATTTTTTATTCTATCTTTGATTGATAGATTGATCCACAATAATATATTTTGATTCATATAGAAGTAAAAACTTCGTTTGTACAATGGTATAAAAAGTTTATTGAAAAATTATTAAAAAGTCATCCAAAAGGATTCGAAAAACGTTTTCGATCTAGATCAGATATTTATTCAGCTTAACTAATAATCTAAATTCAAAAACAACACTATTTTTAAATTCATAACCAAAAATGGACTACCTGTCTTGTCAAGTCACTTCTGTCTAATAAATAGATTGTCATCTCCTGTACTCTTGTTGGTCTGTGTCCATTAAACTGGCAAGAACCACACGTTCTTATCGAGCACTGAATCATGTTGCCCTTTGAGCACTCTTAACAAATTTATCTTTTAACATAGACTTAAAGTCGCTACTTACAGATAGATATTAGATTACTTAAGATTATTAACACATAAATCATATGTCTCGATGTCACCTATTTGATAATGATGCTAGTTTCATCTACTAAGCAGAACGTAAGTATTTGTCACATTTTTCTTTAACTAGTCATAATTTTAACCTATTCCACCATTCCAACGTGGAAATACTTCGTTCTAGGCGCTGAAGGTGATTTGATATAGATCGAAAAGGTTTTGCGAATCCTTTTGGATGACTTTTTAATAGTTTTTCAATAAACTTTTTATACCATTGTACAAACGAAATTTTTAATTGTTCTATATGATTTTTAATTATGCTATACAGCCAGCTACTGGGATTTTCCCGTTGATTTTGATATATTTTGATATTTATATTTGATATAGGAAAGATCGAAGGAAGAAGGGGAGTGCGCAGGAAGAAAATGTCATGACTCCGTAATGTCAAACAATGGACAGGACTAAGAAACATACGAGACCTAATAGATACTGCAAGGGATAGTGAAAAATGGCCAAACGTAATCGCGAACATCCATTAGTGGATTGCATAAGAAGAAAGAGAATTTTGATATTAAAGGGTAGGCGCAAAATCTTGGTCCAATTCTATTTAAACGCATTCATTTTTTACGCTGAGAACACTAGTAGGTATTTTTGAAAAATTTAATCAAAGAATGAAAGACTACATTATTACTGAGGGCCGAAGATCCCTGACAACTTATATAATGTATATTTTAATAAGTTACAGGGGTAAAAATAGGAAAGTGTGACCTTTAATTTCAAATAGAATATTTAAACAAAATTTTTGTTAATGCTAAGAACATTTGGCCCTCGGTAATAATGTTTTCTTTTATTTTGCGTTTAAATTTTTCAGACATATTTATGAGTTTTCTTTGGATTCGAAATAAATTAATGCATTTAAATAGCATTGGACCAATATTTTGCGCCTACCCCCTTAAATAAAACTCATAAATGTTAAATTTTTATAGGATTGCCAACCTACCTTGCCTACCATTGCCGACCTACCTTGATTCTATTGAAACTAAAAATTAATTTAAGGCCATCGGTACATAATTCGTAAATATTTTACGGCTATCCCTACTTTTCTGTCTATACGAGGCAAATTACCTGTAGTAAAATTTACACTGTTATGGATATGTAAACATTACTAGAATGTCATTCTACTTGAAAATATATCGTCATTAACTTAAAGAGATGGCTTTTGAATGTTCTTGGATAATTGTTATTTGTATAATTGCAAATTATCAATTCAGTTAATTAATGTGATAATTTTTTCACTAACCATATATTCAGTGATTGCAATAATTTATATGTACAACAAAAACTAATACTCAATCGAGAAAAGAGGAAAAGTGTTAAAGTGATTTTTCAATAATATATTGTTACTATGGAACGCTTACAATTTTGAAAATCTTTAACAACAACATACTTGGATCACAGTATGTATTATCCTGATGTATTCTCTGCTTGGATCTTCCACAAATAATACACAATAAATATCTTTTTATTAAGTTCACGTCTTAAATCAATTATTTATCAAATACACTATATTATTAATATTATTTAATCAACAACTCAAAATATTCCCGATGCCATGTGAAATATTTAAAATTGTCACTGATTGTCACTGTCTGACTGACAATATGCTGACAATATTCTATTCGACTGAGTGAGTTGTAAGACAAAGATAGATTTGGAAAATATTACCACTGACATTATGTTCATTTTTTTCTAATCCCGAAAAAACCAATAAATATTTTTGAAAAATTTAAACGCAGAATGAAAGACTATATTATTACAGAGGGCCCAAAGTCCCTTAGAATAAATAAAAAGTTTAGTTTGAATGAGATATTTAAAACGAAAAATCACACTAAATTTCCTCTTAGTTTTTACCCCTGTAACTTATTAAAATAAACATTATAGAAGTTCTCAGGGACTTTCGGCCCTCGCTAATAACGTAATCTTTCATTCTGCGTTTAAATTTTAAAAAAATAATTAGTATTTTTAGTAGTTTTCTCAGGATTCAAAAAAAAATAAATCCCCATTTGAATAGCATTGCAGCCGAAAATACGTACCCATCCCCTTAACAGAGAATTTTCAAAAGTGTACCAACAAGAACAATAATTGTTATAAGATAAATACAAAACTTGCAGAAGAAACTGCTATGAGACATAGTTATTGACCTTTAATATATTGAAAAATTTAGATTCGTAAAAAATTGCTTGTCAAGTATGTCAACAAATAAAGAAATATAGATGGAATTGTAATTTTTACTAACTCAAACAATATAGGGTAACGGGTACAGTGATTGGCCACTTAAGGGATTTCAAATTGAATTAAAATTGTAAATTGGTATATTTTAATGTGAAATATTTTGTGAGGGTTTTTTAATAACAATGAAACATCAAATTTTATAAAAACTCAGGTTATTATAGTAAAAATAATAATGTACATAAAAAATTAACACAAATTTAAAAACATACAAAATTACACAGTTATTGGCCATGCAAACATAGCTATTGGCATATAGAATTACAGTTATTGGCCACTCATAAAATTCCTAATTTTCTTTTTTGTTTGTGCAGTTAGGGCACACAAAACTATTTAGATTTTCAATTTCTTGTTTTTTAACACAACTACCAATATGGGAGCCTCTGACACAAAATAAACATTTTATTCCAACTTTTGATTTAGAAATATTTTAGGAACAAGAATAGCGCAATCCTGTATACAAAAGATTATTGTTTACAGATATGTTGGTGTTGTCTGATTGTTTCACCAATATATCTGACAGAATTTGTATTTTTTCATGTTCTGGATATCCCTCTGTTTCGAAAAACAACTTTCTTTTAGCCGACTCACCAGCACGTTTTTCTTTGCTGGTTTCCAAATTTGTACATTGGCTTTGGGAAGTATTCCTCAAATTTGATGAATTCTTATTGTTGGAGACATCAAAAGATACGTTATCAATTGAGGGCAGAATAGCGTTTTCCTCTACAGAATCAGGAAATTGGTTCCGTGGCGGTTCGTGGTTTTCTTTGGCGTTAATCACTTCTGGTATATGTACTCTAACTCCACTTCTCAAAGTAGTGCTTTTAATTGTATGATCAAGAAGTGTGTCTGATTTAAAAGTATTTGTATCTACAATATCACCTGTATTTAGTGTAACATTTTCTTTATTCTTCACAACATTTTGACATTTTTTGCTCTCGGAATTGGCTCTTGTGGCAATTTTTTTATTACTTTCTTCTTGGTTTCTTTATTTTATTTACCTTTATTGTTTGCTTTTGCGTCAATTCGCTTTTGTTTTCGTTCTAATTTTATTTTTTCTTGTTCGTGTTTCTCTTTAATTTTACGCCTCTCTGCATTTTGACGATCTGAAGAAGTGAGCACGAAAGGCAACCGTTCTGTTTGCTTTTTACCCTTTCTTTCTAAGGTTTTTGGCCAACAAGGAATTTGTCAATTGAGATGTCAATTTCTTTATATAATGAGTTTTCTTGATTTACTAAAGGCAGATTATCGGATGTCGATTGAATATCTAAAATCATTGTATCTTCTGTGACAATAGTATCTTTTTGTTTGGGTTTTCTCGTCTAAACTTTAATACTGCCCGGTTCCAATTTGCCTTTAATGGTTTAAATGCAGCAACATCTGCAGGCTGTATAATTCTGGTCGCATTGGGATATAATGCCACTAAAATATTTGTAACGTTGAGCATAATTCACTGGTTTGAATGGTTAAGTGAGATTTATGTCCATCAACGAACAAAATGACTGGAAATTTAGTGTTTTTTGCAACTAGGTACTTATACAAGACGTTTCCTTTTCCTATGTATTCATAGAAGTTTTCATTCTTCATCCATCCCGTATCGCTACAACCTATGCCCCATTCTCGAGGAACTGAATTTATAACATTGCTAGGAAATCGTTTGTATGGGTAAATAATCATCGGTGCTGTTATTTCTTCAGATGTTGCAAACCTAAACATAACCGTCAAAGTAACTTTGGAGTGAAGTTCTATTTGATATACATTTTTGCTTCCCTTTACAGCCAACACTCGTTTATTTTTGGGACACAAGAGGAAGCAGGTTTCATCCCCATTAAAAACACGTGAAGGGTCTTGAAGAATATCAATGTAACGTTTACGGTGTAAATATTCTTGAACACCGGTGAACCATTTTCTTATATCTTTTTCAGACACAACTGAACTTGCTGCTGTTACCGCTTCTGGAGTTCGCTCGATTAAATCTGGATGTCTCTTTAAAAAGGATCTATACCAACCTCTTCCGGGCCGATTGTCAGTAAATGGATTAGCAAGTGGATTTGCATCAAGAAAACCTTTAACCGAGTCTTGTATATTTCCACTCTTACTGGAAAACCTTTGTCTTGGCATGTTACGATCCAATTCTTTAAACGATTCTCTTCCTCCAAAGAAAGAATAGGATTGGGACCAAGGTTAGTTTTTTCATTAAATTTTTCGCTTTCCCTAAACTGCAGTGTTGCTCTTGGCACATTAAATTGTTCAGCGGCTTTCCGTTGGCTCATGCCATTTTCTATGGCCTGAAAAGCAGACTGAAGATCTTGTTCTGTATATTTTTTGTGATACGTTTTATCTTTCCGGATATTTGGCATTTTTTATTCTAAAAATAAAAATCATTTAATAGTATCTAATAATGTTATCTTCAATACGGACGTTTCAAATTTGATTCAGATTGCCCGCATTGGCATTAATTTTATAACAACTAAAATAATTGTAATTTTATAAAAACGAATCCGGACAAAAAATATATTCTTATTACATATTACAGTTATTGGCCCCCCTGTGGTTTAGTGATTGGCAGTCGGCCAACCACTAGTTATTGCCATAAAAAATAAGAAAAAATGCTTGAAATATGTTGTGTTGGGTCAAACTAAGCTAAAAGAGCCTAAATTATAATAAATATTTTAATTTAAAGTAGGTACAGTAATTGGCCGGTAGGCCAATCATTATAATGCGGACATATTTAAGATACAGTGCTTGGCAACTAAAATTTACCGCCAAAAAATTATAACCTTACTATTAAAACCACCGATAACGTAATATGTACCCCACTAAATCATCACAAAACATTAATATAAGCAGATACACAATATTATTAGCCAAGATAACTCACCTCATGAATGGCCTTCCTTAACAAATTCTTTAAAAAACTCTTAAAACTGTATGCACCTGTTAAGCTTCGAACAATACACGCTGTCACAACTAGACAATATTAACTGAGAGAGATAATGGCTAGATTAAATATATAGCAATGTTGCCGAATTGCAATGCAAATACATTTATTTCCTTATACTTTCTAAAAATCTTAATATTTCGGATTTTTGTGAAAGTGGCCAATCACTAGTGACCGGCCAACAACTGTACCCGTTACCCTACCTCACAGACAAAAATATTGCATATTTTGAAATTAACGTTTGAACTTAAATATTTTGTGCTGCCTCCAGTGTCAAGAAATATGATTCCTTTTCCGATTGCGATGTTTTAATGTATCATATAAATGGTATAATCCAATTTAATATGGGCTATACGGTGGCCAATATAATTTTTAAATTGAATCTCATCAAGGTAAGTATTCACTATTCTACCGACATAAAGACCTGCGTCACGTTGCATGACATTAACACTAATTTGTTGTCCAATATGGCTGAAAAATGGCAAAACATGATCTACTAAAATGTTTTACCACCAAAATTAACACTCTGTAAGTGGTTACATCTGCCATACCGTTCACCATGTGGAAGCAAGATTTACAAAACTTTGTCTACAGAAGAGTTGGCGAACAGTATGTCAGTTGTACCCTCATACAGAGCGTTAGTTTTGTTGGGGCGACATAGTGCTATGGAGCGGTATTGCTTTGAAAGGGCACACCGAACCCGTGAAGGTGATTAGGCGAATACCAACTACTGATATGTACATTGAAAACATTCTAGAAGATCATGTTTTGCCATTTAAATGGAATATTGGATATGACATATTTGTGCTAATCCACGTCATCATGTCGCTAGCATAGTGAATACTTACCTTGATGAGATTCAATTTAACAATTATAATATACTGGCCAGTATATAGACCAAATCAGATATAAATCCGATTATAGCATTTATGTGAATCTTTAAAACAACGCATTCGGAAAAGAAATCCTATTTCTATGATACCGGAAGTCTAAGGATAGCAGCACAAAAAATTTCATTCCACATGAATATGCAATATTTTTGTTCGTGAGTATACAGGGTGTAATAAAAATACATATCATAACTTTATTCGCATATTCTGAGACCAAAAATAGTTCGTTTGAACCTAACTTAACTTAGTACAAATGTGCACATAAAAAAAGTTACAGCCCTTTGAAGTTAGAAAATTAAAATCAATTTATCCCAATATATCGAAAACTATTAGAGCTTTTTTATTGAAAATGGACATGTGGCATTGTTATGGCTGTAGTATCTTAAGAATTTGGAAACCCCTCAAAAATTTTATGGGGGTTTTGTTCTTTTAAACCCCCCCAAACTTTTGTATACGTTCCAATTTAATTATTTTTATAGTACCATTAGTTAAACACAAAGTTTTAAAAACTTTTCTGCCTCCTAGTACTTTTTCGAAAAATCAGTTTTTATCGAGATATTTTGAATATTTGTCAAATCCACCACATATTTGTATGTGGTTAAGTACAATTATGGACACTTGGTAATGATATGAAAATTTATTTATGATTTAAATTTTTAGGTATATTTTGAACCATATTAAAAAAGAAGCCACATCTCGATAAAAGGTGCCTTATTTAAAAAATACAAAGAAGCAAAAAATTTTAAAAAGACTGTGTTTAACTAATGATACCGCAGTAATAGTTTGATTGGAATGTACACAAACATTTGAGGGGTTTAAAGGCACAAAACCCCCATAAATTTTGTATGTAAACATATTAAAAAAGAAGCCGCATCTCGATAAAAACTGCCTTATCGAAAAAATACTAAGATGCAAAAAGGTTTTGAAAATATTGAATTTAAATAATGGTACCACAATAATAAATTAATTGGCACGTATACAAAAGTTTGGGGGGGGGGTTAATGGAACAAAACCCCATAAAATTTTTAGGGGGTGCACAAATGTTACTATAATTATTCTTTAAGGTATTCCTGCCATAAGAATGCCATATGCCTATTTTCAATAAAAAATCTCTAACAGTTTTCGATATATTCGAGAAAATCGATTTTTATTTTGTAACTTCAAAGGGCTGTAACTTTTTTTTGTGTGCATATTTGTACTAAGGTAAGTTAGGTTCATTCGAACTATTTTTGTTCCCAGAATATGTACTTTAATTTATGACCTGTATTTTTGTTACTCCCTTTAATGGAATTCTAAATTCGGTAACTAAAATTTTGCAAAAATTTTTAACTCTATCTACAGGAAAATAACAATACATTATTTTTAATCAAATCAGAATTTGTATTCAGCTGACCTAACTTTAAATAATTTATCATTAAAACAATAAGGGAATTAAAGAAGTTAATTTTCTAGGTCTTAATTTTACCAGAGCCTTAAACTTGGAACTTGCATATTAACAAGCTACAACATTCCTCCCAATCTAGGTTAAATATACTTAAAAATTTAAAATATTAATAAACTTATATAAATCACTCATTAGGCTTTAACTAGATTACGGTTGCATTATATTATCACGCCGCAAACAACACTAATTAAAAAACTCAACAGTATTCAACCTACAGCTTTCAGACTGGCACTTGGTGCATTTAGAACTAGTCCCACTAATTAGTAGCTTACAATTTCTAGCTAAAGTTACCTCTAAACATAAGACGACAACAATTATCACTAAACTACATTGCCAAAATTCCAATTCAAAAACAAGCATCCTGTATCCTCTCAAATTTTCCAATTTGGCATCCTCTCTATTAAAAGACAACAAACTGTATACCTCTACTAGAAACATTAAATGCCACAAATTTTTATATGGATCAACTAAGTATATTGCTATACAGTAATGAGCGTGCTCATAACGGTCAAAGTAGCGCAAAAGATGGATAGTAATATAATACGTTATGAAGCAAAACGAGATAAAACTAGTATAAATGGGTAATTTAGCGATAGTAACTCAGAGCTGCATTTAGGTCAATTGACGCCCTAGGCAATTCTCTAGTAGCCGCCCTTCAAGCATGGGCCATTCAACCATTTTTGAAAAAAAAATTGCAAGCAGATTTTTTTATTTAAATAAGAATACATAAAAATTGTCATTCCAGTTCGATCACATCAGATTTCTTTCTTGATTTTTCTTTGGAAAAATCATCTATAATGTCGTCATAATTTATCGCCTTTGTTACATCACTGTCTATGGACAAAATCGACAAATTGTTAAGACGTTCTTACGTCATACTTGATTGGAAATTATTTTCATGACTATTTTAAATTTTTGATATTTTCGAAAATGATCTTTCAGCGGACACGTTGGTTGGCAACTGGGAGGCGCATATAAATGCGCAAAACAATATCAAAATTAGGGAAAATCTTTCAATCCCCTCTTCTTTAAATATTTAGATATATCAATTATTGGTGATTGGTGATTTTATTGTGGTATCTAAATGAACCTGTAAGTGAATGCATTCATGTATCTATTAGTGCAGTCAGTGAGGGTTTTTGGCTCCGAATTCCATCCTACTGCATCAATTTACATGATATTTTCACTGTAAGTAGGGAATAGCTCAAGAAACAAAGTCTACGCTATATCCTATGACGCTTTTAACTTTGGGGTGGTTCCCACCCGTTCTCGGGGGTGGAATTTGTTATCAAAGTCACACCGGAAGTGGCCAGAGAACCTAATTCTAAGCAATAACTGTTTTATACATTTTTTTGAAAACTCAATACTTTTTGAGTTATTCGTGGTTAAAAATTTGCCATTTTCTTTGAAAAATGACACTTTTCGGAGACTGTTTTTTTGGGAATACCATAAAAATTGTGCATCTAACGAAAAAAACTATATAAAACATTTTTATAGTTTATGAAAAATCAGAGAGATTCATTTTTTCATAAATCTTCTAGTTTTAATAAAAAAAGAGATGGTAGGTGAAAAAAGATTTTTTTTGGTGCATGCTCAAATCGGTGTATTTAACTTAAAATAACAGAGAAATTGTCGATTTTAGGGGTATAATGCTACGAATACCTTTTGTAGTGCTTGAAAAGACCTTTAAAACAAGAACTATTAAATATCGGTTACATTCAAACTAAGCGAGATATGGTGCCAAAAAACTTATGACTACCTAATGTATTTTAAGGAAAAGTGAGAAGTATATTTAACCCCTCATCCACCAGAATTTAAATGCATCGTTTTAAATGCATCGTTTTTCTTCTAGAATACCTTCTACTATAGTGTTATTTCTATATTAAAAAAGTTGGACGGGTTTAAAATGAATGGCTTTTGAAAAGAATAAGATCAAATTATAGAGCGCAATTTTAAATTGTCTTAAAAATCTTCCTTTTTCTCCATGTAATTCGAAACTGATAAGAGATACGTAAAAAACTACCTTACAAAAATGTAGGTTTTCTTTTAAGTAACAATTTTATTTTTCTTTCATTACTTTATCTCATTATCCGAGTTACATGGAGAAAAATGAAGATTTAAAAAAAATTAAAAATGCTCTCTATAATTTGATCTTTTTTTTTTTTTTCAAAAACCATACATTTTAAACCCGTCCAACGTATTGTAGAAGCAAAACGATGCATTTAAATCTGCTGGATGAGGGGTTAAAATATACATACTTCACATTTTATCTTAAATAAATTAGTCATCCTTTTTTGTTGCACCGTATCTCACCTAGTTTGAATGTAGTCGAAATTTAACAGTGCGGTCGTTTTAAAGGTCTTTTCAGGCAGTACTTACAAAATATATTGATAGCATTTTACCTTTAAAATCGACCATTTCTCTGTTTTTAAATTGAACATACCCATTTAAGCATGCACAAAAAATTTATTTTCACCTACCATATCTCTTTTTATGTTATCATTAGAAGACTTATGAAGGAACGAATCTCTTTGATTTTTCATAAGCTACAAAAATGTTTTATATAGATTTTTTCGTTAGATGCATAATTTTTAAGGTATTCGCAAAAAACAGTCCGAAAAGGCGACATTTTTGAGTGAAAATGGCAAATTTTCAACCACGAATAATCCAAAAGGATTCAGTGTAAAAAAAATTATAGAACACTGCGCCCGCCGCCTTTGCGGTGCTGCCGACGGCCCAATAATCCCTAAATTTACGACTTCTGTCCTATTTGAATGAATAGTGTTAAGAAAATGCAATTTGTTTTCTAGAAATGAATGCCCACTTATATTCCATTGATGGATGTAGGTACTATGTAGATGTGTACTTAAAAATGTTATTCGATTTTAATTTTTACATGCAAATATTTTTTGCACGGTATTTTTGCCGCCCTCTCATAATTTGCCGCCCTAGGCAACTGCCTATATTGCCTAATGGATAAAGCAGCCCTGTGTAACCTATACATATACATGGACATTATGTTGATAGTTTCCCACTTTTAGAGGCATCGGATGAGTTTCTCAACTACCACTGTGACAGTGACAGTTTTAGTTGACATACTAATCCAATAAGTCTAGGATGGGAAACTATTAATATAATAGGTATGTTCTAAACAGTCAAACTAGTCAGAAACCGTCAGCAAACAGTTGGTCAGTGAGAAAACATAATACAGTCACCATTGCTATCCCTTCTACTCGCGCTGGTCGACTATTCGCTGATGGTTTCAAACCGTTTAAAACTGATGCTAGAACAAACCTTATGTTAATTTATAGAGTTCTATCACTAAATTTCCGACCTTTACTAGTTTAGTCTCGTTTTACTTCATAAAGTATTATGTTTTCCATCTTTTGCGTTTTTTTGCTGGATATTATCGCGCTCGTCACTTTATAATATACATAGCCAATTTAAATACCAAGAAGGTATTTCTACGGTTCTATGCTCGGTATTATTTGCACATTTAAAACACTTAAAAAAAGTTTTTTTTTTTCTATTTTATTACTCAAATTGGATGACATTTAAACGTTTTTTGCCTGTCACGACGGGGAATCAATAAGCGGCAGTCAATATAAAAGAAAAGATCCTGCATGAATGGGGCATATCGGCGACACGGTTTGGGCTGTTCCGGTCTCTTTCTGGAACAACTGTTCATCAGCGTAATGAGAACTGAAATTCACTTCTGTCTGAGAACTCCCGCTGCGATTCCTATTTCTGAAACGTCATCGTTCGGAAGGATGTTGTCGACTTATTTTATGTGTGATAGATGCGGTCAGTGATGATGGTCACTTCAATCACACGGTGGCTTTTTGAAAGCTTGTTTTTTGGAAAGAGAAAATTCGATTTTAAATAAGTTTTGTAGCAAATATTTTCTCGCAACTGATTATTTGCAAGATCATAAATAAACGTTTTCAACGTGTTGCAATTTTTTTTATTATACAGGGTGTTCAGAAACTCTACCGACAAACGAAGACAGGAGATTCCTCAGATAGTTTTAAGACAATTTAACCCAATTCACCTAGTCCGAAAATGCTTCCTAAGGGAGCTAGAGCTCTTTGAAGATGGCGTCATGTAATTAGTTTTTCTTGAATACCTCCAGAACGCTTCCATTTAGAAAAACGAAAATTTGTATACTTATCTACTTTCCAGAAATGAATCGATTCCATCCATTGCGAATTTCTAGTACTGGTCATAGGCGTCCGTTTTGGGTAGAGAAACGGTTATTTTATCGCATAACTTTTTTGTCTTCAACTTTTAAGCATTTTTGATACTGGATTATTAAATTGTGAGGTATTCTAGTACTAAAAGGTACTCTTACTTTAAGTCCGTAGGACACACCGTTTTTTAGAAAAATCGATTTAAAAGTTTTTAGTTTTGGAAATTTGAAAAAAAAAATTTTAAAAAATTGAAAAATATTAAAAAGAAAACGATGCATTTTATCAACTTAAAGCAAGAGTAACTTTTAGTACTCGAATATCTCCTAATTGAATAATCTTAGTGTCAAAAATATTTAAAAATTAAAGACAATAAAGTTATGCTATAAAGTAACTGTTGACCTACCCAAAACGGACGCCTATGACCGATAATAGAAATTCACCATTAATGAAATCGATTAATCTCTTGAATATAAATAAATGTACCAGTTTTCATCTTTCGAAATAATTTTTTTTGAGTCTTCTTTTTTGAAATTCAAAGAACGAAAAATTTTCAAATCGATTTTTCTAGAAAACGGTGTATCCTATCGACTTAAAGTAAGAGTACCTTTTAGTACTAGAATACCTCACAATTTAATAATTCAGAGTCAAAAATGCTTAAAAATTAAAGGCAAAAAAGTTAGGCGATAAAATAACCGTTGCCCTACCCAAAACGGACGCCTATGACCGGTACTAGAAATTTACAATGGATGGAATCGATTCAGTTCTGATAAGTAAATACGCATACCAATTTTCGTTTTTCTAAATAGAAGCGTTCTAAAGGTATCTAAGAAAAACTAATTACATGACGCCATCTTCAAAGAGCTCTAGCTCCCTTAGGAAGCATTTTAGGACTAGGTGAATTGGGTTAAATTATCTTAAAATTATCTGAGGAATCTCCTGTCTTCGTTTGTCGGTAGAGTTTCTGGACACCCTGTATAAGTAGGCACTGTTTTTTAACACGTCATAAGAATTGAGTACTATGTTCTTTTTTGTAATTCAATACAAATATTTTTGGAGTAGTAGCTCATCTTTTATACGTCCCGTCTCTCAGAAGAGGCTGTGGATCTTCTTCTTATGATGACTATCCGTTATATTACGAATGTTGGACACTAACGTGGCTATTTTGACTTTGTTGGCTGCTACTCTAAAAAGTCTAGTAGTGGTCAAGTTAAATCATTAGCGTACGTTATGAAGTTATAATATTCTTCTTCTTCCTGGACTTTGTAACGTTACAAACGTCACATCTTTGATATTTTATTTTTAAATAATTATTTTACCTTATTTCCTTTAATATTTCATTAATCATTATCTTCTTCTATTTGGTTTATCCATTTTCCCCTTTAATAAAAATCGGTTGGCGCCCTCTTTTATTATCCTCTTTGATTATCATTTTATTATCCTTTTTTATTATCTTCTATTTACTATATCTCTTTTCATTTAAATCAATATACTGAACGTACCCTGTATACATTCTTACTCCGTAAGTATCTGTCTTAATTCGGAACATGCCCGCCACCTATGTCGCACTGCCATGAAAGTGTCACTTCATACTTCATCCCCACCAGAAGACACAAACTGGAAGGGAAAAATTAATCCTTAAAACGGCATGTAATTCCAAAATTAAATCATTTTTGTTCCATCAAATCATCTCTTGGGGTAAGCATAACATTATATTATAATTATATTTCTCCGTCTAGCAGTTTTTCTAATGTTTTTTTATCTAACCTTCAAATGTTCAACCATGTGTTTGGTTTCTATATTTCTTTTCATCTATTAATATGCACGTTTAGTAATCAAAATTTTAACTATTCTCCTCATCTTAATTCTATGTAATTTAACCTTGCCAATTACTATTTCTGAATACTATTTGGCAAAGGTACAATTTGGTTTTCTTCTTGATTGTTGATATGTGTTTTACTGTTACAGTTTTTGGGAATAAAATCTACTTTCTCCTTTTGGGAGTATAAAGCCCATCGCCGGCGATGCACCAGATGGCTGACAACATGAGACCATGACATACAGACTGCACAACCACCACCTCTAGCTGCAGGGGCCTTGGGCCGAAGATCCGTCCAGGCCTACGAGAAGTCTACAACAGCAGTACCATACGACATCAAGAAGATACCATCAGCTACCAAAAGCCATAAGTATAATCCAGAATTGTTAGTTTTTGGCAAGAATTTGAATACATTTGTTAATGCCATTTACTAAGTCATTTTATTTATATATCTTTATGAACAGTAAACATGATTAGTTAAAAATAATGTTTTGTTTGCTTCCATTCCAATTTTCATAGTTCATATCTGAGGTTAGGACAAGACGAACACACACCTGAGTGACTGAGCTAAGCTAAGGGTGTGACGATGGCTATCTTGGTTAGTTGAGGTAATATTTTCGAATATTATTTCAATTAGCTGGGTAGTCAATGGCTTATACTAGTTTCAACTTCTTTCATGCAATTTACTTTGAAGTGCCAAGTAGGTCGTATCTTTGTTCACTAAGCAATACGTGGCGGAGGGATTCTATTTAAAAAATCCACAAGGAAAAAGTTTTCCTGTAGTTGGCTGTATACCATGTGATACAAAAAAACAATAAAATCTTGTATAAAAGGTATATTTAAACACCCTCAAAAGGGCCACATCAAATTCACATAACTAGTTTTCGACTGGTTTACCAGTCATCATCAGTGCTTACGTGCAATGTACATGCTAACCACCAAGATAGTATTATACAAAAATATGTGGGGTCAAAGCCCAGTAAAAGTAGTCCGTCAAGGAAACATGGGTTTAAAATGCTACCTTAAGCCTGGATATTTAAAATATTATCTAATTTGCCCTAGGTAACATCTAAGATCTAGATATGACTTGTTCACATGTCGAAAGTGAGACGGCAAGTCACTTTCCTTTCGTAATCGAGTAGAATCTTCACTTAGTTATATCATGGTCTACTTATTTCCAAATTTTGGTGCAATATCTCAATCAAGAGCGTCGCAAAAAACCTTTTATATTTTTTATATTCACCCCCACCCCTTTGTCGGCCACACAGCGTTACGCCCCTAAAGATTTTGCTTAGTTACGTCATGACCTACTTATTCTCAAATTTTGGTGCACTATCTCGATCATGACCGTCACAAAAAAAATAATAAAAACCGCGACTTTGACCCCTCATAACTACCCTCATCCCCCATTCTGGTTTCCGGCCGTTGGGGAAAGTCATGTACACAACTAATTCAACATATCCCCGTATAGTTTTTCCATATCTATCACGCACAAAATCCGCTCCCAGCTCTTGTAACAAAAAATATCATCTTCGCATCCAAAATCTCAAACAACCGAGTATGCATCTATCTTAGTAACACCACAATCGTAGAAAATTTACTACACAATAACAAATTCGTTTCAATAAAAGGAAGCGACATGGAGATCAGAAGATTAATTATTCCTGCGAAGCAACTAGTGATATAAAATGTTTGTCCCAGTATACCAAATACTATAATCGAAGAAGAGCTCAAGAAATTGGAGCTTACTGCAGTGTCTAAAATAACATTTTTTAAAGTTGGCATGCCTGAATCTAAATATAGTCATATATTAAGCTTTAGGCGTCAAGTATTTGTTGCTCCAACAATTAGTAATCTTATCCCAAGTTCACTTCTAATATCTCACGACAATACCCCTTACAGAATTTATCTTTGCTTAGATGGTATAAATTGCTCTAAATGTAATACCAAAGGGTACAAAAACGAAAACTGCACCACTAAGTCAATTAATATACAAAATCTTGACCAGGTATCTCAATCTATGAATGCTAATATTTCTGAAACAAAAAATTATCCAATAAATCAAAAATTCATTACATCAGAGATTTCAACTGCTCATCAATCCAGTACTCCTTTGAACTCTACAACCAGCCCACCACCAAATACCTCCACCAACTCACAAAACCTATACGAATAACTATCTAATACTACCAACACAGTAACACATACTTCTGTCAAAAGACAAATTTCAACATCTCCCGAAATATTAGAGTCAGAAAATTAAAAAATAATACTTCCTGCTCCAAAGAAACCTGCACTACTCCTTACACACCAAACTACACAGAACTTTGTAATTATATTACAAAATGCTATAGGCTCAAAATTGCCTGAAAACGTAGCAAAGGATTATACAAATGACCTAGAAGGACTTAGCGCTAAATTGCAAATGGTACACGCAAACGCAAACAATCGACGCCTTAAATACAACATTCCAATGATCTTAAAAAAGATAAACGGAATAGACAACTCTTCTGTTACTGAGGAAGAAAGCGATTGTAACCCGATTCAATAAATTCTCCGGCTTGCACACACGACTTACCCACTGCTACATAATCTTTAAAGAACCACCACCAATGTGCCAAAGATGCCAAATACCTCTCACAGTTAACCATATTATTATTATAATAGTAGAATATTCAGATTACACTTCAGCGAAATCGATCTTCAAGATACTTACCAGCCTTAAAGAAGCACTAGTTACAAAATTCAACGAAGTTTTGTCTTTAAGGCAGGCAGCACATCAAAGAAACATGAAACGTAAATTACGTTTCATGGAAATAAAACACTGCTAAACAAATATACGTCCGGCCATTTATGAAACTCTCCGAAAATAAAAATGTGTCATGAGCATGAATCACACTCGTTTCATTGGTAGGCGGACTTTGAGATTTGTTTAGCAGTGTTTTATTTTCATGAAACATGTTTCACGTTTCATGTTTCATGTTTTTCGTTTCATGTTTGTTTGGTGAGCGGCTTGCCTTATAATTCATTGTAAACTGTATAATAAAATATGATTCATTTTTAAAAACTTTAAATAATTACCATATTTTTGTCATTTATATCTTTTAAAAATGCACCTTTTTTCTCTATTTTGAATCATAAATCTACCGCTAATAACCCGAGTGGTTGATGCGGATAAATAAAAATAAAAAAATATGAAAAAAAAATTTAAACGCTTTCTTTAGTTACGAGTGATTAAAATTAAAAATATTATAAAAAAATCAACTAAGAAGAAAAAAATTATAAAAAATCGAACAAATCTAACACATTCGTCAAAGAAAAGCGTGGCGCGTCTTCATCGAATAAACGGTTTTCGCTCCACGCTTTTCTTTAACGAATGTGTTAGATTTTTTCGATTTTTTATAATTTTTTTCTTCTTAGTTGATTTTTTTATAATATTTTTAATTTTAATCACTCGTAACTAAAGAAAGCGTTTCTTAATTTTTTTTTTTTTCATATTTTTTTATTTTTTACTTTTTAGTCTTACTTTTTTCAAACATTAAAAGATATCGTCATTTTTATTAAAATATGTGTATAAAACATATGAGGTATGGTATGTTAAACAGTAAATGGTTAAGTTCAATTAGTTACTACTATAAATAGCCCGGATTAACCGATAATAGTATAAAAGGCCCGGTTTCAGGTAAAATTTATTTTAGGCTTTTTTATGGGTGCACCGTCTAGTCAGTGTTAATTGCAAAAGACCAACTCTGTCTACCTCGGTGGCTTATCGCTCCGGGTGGGTCTTAACAATGGGCCAGGTCAGATAAATTTAATAATATTTACGACCGCACTAATTGAATTCAAACCATTTACTGTTGAACAAACCATACTAACAGGAAAAGTAGTCGGAATCGGCAAACAATTTGAAACTTTATTGTTTATTTATGAAGCATAACGTAAACAATTAACGTAAAGAGTGAAATTATGTATAGTTCATATACTTAGCTACAATCTGTAAAAGTTTCAAGTTTCTTCATTGTAAAAAACAAGAGAATTTAAGCATTTTCCGTTAAAATTAAAAAAAAATTATTTACTACTCGTGTATTGTTCCCGCGAATGCATATGTCTGCAAATTTTCAGTCATTTGCATAGAAGAAAAGGCAGTCATATTAACGTCTAAAGACTTGATCCAAACGATTGAACTAAAGGAAAGCGTCTAATTAATACGCCAAAACGAATTCTAATGTTAATTGTAGCACAAAACGTCTCTACCGGTGGTTTTTCTAAGACTACGATAAAAAAACGAATTTTTGGAATTCGAGTTTTGGTTGAAGTTTTATTTCGTATCGTATTGAAATTTGACACGAATAAGCGCCGATTTTTATATAAACAAATATATGAGCGTTCGAAATTTGAAACTTTATTGTTTATTTATGAAGCATGACGTAAACAATTAACGTAAAAAGTGAAAATATAGTCCAGAAAGCCACTGCGCATCCGCTAGGAAAAATATTCTAATTCAGATTTTTTGCACAATCTTACTCGAAAAGGACTCCTTTTAACAAATTTGCATGTTGCCAGGACCAGAAGATGGTCAAAAATTTTTTAAACGTTTTTTTTTGTTTTTTTCCTAAAATTATTTTTTTTGCATGGAAAAAAGTTTTTTTAGGTTTTTTCGATCATTCCAAACAGAAAAGGTCTTTAGTGACTTTTCTCTAAAAATGATAGTTTTTAACATATAAGCGATTAAAAATTGAAAAATTGCGAAATCGGCCATTTTTAACCCTCTAAAACTATGTGAAAAACTGAAAATTTGAATGTTGCCAAAGTAGGTAGATATTCTTTAAACATCGATTGATGAAATCCCGAAGAGTTTTTTGCAATACAATATTCAAAACTCCTTCGTTTTTTAATTGCTAATCAAGCGTGCGCGACACTATTTTCCACCGACAGTATGGTGCAAATGAAAGGAATAAATTCGTTATTTCGTAAACCGGCGACTTTAAGGAAAAATCCCGAAACAGGTCGATTTTTATTTTTAAGTTATGATACTGTGGCATATATTATATACTAGTGACGTCATCCGTCTGGGCGTGATGACGTAATCGATGATTTTTTTTAATGAGAATAGGGGTCGTGTGGTAGCTCATTGGAAAGGTTCTTCAATTCTCTATTCAGTAATGTAAGCATTTACATAATTATTTATACAGGGTGTCCTTCTTCTCTTTTTTTGTCAAATAATTTAATTTAATAAAAAAATTTTGGACACCCTGTATAAATATTTATGTGAATGTTTATATTACTGAATAGAGAATTGAAGAACCATTCAAACGAGCCAGCACACGATTCCTATTCTCATTTAAAAAAATCGTCGATTACGTCATCACGTCCAGATGGATGACGTCACTAGTATACCGTATATGCCACAATATCGTAACTTAAAAATAAAAATCGACCTGTTTCGGGATTTTTCCTTTAAGACGCCGGTTTACGAAATAACGAATTTATTCCTTTCATTTGCACCATACTGTCGGTGGAAAATAGTGTCGCGCACGCTTGATTAGCAAATAAATAACAAAGGAGTTTTGAATACTGTATTGCAAAAAACTCTTCGGGATTTCATCAATCAATGTTTAAAGAATATCTACCTACCTTGGTAATATTCAAATTTTCAGTTTTTCACATAGTTTTTGAGGGTTAAAAATGGCCGATTTCGCAATTTTTCAATTTTTAATCGCTTATATGTCAAAAACTATCAGTTTTAGAGAAAAGTCACTAAAGACCTTTTCTATTTGGAATGATCCAGAAAACCTAAGAAAAACTTTTTCCATGCAATAAAAATAATTTTACGAAAAAAACAAAAAAAAAAACGTTTAAAAAATTTTTGACCACTTTTTGGTCCTGGCAACATGCAAATTTGTTAAAAGGAGTCCTTTTTGAGTAAGATTGTGTAAAAAATCTGAATTAGAATATTTTTCCTAGCGGATGCGCAGTGGCTTTCTGGACTAATATGTATATTTCATATTATTAGCTACAATCTGTAAAAGTTTTCTACATTGTAAAAAAACAAGAGAACTTAAGCATTTTCCATTAAAATCGTTTTTTTTTTTAGTTAACAATTAATAAACATAAAAAAACAAATTTTATTGACTATTCGTGTATTGTTCCCGCGAAGGCATATGTCTGCAAATTTTCATTCATTTGCATTGGAGAAAGGGCAGGCAAATTAACATCTAAAGATTTGACGCAATCTATTAAACTAAAGAAAAGCGTTTAATAAAAAAAAACTTTACATCATTCAGTATTACACTGTTTCCAAATGACTATTAGTGTAATTTTGTGCTTCGATTATATTTGCATTGCCAATTTAGAATTAAATTGTCAATTTAAACGTTAACTAAATCTTCTTCTTGTAGTGCCTATCTGTTTCGGATATTGGCGATCATCATGGCAATCAGATTCCGCGTTTTCCTTCTACATTTCTTTGCAAGATTAGTTGCAGCATTCCATGTCTTCTCGTTGTTCGTCATGATGTGACCGAGGTATTCGATGTTGGCTGTTTTTGTTGTGGTTAACAGCTCTTTTCTTTTTGCATTCCTAACAAAACACCATAATTAGTAACAAGGTCGGCATAAGACATCTTTAGGATTCGATAATAAAGCCATATTTCGAAAGTGGTTTTTCTCAATTTTCCTCAATTTTTTTGCAGGTTGCGTCTTTGGGAATCCATAACGCAACTCCGGACAACAGTATAGGAAAGATAACATCGTAGTAACCTAATTTGTATGGATATTGATAAATATTGACATTTAAGTAGCTTAACCGTTTTTAGAAATGAAGATCTTGCTTTCTCTATGCTACATTAATTTGATTTTTAGGAAATTGTCCCAATTTTCATTGATGTTCGTACCAAGATAGATGTAAAATAGATATAGATATAGATATAGATGTAAAATATTTAAAAGGCCATTAAAAAATAACGGTTAGTGAGAGAAAAGTGAAAATTTAGGGTTGTATGTATCTTTACGTTCCACATCATATGCAATTAAAAAAAAAGAGTTTGTCTGAAAAAATAGAAATAAATATAAGGGTGGCAAGCCCCCTTAAGACGCACGGGTATGAAATATAGATAACGACCCACTCCCGGTCCGGTCGAGTACACTTGCAAACTTTCATAAAAATCGGTCAAGTCGTTTCGGAGGAGTATGGCAACAAACACTGTAAAAAGAGCATTTTATACATATAGCTGTAAAAATTTTGGTGGCTAATAAAATGACAATATAAAACCGTATAAACCTTCCCTGAAATTCCACAAATAATTCAACATCAAAATTAGCCAAATCGGTCTACACATTCTCGAGTTTTAGCGAGACTAACGCACAGCAATAGATTTTTATATATAAGATGCATAATTTTAGATGGCTATTAAAAAATAACGGTCGAAGATAGAAAAGTGAAAATTTAGGGTTGTATTTACCTTTGCCTTCCACATCACATAAAATTAAGAAAAAACAGTTTGATCAAAAAAATAAAAAAATATTTTAGGGGGGCAGCCCCCGTTACGACGTACGGATATGGAAAATACATAACAACCTATTCTCGGTCCTGTCAAATACACGCGGAAAATTTCATAAAAATCTATTCAGTCGTTCTCGAGTTATGTGTTGGTAACTGTCACGACCTTCTTTTGTTTATATAGATGTAAAATATTTAAATGGCCATTAAAAAATAACGGTTAGTGATAGAGAAGTGAAAATTTAGGGTTGTATGTATCTTTACGTTCCACATCATATGCAATTAAAAAAAAGAGTTTGTCTGAAAAAATAGAAATAAATATAAGGGTGGCAAGCCCCCTTAAGACGCACGGGTATGAAATATAGATAACGACCCACTCCCGGTCCGGTCGAGTACATTTGCAAACTTTCATAAAAATCGGTCAAGTCGTTTCGGAGGAGTATGGCAACAAACACTGTAAAAAGAGCATTTTATACATATAGCTGTAAAAATTTTGGTGGCTAATAAAATGACAATATAAAACCGTATAAACCTTCCCTGAACTTCCACAAATAATTCAACATCAAAATTAGCCAAATCGGTCCACACATTCTCGAGTTTTAGCGAGACTAACGCACAGCAATAGATTTTTATATATAAGATGCAAAACGTTAGATGGCTATTAAAAAATAACGGTCGAAGATAGAAAAGTGAAAATTTAGGGTTGTATTTACCTTTGCCCTCCACATCACATAAAATTAAGAAAAAACAGTTTGATCAAAAAAATAAAAAAATATTTTAGGGGGGCAGCCCCCGTTACGACGTACGGATATGGAAAATACATAACAACCTATTCTCGGTCCGGTCAAATACACGCGGAAAATTTCATAAAAATCTATTCAGTCGTTCTCGAGTTATGTGTTGGTAACTGTCACGACCTTCTTTTGTTTATATAGATGTAAAATATTTAAATGGCCATTAAAAAATAACGGTTAGTGATAGAAAAGTGAAAATTTAGGGTTGTATGTATCTTTACGTTCCACATCATATGCAATTAAAAAAAAAAGAGTTTGTCTGAAAAAATAGAAATAAATATAAGGGTGGCAAGCCCCCTTAAGACGCACGGGTATGAAATATAGATAACGACCCACTCCCGGTCCGGTCGAGTACACTTGCAAACTTTCATAAAAATCGGTCAAGTCGTTTCGGAGGAGTATGGCAACAAACACTGTAAAAAGAGCATTTTATACATATAGCTGTAAAAATTTTGGTGGCTAATAAAATGACAATATAAAACCGTATAAACCTTCCCTGAACTTCCACAAATAATTCAACATCAAAATTAGCCAAATCGGTCCACACATTCTCGAGTTTTAGCGAGACTAACGCACAGCAATAGATTTTTATATATAAGATTTACGTTCCGGTTAACCCGATTTCGGTTGACAGGGGTTCTACTGTATTTGGTACTTTTTAAAATGTCGTCCAAATGGATTGCAAAACGTTTTCAATCTGATTCAGATCATTCTCAGTGCGTAGAATGAAGTATTTTAACGTTAGATTGAAACTAAAATATTAGTACTATCCTAGTAAAAAAATGTACTAGCATCAAAACCATTAACATCGACTTGGAGCCGCTTTACTTTATATTCTTCATTTAATATTCTTCACTTGCATTTTTGAACTTTTGAATATCGTAATTTTTTTATTTTTTCAATTTTAAATTGTTTTTAACTGGAAAACGATCAACTTCGATCAACGAGAGAAAAATTTCAACAGACCTTTTTTCTTTAGAACGAACCAATAAATCTGAAATACCTATTAATAAAATTTTATCGAGCACCCCTTGTTTTAATAATTGTCAGTACAATGATGAGCTCGCTAATAATCGGCAAAATAACACAAGAGATGGAAAACATGATATATTTTGAAATAAAAAGAGAAAAAACTATAGTAGAGGTGAAAAATATCAATTTAAGCGTATAAATTAACTTACATTATATAGCCGTGACACTCTTTAGACATCCGTGACAGGAGTATTTTATAAAATTCTCCTGTCACAGTGACAGTTGTCATACTCCTCCGATACGTTAAGGGTCGGTTGTTCGAAAGCTAATCGACAATGATCATTATCAAATATTTAATTACTGTCACCAACTGTCAATGTCAACTTTGGGTTGCTGAAAACATAATATGAAATTACTTAATCAATTATGTTAATAATTGTTATGTTAATTGATTAACTAATATCATAATTTTAATTAATTATGTTTTCAGCAACCCAATAAAAGTTGATATTGACAGTTTTAGTGACAGTAATTAAATATTTGATAGTGATCATTGTTGATTAGCGTTCGAACAACCGGCCCTTAAAGGTGGAAAACTATGTAATTGAATGTTAATTTATACGGTTATATCGATAATTTCCACCTGTACAAGTTTCTTTTTTTACTTCACAATGTTTTTCATTTTTTGCGTTATTTTGCCGGTTATTAACGCGCTCATCACTGTATACTAAATTGCATAACATGTAATTTAGTATATTGGATATTATCCAATAATATTTTTTTTTTTTCGTTAAACAGATCGGTTCAGATCGACACTATATCGGATTCTCTACTTTAATGTAAGTTAAGATAAATCAGTTCATCTTCTAGTAACTGTAATTATATTACATAATATTTTAGGAATTTCATTATAATAATATCTCTCCTGCAAGGATAATTGTATTTGCGGTCGGTAATAAAAACAATAAAAACAACGCTTTTACCTGCTTTAAACATAAAACAACTCCGCATAATTCGTGTTTGTTATGCGGCAGACTCAAATCTGACCATTTAAATCATTTACGTGTGGCGTAATTTTTCCATTCATGCACCCATGAGATTTTGTGTAGGCTGATGCAAAATACTTTTCAGGAAAAAGCTTATTTAGTCGCTCTGGTGTTAATAATCCTGATTTATATGACTGGAGCGTCAGGATGTGCGGTGAAGAGGACGAGTAAGCAATACCTAGGCTGATGTTTTGGGGGATTCCTCGTTGGGGAATTTTTATGATTTGGAAAAGCAGATTTGGGTTTGGTGGTGACAAAAATATATGACCATGAGCAAAATTTACGATTAATAACACAATAATATGTAGTTAATTATTTAAATGAAGAATAAGTTGAGCACTGATAGAATTTTATGATATAATGAATTTCAGACTTTAATAAATAATTTTTTTCTATGGATGCTTTACAATGTACAACTTCTCTCACTACTTACATACATTCAAAATGAACAATTTCTCAAGCACTGAGAAAAGATGGCCGTTGAAATGAGAAATATTTTTTCTCACGTGTTCTCCGCCAATTTGCGTACATATATGAGCGCCGTTTCCGTGGTAACATGCACAATACAAACACAAATTTTTGTCAAACAAAATGTGTTGAACAAAACTTACCAAGAGTTCCCTTCTAAAACTGTTCAAAAATAACTCTGAATTATAATTTTGAATCAATAAAGTATATAAATATTAAGAATATTAGATACCTACATATGTATATACGTATTTTATTTCAATTTAGGCATATAATATACCTAACAGCAATTAAATTATTTAATTTTGAAGTTTGAACTCTAGACAAAAACGCATCCATAGAAAAAGTACAGTGTACAACACGTGAGAAAATGATATATTCCTCCCTCACTTGATTTGCGGCACTCGCCTCGTGCTGCATTCGTGACAAATATGTCTTTTTTCTCACTTGTACAATATACTATTTCTACAACCATTTAATAACATGCTCATAATTCACTATTTTCGAATAGATAATAACACCGTGAGTAATAGCTTATTACTCACGGGTTTAATTAATCAAGTGATGTATGACTAGTGACAGATATTAACTTCGAAGCACACTGTCATTACCTAACATGAGCTTGCGTGCTATTACGTTGCAATTTTATATTTCGTTGCATTGGAATAACAAAGTTCTATCTGCCTCAGGTGCCATTTTTAGTTATGTTTAAAGTTTTAAAGTTTCTATGTTTTATTATGTATTTATTTTACTATTATCGCCACCTGTAGGTATGTGTTAACGATGTAAATTAAAAAAAAATAATATATTTTTATTAACCGCAAAACGTTATTTCAATAGTTAATACAAAGGAGTTCTGATTTGAGAAATGATTTAAACTTATTTAATAAAGGTTTATTTCCACATATACACTTGTTTAACAATAATTATTGTATAATAAAACAACTTGAAGTTATTTGATAAAGTCTTATTGTTAACTTAAAAACACTTTTAGTTCTTGCAGATAGGATTTTGTGTACTTAGTTGACTGTTTTTTATGTCAGTTAGAACCTTGTAAACTTATCAATATTTAAAATTCTCTCAGATAGAACCTTGTAACTTACGTATTTCAGCCACCTGTCAATATATGTCGGTGCTAGTATCATATTAAGGTGAAGAACTCAAATGAAACCAAGTTACATAAAAATCTCAGTTTAGACAAAATTGCAGATAGAACCTTGTCATTCTGACGCAACTATTTGATTCTCTAACAGAAATATACCAAAAAAGTGTTTATCTTTATACGAATAACCCTCACTATCTAAATCTAAGCACTTATCTGTAACAAAACGGAATCCAGGCCGTAGAAGAATGTCGTGGATGCGGAATTTGAGAGAGTGGTTTGGCTGCACCACTAATGAACTTTTTAGGTCAGAAGACTAAGTTTTCACTCTAATGGCATATAACATATCCCACCAGAATGAAAACAATGGGAACCTTCTCTGGTTACACCTCCGAGGCTTCTACAATTTGCAAGCCATACGGATGCTGAGACTAAGGAAGATGAGGGAATTCTACAATTTACAATTCACGTCACATCTGCTCAGCGCGGTAAAGTTCCAACGAGACTGGTTCCCTCCATACTCCACACAGAGTAAATGTAAATCAAAAATGAATAACCATTTTCAAGTTCGTTGCAAAACGAAAATACAGCCGAACCATATTCCAGTCCAATCAGAGAGTGCCGCAAGCACCTCTACCGGTTTCGAAACTTATTAGTCTCTCATCAGGAGGCACATATGCTGCTCTCCCCGATCCAACCAAAACAAACCCCAGCGTGCAGTCCCGAATTGCAACGAACGAAATGGCATAGATGCCCTAGCGGCAACTGCTAGCAAAAGACTAAGTTTTCACTCTAATGGCATATAACATATCCCACCAGAATGAAAACAATGGGAACCTTCTCTGGTTACACCTCCGAGGCTTCTACAGTTTGCAAGCCATACGGATGCTGAGACTAAGGAAGATGAGGGAATTCTACAATTTACAATTCACGTCACATCTGCTCAGCGCGGTAAAGTTCCAACGAGACTGGTTCCCTCCATACTCCACACAGAGTAAATGTAAATCAAAAATGAATAACCATTTTCAAGTTCGTTGCAAAACGAAAATACAGCCGAACCATATTCCAGTCCAATCAGAGAGTGCCGCAAGCACCTCTACCGGTTTCGAAACTTATTAGTCTCTCATCAGGAGGCACATATGCTGCTCTCCCCGATCCAACCAAAACAAACCCCAGCGTGCAGTTCCGAATTGCAACGAACGAAATGGCATAGATGCCCTAGCGGCAACTGCTAGCAAAAGACTAAGTTTTCACTCTAATGGCATATAACATATCCCACCAGAATGAAAACAATGGGAACCTTCTCTGGTTACACCTCCGAGGCTTCTACAATTTGCAAGCCATACGGATGCTGAGACTAAGGAAGATGAGGGAATTCTACAATTTACAATTCACGTCACATCTACTCAGCGCGGTAAAGTTCCAACGAGACTGGTTCCCTCCATACTCCACACAGAGTAAATGTAAATCAAAAATGAATAACCATTTTCAAGTTCGTTGCAAAACGAAAATACAGCCGAACCATATTCCAGTCCAATCAGAGAGTGCCGCAAGCACCTCTACCGGTTTCGAAACTTATTAGTCTCTCATCAGGAGGCACATATGCTGCTCTCCCCGATCCAACCAAAACAAACCCCAGCGTGCAGTCCCGAATTGCAACGAACGAAATGGCATAGATGCCCTAGCGGCAACTGCTAGCAAAAGACTAAGTTTTCACTCTAATGGCATATAACATATCCCACCAGAATGAAAACAATGGGAACCTTCTCTGGTTACACCTCCGAGGCTTCTACAATTTGCAAGCCATACGCTAGGGCATCTATGCCATTTCGTTCGTTGCAATTCGGGACTGCACGCTGGGGTTTGTTTTGGTTGGATCGGGGAGAGCAGCATATGTGCCTCCTGATGAGAGACTAATAAGTTTGCAAACCGGTAGAGGTGCTTGCGGCACTCTCTGATTGGACTGGAATATGGTTCGGCTGTATTTTCGTTTTGCAACGAACTTGAAAATGGTTATTCATTTTTGATTTACATTTACTCTGTGTGGAGTATGGAGGGAACCAGTCTCGTTGGAACTTTACCGCGCTGAGCAGATGTGACGTGAATTGTAAATTGTAGAATTCCCTCATCTTCCTTAGTCTCAGCATCCGTATGGCTTGCAAATTGTAGAAGCCTCGGAGGTGTAACCAGAGAAGGTTCCCATTGTTTTCATTCTGGTGGGATATGTTATATGCCATTAGAGTGAAAACTTAGTCTTTTGCTAGCAGTTGCCGCTAGGGCATCTATGCCATTTCGTTCGTTGCAATTCGGGACTGCACGCTGGGGTTTGTTTTGGTTGGATCGGGGAGAGCAGCATATGTGCCTCCTGATGAGAGACTAATAAGTTTCGAAACCGGTAGAGGTGCTTGCGGCACTCTCTGATTGGACTGGAATATGGTTCGGCTGTATTTTCGTTTTGCAACGAACTTGAAAATGGTTATTCATTTTTGATTTACATTTACTCTGTGTGGAGTATGGAGGGAACCAGTCTCGTTGGAACTTTACCGCGCTGAGCAGATGTGACGTGAATTGTAAATTGTAGAATTCCCTCATCTTCCTTAGTCTCAGCATCCGTATGGCTTGCAAATTGTAGAAGCCTCGGAGGTGTAACCAGAGAAGGTTCCCATTGTTTTCATTCTGGTGGGATATGTTATATGCCATTAGAGTGAAAACTTAGTCTTTTGCTAGCAGTTGCCGCTAGGGCATCTATGCCATTTCGTTCGTTGCAATTCGGGACTGCACGCTGGGGTTTGTTTTGGTTGGATCGGGGAGAGCAGCATATGTGCCTCCTGATGAGAGACTAATAAGTTTCGAAACCGGTAGAGGTGTTTGCGGCACTCTCTGATTGGACTGGAATATGGTTCGGCTGTATTTTCGTTTTGCAACGAACTTGAAAATGGTTATTCATTTTTTTTAGGTCAGCTGTAAACAAAATCAGGGTAGCCTTGATGATTTCCAATCTCCGATAGGAGTGGCACAAGAAGAAGAAGATCTGTAACAATATTCAGATAAGTGTACCAGTTAGCGACCGCGTCCTAATAATTGACCACTTTTCATGTTTTCCGTTATTATTAAGGAATTTTCTGACGAGTTGCGCCATTTGTGACAAATTTCTTGCACTCGAACTTCTATAACGGCTATTCCCGCCAATTCTTATATCGAGAAAAATATGCCTACGTCATTTTAACACGTTAACGGACAGTGCGTCAAATATATAAGCAAGTGTTGTGACACTATATGTATTTTGCGAAGTAGAACAGGGAAAAATGCAACGTCTATAGACGTCTTTGAAATACCTCTAAATAATGGTAAGTTTCATTGTATAAAATTAAACGTAACTCGACAGTTTCTTGCCGTCAATCACTGGGTCCGCTGAATTGCGAATGTTTTGGTTAAAGTTGGTTTTCAGTATCTCATTTTACGGGACCTGTTATTGATCTATACTATAAGAACAATAAAAATGCACTAGAAATAAACAAACCAATACACGTACCGGGTGTCCCAATAAGAATGGCTCTCGGCCATATCTCAGGAACCGTTTAAAGTAGAGCTTTGAAATAAAAAATTTTATAACAAAAGTTGCCTCAGAAAAAGCCTGGAAATTATTTTCATAATTGTGGGTCCACCGCTAGAGGGCGTAATTGAATATCAAAAATAAAAAAATCTAAATTTTACAAAATTTTCCTAATAAAGGGGCACTGGAAATCCGATTATTGTATTCTTCATCAAATTCTGCGCATATTTGATTTAACAAGTTTAACTCTACCTTTGCAAATAAGAGGTGGGGGTGAGTGGGAACCTTGTTATGAAAAAATGGCTGTAAGTCCGGTTCTGCTAAATCAAATTTTGAAAACTGGGTCTTGTTGAAGACAGATCTTTTTCTTCAATGTAAGCGTGATAATTTTGAACCATCCTAATAAGTAATAAGCCAGGTGGGAGGCGTTATTTAATTTTTTTCAGAAATCTAGTTTTCTTTGGAAAATATTAAATACAAGTATGCATTTTTAATCATACTTTATAAAATTAGATTAAATTAGCAATAAAATAGCGAAAACCGCATGTCAATATTTTTTCTATCTCAAGATATCTCGAGAAACGTGTAAATTTTATACATAACTGTTACTATCACCGGTAAACTAAGTTAATGAAAAGTAGTGTGCTGTGTAAAAAACAAAATAACATTTTCCAGGTGTCAACGTATAAAAATATAATTAATTAAAACAACAATATAAAGAGAAGCAATACTATTAAAATTAAATATAACACAGAACAAAAAGAACTACTTAGTGACGACCTAAATATTCAAATTGTTGCCCATCATACACTACTCTAGAATACATTATCCAGAGAATACTAAACGCCATTCAAAGCATATCGAGAGCAGAAATTGAGACTGCTGTTCAACCTACTCTTGAAAGAGTAAATGTTTGCAACAAAAATGATGGGCAAAAATTTGAACGTTTATGTCATCACTAGATAGTTGTTTTTATTTCTTTGTAATAGGGCTTTTCAACGCTTCTCATTTGTTTCGAGCCTCTGTCATATGCCGTATAATCCGTGTATAATATTAACAAGAATAAAAAACCGCTAAACGCCGTAAAAATGAGTGGCGCATAAAATATTTCAGCTACAAAAGATCTGATATGAATGTTACGTGGCGCGAAAATGGATTTTCATTTGATGCAAAACAAAATTCTAGTTTTATTTTAAAATATTTTTTCATAATATTTGCTAAATTTGAAGTAAACGCGCCACAAAAGAGTAACTTTGATACAGTTTGAATTTTGAAACTTTTTTGTTGCGCGTTTACTTCAAATTTAGCAAATATTATGGAAAAATATTTTAAAATAAAATTAGAATTTTGTTTTGCATCAAATGAAAATCCATTTTCGCGCCACGTAACATTCATATCAGATCTTTTGTAGCTGGAATATTTTATGCGCCACTCATTTTTACGGCGTTTAGCGGTTTTTTATTCTTGTATCAGGAGTTTTTCAAAGTTATTTATAAATTGAGTGTATGAAGTTGAATGCAATGTTCCTCTATTACACGTCAAGCTTTATAAATAGTCACCTTTGTTGCATTATCTACCAAATGATCTAGTGTCCATCGAATGTACACTAGATTATTTTCTATTCGAAATAGATTGAAAAAAAAATATTGACATGGCCGGTAAATGAAGTCGGATTGCCCGTTGCCAGATCAAATTTAGCGTCGTAACCACTACTACATAAACCATTTGGGGAATAATCATTAATTAGATTATACTTTTGTAGCTTAATAACTTCAAAACGGCTTCACCGATTTTGATCAGTAAACATGAGTTTGAAACGTATTGACCAGTGGTATCTGATGGATCTAAGGTCAAGTATGATAACTGAAGCTATTACAGGAATTATTGAGCTTGAGAAACCGTTTTTCCCACAGGAAATAAATTTTATCATATTTATGAAGCCTATAACCTAAAAATTCGAATTTTCCTGGATATGAGGTATACACCGTTAGATTCGTCTTGAGTCTTTCTACAAACGCTAAGTTATTGGCGCAATTCGTAGGTTGAAATGTTGAATAATTGTCGAAAAACCAAAATTTTTAAAGTTTAGTTTTTCAGTTTTTCGGCTTTACTGAGCCGTGTGTATGTCTGATCCTGACTGCTTAGACATCATTTGAAAGCTTAAGTCAACACTATTGATTTGATGTATTTGCGGTTCTCCTGCCCCTTCTTGATCCGAATATATATACCCCCAAAAAATATGCTGTTTTGTACCTACCAAGTCCTGTAGCTGGCTTATGGGTGGTCAAAAGTCACAAGCTACACCGGTTCTAAATCGGCCTTAAACACAGAGAAAAATATCAAATCGGTTTAACTTTCAAACACACATACATACATATCCACAAACATTTTCCCTTTTTTAAATAAAAATTGAGTCACGTTTCTAAGCTCTATAACTTTTGAATGGTATAACCGATTTTCAAAATTAGACATGCGTTGGAAAGGTAACGATCAGTTCTATTAGAAGCCGCAAAGCTTGGACTTAAATTTTTAAACTTTTTGGGAGTTTTGGGGACGAGAACGAAAAACAGACCCTAAATAGGAAGGGCCGTAAAATCTACATCCTTGGACCAAAATCGATGGTTGACCTATAAATAGGTCTTTTTCTGAACTTTAAGATGGGAGTTCGCCCAATTTTCAATTCAGTCAGATTTAGAAAATCGAAAATTTTGTGTATATATAGTGTCGCGTGTAGGGGGGTGTGGGTGTGCGCCACTGGCGAGAACTACCGTTCTCTGGTAATGTTCAAAATTAGACATGCGTTGGAAAGGTAATGATCAGTACTGTTAGAAGCCGCAAAGGTCGGACTTAAATTTTCGTAGTTTTTGGGAGTTTTGGGGACCAGAACGAAAAACAGACCCTAAATAGGAAGGGCCGTAAAATCGACACTCTTGGACCAAACTGGATAGTTGACATATGAATGGGTGAGTCTTTTTCTGAACTTGAAGATGTGAGTTGGCACAATTTTCAATTCAGTTAGATTTAGAAAATTGAAAATTTCGTGTATATAATAGTGTCGCATGTAGGGGGGTGTATTTCTGCGCCACTGGCGAGAACTGCCGTTATCTGGTAATCTTTTCGATATAAAACTAACAGCTTCGATAACTAATAAATCGAAAACTATTAATTTTATCAAAAAAATGTATAATGAACATTTTTTGCTTATAATTAATATTTTTACCAGCATTTGCGGTCAAAATATAAAAAAAATTTCCACCCTCGAGATGAGGTGGCAACCACCCCATGGTAAAAGCGTATTTCGGCATCATATAGATTTTGATCCTTGGGCCACTACTTATTGTCAAATTTTCAAGCAAATCTATCCATTCTGTAAAAATTGCGAAGTGAAAAATTTCAGTTCCTGGACTAATTATACTTTTGGAGCTCTATAACTTTTGAACGGCTTACCTGATGTTGATCACTAAACATGAATTTGAAACATATTGACAAGTAGTATCTGATGCATCCAAGATCAAGTATAATAACTGAACGTATTACAGGAATTATTGAGCTTGAAAAACCGTTTTTCCCATAAGAAATAGATTTGATCATACTTATGAAGCCTATAACTTAAAAATTCGAATTTTTCCAGATATAAGGTATAAACTGTTTGACGCGTCCTGAGTCCTTCTACAAACGCTCAGTTATTGGCGCAATTCGTAGGTTGAAATTTTGAGTAATTGTCGAAAAACTAAAATTTTCAAAGTTTAATTTTTCAGTTTTTTGGCTATGGTGAGCAGTGTGTATGTCTCAGCTTGATCGCTTAAGCGCCATTTGAAAGCTTAACTCAACCCTATTGATTTGGTGTATTTGCGGTTTTCCTGTCTTTCCTTAAACCTAAGATATATACGCCCAAAAAATATGCTATTTTGTATGTACCTAGCCCTCTAGCTGACTTACGGGTAGTCAGAAATCAAAAATTAGACCGGTTCTGAATCGGCCCTCACACCCTCTTGAAACACAGAAAAAAAAATTCAAATCGGTTTAACTTTTCCACACACATACATACATACATACTGTTATATTTCTATTTGATATGAAAATTAAATTTTGATAATTATAAACAGAATTCAATTTAATATAAAATATTTTCAATTTTCTCAACCACGGGCATATAAATTTAGAACAACCTGTATACAACAAATTGTTATATTTAATTTTAAGAAGTGATTAGAAGAAGCATACGAAACTCGGGACAATGCGCTTAGAATAAACAAAGTGAATGGCGCGTACCATTATCGTTGTTCGCGGAAGGTTCGATCATTAGCCTATGCTAAATAATAAGACTCAAGTGAAATCGATAATAGGTCATTATCGTTGTTCGCGGAAGGTTCGATCATTAGCCTATGCTAAATAAGACTCAGTTGAAGTAGATAATAGGTCATTAAATTTTGTAAATAGTAGAAAGTAATTTTAGAATGGGAATTAACTATTTTTTTTGGAAATCCATTAAGCATATTTAGAAAGATTAAAAATTGGTTTTGAGGAATACTGCGAATGAGAGTTGGTGGTGGAAGGTTGATTTGTGAATCTGGAAGGGATATTTAGAAAGTAGGGGAATGAATGAAAAAGATAGATCAGAATGTTAGAAGCTGTCGAGAAGTGAAGTCCAGTAGTAGACGGTAGTGTACGGAGAGTGAGAAAGCCGGTGTAGTTCCGTGAGTGTGGAGTATCTATCGTGGAACGAGAGGTAGACCAGGTTGAGAGTAAAAGAACCTCCTTGAGCCAAGAGTGTCCCGGTAGCTGATTGCAGTTTCAAAAAAGGTAGAATACACCATCACGACAGAAACAGGTACGAGAGCTATACGAGCTAGTTTTCAAAGGAGAACATTACTGAAAGCCAGGACGAGGTTTTGATCGCAGCCAAGGATAGCAGGGAACGGGTCTTGTGTGAAGACATTCTCAGTTCACCAGAAAAAGGTCAGTCTCATTTGTTTGGACATGAATGTATGGGGTTTTCATATTAAATACCACATTATAAATTGAAGAACATAATAAATAATATCAGAAAAGCTTCATCAAACTTAAATAGAATTGTTGCTAATAAATCCTAATAGTTAAATGTTAATAAAAACTTTCAATTGGAAACCAAAAGGAAATAAGATTCCCATTTGTAAATGTTATGTTTAAGAAAAATAAGATCTAGCAAATATTAAGCAGTGATTGCCATTTAAATAAAATAAACAATATTTTGATTATAATTGTAACCCATATGTGTGTATTATTTTACTCTTTTCTTTCCTATCCCGATTAGGAACCATTGAGAAATACTTAGAAGCCACGAGAGTAAGTAATTAATTTTATAATTCGCCCTGAGATTGAAAACATATTGATATGTGATCTGGTAAATTAATTAGATTATTATTAATGCATTGATTAAATTAAATGACATATAAGAATATTATCTCATATCAATAATCAAGGTCTGTGATCAAGATCACATCAATACATACATACATATCCACAAACATTTTCCATTTTTTAAATAAAAATTGAGTCATATTTCTGAGCTCGATTACTTTTGAATGGTATAACCGATTTTCAAAATTAAACATGCCTTGGAAAGGCAATGATCTGTGCTATCAGAAGCCGCAAAGGTCGGGCTTAAATTTTTGAAATTTTTTGGAGTTTTGGGGACGAGAACGAAAAACAGGCTTTAAATGGGAAGGGCCGTAAAATCCACACCCTTGGACCAAAATAAAGAAGTAACATATGGATGGACGAGTCTTTTCCTAAACTTTAAGATGGGATTTCGCCCAATTTTCAATTCAGTCAGGTTTAGAAAATCGAAAATTTCGTGTATATACATATAGTGTCGCATGTAGGGTTGTTGTGCGCCACTGGTGAGAACTGCCGTTCTCTGTGGATATACGAGATATGAACGAGGCTCAAAACAAATGAGAAGTGTTGAAAAGACCTAATATACGTTGAGAGCTGGAAAATGTTTCTTTGTTGTTTCCATAGCACACTACTTTTAATGAATTATTTCGTCTACCGGTGACAGTAACAGTTATGTTTTTAAATTTACACGTTTTGTAAGATATCTCGAGATAGAAAAAAGGTATTAACATGCGGTTTTCGCTATTCTGTTGCTAATTTTGTCTAATTTTGTAATATGGTATTAAAAATGCATGTTTGTATTTAATATTTTCCAAGGAACACTAGATTTCTGAAAAAAAATAAATAACGCCTTCTAGCTGGCATATTACTCAGTAAGTTGGTTCGAAATCATAACTTTTACATTGATGAAAAAGATCTATCTTCAACAAGACCAAGTTTGCAAAATTTAATTAAGCAGAACCGGACTCACAGCCAGTTTTTCATAACAAGGTTCCCACTCACCCCCACCTCTTATTTCCAAAGGTAGACTTAAACTTGTCAAATCAAGTATGCGTAGAATTTTATGAAGAATACGACGATCGGATTTACTGTGCCCCTTTCATTAGGAAAATTTTGTAAAATTTAGATTTTTTAATTTTTGATATTCAATTACGCCCTCTAGCGGTGGTCCCACAATTATGAAAATAATTTCCAGGCTTTTCCTGAGGCAACTTTTGTTATAAAATTTTTTATTTCAAAGCTCTACTATAAACGGTTCCTGAGATATAGCCGAGAGCCATTCTTATTGGGACACCCGGTACATACAATGTTACCGGGAGCACTCCGGAATCATTATTTACAATGTATAAACTTTGTAAATCATGATTTGTGATTTACAATGTGTATTCATTTTAATAAATCATAACTCCTCGTAACATTCAACGTGTCTTGGTTTGTGTAGTTCTAGTGCATATTGATTGTGATTTTAGTGTATGCATGAATACTCAAAAAGATCAAATAAGATCCTTTTTTTAAAATGAGTATATTAATGGGACACGCCTAGTTCAATAACTACTATCAATAAAATGAATAAAACTAACTGACTTTTATTTTATCCTTACAGTTCCAATACCTCAAAAATTCAAATATACAGAGGAAGCTATGCAAAAGGCTTTGGAAACCTGCGCCAGTAGGATGTCTGTATACAAAGCCACTATTGAATTTAATGTTCCTAAAACAACATTTCTCATTAAAGGTTCTGGTAAAACACTAGTAGGGAGAAAAATGGGCCCCCGTTCTATACTTACCAAAGACGAAGCAGATGTACGGGAAAAATGGATAATTCATATGAGTAAAAGCGGATTTGCCGTTATTAAAAATCAACCCCTAGACTGCGTGCACATGTTAATTAAGAAACTTCAAAGATCCACATCTTTTTCAAGAAGTCGGCCTGGACGGCACTGGTACATGGCCTTTAAAAAGACATCCCAAAATAGCTGAACGGGTCTCTCAAAATTTAACTCCATCAAGGGCATCTGTGGCTGAGGAAAGTATAAAAATTGGTTCAGTGATATTAGCAATTAATTAAACGAATGCAATCTTAATCAAATAGTGGAAGATCCTACAAAAATCTTCAATTGCGACGCGGCCGCTTTCATTATCTCGCCCTCTGGCAACAAGGTAATTGTCCAAAAGGGATCTAAGTCGGTATATAATTTGATAGCTCCAAGAGAAAAAGAAAACATTACCGTTTTGGTGATAGCAAATGCTGCGGGTTCACTGCCTCCACTCTTGGTGATTTTGAAATTTCAATGAGTCCCAAAGAGCCTAGCTGTTTCAGTGCCCAAACATTGGGGTATAGGATGATCTGAGAAAGTCTGGTTGACGGGGGAAACATTTTTGGAATAAATCGCTAATAGAATAGAAATATGCTTTATGGTCATGAAACATTTAACAATTTTATAGACAAAGCTTACAAGAATCATAAATAAAAAATAAAAACAATAACAAATACAATTTACTAAAACTTTATAAATCGTCAATATAAATAAAATATAATAAAGTGAAACAAAAAGAACAGTAACAATATATTGCACAATTAAAAAAAATTGCAAATTGCGTAATCTACCTTAAGAAATTTAATAAGTTAAGCTGCTGCATATGACACTCAAATATATATTAAGATTCTACTTATACATAAGAATACTGTAATTTCTTAGTTATTGGTTAAGAAACTCTGCTATTGAATAATATGGTCTTTCAGATAATATGGCTTTTGTCATTTTACGGAACTTGGGATGTTGCAGAGGTTTTAGAGGGAGATGGTTGTATAGGTTTTTTTGCAGAATATAATATAGATTTCTTTACTCACTCACTGGACGGGATCGGTAAATAGATGTCAATAGTAGAATTTCTGGTGAAATAGTCATGTCTATAACCTATATAGTTATAGGTCTTGCTGGAAAGACGTGTAGATGTTTACGAATTAAGCAAACAGTCTCTAAAATATATAAAGAAGGTAGTGTTAGGATCCTGTGATCTCTGAAGTAACTTCTGCAATGTGTCGTTCTTCTGAGGCCGAACAGATATCTTATTGCTCTTTTTTGTAATTTAAAAATAACATCGGATTAGGCAGCTGTACCAGAACCCCAAAAAGGGAGACCATATTGAAGAAGGGACTCAAACAAAGAAAAATATGATATTTTGAAAGAGTCTAAAATTCATTTCCTTCGAAACAGATCTTATTGCAAAGCAATCTGAGGATAGTTTCTTGCTTAACACATCGATATGTAGGGACCATTTAAGGTTGCTATCTAAAAAAATACCAAGAAACTTTACAGAATCAACGATACTGATCTGGCTGTTATGAAGAGGTAAGGGTTGAAGAGCTCCTTTATAGGATAATGCTACTGTGTTATCTACGTTAAAAGAGAGTAAATTAGAATCGGACCAGGATTTTATTGTGAGTAGATCAGAAGTTATAGTAGCATGAGGAGTTGCGATATTTGAGTTGTTCCAAGTGATACTGGTGTCGTCAGCAAAAAGAAAAACTTTTCCATCGATTTTTAAACTAGTGATGTCATTACTAAGGATAAGGAAAAGTAGGACACAATACTGAACCTTGTGATACCCCACATGGTTATGAATATATTTTATCCGTGACTGGAGGAAGCAGCAGGCATCGAATTTCCTATTATACTTTGTGTTGACAATCACTCTTCCGATTTACCTATGGATTTGAGCTAATTTTGTAGAGAGCATACCACTGTATTATTAATCAGTTTGTTCCCCAGTACAACACATTTATTGCAACCGTTGGAATATCAGTGTTTCACCCCCTTAAATTAAAATTGAAAGTGACTGTTCATAACTGGCGCACTCAAAATTGTCATAAAAAATTTAAAAAAAAATTGCCCACTTCTAGAAAATGTGTTGAAAACTATTACACCAAGCATGTTGGCGAATGGATTTCGCAAATGTGTACTTCATTCCTGAAATCCAAATAACATCCGGTTACAGTAAAACTGTTCGCAGTGCTGTATCATCTGATATAAACTAAATTTAGCAGACAACACCATCAGTAATAAAGCAATGCCTTCAAATCTTAGAATCTGAAATTCCAGGAAACAAAGTTAAAATCGTTTCAACTCGGTCTTAAGGCCGTTCCTCGCGATTATGGGCATATCTAAATTTCAATGTGAAAGTTTAAATAAAATAACGCTAAAACTATGGCATATATTGAAATAATTCTTTTTTTTTTATATGAAAGGAATTAAAAAGTTCTAGTGCTCTATTTGTTATTAAATTATTAAATTCTTTAAACAATGTGTGTTTTTTATTTTTTTTTTGTTTAAAATTAACGTAAAAAAATTTAAATACAAATACGTCACTAGAGAATTTTTCCCACTTTCCGAATCTGTTTTTGTTTTTAACATAAAGTGTAACACAAAGCACCTATTTTGTTTAAACTTTTTAAAAAATCTCAAAGTTCTGCTAAAATTTATCTCGCTCAGTGATCACAGGCTATCCTTGTTGTCGATATCGAGCAGTCCGCAAGTCGACAGGTACAGAGACCCTCTCAGTAGGGGGTACCTATCTTGTAAATAGATAAAGCTTATTTAGACTTTTGATAAAATTCCAAGATTTTTATTATAATTTTTATTTGAAAACACCATCTACAGAAACATTACACATAATTCTATGTTATATAATTTTATTTTATCGATCTTACTGATCGTGATACTACTCAAATTCTTATCATATAAATATAATTAGGTATGTGCGTCCATCAAGTAACGCATAAATTCATTATTAGCCAAATAAATCCCCCATTTTTTTCAATTTTTATATAATTTTCAAGTTATATAAATTTTTTATATAAGAATTGAAACTCCTCTGCTTGTACCTTTTTACCATTTTTTTGTTTCCGTGAGAACTATATATTCAATTTTAGATTTTTCATGTCTTTTACTCCCAGTCCATGTTTGTTATTGACTCACTGTATATTCTTGCTTGTCTTCTTCTTCTTTTTTTGTATAAACATGAAACATGACTGTCTGTTTTTTAATGTGCCTCCAGTAAGTTGTGGTTCCATCGTTTTCGTGGTCATCCTAGTGATCGTCTTCCTATTGGGGAACCATCTCTCGCCGTCCTTACTATTTGTTGCTATGTGGCTTATGTAGTCATTCCATTCTACTCTTGTGCTTGTCTTCTTCTTCTTCTTTTTATATAAACATGACTGTCTGTTTTTTCATGTGCCTCCAGTAAGTTGTGGTTCCATCGTTTTTGTGGTCATCCTACTGATCGTCTTCCTATTGGGGAACCATCTCTCGCCCTCCTTACTACTCTATTTGTTGCTATGTGGCTTACGTAGTCATTCTATTCTACTCTTGTGCTTCTTACCTAGTTTTTAATGTTCTCCACCTTACATCTCCGCCGTATATCTATACTTCTAGCTCTGTCCCATAGTTTCTTACCATCGATTTTTCGAAGGGTTTTCATCTCCTCTGTTTTGAGCAATCTTTATGTCTTCTCTGTCTTAGGTCGTGCTTCTGCCGCATATGTCATTACTGGTCTGACGACTGTTTTGTAAATTCTGCCTTTCATTTCTTTTCCGTAATTTTTATTTCTCCACATTGAGTCATTCAGGCAACCTGCGGCACTATTTACTCCATTCACTTTATCTCCCACTTGTTCTATTATCTGACTCTTCAGCTCTAATTTACATCTGGATTCCGTCTGATATAACCACGCATTTTTCTTTTTTTTTTTTTGGAAATTAACATGTTAAATTTTTTGGTGGTTATATTAAATAGATGCAGCATACGTTGTAAATCTGCATCCGTATCGTCTGCATATCACATTATCTTATGTTGGTTTTCTCCCACTTGGTATCCTTTTTTAGTTCTTACTTTTTATTAATATTTCATCCATGATCAGGTTGAATAATAAAGGACTCAGTGAATCCGCCTGTCTTATCCGATTGCCAGCTTCAATTGGGCCAGTTAGTTCATCTTCTACTTTTACTTTTATTGTGTTGTTCTGGTTGATGTTTTCGATCGTTTTAATTATTCCTAGAAGTACCTCTATTCAGTATAACAAATGGATAACGCCCTTTAATTTTACCGTGTTAAATGGCTTATTAAACGAAACATAAATATCCGGTTTGTTGTATTCTAATGATTTCTTTTGAACTTTCCTCATTATAAATATAGCATCTGTTCATGATCTTCCCGACCTAAAACCTTATTGTTCTTTTGCTAATGTTGCAATTCTGTATATTCCATGCTTCTAAATTCATTATCCGTTTTCATTGCCGATTTATTCTATTTATTCGGTACCTTGTTCCGTCCCTTGGTTTGGGCTTATTAGTAAGTACTATTAATTTTTTTGAGTGGTGGATCACCGGTTCTCCTCAACCCCTAACCTGAAGGGCCATGTAATTTATCCTCACAGTTTTATTCCCCTAGACTAATTATTGTCATCCATGAAGAGTTCATTCCACCTTTATTTTTGAATATGTTCATCTGCTCCTCTAACCATTGTGACCTATTTGTATTTATCTGTTTTTTGGATATTGACATATTCTTCATCTGTAACCGTAGACAGTGGCTCTTACATATACTATCAACCGAAGTCAGCTGAACCTTGCTTTTTTTTTCAAGGTAATTTCTTCCCTCTCCTCTCTTTATCCGGTTTGGGACTGGCAACATAATTGCTAACCTACTCAGTTCACTCAGTAGTCATGTAGGAAGAGATTTGAAATTAATTTTATTAATTATAATCATAGACATAATTTTGGGTGCATGTCACCTGAAAGGAATGTGTGTATTCTACGGCAGAACCCATAGTGAAAGAACCTACAGTCTCTAGAGCAATCCATAAATTTAAAAATCACAAAGCCAAGAACCGACACTATATTCAAAATGTTTGAAAAATTGAGAAGACATTTTGGTACATGCCTTTCAAGAGCTGATTTGCCAAATTTGGAAAAAAGAGCATTTGAAAACCTCCTGTAGAGAGAGTGTTATCATTCCCATACACAAAAAGGGTGATAAAATCGATTGCTCAAACTATACACGTATATCACTTATCAATACAGTATACAAAGTATTTCCCTAATACTATTGAAACAATCTTATTTCTTTTTTATTTTGTTTTTGTTTATTTATTTAGCGTATGGATTTTTACAGTACGATAAATACACACTTATATACCTATATGCAAATACTAAAGTAGGATGAATGATCTCAAAATATATCGCTATACATCATTTTGTTAAAGTTTTTATTTAAAAATTTACAATCATAATCACGTTAATCCTTTCATTGTGTAGGTCCGAACCTTTCAGTCCAGGGGGTGTATTGTATAATAGAATTTTTGAACTGGGGTTGAGGAAACATCAGATTGACGTAAAGAGTATTACTTCATGAATAGATTTTGTTTTGTATTGAAAGAAATTTTTGAAATAGAGATATTTTACAGTTACATTATTCAATGATGGACCGTAAGAACAACTGTAAGGGGAATATTGAAGATGAAGACCTATTTGATATTTGATATGTGGCGAAAATTAAAAACAAAATCAAAAAGGCGTTGTTAATTAATTTGAAGCGAAGGAGTTAATTGAACTACGCGATAGAAATCTTTCTAAAGAACAATTAAACAGTTCCGAAGTTACTACGGACGACACCAAAAATAACGAAATTATTACTTGCATTGACACTGAAAACATTGAAACTGAATTAACTGATGTAAATATTGCAGAAGGTGTGATTAAAGTTGATAATTTTCAAAATATATCTGCAATGTCGATCACAACAACAATAATAAAATAGATCACACCGCTATAAGACGAAATAACTGCTTCCACGGCGTTATCAAGACAGATAACTCCATCACTGCCTAATGTAAGTAAAGTTAAAGAACAAAATATTCAACTATCATCTGAATCCCCATTATCTGGTAATATTTAGAGTACATTATTACATCGCCTAGAATCTCCTTCAGCCATAATATCACATCCATCATCAACATCAATAACCACAAATACTACATCAATGCCGGCGATGAACTCACTTTTTTGGCCTAAAACATCCAAAAAATGGGGTGTTAAAAGACCTAGGAAAAAAATAAGTAAGAATAAGCCAAACTAAAAATTAAGTAAATTACATATTTTTATTGTTTCTTTTAACAATTTTAAACAATTGAAAATAGGCTTCCTTTCGGGTTTAGTTTGTAATACCTTTTGGTTTATGAATATTTTTTAATTTAGAAAGTTACCCCCTCTGAATCCCCCCTTTGAATCGAAAGGTCCGAATGGTCGTGAGTTCGAATCTCATCAGGGTCAGAAATTTTTCGTTTATTATAAATTAATAAATGAAAATAGTTTCTGTCCTTGTGGGATCGGTACTCACCGGAGGGACCGCAGACGTTCGGATACAATTAGCGTCTCTTTGCAAAGACAATGACGTCGACTTTGCAAAGTAACAAGACACTTACTCAACCAGTTGGTTGTGAAAACCAGTGCCAATAAAACACAAAACACAGAAAAAACAAATTTAGAAAGTCCCATTTTAATTTTTTTAAAACAGTACTGAAGCAATAATGTATCACTTTTTGCTCTTAATACATAAATAACTATTATTTTTGAGGTTATACTTCTTTAGGCACGAGGGTGAATTTTTATTTTCCCGGGCGCATGCGCACACCGACAATATGGTATTATAGTCGCTCAAACGTTATACGGGATCTGATTGGGTGTTAAAATCATCTGTCAATAATTGTTCAATATGGAGAATATGGATAAACAAGTGTATATTAGTTTTTATTGTTGTGATGGCAGGGAAAAAAGCAAGTTTATAATTGTAGTGAATTTTTAAATAGTTTTTAAAAGCGACAGGTACGTAATAATTGTAAATGTTTCAGTATCCTAATAAAAAGTTACATAGGTACCTACCTAATTGGAAAATTTAAAATGAATCTACCAAAATGGTATGTAATGCTTTGGTTTACATAATTTGATTATCATCAAAATTTTTACCAATATTCACCTAATATATTGTTATTCTACAAAATATTCCTTTAATTCCACAAAAAACAAACTAATTTGATTAAATTCATATAAGTAATAAGTAACTTGCAAAAAGTTTATGGTGTAAACATTCAGTTGGTGTATATTCCCACATGACAGAAACGCGAAGATGGCGCAATGGGAAAGCACTTCGATTCTTGATCGGCGGGATCGACGGGAAGCGGGTTCGATTCCCAATGCAAGTTACTATTTTTTATTTTTTTCATACATTTTATGATTGTAAGTATATTATTATATAATTTTTTTCAGAAAATACGTATTTAGTTAAAATTTTTGGCAACAATTATTGTTCAGAAATCATTTTTTGTGGCATTTTTGAATGTGTTTGTGTGTGTTTTTTTCTTTCATTTTTTTAATTTTAGGAATTGTTTTAATAAAATTTTTTGGAAAGTAGTAAGTATTAAAATTAGTTTAACACGTTAAGCCCCGGACCATCATGACATAATTTTTCTGTCAGACCGGAACATTTTTTTAATAATTTTGAAATAAGAATGTGTATAACTATTTATTTCTATTCTAAAATAAAAACAAAATACATTTTTTAAGTAAAAAAACAGCATGTACCAACAGGGTACACACGGTCTATTTATAATTATTTTTGTAATTTGTTTTAATGTGGACCATGTGTGCCATATTGGCTCACACCAGGAAGATAATCAAATACCTTCTCCCTAAGATATTTTAAGTTTAAAAATACAAAAACAATTTATTTTTTCAAAGAACATGTATGAATATTCACAAAACACTTAACACACATATATGCGGTATTAACGGCACATGCCGGACAAAAAGTGTATACCCTTTTGGCATTCTTCATCGCTGATGCTCTTCCTTCACGGTTCGAAAAGTTCTTGTAACATGCTGAACACCTTCCCCTTTTCTCTTTCTCGTCCAACGTATGCAGAGTTGTTAAAGAGTTTTCAGAAGTTGTTAAAGAGTTTTCAGAAGTTGTTTGAGGCATTAAAAGACTTTGAACAATCTGTTCACGGAACTCAGTAATTGAGAGATGTTTGCCAGTAACAGATTTGTAGAGAACTAAAGAGTTCACAAGTGCGGTATTTGTTAGTAATTCCACAGCCAATTTACGATACCACTTCATACTTCGTCGAACAGGGGAATTATATGCAGCCTTTTGATCCGACACATCGATAAAAGATTTTGCAGAATTACAGTCAACAATGGTCGATGGTTTGGGAACAGGTCCACGTTTTGTTTGAACATCTATCATCAAAGGAATATCCTTGGTCGTTAAAAACAAAACGTCCCGTTTATCTTTCCATTTTCCGATAACAACTTTTGTATTACTCTGTAGATACTTCATGTCACCTCTTTTTAATTTTGCATTGACTACCGCTTTGGGATTATGTTTCCTATTGGAACGTAATGTTCCGACTAAATGGGTTTTCCTATTATTTAAATCATGAGCCAAGTCAACACTCGTATAAAAATTATCAGTATATAAACTTCTGCCTGTATCTAGAAGCGGTTGCATAAGTTCCATCACCACTCTGGATGCTAACGACTTTTCAGATGGTTGCATCTCTTTTCCACCGTACACTTTAACGGCGTATGTATATCCATCTGCGACGCAAAGTTTAAACAATTTGACTCCATATTTGTGTCTTTTTCCAGGAATGTATTGCAAAAAACTAAGTCTACCACGAAATGGCACCATAGTTTCGTCAATACATAACGATTCTCTAGGAGTACACATTTTCTGAAACTTTTCATTTAGTATTTGTACAAGAGGAGAAATTTTGTAGAGTCTGTTTCCAGGTGGGCAGCTCTCGTTATCTGAAATGTGAAAGAAGTGTAATAATATTTCAAATCGACTTCTACTTATTTCACACATTTTAGAAACTTCATTTTTGTAAAGTAAATTGTTACTCCAATAATTTCTGAGTTTCGGTTTTCTGTCTAACCCCATCCAAATAATGAGAGCCAAAAATCGAAGCAATTCTTTTCTGTCAATTGGTCTCCAGTTACTCATAAGCGAATGTTTCGTTATTGACTCATTTACAATACCAGAGATTATGGTTTGTTCGGCGTATTTATTAGTTTCAGTAACCAACAAATCTTGCACTTGACGGTCGATAAACAGTAGGTAGAAATCTATTGGTTTGTGGTCTGTAAGTTTTGCGAGTTCTTCCTGATTTATTCCTGAAGTAAATGATAGTTCGAATTTATTGAGATCATCTGGATTTGGCACATCGCTCCATGTTATTTTATTTCTTGATACAACATCGTCAATAACAGCTTCCAGGCTAACGTTAACTTCCAAAGCAAAAAAAAAGTAAACTACAAACAGAATTTGTGCATTCCTAAATAACTTACCTATCCTTCTTGTATCAGCCTCCTTTTGGATACAACTAGGACCTGCAGTTATTTTATTTCTTGATACATCGTCAATAACAGCTTCCAGGCTAACGTTTGCAGATTCAGCTTTTTCTACAAAGCAAAAAAAAAGTAAAGTACAAACCGAATTTGTGCATTCTTAAATAATTTACCTATCCTTCTTGTATCAGCCTCCTTTTGGTTAGAACTAGAACCTGCAGTAAATTCTTTGCAATTTTGTGTTTGTTTGCAAATTTTAGCTTTTTTTCTACGAGACTCATATTCACTACTGTATGAGTCTGAAGAACCATCAGTAACGTTTTCATTGTACACTGGATCGGCATCAGAATCATAAAACGTACTTTCAGACATACTACTATCACTAAAGTCACTCTCCTCAGCAAGTCTGCGAAGTTCGTCTTCCGATAGTCCTTTACGGAACATTATCTTATTTTTTAGTTCCACTTTTTAACAAAAAACTGAAGAGAAAATAGTGTTAGCCTCGTTAGACGTTCGAACCGATACTGACTGAAGCATGTTAGAAATTATAACCTAACCTGTTTGTGAACACGTGGTTTAACGGACCAACCTCTGATTTTGTTTACCACAGACCGTTTACACACATTTATACATAAGAAAGCACGGCAAATGCGATCCTCGACGAGCCACGGCATTAGGAACACGACACTTCGCTGTGGCCTGATAGGTACACACGGTCCCAGATAAAACTAGAGTGTGTGCCAGTGTGGTGCACATGGGGCTTAACGTGTTAATAGTTAGGGGAGGGTGAGGGGTATGATGGGGCAGCTAAGGAAAATAACAAAAATACATCATAATTACTACGTTTATTACTATTTTTAATTGATGGCACGTTACGTCATTAATCTAACTATCATTTGGTACAATCTTTGGAAAATCAACCTATCACATTTTTCAACAATTAGCCATTAATAAGAACATTATGAAAAACCATCTTGCCACATACTATGGGGTATGATGGGGTAATGGAATTGGGGCATGATGGTGATGCTAATTAATTCTCACAAAACGAACAAAAATGTGTATTTGCTCCAGATCTTCATTGTCCACCCTAGCACAAGCATTGTGAGCTCAACATCCACAGATCTGGCAGCCTACCCAGGGTTCTGACGATGTCACTTTATCTATGGCTGTTTTCATAGCATCTCTCGACCACTCTCCTCTTTTTGTTTTTTTTTTCTTGTAAGTACGTACCATGGTATTATCTAAAATAATAATCCAATATTATTTATTAAGAAATTTAAATTAACCCAGACTTACCACCAATGTCCCATCATACCCCGCACCCAATACCCCATCTTGCCTCAAAAGGTAACTTTGAACAAAAAAAAAATTCACTAATTAAATGTTTAACATAGTCACACAAACAATATGCCATTATCAAAATAAGAATACTAGTAAACAACGATAAAAAAGACATTAATGAGGTGATCATAATTACCTTAAAATAACGATGGTTGTCCTTGCACAAAATTAGATCAACGGATCGCTAAAACAGTTTTCCGTTTGTAAACAAAAAACGCGTGCACTCTCATTCACGGTTTCTCTTACAGGGACCGTTAATCGAATGACTCTTCCTATTGAGTTACTGCATGCTATTCACCAACGTGTAGTTTCTTGTTTGTGTGCGGTACCCCGTCTTACCTCGAGACCCCGTCGTGCCCCCCATTCCCCTAAATTAAATATAAATAAACTGTTTAAAGTATATTGATTTCGTTGAAATCATATATAATAGAAGTATAACTTCTTACGTGCGTACAAAGTATCATAATGTAAATACACACATTCTTTTTAAACGCTTTTATTTAGTTCAATAGTGTGCGTCAAATCTTAGACGTTAATTTGAGTGCCTTTTTTCCAATGCAAATAAATGAAAATTTGCAGACATATGCATTCGCGGGAACAATACACGAATAATCAATAAAAAAATTTTTATGTTCATTAATTGTTTAAATAAAAAAAATCGATTTTAATGGAAAATGCTTAAATTCTCTTGTTTTTTACAATGTAAAAACTTGAAACTTTTTCGGATTGTAGCTAATGATATGAACTATGCATAATTTCAGTTTTTACGTTAATTGTTTACGTTATGCTTCATAAATAAACAATAAATTTCAAATTTTTTGCCGATTCCGACTACTTTTTATGTTAGTACATCATTTATGTTTTATATATATTTTAAGAAACATGACGATATATTTTAATGTTTGAAAAGTGTAAGACTAAAAAGTCAAAAATAAAAAAAAATGAAAAAAAATTTTTAAGAAACGCTTTTTTTTGGTTACGAGTGACTAAAATTAAAAATATAAAAAAAAAATCAACTAAAAAGCAAAAAACAAAAAAAATTTAAAAATAACACATTCGTTAAAGAAAAGCGTGGGGCGAAAACCGTTTATTCGATAAAGACGTGCCACGCTTTTCTTTGACGAATGTGTTAGATTTCTTCAATTTTTTTTATTTTTTGCTTTTTAGTTGATTTTTTTTATATTTTTAATTTTAGTCACTCGTAACTAAAGAAAAGCGTTTCTTAAAAATTTTTTTCATATTTTTTTATTTTATCTATTACCAGAACTAGTTGCGACGAAAATTGGCAGTGCCTACTATGACTACAACGAGTAAATATAATTTGAAGATATAAGAAATATTTTAAAAACTTTGAAATTAAATTTTAAAGACAAATTAAATAAGCTATATTAATACACGTCTAAGAAACTGTTAAAATTATTATTGTAACAGTTTCCTGGGGTAGGCTATAGATATTGTAGATAGGTAAAGTACAAGCGATCTGAATTGGACCAGACGAATTTTTGGGGTCCGGTCTATAATTCTACTCGAGCATAGAGATTTGTAATGTGTAATGTGTAAGATAAACATTTTTGTAATTGATCATTCCCCGTATATTGTCCACATGGACACTGGTGTGGCTTATTACTTTCTAACGCGTCTCATTGGGCAATACTGAAATGTAATTGGTCAATTTTTTCGGATGTACTTACGCTTAAAGCATATCGTTACCTATCTCTTAAAAATGCCTTCTCATTTTTCAAAGGCGGCAAGCAATAGGCTTGTTCTAGCAAACAGTCAGACTAGTCAGAAACCGTCAGCAAACAGTTGGTCAGTGAGAGAACATAATACAGTCACCAGTGCTGGCCATTCTACTCGCGCTGGTCGACTATTCGCTGATGGTTTCAAACCGTTTGAAACTGATGCTAGAACAAACCTAATATAAACACAAATAAACAGTGTCGTCGTCCGTCGTGATAGACTTAAAATTATTTTCTTTTTATATTAAAGTTGTACTCTTATTTTTTAGTTTTCAAATTAATAAGCACATTAAATTTAATGTCATTTGTATTGTATACTTTTAGTCATTAATTTTAAATTTTAATAAAAGTTAATACGATGTCAATTGGAACAGACGAATTTTTGGGGTCCAGTCAGTGATTCTACGACGAGCATAGAAATAAATATAAACATTTTTGTAATTGATTACTAACCGGCATTATCCAGATGGACGCAGCTGTGACTTATTGCTGTCTAACTTATCTTATTGGGCATTACTGAAGTGTAATTAGTCAAATTCTTCGGAAGTGCTTCGGAAGCGCTAAGACTTTATCGTTATCTGCCAAAAATACGATCTAGGCTTCTCAGCAATATAACCAGTATCGTCGTACTACGATAGTAGACGCACGTATATTTTTAATATTTTTGTGAAAAAGGTAGGCTTGTGTTTTAGTTAGACAGTAGGAATAAGTTCTTGTAAATACATATTAAATATGGCTTTTTGGCGACCGTTTCAATGTGATACCAACGAGAATACTAGTGATAATCCAACGGACGATTTAGTTATGTAAATTCTTATTTAAAACAATTCTTATTTAATATAAATACAGTATGGTGCAAATGCTTGGAATATATTCGTTATTTCATAAACCAGCGACTTTAAGGAAACATCCCGATCGATTTTTATTTTTAAACTGTGATATTTTGGCATATATATCATACAAGTGGCGTCATCCATATGGGTGGGATAACGTAGTCAATGATTTTTTTTAAATGAGGCTAGGGTCGCGTGATGTCTCATTCGAAAAGTTGTTCAAAAAATATTTTTTAAATTAAATAAATTGACAAAAAAAGAAGGATGTACGTAATTTATTTAATTCAAAATACATTTTACTGCTGTCAGAAAATAGAAAAAAATGTTTATTTGACAAATAAGCATTGCTTTTCGCTTACATTAAAGGTTCAAACTTCCAAGAGATAGGTGGTTGGCGGGAGCTGGTTTAAACATTGAATTTAAGCGAAAAACAATGGTTATTTATTAAATAAACATTTTTTTCTATTGTGACAACAGTAAAATGTACTTTGAATTAAATAAATTACATACATTCTTCTTTTAGTCAATTTTTTTTTCAAGTAGAGTCAATAAATTTAATTTAAAAAAAAATTTTGGTCACCCTATATAAACAATTATATTAGTATTTACATTACTGAATACAAAATTCAGTAACCTTTACGACCCCTACTCTCATTTTAAAAATCATCGATTACGTCATCTCGCCATAGGGATGACATCACTCGTATGATATAATAATAGATTATGTATTAAAGTGTGTAAAAGTAATATTTTATTTTCTTAGTTAAGCTCTTTCGACAAAATTGTTATCATCGAAGCTAATGGTCAATATAAAAATAAGTATTACTGTTTAACAAATATTAGACCTTAATAATTGAAAAATAAAAATTTATGATTTAATTACTATTGCGCCGCCTTTGTTTTACAGAAGAAGCCGACACTTGGTGTCAAATTTTGTTTTTATAAATTGTCCAATTGACATCGTAAGAACAGGAATCAGTCAATACCAGCCAAATAGTTATTTCATTGGTTATTCCTTTTTTAAAGCAAATCTTTAAAGTAAATACTGCAGAATTCTTTTAATTTATACTAATTTAAAAATACCGCATTATAGACTCGGCTCTCACAACAACAATACTCTCAATAGCGTGTCCAACCTCGTCGTAAACATCACTTGCTATTACCCTAATGACTAATGACATATATTTCGTTTGGTCCGCATTTTCAAATCTGGTACACACTTTGAAGGTTTACAGCTCTTTTATGCCGGCGCTAATTCCCTTTTTTATGTCTCTATCGTCGCACATAAAAATACATATCAGATATTTAGCCTGTGGTTGTTGGACCGAAGGCTTGGCCTTGGCTTATTCCAAAGTTCGCACATTATATGGGTTGAATTACGTTAAACTTAATACCAGTATTGTAAAATGTTTAGGTATACAGGTTACTGAAACTGTCTATTTTTACAAGTTGGATTACATATAGAAATAAGTAAGGAATATTATTTAATCTTCCAACAAATTCAATCTGGCTGAATTAAAAATCAATATACAGGGTGAGTCATGAGGAACTGTACACACTCCTACCTCGTATAGAGGCCCCTATGGAGAATAACAAATGACCATTAAAAAGTGTATGTTCCCATTGTTTTAATATACAGGGCGAGTTTCGCATTTTGACAGAAAGTTATATTCGTCATAATTTTTGAACGGTGAGATCGATGTGACTCTTATTTTTGTCAATCGTTACACTATTACCACCTAATCAAGTGATTTATTCAAACTAGAAAAAAATCAGGTCCGGCTTTAAAAAATTAGTTCGTTTGAGTCTTAGAAAATATTTCTCCCTGTATACGCTTTTTGAAAACTCTAAGATTAGTTGTACAAATTAGACAAATAGGCAATTAAAATAACATATTTATTTTTTCCCCACACGATTACTTAATTTTTTATAAAAAAATCAAATTTGACTATGAATTAAAAGTTTGGTAAAGTAAACCATAAATTTAAAAAAATTAACTTTTATTATAAAAATTAATTTCTTTTAACAAATATTTGATTTATATTACCACTCAATCAACTGATTTACTCAAACTAGAAAAAAATCAGGTCCGGCTTTAAAAAATTAGTTCGTTTGGGTCTTAGAAAATATTTCACCCTGTATACGCTTTTTGAAAACTCTAATATGAATTTTACAAATTAGACAAATAGGCAATTAAAATGGCATATTTATTTTTTCCCCACATGATTACTTAATTTTTTATTAAAAAATCAAATTTTTCAAAATCGCAATTTTACCATAAAAATAAAAAACATTAAACAACGTTTTTCTTAAAATTAAAAGTTTCACCATTTTTTTTTTCTATTACACGTCTAGATCTAAAACTCCCCATAGCACTTCTCTTTGGACTCTATAGTTTAACATAGACGTGATAAAATAGATAAATTTTAAATTTTTTCACTTAATTTTTGCGATTTAACTTTGCAATTCACTGATTTGCACCTTTAATTTTTAAAAATTCATAACTTTTACGAGAAGAAGACTGAAAGTCTACAACAATTATTGTCATAGCAATGGTAAGAGATCTGTGCTGTAAAAATTTCAGAAAAAAAAATTTAAACTGGAACGTTGTAGCGAGTTAAACCGTGATTTCATCTTTTTTTTTTCATTTTTAGTTTAAAATTCCGATTTTGACAAAGGGCCTAGCCGGGTAAGATGGTGGAAAGTGCCCCCAGCTCGATTTAAATTCCATATAGGCCACTTTTTAGCACATATAGAGGAACACACTTTCTGAAATTTTAAGCCCCCTAGGTGGTCACTTGACCCCCCTAGAGCCTAATTAAGCTTTTTATGTTTTTATTTTTTCTCTCAGCGGCATCAAGAGCTAGCCAAAAACTTTATTTAAAAAAGTTGTAAGTTTCAAAAAGATCTAGATGAAAAATTTTTTTTTTTATTTTTTGGCGGGAAATTCGAACTTTTAGAACAATTTTAAACTTTTAAATAACCCTGAAAAAAAAAAAACTAAGACACTCGTTTTTACGAAAATCAATTATAATGTGTATTTTTGCACAATCTTTCACCCTGAATTTTTTCAGACTTTTAAAGTTGGTGAAACGTACCTTTAAAAATAAAAAACCGCATTTTTTCGGTTTTTCTTTTCGTTTTTTGATACAATTTTATACATATTTTTCAAAAAAGGTAACACTGTCACTAGGATAGGTAAAAAACTGAAAAATAATTGGGGTTTGCTTAATAAAAATTTTTTGTAACGCCATCCGTTTTCAAGATACAGTTTTTGTTGAAGAAAACAAAATTTTACACATTTTTTACGATTTTGCTGAAACTACTGGCAACATTGTAATAAAACTTATTAGGTAGTTATTGTGCATGTTTTGACATACAACTAAGGATTTGATATTCATCATTGGCGCGCATAGGGGTAATGGTCTGAACTTTTTAAAGAATAAATATAGTACGCCACTGACATATTTCAAATTAACAATCGTTTTTGAATTCCTCGTTTAATTTGTGACAAAAAATGTATCTTCTTATTTTTTCATACGACGCGCCATTTTTATTCAAAAAATAAAAGATCTTAACCGTTACAAAGTATTCGAACTTCTAGTAGTTTCTAAATCTACATAATAAACTCGTACATCCATTATCAAAATTAATTCGAATACTTTGGAAGCGTTAAGATATTTTATTTTTTGCAGCAAAACGGCGCGTCGTATGAAAAAATGAGAAGATAGATTTTGTATTGCAAATTGAACGAGGAATTTAAAAATGATTGTTAGTTTGAAATATGTCAGTGGCGTACTATCTTTTTTTCTTTGAAAATTTCAGACCATTACCCCTATTTGCGCCAATGGTGAATATCAAATCCTTAATTGTATGTCAAAACATGCACAATAACTACCTCTTAATTCTCGCCAAGTTTTAATACAATGTTGCCAGTAGTTTCAGCAAAATCGTAAAAAATGTGTAAAATTTTGTTTTCTTCAACGCCCTGTATCTTGAAAATGGATGGCGTTACTAAAAATTTTTATTAAGCAAACCCCAATTATTTTTCACTTTTTTACCTATTTTAGTGACAGTGTTACCTTTTTTGAAAAATATATATAAAATTGTAACAAAAAAACGAAAAAAAAAACGAAAAAATGCGGTTTTTTATTTTTAAAGGTACGTTTCACCAATTTTAAAAATCTGAAAAAATTCAGGGTGAAATATTGTGCAAAAATACACATGATAATTGATTTTCGTAAAAACGAGTATCTTAGTTTTTTTTTCAGAGTTATTTAAAATTTTAAAATTGTTCTAAAAGTTCGAATTTCCCGCCAAAAAAATAAAAAAAAAATTTTTCATATAGATCTTTTTGAAACTTACAACTTTTTTAAATAAAGTTTTTAACTAGCTCTTGATGCGGCTGAGATAAAAAATAAAAACATAAAAAGCCTAATTAGGCTCTAGGGGGGTCACGTGAACACCTAGGGGGATAAAAATCAGAAAAATCAGAAAGTGAGTTCCTCTATATGTGCTAAAAAGTGCCCTATATGGAATTTAAATTGGGTTGGGGGCACTTTTCACCACTTTTCACCCGGCTAGGCCATTTGATTTTTTAATAAAAAATTAAGTAACCGCGTGGGGAAAAAATAAATATGCCATTTTAATTGCCTATTTGTCTTATTTGTAAAATTCATATTAGAGTTTTCAAAAAGCGTATACAGGGTGAAATTTTTTCTAAGACCAAAACGAAATAATTTTTTAAATTTATTTTTTCTATTGATGCCTGATTTTTTTCTAGTTTGAATAAATCAGTTAATTGGGTGGTAACATAAATTAAATGTTTGTTCAAAAAAAATTAATTTTTGTAATAAAAGTAATTTTTTTTAAATCTATGGTTCACTTTACCAAACTTTTAATTATTATTCATAGTCAAATTTAATTTTTTTACAAAAAATTAAGTAATCATATGGGAAAAAAATAAATATGCCATTTTAATTGCCTATTTGTCTAATTTGTAAAATTCATATTAGAGCTTTCAAAAAGCGTATAGGTATAGGGTGAAATTTTTTGTAAAACCCAAACGAACTAATTTTTTAAAGCCGGACCTGATTTTTTTCTAGTTTGAATAAATCAGTTGATTAGGTGGTAATAGTGTATCGATTGACCAAAATAAGAAACACATCGATCTGACCGTTCAAAAATTATGACAAATATAATTTTCTGTCAAAATGCGAAACTCGCCCTGTATATTATTAAACAAGGGGAGCAGACACTTTTTAATGGTCATTTGTTATTCCCCATAGAAGCCTCTATACGAGGTAGGAGTATGTACAGTTCCTCATGACTCACCCTGTATAGTGCGCTGAAATAAGTGTTACCCTCCATATTAACTTATTTATTTTTAGCGCAAATAATCATATTATATTATAGCATCAATATTTCGAACTTTACGCGATCCCTCTTCAGGTGATAGTCATAATTTTGATTTTTTTTTAATAGGAAAGTATATCATGTGACACTCGTTTAAAAGTTTTTGAAATACTGATTACAAAAAAATGTATAATACCTGCGAAAAATTTTGGTCCAGGGCATTTTAAGTGCAATAATTTTTTTAAATCCTGAGAAAAATAATAAGAATTTTTTCGAAAAAAATGAATGCATTTAAAAAGCATTTGACTAAAATGTTGCCCAAGTATTATATGTTTTTGTAATATGTGTTTCAAAAGCTTTCCAATGAGGTGTCAAATGATTAAAAAAATCCAAGGTATGACTCCCACCTGAAGAGGGATCGCGTAAAGTTCGAAACATTGATGCTATAATATACTATGATTATTTTAAATACCGATCTGTCCGAGCGTTTTGCTTTTGTGCTAAAATTGAATGAGTTAATATGGGAGGGTGATAACACTTATTCCAGCGCATTGTATAATATTTTACATATTAATTTTTTGCACCCTCCTCCTCTATCTGTTCTCCTTCGTAAGGATGTAGTGGTGTCATGAAAGTCGTTTGACTTATTCTTCTTCTTTACGTGCTATCTCCGCGACGAATGTTCTCAACCATCATTGCTATTCTCACTTTTGACACTACAGCCCGAAAGAGTTCAGTTGAGCTGCATCCAAACCATTCTCTGAGATTTCTCAGCCAGGACATTATCCTCCTACCTATGCTGCGCCTTCCTTGAATCTTTCCATGCATAATTAATTTTAGGAGTTCATATCTGTCACCACGTGTTATATGACCCAAGTATTGAAGTTTTCTAATTTTGATGGAATCCAGTATCTCCCTGCTGTTCTGTATTCTCTTTAGTTCTTCCTCATTGGTTAATCTGTCTGTCCAGGAGATTCTCAGCATTCTTTGATACGTCCACATCCCAAATGCTTCCAATGTGTTAAGGGATTATTTATTGAGACTCCAGGTCTTCACACCATACAAAAGAACAGAAAATACATAACATTTTAGTACTTGCTTTATAAGATTTAGGCTGAGGTCTCTACTACATAATATTTGTTTCATATTAGTAAATGCAAATAGCCGTTTGACTATTTCTGTCCAATTCTCTCTCTCCTGTGCGTGTTGTTTTGCTTCGGAGAATGAGTAACCAGTCATGTTCTTTATTTGGTCCTACCATCGTAATGGAGATCTTCCTCTGGATCTTCTGTCCTCTACGTTGCCTTCAACTATCATTCGTTCCATGCCTTCTCTTCTTCTAGTTATATGTCCAAAATATCTCAGTATATTTTGGTTGATAGTTGTGCCGAGTCTAGTTTTTATGTTAAGTTCGGCTAATATTGAATTATTTGTGCGATGTGCGGTCTATGGTATGCGCAACATTCTCCGGTAGACCCAAATTTCAAATGCCATTATACGTTTTGAATCTGCTTTTTTGATGGTCCAAGTCTCTGAAGCGTAGGTGGCGATAGGAAATATTAATGCTTGAACAAGGCGTAATTTTGTGTTTTTCGTAATGTCAGTATTCTTCCATATTTTTGTGAGTTTGGCTGTTGCCAATCTAGCCATTATGATGCGCCTACGGATCTCGTCTTCGCATCCTTCACTGTTAGTAGTAACGGAGTCTAAGTAATTAAATTGTCTGACCACTTCGTAACCTAAATCTCCTATCTCCGGTTAGTTGTTTCTGATTCTATCGATGATCATTACTTTGGTTTTCTGTATATTTATTTTCAAACCATATTCCGTACTCACCGTTCCTAGCCTATTCATAATTTCTTCCAGTTCTTCTGGTGAAGACGCTAATATAACAGTGTCATCAGCATAACGTAGGTTTTTTATTTTTCTTACTCCTATCGTTGCTCCACCTTGCCATTCCTTAAAAACTTGACGCATAATATGTTCACTATATATATTGAATAGAATGGGGGAAACGCAGGGATATTATACATCCCTGCCGCACTCCCGAGTTTAATTTGAAGTTTTTCGACACCACATTATCAACTCTTATATTAGTGGTGTTATTTGCATAAAGTGCTTGTAATAGCTAGGTTAGATGTTCTGGCGTACCCATTTCTCTAAGCATGTGCCACATTTTATCCCATTTTACGTTATCGAAGGCCTTGGAGTAGTCAACAAAACACAAATATGTTTCTACGTTAAACTCTCGAGATTTTTCGATAATTTGACGAATATTAAGAATGTATTGTTGGAATTCAACTTTATTATTTTTGTTAAGTGTTAGAATACACATGTGGGGTCTCTCTTCATGGCTGGGCCAGTTCTCCGAATGCATTAGGGCGATAAACTTTTACCTAAAATTGCACATGTTACAAGGGATGTGAATGCCAGAACTGTATGTTAGTGTTAGTTCTGCGTTCGATAAGTAGTCTAGAAGAATATCTCGTTGTAGAAACACGTATCTTAATTTCTTTGTATATTGTAATATTACGGTTTTTCGGTTAAAATAAATAGTTTGTTTACTATTATTTGTACATTTTATTATCTACTATTTCTAATAGGTTCTGGGCTCAGTTACGTTGTTAGCTCACCTGTATTAAGATAATAATTAAAAGTGTACAGTCGCGAAATTTTCGTGTTAACCGAATACATAATGGCGGAGAGTGCGAAATATAACGTCGAAAAGTTGAACGGCAAGAACTATCAATCTTGGAGTTATTTAATGAAAATGTTACTCATCAATGCTGATCTATGGGAAATAGTTTCGAGTGAGTTACCATTAGAAGCAGATCGAAGCAGTTCTTGGAAAAAACAAAATGATGAGGCTTTGTCAACTATAGCCTTACTTGTTGACGTTAATCAATTAGTGCATATCCGGAACAGGGAATTCGCGCGCGATGCGTGGATAGCGCTAAGGGAGTATCATCAGAAATCAAGTTTGTCTAGTATGGTGTTTTTGTTAAAGCAAATCTGTAGGCTATCGCTAGAGGAGAATGGTGATATGGAAGCACACATTAGTTTATTCCTAGAATCGTTGAATAAACTGGCCGCCTTAGGGGAAGAAATTAAGGACAGGTTCTCAGCAGGAATTTTGCTGGGAAGTCTTCCAGACTCATACAGTTTTTTGATTACAGCGCTGGAAAGTAAGCCATCGAGTGAATTTACTCTAGAATTTGTTACGAGTAAATTAATAGATGAGTACAGGAGACGTCAGGGAGCTTTGGGAAGAAATCAGGAGGAGTCGGTGATGAAGTCAGTATACGAGGGTAAGAAAAATAATGGTACTGCAAGGGCAGAAACAAGGCAGTGTTATTTTTGTAACCGGAAGGGCCATTTTAAACGAGACTGCTTTAAGTACAAAGCGTTTAAGAAGGAAAAGGCCAATAAAGTCACTGAAGGTACTGATGATGCATGTTTTATGGTCAATTATAGCTCAAGGGACGGAAAAAGGGATTCTGCTTCGTGGTATGTGGACTCAGGAGCTTCGAGCCACATGGTTAATTACAAAGGATTCTATACCCAATTTGACGGTAGCAGAAAAGGCGTTGTAAGTTTGGCGGAGAAAGGGCAATACTCCGAGGTTCAGGGTATAGGAACAGGACTTATTGAGTGCGTGACTGGATCGGGAGTGGAAAATTTAAAAATCGACGAAGTGTTGTATGTGCCGGGATTAGACTCAAATCTGCTTTCGGTGAAAAAGCTAACAAGTGCGGGACATAATGTGCAATTCGATAAAAACGAGTGTAAAATCGCTTTACACGGAAAAGTCGTCGCGAGTGCGGCGCCTTCACCGGACTTATACAAACTTTCAACTGTGGACCATGGATTGAGTGCTGTGGAGCACTCCAGCAACTGTCAACATGCATGGCATAGACGGTTTGGACACAGGGACATGGATGCAGTCAAACACTTAATGGAAAAGAAAATGGCAGTCGGGATTGATATGACAGACTGTAGGATTAGGGAAACTTGTGAATGCTGTATGAAAGGTAAAATTTTACGTAAGAGTTTTCCAAAATTTTCTCATAGCAATACATTTAATATTCTTGACTTATTACATTCGGATATTTGCGGGCCCATGAAGACTGTTACTCCAGGGGGTAAACGTTATATTTTGACTTTAATTGATGACTTTTCTAGATATACAACTATATATTTATTAAATCATAAAAATGAAGCGGTAAAATGTATAAAAGAGTTTATAGAATTTGCGAGTAATCAGTTAGGTAGGGTTCCAAAAGTAATTAGGTCGGATAGGGGTGGCGAGTACGTAAATAATAATTTAAGGGAATTTTTAAAGGGTAAAGGTATAAAAATTCAATATACAGCGGGGTACTCTCCAGAACAAAACGGGGTTGCAGAAAGAAAGAATCGATCTCTAGTTGAAATGGCTAGCTGCATGTTAATCGATGCGGGTTTAGCAAAGAAATTTTGGGGGGAAGCGATAGTGACAGCCAATTATTTGCAAAATCGATTACCTACTAAGTCGAAAGAAAAAACGCCCTATGAATTGTGGCATAAAGTAACACCGAATGTGTCGAATTTGCAAATATTTGGGTCTACGGTTTATAGCCACATTCCCAAAGAAAAAATGAAGGATAAATTTGATCCAAAAGGTGAGTCACTGATATTTGTAGGTTTTTTTTTTTTTTTCTTTTGGAGGTCGTCTGACATATGTCTCCGATGGCACTGCAGCCTCATGGGCTTATTGTGCCAACCATCCTACCTTTTATGTCACCCAATCCACAAGCTTGGTTCCACGTACCAAATTGTACATCCCTAGCATGGGTTGGGTGGCATATTCTGCTGGACTTAATTTTGGTTGTCCATAAATAGCCTGCCTTTTGTGATCCAAAGCCTCACACTCGTACAGTACATGATGTGCTGTTTCAGTTCCCCTATTGCACAGTCTGCAGTTAAGGTTCCCTTCGTACAGCCCAATTCTATTCAGGTGTCCTTTTAGGGCACAGTGACCCGTGAGAAGACCTGAAATTATGCGGAGCTGACTCCTATGTAATTTTATTAGTTCCTCAGCTCTCCGTTTTGAGGGTTCCCTTATTAAGGGCCTCCCGTGTCGCTGACCAGGTACGTTCCCCCAGTATTCTTTGTGTTTGTTTTTGACCCATTCCCTGACTTGTCCCCTAATTATTGTTTTAGGTACTCCTAGAGCAGGTTCTGGGCCAAAATATAAAGTTGATGAACCGTTCCTTGCCAGCTCATCTGCTTTCTCATTACCGTCTATCCCGGTGTGTCCTGGCACCCAGAATAGAGTTACACTATTTCTTTCGGCCAGTTCTTCCAGTTCTTGCCGGCATTCCCATACCAGCCTTGACGTCACTTTCGGGCTCATTAGTGCCTTCAGTGATGCTTGGCTGTCTGTGAGTATATTGATCCGTCTATTTTCATAGGCCCTCAAGTTGTTCATTGCGACACACTGCAGAATTGCGTACATTTCCGCTTGAAACACAGTTGTGTATGTTCCTAGTGAGAAACTGAGTCCTACATTCTCTGTTTCACTAAAAATACCGGCTCCAGTGCCTTCATCGGTTTTTGATCCGTCTGTATACCAGATCGATCCTCTGATTTTGCTACTGATGCTGTTCCATTCCCTTCGGTCATTGATTTCTATTCCGAAGTTCCTATTAAATGTGTATTTTGGTACCATGTGGTCAGTGTATGTATCAGATATACTTACCCCACCACAGTTCCAAATCTGATTATGGCCAAGGTTCTCGTATTTATCCCTTGGTTTTCCTTGCAGCCTGTATGCTCCCATCCTCGCTTCCCCTTTGATAAATATATCAAGAGGGGGTAGGTCTAACAGGGTTTCCAGTGCCGCCGTCGGTGTTGTTTTTATTGCTCCCGTATATAAATGTCGCCTCCGCTCTTTTAATTACTCTTTCAAGCTGTCGGTTCCAGGTAAGTTCTGGGTCCAGTATAACCCCTAGATACTTTACCTCTTTAGACAGCTCCAATTGTTCACCATTAAGGATCAGAGGCCCTAAGTCCTCCAGCTTCCTTCTTCTGGTGAACGCAATTGTGACTGTTTTGGAAGGACTGACTCTCAGCCCTTCTTCCTCAGTCCATTTGGTGACAATATTAAGGGCCTGTTGCATGCGTTCCCTTACTATGTTTTGGAATTTTCCCTGAACAAGGACTACCAAGTCGTCTGCATAGCCCAGGGTTTCATGGCCGTTCAATTCCAGGGACTCAAGCAAATCGTCCATGACAAGGTTCCATATTAGCGGGGACAGAACACCTCCCTGCGGACACCCTCGTCGGACCCGGGCGATAATGCTCTCCCCTAGAATGGACGTATATACGAGTCTCTGTTGTAGCATGTGGTCTATCCACTTGCAACAAATTTCATCGATCCCTTTTCTCCTCGATGCTCTTGAGATTGTTTCTAAGGATATGTTATTGAACGCTCCTTCTATGTCCAAAAAGGTCGCTAATAGTACCTCTTTGTGCTTGAGAGCATATTCAGCTTTTTCTACAAGCTGATGTAATGCTGTCTCTGTTGACATTCCTGCTCTATATGCATACTGGTTCTTATGTATCGGTCTGTTTTCCAATACGCCATCCCGTATATGCCTATCTAGCAGTTTTTCTAGCGTCTTAAGCAGAAAAGACATAAGACTTATTGGTCTCAGAGACTTTGCCCCATCCTGTCCAGTTTTTCCAGGTTTTGGTATAAAAGTTACTCTGATCATTCTCCATGCCTTTGGAATATATCCTAGAGCCAAACTGCTCCGAAGCACTGTACATATTCTATTTGCCAGAAGGTCGGATCCCTTCTGCAACAGTACTGGATAAATCCCATCTAATCCTGGCGATTTATAAGGTTCGAATGAGTGTAGTGCCCATTTTACTTTTTCCCCAGTTACTACTTTCTTTGCTGCCTGCCATTTCTCCTTGGATGCCCACAGAGGGGTATCTAGTTCTGATTTCTGGCAGTTCTCCAAAGTTAAGTCTGTAACTTGGGAACCGGGGAAGTGGACTTTCAGCAGTTCTCTAATAGTTCCTTCCCCTGTTTCTGTGTACTCTCCGTTTTCTGTTTGGAGAGTATATATCGGGCTCTGAGGTCCTTTTGAGAGAATCTTATGGAGTCTGGCGTATTCTGGAGTTCTTTCTATATCCTCACAGTACCTTCTCCATGATTCTCTTTTCTGCTTCCTCAGAGTTTTATTGTACTCAGTTAGGGCCTTTCTGTATTCATCCCAACTGATATTCTTGTTCATTGCGTTGTTTAATTTTTTACGAACTTTCCTTCTTAATTCTTTAAGTCCCTCATTCCACCAGGGCACTTTCCTGTTGGATTCCTTATTGATTGAAGGACAGTTGTCATTATACGCCGAGATGATTGTGTCTTGCAGCTGCTCCACAACCATTTCGAGGTCTGTTGTATTTCTTATCGTATCCTTAGTCTGTTTTAAACTATATTCCAGGTCTGCTTTATAAGCCTCCCAGTTAGTTTTCCTAGGGTTACGATAGGTTTCTAGGGTACATGTTTTTTCCCCTACTTCAAATTGTATGTGTCTGTGATCCGAGCAACTCGCATCATCAGACACACGCCAATTTGTAATTTTATTGCTAACGTAGTTGGTGGCTATCGTTATGTCTATGACCTCCTTTCGAGCCCTAGTCACAAAAGTCGGTTTATTACCTGAATTTATTATGTTCAGCTCGTTTTCCATGACAAATTCGAGTATAGATTCACCTCTTACATTCGTGTTCGTACTTCCCCACGTTGTATGATGTGCATTAGCATCACAGCCGATGATCAGCTGGGTTCTGGATCCCCTGCAGTCTCTTACCAGCTGCTCCACTTCCTTAGTTGGAGGAGAACCAGGTGCATCATATGGAAGGTACGCCGATGCGAGCGTAATCGCTCTTGACACCCTTCCCTTCCCCGGCCTTATCTTGACTGCCGTCAAGTCTCTAAAACAAAAATTTGTTAACGGCAGTATGTTAAATTTCTTTTTGATAATAATGCAGGTTCGAGGGACCTCGGAGGTTCTGTCATATATGAGTTCCCCTCCAACTCCCCCTAACCCCATAATATTTCCCCTGTTCACCCAGGGTTCCTGAATAAGGGCCACATCGAATTCCCTTTTTGCAGCCGTAAGGGCAGCCGAAGCAGCCTTACTGTGCTGCAAGTTAATTTGAAGGATTCTGATTCTCCCCTCCATCTTTTGCTCCAAGGACTCTAAAGATGACCATTCCGAGTCTGTAATAAGCTCGGAAACGGTTCCTCTCGAGGGCCCTGAAGGACACTTCGTCTATAGAGAAGGCCAGGAGTACTCCTTCCTTCTCTACTTTTTTGTTTAGAAGGAGCCACCCTCCCACTCTTAATTCTGGGTTCTGTTGCCCCAGTCGTGTTCGGATAACTCCCTCTTCTTGTGTCTGGCCTGGTATAAACACAAGAACTTTGGGTCTTTTGGGAAGATCTTTGGATTCGACAGCCGTCAAATCCGCGTTCTCCCACAAACGGCCCAGCCGTTCCACTGCACCTACCAGCCAGTTTTTGGTGTGTTCATTAGCGGGGGTAATCCATAAGACGCTTCCGCTAAAGGTAGTTCTGGCGAACTGCAGTGGATTACTGCTCCCCGAAGGAGCTTCATCCATTGCATCCGCAATCCTACTCTGGATCAGGTCAGCTTGAGCCTGATCCAGTGTTACCTCCGGATGTCGTCGATCTATGATCGCCATCCTGAGTCTTTGTGCGGCCTCTGTATAAGAGTCAGCAGGTCTGGGAGCCTGCTTCGTCTTTTTGGAGACCTGGGGTGGTGTAGCAGAGTACTCTCGGGGTCTCTTCTTACTTTCTTTATCGGATCCTTTGTCTGTCCCGATAGCAGGTCTAGAAGAGCCCTCTTTCCTCTGCATCCTTTTCCGTGGTCGTTGTTCCCACGTCCCTTCTGCCATTTTTCTTTCCTTTGTCTGTTTCCTCTTCTGAGCCCCAGACAAACGTTTTTTGTCTGACAGGTCCATTCTTTCAGCCCCTGTCGTGATTGTATCAGCGGTTCCTTGAGTTCCCGCTGATGCTTCACTGTCGTGTTCTATTGTGTCCACGACAGTGCTTGAGCTGGAGGACTCGTCCGAGTCCGAGATCACTCCAGCCTCTTTTTTTTTATTTTGTTTTTGTTGGTCCATGTTTTATCCCACGAGTAGCTAGGGAAGTTTTGGTCACCTGTGCCAGAGCCCCGCATTAACACAGGAAGGCTAATAAAACCAGGGATTCGCCCATTTCCCGGAGTTCGCATAATAGCGGCTTAGCAACCCCTAAGTCCCGTAGGAGCATCCTCTACTACGCCAAACCTTCGGCTCATGCTGTTCCACCTTAGCTTGAGGGGATTTTTATTGTGGTTACCTTCCACTTGGCCGGCCGGTTAAGGCAAGCCCCCACACCTGGCAAACATTTCCTCAACAACCACCCGTCTGCCAGGCACGGTATGATAGCAGTCATTCACTCTCTCATGGAAGGGCTCATGTGTCGCACGATTTGGGCTGATACCAGGTCCTTCCTCCCGCGACACACGGGTCCTCGTCATTCATCCTCTCAAAGCACAGGTCAGCTGCCTCCCCTAAACTGTGCTACCACATGATCCGCGGTGCCTATTCTGTGGAAGCCCACATTATTTAGCAATCTTACCAGCGAGTGTGCGAGGAGCGTCATGCTCTCCGACAAGTCCGGAACTTCATGTCGCACCTCCCCCTCTCACTGGCTCACCCTATCAGCCATTGGGACGCGCCAGATGGGTCGTGGTCAACCCCCCGTGGCTTTGCAATCCGCAGGAGGAGGGAACTAGTCCCAACTACCGCAGACTACAATCCCCGGCTGGATATTTGTAGGTTACTCTGATGAATCAAAAGCGTATAGATTGTTAAATGTAGATACAGAACGTATTACAATTAGCCGTAGTGTGGTGTTTTCCAAGAGAAATATATGCGTCGAGAAAAAGGAGGCAAAAAGTGAGGAAATATCCATTGGGTCCATGATGGAACGGGAAAAAATAAAGCCAAACGACGTAGAAGACAGAGAGGTTGCAAATTTTGAAAACACGGAGGAAATAGAAAATTCTACGGACACATCTAACACGTATGAGAGCTTAAGTTGGGAAGAATCCCATGACGATGACGGTGATTCTAACTATCAATTAGATACAGATCTCGATATAGAGAATTCAGGTGATCGTAGATCTAGCAGAATAAATAAAGGTATTCCACCTGAGCGCTACATAGCAAAGTTGACAGAACTCGAAGAAGTAGAACCTAAAAACTTTAAAGAAGCGCTTAAAAGAAGTGATAGTGAAAAATGGAAGCAAGCTATGGAAGAGGAAATCACGTCATTAAGGAAATTTTTTTGTAAAAGCAATATTGATACATGTTTATATATCAAGGTAATAAATAATGAAAGGGTTTACGTACTTATATACGTGGATGACATTTTAATAGCAGCAAAGGATTCACAGGTAATAATTGATATATTTGAAGAGAAACTAAAATGTAATTTTTATATAAGGAGTTTGGGATTATTACAAGATTATTTAGGTATGAAGATTGAAATGTGCGATAAAGGGATATGTAGTTTAAATCAGGCCAGTTATATTGACAAATTGCTGAACAAGTTTATGATGAAAGATGGAAAAGAGTTCAATATACCGCTGGATGTTGGATACTATAATCCTAGCAGAGAAAAGCCGGTGAAAAACAGTGAAATATATCAACAACTGATTGATGGTTTATTATATATTGCGGTAAATACTAGACCGGATATATTGGCAAGCGTCACCATACTAAGCCAACAGAATAAAAATCCAAATGAAGGAACGAAGCAAAGAGGGTGTTAAGATATTTAAAGAAAAGTAAATATAAAAAGCTTATTTTAGGACAAGAAGGGACAGATAGTGCATTATACGGCTATGCAGACGCTGACTGGGCAGAAGACAAGGGGAACGGAAAATCAAATAGCGGGTATATATTTTTATTACGGGGTTCGCCTATAAATTGGGGATGTAGAAAACAGAATTGCGTGTCTCTATCATCAACTGAAGCAGAGTACATAGGATTGGCTGAAGGATGTCAGGAAGCAATTTGCTTAAAACAGGTTATAAACGAATTTGTGGGTTTAGAGCCGGAATTAGTTATATAGAAAAAGGGGTTGTTAACTTTAGGTATTGTCCTACCGAGGATATGATAGCCGATATGTTGACTAAACCGCTGAATAGGGTTAAGTTAGAGTACTTAAGTAGTAAAGGGGGTCTGTTTGACTAATTCAAAAATAATTTTAGTTGCGAGGGGATGTTGGAATTCAACTTTATTATTTTTGTTAAGTGTTAGAATACACATGTGGGGTCTCTCTTCATGGCTGGGCCAGTTCTCCGAATGCATTAGGGCGATAAACTTTTACCTAAAATTGCACATGTTACAAGGGATGTGAATGCCAGAACTGTATGTTAGTGTTAGTTCTGCGTTCGATAAGTAGTCTAGAAGAATATCTCGTTGTAGAAACACGTATCTTAATTTCTTTGTATATTGTAATATTACGGTTTTTCGGTTAAAATAAATAGTTTGTTTACTATTATTTGTACATTTTATTATCTACTATTTCTAATATGTATTCTCTTGTTCCCCTACCTGGGACGAATATAATATGATTACTTAGTTCCCCTACCTGGCACATAATTATATAAAAAAAGTTTCACAGACAGATTGCCAAAAATTACCATCCAGTAGTAATCTTATGCGAGCAAAGTACTTTTAGGTAACATCATGACAGACTAAAATTAATTAGATGGAGGAATAGTACGGTATAGCACAGAGAAAAGAAAAAATAAAAATTTACAATATGCTGATAATACGTTATATATGCGTCTTTACTAAAAGGACCGCAACAAATTATGAATGAGGTAGCAAATATGTTAAAGCTTAAAAAAGAGCGATTCTATTTTAACAAAATAGACAGGTATAGAAACAATCCAAAACAAATGTGGAAAACTTTAAAAAAATTAATCAATGATAATAGCCGAGAGATGCCAAACTCTGTAATCTTTGAAACTGCTACAGGCCCAAAACGGTTAACAAACAACTTAGAAATAGTTTTAATGAGTATTTTGTTGAAAGCATTGAAGGTATTGTTCAAAGTATTAAGAATTCTGAAACATGGTGTAATGTAAATAATAATCTATATTTAAATTTTGATAAATTTGAAGAGCTTTCCATACAGGATTTGAGAAAAATTGTTGGCAATTTGGATAATATATTCTCACTGCACGAAACGTTAAATTGCAGAATGGTAAAGGAAGTTTTTGAAACCATTGGGCACGTTATGTTAAATTTAATTAATAAATCTCTTGCTACGGGCAAAATTCCTGAAGTATTAAAAATAAGTACTATCACCCCTATACAAAAAATACCTAATACTACAAAAGCTGAAGAATTTCGTCCAATCAATACTTTACCTCCTATAGAAAAACTATTAGAAATTGCTGTTTATGAACAATTATTGGAACATGTAACAAAAAATAAAATTTTAATTAATAATCAATCAGGGTTTCGTAAACAATTCTCTTGTGAATCAGCATTACAAGTTACATTATGTCACATAAAGAGTAATTTAGATAAAAATAAGTACGTAGTCGGTGTATTTCTAGATTTAAAAAGAGCTTTTGAGACAATCGACAGGACAATATTGATATCAAAACTTAAACAGTATGGTATAAGAGGTGCAGTAATTGAGTGGTTAGAAAATTATTTAGAACATCGCAAACAGAAAGTACGTTTTAAAGACCAATTATCATCTGAAATGGATAGTAATACAGGTATTCCTCCAGGCAGTGTATTAGGCCCTCTTTTATTTTTTCTGTACATTAACGATATCGATATTGTTGTAAATTGTGAGTTTATTAACCTTTTTGCCGATGATACTCTAATCTGTTTTAGTGATGAAAATTTTGATATAGCCATTTAAAAAATTAATACTATTTTAGATATGGTTAACAAATACTTGATAATTAATAAACTTAAGTTGAATGTTAAAAAAACAAATGTAATGGTTTTCACTACTAAACATAAATATAGCTTGCTCGATTCTGAGAACATAAATTTAAATATTAATAATGAAAAAATTGAAGTGGTTACAACAGCTAAATATTTGGGATTCCAACTTGAAAATATTCTGAATTTTGACAGTCATTTCGAGTATGTTCATAAAAAAATATCAAAAAAACTATACTTTCTGAGCAGAATATCTCAAAATGTGTCAATGGAGTCAAAAATTACAGTATATAACACAATTATTCAACCTCATTTTGACTATTGCTCATCAATCTTATATTTATTTAATCTTAATAAACTTAACATGCTACAAAAATTACAAAACCGTGGAATGAGAATAATTCTTAAAACAAATCGTCGTACTCCAATTAGGACGATGTTAAATACCCTAAACTGGTTCTCTGTTGAAAATAGATTGTTTTATTTCACCATGATTTTGGTCTTCAAAATAGTAAATGGCTTATCACCTGAATATTTTCAAGAATTCATTTCTTTTAACAAAGATATTCATTCTTATAATACCAGAGGTTTAGATGACATATATATATACCTAGAACTATTTATAAAAGTACGATGAATTCGCTCTTTTTTAAAAGCTTTCTTAAGTTTAATCAGTTACCTGCAGCTGTAAAAAAATATACTAGTCTCAATAATTTCAAAATATTGCTTAAACAACATATCAAAAATTTATAGTGTAATTTCTTTTCTTTATATTGTATGTATATTAGGTTTTTTCTATTTAAATAAAGATCTATCTATCTGTCTATCTATTAGCTGGACAAGTTTAAAACGGAATAATGTTTGAAAAAAAGAAGCAGGTTAGCAAGCGTCGCGTTTGTTGGCTTGTCCTTTCAAAATTTATACTGAATCTTATTACCAACATGACGAATTTCACTCCTCATTTCTGAGTAAAAAATACCAGTAATCTAGTCAACAACCTCCAACAAATTAATCTTCATTTTTAACATCACAATGCTGTCATTCGATGTCAGCAACTTATTCACTTCTGTCCCAAAACAAGAAACCGTTAATCTGGTCCATTCTCTTCTAAGAGCAAATTCTATTATTATGTCTACTAATAACTCAATTATTCAATTGATACAAACTTGTCTAGCTCAAGCCTTCTTTTTATTCAATAATAAATATTACAGACAACCTGATGGCTTAGCCATAGGTAGCCCTGTCTTTCACCCCTTTTAGCTGGTATTTCTATGGATCATTTAGAATCAACACATATTAAGAAAAATCCGGAAATTCTCCATTAGTTCCGATAGGTTGATGATATTTTAGTCTTTATATCCGGTAATTCTGAATCGGCCAATTTATTAATTTCTAAAATCAACCACATCCACCCCTACATCAAGTCCACTATGGAACTAGAATCATCCCAATCAATTAACTTTCTTGACCTTACCATCACCAGATTAAATGACCAATTCGATTTTAGTGTCTATAGGAAACCTACACAAACAGATCATATCATACCAATATCTTCCAACAACCGTATGTCACACAAACATGCAGTTTGTACAGTTATGTACAGGGTTATTCACTATATTTTGACCCCCCTGTAAACCGCTTTATTTACAGAATTAAAAAAAAATGTAAAATGCAAAAGTTATTAGATTTTTAAATTATAATTTTTTGACATATATGTCATACTAGTGACGTCATCCATCTGGGCGTGATGACGTAATCGACTATTTTTTTAAATGGGAATAGGGGTCGAGAGCTCATTTGAAAGGTTATTCAATTCCCTATTTAGTAATATAAACATTAACATGATTAATTACACAGGGTGTCCAAAAATATTTTTTTATTTAAATTAATTGACACGAAAAGAAGAATGTATGTAATTTATTTAATTCAAAATACATTATACTCCTGTCAGAAAACAGAAATAAATATTTATTGAACAAATAAACATTACTTTTCACTTAAATTCAATGTTCAAGCTGCCTCCCATCTTCCTCTTGGGAGTTTGAATATTGAATTTAAGCAAAAATCAATGCTTATTTGTGCAATAAACTTTTATTTCTGTTTTCTAACAGCAGTAAAATGTATTTTAAATTAAATAAATTACATACATTCTTCTTTTTGTGTCAATTAATTTAATTAAAAAAATATATTTTTGGACACCCTGTATAAATAATTATCTTAATGTTTATATTACTGAATAGAGAATTTAATTACCTTTCAAATGAGCTAGCACACGACCCCTATTCTAATTTAAAAAAATAGTCGATTACGTCATCACGCCCAGATGGATGACGTCACTAGTATGTTATATATGTCAAAAGATCATATTTTAAAAATCGAATAACTTTTGTATTTACCATTTTTTTTTTCTAATTCTGTAAATCAAGCAGTTTACAGGGCGTCAAAATATAATGAATAACCCTGTACATCGGTTAGAAACCATCCCTTTATATCCATCTAACTATAATAAAGAACTCAATATCTTACGTCAAATAGCATTCACTAACGGTTATGACTCCAATCTCATAAACAAAATCATTCATAAGAGACACCTCAGAGTCTTGAGAGAGTCTGCATTCCCCAGAGACCGGACCATCAAACCCTTCTATGCTACCTTACCTTATCACCATGATCGTCTTGCAGGAGATATTAAATATCTGTTAAAAAGAGCAGTTGATAACACCCATATTTCTTTTAAAGTTCCTAATAATCTAGGACAGTGTCTTACTAATTCTAAAGACCCTATTTATTACATTAATCGTAGTGGGGTCTATAAATTACAATGCTCTGATTGTGATGCTACATGTACAGGTACAACTTGTAGATCACTAGCTTCTCGTTCCCTAGAACATACCAAAAGAGAGAACACTTCCACTTTCTCACAACATCTTAAACAACAAAAACATGCTCTCAACATCCCAGAAGACGTCTCCTTGTTACACAACATTCCTCAGAAAGACTACTAGTCCAGAAAGCCACTGCGCATCCGCTAGGAAAAATATTCCGATTCGAATTTTTTGCACAATCTTACTCAAAAAGGACCCCTTTTAACAAATTTGCATGTTGCCAAGACCAAGAGTGGGTCAAAAATTTTTTAAACGTTTTTTTTTTGTTTTTTTCCTAAAATTATTTTTTTTTGCATGGAACAAAGTTTTTTTAGGTTTTTTGGATCATTACCAACAGAAAAGGTCTTTAGTGACTTTTCTCTAAAGTTAATAGTTTTTGATATATGAGCGATTAAAAATTGAAAAATTGCGAAACCTGCCATTTTTAACTTTCAAAACTATGTGAAAAACTTAAAATTTGAATGTTGCCAAGGTAGGTAGATATTCTTTAAGCATCGGTTGGTAAAATCCCGAAGAGTTTTTTGCAATACAATATTCAAAACTCCTTTGTTTTTTAATTGCTAATCAAGCGTGCGCGACACTATTTTACACCGACAGTATGGTGCAAATGAAAGGAATAAATTCGTTATTTCGTAAACTGGCGACTTTAAGGAAAAATCCCGAAACAGGTCGATTTTTATTTTTAAGTTATGATATTGTGGCATATATGGTATACTAGTGAAGTCATCCATCTGGGCGTGATGACGTAATCGAGGATTTTTTTAAATGAGAATAGGGGTCGTGTGCCAGTCCGGACAAAAAATGCCCAAAAAAAATCCCGGGCAAATAATCTCCACAAATTATTTAGACAAAATATCCCCGCAAAAAATTCCGGACAGAAAATCCTTTAGAAATATTTGCTGCCGATTAGTTCTCTAAAAGTTTCCCGTGAATGCGATCGACTCAAATGCTTTCAGCCTCAGTGTATAGAGTTATTTTGAATTCCAATTCCATATCGAAAACTTCAAATTTTACGTAACAAAAGAGTGCGAGTTTTTTCTAAAATCGTGGAAGATATGGGGAATAAGGTAAGGCTGTGAGAATCATGTTCCAATATTATTTGCTTAAATCTTTTGCTAACTCTGATTTGAATAACTATGTTCAAAACATTGCCATTGTCCAAAAAAAATTGTGGGGATTATTTCTCCAGGATTTTTTGTGGGGATTTTTTATCCGGGGATTATTTGTCTGGGAATTTTTGTGGGGATTTTTTGTCCGGGATTATTTGTCCGGGGATTCTTTGCCGAACCCTCGCTAGGGCGTCTACAGCACGGCGCCGTATTTATTTTAATGCTTGCAAACGATATTAAAATATTAAATAACAATTTTATTCGCAAAAGAATAGCAACGAAAGCGCAAAAGAATAGCAACGAAAGCTCTAAGCCTCCAACAGGTTTACACTCATAGGAGCTGTTTTTTAGCTAAAAATAATTACTATTATACTACATATCAAACCAATATGAATCAGATGTTTCGTCCTTCCTTGGTCTCATCAGCGTTGTACAGCCATATTAAGCAAACTTTACATTACATACCTACTACATGACAACAACGAACAAATGATTCTGTTAGTATTAATCAGTTGCCAAAATGAAATTATTGTACCCAAACAATATACCCATTTACCCATAAACACGTGATAACTCCATTTTAGAACCAATCTTATATTGTAAATGTATTGAATAGAGGGAAATACAAACAAGCAAGTAAGCAAATTACTGTTATATTATAAGGTTGATTTTTATGTTAAGTAAACTAAGGGTTGGTTAAACTTCGTTTTTTTGGTATTTTATTTTATTTTTTTTTATAAAAAGCGTGCTTATAAGAAAATAAATCATTATAAAGGAAAGCATGATTTCTAAATTTTTTATTAATTTATTTAATTGGCATTGATAAATGCCACACAGCCAGTATGACATTGATAAAATCTTCTAAACATAATCTAAAGTAATATAAAACTATATCTAAAACTATATAAAACTGCAATGCAAGCGTCCATAGCAAATAAGGGAAGCAAGGTCAAGTACTTAACTTCATAACTAAAAAAACACATATTTGAGGCGTGCCTCAAGGACGGATGAATTTCGGTCCCAGAATTGGTGGCACATTTTTCAAATTTTGCCGCTTTTACTGTCCCGTTTTAAGAAATGGTAGTATGCTAGACAAGGAGGTTGGAAGCAAGCCTCATCTCCCCGGTTGCCTGCTGTCGTCTGTTGTTGTGGTCTCTGTGGTGGTGGTCTTCCCCAGGTTGGGCACATTGGGAATCCTTTGTAGTTTGCGGGGTGGCTTCCATTGCAGTTTGCACATGTTGCCTTTTCTGCTCTTGGTCATTTGCATTGCTTCGTGGGGTGATCTTCGCCGCATTTCACGCACCTCTGGTCCTTGTGGCATGCATTCTGGACATGGTGGTAACCCTGGCAGTTGAAACACTGCGTTGGTCCTGTCGCTTTGCGTAGGTCCTCTACCACGACCTTCATATGGCACAAATTAGAGATCCCCTTAGCCTTTTCAACATCCTTGTGATCAAGAGTCAGGATAAACATGGAAATACTTCTTCTGGGGCCGGCTCTAGATGTCATATTCACTGCGAAGTGAATGACTATCTGATGCCGGTCTTGCATTTCTTCTTTGATTGCCTTTTTGGTGGTATTTGTGGGCAATCATCTTAAAACCACTCTGAGTTTTATGTCTTCTTCGAGTGGAAAGGCAATCCATTGTACCCTTTTATCTGTGTTTGTCTTTGGATATTCTTTTACAATCCTCACCATTTTTCTATAATCTTCCGGGCCTTTCGCCTGGATGAGTGTTTTCCTACCACTTCTAGATATTCTGTTTACCGTGTAAACCTTTTCCTGTTGGGCTATGGTGAGGATAGCCCCTATCTCGCTTACGCTCTGTAATTTGATTACAGGCGGCTTTAGGTGTGGTGTTGCCTTTTGTCCAGGTAACACGGTGGTCTCTTCGTTCTGGTTCGTTTCCATGTCCTCTATCTCTGTATCTTTGGCTGTGGCAAGGCAAGCGTATCCCCATTTGCGTTTGTCGCTGGGGCGGACTGTATGGTCGATTTGTGGATCGGTTCTGCTGGTTCTCGTGGCAGGATGAGCATTGGGGGAGAAACAGCCATCATGGCGTCTTCTGCTTTCTGTTCCCATACGTTGCCTCGTCTTTAGAGATGTTGGTTGCCAGTGGTGGGAAGTCCTCTTTTTTCTTTTTTGGCTGTGGCTTTGGTGAGTGTTCGGTCGCTGTCTACTTTTTCGTCTCTGGCTTAGGTAGTTTTGATGGGGGAGCCTTTACCTGTTGTTGGCATTTGATGTCCGCTGGGCTTGTCTTTTGTGCCGTGTTCTGGGCTTCCATCAGTTCGTTGAACCGGTCGTATATCCGGTCCACCACCTGCTTATGGGACTTGACCATCGCGTCTTTCAGCTCCGCTATTTCGGACCTCTGACGGACTATCTCTTCGTCCTTTTTCTTCAGCATTTCTACGAACTGAGCTTCTCTTCTTTGGGTAGCTTGATGCAGCTCTTGTGGCAAAACTTTTAGGGCTGCTAGTTTTTCATCTTTTTTTGGCAATACTTTCGTCGTCACTCTCATTTACGGTCCTGGCCCTTTTCGTTGTTCCTCTGTCTGCCTCGCCGGGGACTTCTTCCTCCATGACCTCTTCCTTCAGGTTGTCCTTGTTATTTTTCTCGTCGCCTTTTTCCTCCGATTTCTTCTTCGACTCCTCTTTCTTCTTCCCTCGCCTAGGCATTTTAAATTCCCCGTCTTTCTCTCTTCTTTCCTCGTCTTCTGGATCAAAGATCCACTTTGCGTGAATATTCACATGTTGGCGGAACTCGGTTTCAGGGTCGGCTTCCCTGGACCTATCGCGCCTGTGATCACTTACCTAGACAGAACTGGGTAAGGGTTCCTCTTGCTGCTCTCGTCCTACTGACCCAGGGAACGGGGCTGCACGATGTAGGTTTCTAAAAAACTACACCCTGCAGTGTCGATACCCTAACGGTGGCACAGTACGAATCCCGAACGGCATCTCAGAAAAGCGTCCGAAAAGCATCTACGAACGTAGCTGTGGCGTCTCAGAATATTGAATAAAATAAAATTTTCTAAGTTCACCACATCTAGAAGATTAGCCTTTGCCTCTGCTTCTTGCTTCTCGCTTTTTGCTAAGAAGCGCTCGACTGCTGCCGCGCTTATATTCGCAGCTGAACTGAAAAGTTCAGCAATCAAGCCACTCCTACTCCGTCGGTTTTCTCTCCTCTGCACGTCTGCTCTAGCCGGTGACTGGCACCGGAGTCAGACTGCATTCGCGATGAAGATGATACATGCGCAGTGACCAATGGCGAGTCAAATACATACGCTTTGACAGTTCTCAATATGTAAACAAACTGACAAACTACTTAATTTGTTTGCGTTACAAAATTAATAAAATTTAATATATTTTTGCTGTGAATGATCATAGACAAAGGTGTCTCGGTTCGTATCACTCATACTCGCTTCATAATGGCCATCATTAAATGCTCGTTGAATAATATATTATTAATGTATACAAATTTTGACTAAAATAAATTTTCATTGTAGGTAATTTATATATTAAGCATTTTATATTTTATACGTACAGTGCCAGACCCTGTAGAATAAAGAGAGCGTCGGTTTTTAATATCAGAAAGGAAATGGCGCAAAGTGCAAAACAAATAAAAATCTTGCCAATTATACTAAAGCTGATTTTTGGGTTCTCATTAGCAAGGCCCGGGATACTCCAGACCAATAAGAAATTTTTTATCTAAAAGCGCAAAAATTTGTAATGATTACTTAATAGTATGCAGTGTTTTATTATAAAATTTAACCATCTAATTTGTCCTATTGTTTGTTAGTAGTATTGGAGTAATTAAAGAATAATATTTTGTTAAAAAAGGCTAAGTATAACTTTCAGCCTGAAAATAAAATAAAATTAAAATAATTGTAACTAAACAAGGCGTTCATTCTCGCAACGATGAGGTTAAAGGTGCGTAATTTTTATATACCGGGTGTCCACTTATATTTTCCCCCATTTTAACTGCCTATAACTTCTAAACGGTTCAAGATAGAAATATGCGGTTTTCGCTGAAATGTTTTATTTTAGTAAAAGTTTTGTCTGAATGGACTGAATTTTTTATATCGCTTTTAAATACGAAAATAAAAATGGCGGATTTTTTAAAAAAGCGTTGTTGACTTTTTTAAATGGAACACCCAGTATTTTTTTGGAAATTAAAAGGAATATGATTCACCTATCCAGCGACATAAAGTTTTTCAAAATAGCTTGTCAAATCACTGAATAATTAATTTTTAAAATGAGAGGTGCAACGTGGATATTACATACCTAAATACCATAACGAAGCTAATTGATATTATGTTAACGTCCATCAAGTTAGCAGGACAAAGTCAGCAGAAAACAGTTATTCTTATACCATAATTAAGTGTAAATTAAACGCTAATTTAATGTTCCAAGAAAAAGTTTTTCGCTCTTCTTCTTTAAAAGTTAACGCATGTTCTGCTAACTTTAGACTCAAGCTAGCAGAACACTAGGTCAAAAATTTGATAAATCATTTATAATTGAATGCCAAAGTATTCTCAGAATTAAATGCTAATTTAATGTTCCAAGAAAAAATATATTGCTCTTTTTTTTTAAAAGTTATCGCATATTCTGCCAACTTGAATTCAAGCTAGCAGTAGTTCAACTTTAACATTGAACAGTAGTTCAATAATTATGGATAAATCATCAAATAATTGAATACCACAGTATTCTCTGAACTAAATGCAAATGAAATATTCCAACAATAAATTGAATTCTCTTTTTTTTTCGGAAAACAAATTTAATTCCACTAGTGCTATCTAATACCTAGAGTTACGTTGTTATTTTTTGAAGGGGTCAAACCTTGCTGGGGCTGTATTGTACAAATTCGTTTACAGCTTTGCTTAACTCTTTATGGCATGAGATTTTATAGAATTTCTAGACACTTGCTGCAAGGAAACAATCAATTTTATGTACAAAATAATCTTACCTTCACATTTCAAGAAACAGATGATAAACATTCGCGTTTAGTCGGACGAAGCTAAAGCGTGGGAATTTTACCAATATTTACCAAAAGCAGATGCGATTAGAAACTCTATATCCATTCTTCTTCACTGCACAATTGAAGTTTTTTTACCATTATTATTCGTCAATATTGCTTCAATAATATTGACCGTGACCGCCTTTCTGACAATTCAATAAAATTAAAATCTTAGCGATTATCAACGATTCGGACTGTAACGTTGTCGATAATAATAGAAAAAATATCATTTTACAATGACTTCCGACTGAGCAATAAAAAAAAATTATTTCGGTACCATTATTAATAGGTCTGGATCCCGCGTATGAAAAAAAAGTTGATTAATAGCAAGCTGAAAATTTGTTAATAGCTTAAGGGTGTCTAGTCGGACAAACTTTGATATGTGGGAACACTGGAACAGGGGAAGTTTTATTTGTGGAACAGGTTAAAAATTTGGAACGGTCAGACCACGAAAACGGCACATGTATTTTGTCCGACAGAACAGACTTAAACTCTCCGATCAGAGATTAAACTCTCATGCATAAATCAGACTGCTATTTATCACCTGTCATAATTTCTGTCATTTGACATATTCTACGTGTTCCACTCATTAATATGCCCATTTGGTTATAAATTGCAGTCTGATTTTTGTATGAGAGATTAATCTCTGTTCGGAGAGTTTAAGTCTGTTCTGTCGGAAAAAATACATGTGCCGTTTTCGTGGTCTGACCGTTCCAAATTTTTAACCCCTTCCACAATTAAAACTTCCCCTGTTCCAGTGTTCCCACATATCAAAGTTTTTCCGACTAGTCACAATGGGCGATTTTAGAGAGAAATCATGAAACCAGTCAATTTCTAGATGAGTTTTTGGGATACATATCTTACTAGTGACGTCAATCATCTGGGCGTGATGACGTAATCGATATTTTTTTTAATGAGAATAAGGGTCTTGTGACATTTCATTTTAATGTATCTTCTCAGTAACATAAACCTTACCATAATTATTTGCACAGGGTGAACAAAAAAAACTAATTTTAATTTAAATTAATTCACACATTGAGAAAAATGGATGTAATTTATTTAATTCAAAATACATTTTAATGCTGTCAGAAAGTATAAAAACATATTTATATGAAAAACAAACACTGCTTTTCGTTTAAATTAGATGCTCAAACGGCCAACAGACAGGTGGGTGCAAGCTTTAACGTTGAATTTAAGCGAAAGCGAAGTTTATTTGTGAAATAAATATTTTTTTTCTATTTTCTGACAGTCGTAAAATTTGTTCTGGTATAAAAAAATTACATACATTCTTCTTTTTGTGTAAATTTATTTAATTCAAAAATATTTTATTGGCCAACCTGTATAAGTAATTATGGTAAGGTTTATATTACTGAAAAGATAATTGAGTAACCTTTCATATGAGCTATCACACGACCCTTATTTTCATTTTTAAACTACTGTGATGCTAGCTTAAAATCAAGTTAGCAGAAGGTGCGATAGATTTTTAAAAAATATAGTAATACATTTTTTCGTTGCACATTCAATTTGCATTTAAGTCAGAGAATACTCTGCCATTCAATTATAAATGATTTATCAATTTTTAAACTACTGTTCTGCTAGCTAGATTATCATGTGATAATTTTAAAGAAGAAGAGCGATACATTTTTTTTTGAAACATTAAATTTGCATTTAAGCAGAGAATACCCTAGCGTTCAATTATAAATGATTTATCAATTTTTGAACTCCTGCTCTGCTAGCTTGATTATCAAGTTAGCAGAACCTGCGATAACTTTTAACGAAGAAGAGCAATAAATTTTTTCTTGGAACATTAAATTAGCATTTAATTCAGAGAATACTTTGGCATTCAATTATAAATGATTTATCAAATTTTTGACCTAGTGTTCTGCTAGCTTGAATCTCAAGTTAGCAGAACATGCGATAACTTTTAAAGAAGAAAAGCAATAAATTTTTTCTTGGAACATTATATTAGCATTTAATTTACACTTAATTATGGTATAAGAATAACTGTGTTCTGCTGACTTTGTTCTGCTAACTTGATGGACGTATTATGTTATGTGATTTCCACATTGCATCTCTAATTTTAAAAATTAATTGCTCAGTCATTCGACAACCGATTTTAAAAAAATTTCTATCGCTGGATAGGTAAACGATCGTTTTTTTAAGTTATAAAAAATATACTGGGTGTTTTAATAAAAAAAGTCAACACTGTTTTTTTATTAAAGCCGCCATTTTTTATTTAAAAGCGATACAAAAAATGGGCAGTTACTTAAAGATTTGCAAAAACGGTCATTTTCCTATCCAGCGATATAAAATTTTTTTAAAATCGGTTGTCAAATGACTAAGCAATTAATTTTTAAAATGAGAGATGCGATGTGGAAATCACGTAACATAATAAGTATCAATTTGCTTATTTATGTTATTTAAGTATGTGATATCCACGTTGCACCTCTCATTTTAAAAATTAATTACTCAGTGATTTGACAACCGATTTTGAAGAACTTTATATAGCTGAATAGGTGAATCATCTTTCTTTCAATTTACAAAAAAATATACTGGGTGTTCTATTAAAAAATAGTCAACAACGTTTTTTTTTCAAAAATCCGCCATTTCTATTTTCGTATTTGAAAGCGAGATAAAAAATTCAATCCATTTAGACAAAACTTTTAATAAAATCAGACATTTTAGTGAAAACCGCATATTTCTATCTTGAGCCGTTTAGAAGTTATAGGCAGTTAAAATGGGGGAAAATATAAGTGGACACCCGGTATTACAATAAAAAGATATTATTTATGTTTCATCTCGATTTTAATAGTGCCGTAACCCTAAAACATGAAAGATCTCTTTTTTGGCATAACACGTTCCTTTAGGCGTTGCCTTCATTGTGGGAAAATATCATATAATTTAGTTATCTTAAGATAAAAATGGAATGACATGGTATTTACTTAAAAGATAACCCGTCGGTGTGTTTACAAAAAGGGTTAGAACTCTGTCATTTAAATGCAGTTATATTCATCATATGTTTTACAGGCATCAAATGATAGTATTTAAAATGCGTATTTTTTTTTCAAAAAATTCTGAAATTTCAAATTATCTATGTATATGAAAAACCTCACCCATTAATCATTTTCATTATAATATTACCAGAAGGGATACTACATCCAAAAATTAATTTTGGTCAATATTAACTTCTTTAACTCAAATGAAAAATAGGTTTTCTCGAGGTCTACAACGTAGAATTCGGTGATAGTGATTAATTTCTCATTCAGCTGTAATGTCTGCACGGCGAGTGACTATTTCAAATTTGGAACAAAATATAAGCCTAAGAGCAAGGATACACCAGGCGGCGCGCGTCGAGTCGACGTCGAGGCAGCTTAAACACATGGCGCGGTGTAACAGCGGCAGCTATGCTACGATTTAAAGTATTTGTATTTCGCTGTTGCCAAATTTAGTCGCGTGTTGGCTGCTATACGATACGATGTCTGGAAGTTATGACGATTTGTATTTTGTAGTAAATGCAAGTTTACTTTATCTTAGATTAAAGAAAAAAAGAAACGCAGATATTGGATACATCCCATCGTAAAGAAACGAAAGTATGTATAAGGGATTTTTTTACACATTATATAACTAAATTAATAAAATAAAGACCAGAGAAGTTGTTTAATTTTACAAGAATGTCTAAAAAATCTTTTCAGGAGTTATTAGTAAGTATTAAAGACCCATGTTCAAGAGATAACACCGTTATGAGGGAAAGCCTATCGCTAAGGGGCTGTCCAATCTATGGTACGCCACTGAGCAAATACAGGTGTTAAATTGATGCACATCTATTAAGGCTGTATGACACTATACATTTTCTTGTATCATTTCTAATATCGTTTCTGATATGTCAAAAAAATGCATAGTGTCATACACAGATACAAGAAACGATATCAGAAACGATACAAGAATTTGAGTCAGACACAGATTCTTGTACAAGAACTGCGCCAATTTCTGCGCAAAGAGCAAAAATGTAAAACCTGCTGGTAAAACATCTAAAATGTCATAATTACTTACTTACTTACTCATAATGGCGGCTGAAATGAAAATGAGATCATGTATTGATAAATTTATTTGTGTTTTTGTAGGTATTATTTATAAATCTTTTATTGATACTTAATATACCGTTTGGTATGGACTACTGTTCTACTAATAACCATATATTTAGCTCCTAGTAAAGTTCAAACTATAAATTTAGGTTTCATGGTGGATAATTTTTTAATATACGAAAATACAATAGTTCCTAATTTGGATCAAACTGAAGATAATTCTAATGCAAATATTTTAGCACAAATATCAAAACAAAATAAAAACACAAATAATCAACCTCAAACAGTCGACGTAAAATTCTGATTAACATTAAAATGTTAATTAAAAGTTTATAAATTTTATAAAATCTTTAAAATCAGCTGTAGCTGTAGATGCAGTACTACCATAACGTGACACAGGGTGACAAACAAAATTTCGACCAATCACGTGCCGAATTTCATACAATTTTCGATACAAGAACTTGCATAGTGTCATACAGGGCACAAATGTACGTACAAGAAATGATACAAGAAAATGTATACAAGAAACGATATCAGAAACGATATTAGAAATGATACAAGAAAATGCATAGTGTCATACAGCCTTTATACCCCATTAATTGGGAAATAGTGATGTTTCACAAATTAATATTAACAAAAAAATTATTCAAATTAAAGTCAAAGTACATATCGAGAAAGACGAAAACCAGAATATACAAAACAGTAATAAGAGCAACAGTCACCTACAGATGTGAGACATGGGTGCTAAATAAAACAGAAGAAAAAATGATATAGAGTTGAGAACGGAACGTACTAAGAGCAATTTTCAGGGGAATAATACAGATACAGAAGACGGCTGGCATAGAAACACTAATCAGGAATTAAGGATGCTTTACAAGGAACCAAGTGTAACAAAATAAACAAAGTCATAAAGAATCAGGTGGGCAGGTCATGTCGAGGGGATGGATAAAAAAAGAATGCCAAAGATGGTACTGCAAAGAAGACCAGCTGGGACTAGGAGACGAGGTAGACCAAGAAAAAGACGACAAGAAAGTTTCAGGAAGGTCTGGTATCGATGGAAATTACACATTGGAAAGAGGAGGTGAAAAGTAGGATATAGTGGAGAACCATAGTTCAGCAATTTTTACATAGATATTAAATAAAATTATACATAAATTATTAGCATAAACTGTATTATCTAAAATTGTAAATACAAGGCCTGTAGAGCATAATAAATAAAATAATAAATAAGGCCGGTTTTTTTATTATTCTGTTTAAATATTCATCAATACGCATATCCCAAATAGCTGGTCTCACCTGAATTTGATTAATTAATTTTTCTACATCCGTATTTTCCATCACAAAAACACGATCTGACAACACTCACTACAGAATTCGCTAGAAAACAACTGAAACGTCTGTGATATACCACGATACACGCATTTATGATATGCTGTCGAAGTCGTAAAACCGATTGGCGGTGGATGGGTTCCAGGATATGTCGCCAGAAAATGGCTGCATCGAAAATTTTAAGAGCGTCTGGTGTGTGTTACTGCATCAAAGTATAGTAAGGGATGCGTCGATTTCGACATCTCAGCGGGGGTTCAGTCGACGTACGCCGCCCCGTCTATGTTACCTCTTACAGTCATGACAAAGGCGGAGGTGTGAGACGGTACGTTGTCGTAGTGGAGGAGTCGGAGTTCGGGTAAAATCGACCCAATAATTATGTACGGTACGGCTCTGCGACCGTTTTGTCATTTTCCAGGGAGTCGATATAGTTCACTCCTTGAGAATCCCAGAAAATGGTGGTCCTTTCACCTTTTACGTTGATAGGAGAGTGGATCCATGTTTTGTCGACTGTTATGAAACAACATAGACACTCCTTAGAATCATGCTTAAATGGCCTCAAACGCGGCTCTCAAGTGGTCTCACAGTTGCGCTTGTAGTCAGGAGTGAGCAAACACAGTGAGTTGGTCTCCATCGTAGCCCGTTTTGGGACATGTGGGAGTGACTAATTATCAAAAGCCGACGTATGACCACGTTGAAAATCAAACCAATTCTTGACGGTCGTCACGCAAAAAGAAGAGCCATACGTAGCATCCAAGCGCACTTTGATTTCGTTCTGCTATTTTCCGTACAAAAACAAGAATTGTATCACCGACCGATAAGTTCCTTTTTTCATTTTTCTAAAATCCTCAGACACACCCGCTTCCACATGCCGTAAAAACAAAACTATGGGTCAAATTTGGCTGAAATTTTGACACTGGTCATCTACGAACATGATAGTAGATTTCTCTTGCGATAGTAGCGCCATCAAACGGTGAGGCTAAGAACTTATAGGACTAACAACTACTATATGGGGAAACATAAAATATGAGCACAATAATAAATTCAGATTATCTGTGGAAGAATTACGCCAGTCAATGGGAGCAAGAATAAGATATTACCTCCGAATTCTATCCTACTGCATGGATTTTAATGAAATTTTGGACCTAGCCTCTACTTATCTCCTAATTCAAAGTCTACCCTATGCCGATGTGTGCTTTTATCTAGGGAATGGTTCCCACACCTTCATAGGGGTGGAAAAATTATTGGTTAAAATTACCACGGAGTTCGCTAGAGAACCCAATTCTAAGCAAAAACTGTTCTATAATTTTTTTTTGAAAACTCAATACTTTTTGAGATATTCGTGGTTGAAAATTGGCCATTTTCATTAAACATAATACCTTTTCGAACGGTTTTTTGCGAATACCTTAAAAACTATGCATCTAACTAAAAAAACTATATTTAACATATTTGTAGGTTATAAAAAAAAACAAATAGGCACTTGCCTTCATATATCTTCTAGTTATAATACAAAAAGGGATATGGTAGGTGAAAATAGTTTGTTTTTTGGTAGGTACATTCTCAAATTGGTGTATTCAACTTGAAATACATAACAGAGAAACGGTCAACTTTAGGTGTATAAGGCTACTAATATCTTTTGTAGTGCTTGAAAAGGCCTTGTAAATGAGCTACATTATAGGTTACTTGCATTAAAACTAAGCTAGATATTCTGCAAACACAATTGATAACTAATGTGTTTTAAGAAAAAATGAGAATTAATTTTAACCACCATCCACCCAAATGTAAATGCATCGTTTTCCTTCTACAATACCTTTAATTATAGTGTTATTGCTATGTTAAAAAAGTTGGACGGGTTTAAAATGAATGGTTTTTGAAAAGAAAAAGATCAAATTATAGAGCGCATTTTTAAATTTTCTTAAAAACCTTCTTTTTCTCCATGTAACTTGAAAATGATAAGAGATACAGTAATGAAAAGTAAAAAGAAAATTTACATCTGAAAAAGCCCTACATTTTCTTGTGCTATCTTGTTCCGTATCTTTTATCTTTTTCGAGTTACATGGAGGAAAAAAGATTTTTAAGAAAATTTAAAAATGCGCTCTATAATTTAGTCTTATTTTTTTCAAAAACCGTTCATTTTAATCCAGTCCAACTTTTTGAACATAGAAATAACACTATAATAAAAAGTATTGTAGAAAGAAAACGATGTATTTAAGTTCTGATGGATGAGGGGTTAAATATACTTCTCATTTCTTCTTAAAATACATTAGTCATATATTTTTTGCAGAATATATCGCTTAGTTTAAATGCGATCGACATTTAGTGTTGCTCATTTTAAAGGTCTTTTCAAGCCCTACAAAAGTAATTAGTATCATTATACACCTAAAATCGACAGTTTCTCTGTTATTTCAAGTTGAATACACCGATTTGAGCATGCAGCAAAAAACAAACTCTTCTTACCTACCATATCCCTCTTTTTATTTTAACTAGAAGATTTATGAAGGAACGAATCTCTTTTTTTTTTTATAACCTACAGAAATATTTTATATAGTTTTTTTGTTAGATGCATAGTTTTTAAGGTATTCGCAAAAATCCGTCTGAAAAGGTGTAATTTTTCAATGAAAATGGCCAATTTTCAACTACGAATAACTCAAAAAGTATTGAGTTTTCAAAAAATAATTATAGAACAGTTTTTGCTTAAAATTCGGTTCTATAGCCTCTTCCGTAGCTATTTTAACCAAAACATTTTTCACCCTGACAAGGGTTGGGAACCACCCCCAAGATAAAAGCGCACATCCGCATAGGGTAGGCTTTGTTTCTTGAGCTATTCCCTACTTACTGTGAAAATATCAAGTAAATTGATGTACTAGGATGGAATTCGGAGCCAAATACCCTCATTGACTGCCCTAAATATGTAATACCCTTAAATTAATTTCAAAGTCAAATTTTCTTTTCTTTGTGTACAAATAATATTTTTCGTTTGTGGTTTAATTTGCAACAATGTCAACTGCGCGTTTTTGTTTCTGTCACTAACTAGAATTTTTTTGTGGCTTATCAAAACATAAATTGTTCAAAATGGGACGTGGCGGGGGTGGTTATCGGACGTGGAATGAATTCCATTCGAAATGCAATATGCACATTAATAATGTATATTGTATAATTACTAATTTGTTTTATTGTTTGTGTATGGGTCTAATTATGCATATTATGGACTGTAATGTATACAGCGCGTTATGCAATCGGTGAATTTATGATATTTATGATATAGAGGGTGATTCGATGAGATATGTAGGTACATAATAAATTTAATGATATTAGCGTTAAAGATGGATTGATTTTCTGGATAAATACGGGAACGGGAACAATAATTCATAGTAGCTTATTTTTCCAGAAGGAGAATTGGAGATATTGGAGAGTAGCGGATATTTTCCCCAAAAATCCCCACCAAAGTTAAAAAAGAGTAAAAATTGTTATTACAAAAAATATCATTGACGTGACTTTAAAGTAAATTTATATATTCAAAATATAACGAAAATAAACAGGCCTGGCGATTTGAAGGCGATTTTAACTCTGAAAGATACTTGCATGGGCGCCCCAGGATTATTTTCAGGGGATGCATCTGAACTTTGGAAGATTTCATCTGAATCTGTACATACTACGTATTAACGAGTATAAAATATACAACTATACGTGCATAGCTATGTACATTCCTTCCGGACAGGGAGGTGCAATTGTTATTTTGACAGGTTATTTTTTAATATTAAAAATAAATATTCAAAAAAAGACAGGTTTGTTTTTGGTGAAATTTTCCAGCTGCCAGATGATCAAACAAATCACGCCTGCCTATAAATGAAAAGCGCTATAGGTAAGCAGCAATGCCAGAAAGAGCGTATACCGATAGCTGTTTGTGTCCCCTGTTGTAGCTGAGCGAGTCCGTTCACTCGAGAAAAAGCACGTGACCTGGCGATACTCATGTTGTTGTACCTCGAAAAGTTAGAGTAATTATTATATATTATAGTTTTTTAAGTAAATTTTTCTTAATTAAAGGAAAATAAATACGTACAATAATAGATTTGGCAAATATAATAAAAAAGACAAATTTATTATTATAATATGCAGGGTGTCCAGAAAATCTACGACAAACGAAAACAGGAGATTCCTCAGGAAATTTTAAGACAATTTAACTAAATTCACCTAGTCCCAAAATGCTTCCTAATGGAGCTAGAGCTCTTTGAAGATGGCGTCTTGTAATTAGTTTTTCTTAAATACCTCCAGAACGCTTCTAGTTAGAAAAACGAAAATTGGTACACATAGTCATCTTCCAGAGATAAATCGATTTCATCCATTGTGAATTTCTAGTACCAGTCATAGGCGTCCTTTTTGGGTGGGGCAATTTTGTCTTTATCTTTTAAGCGTTTTTGATACTGGATTATTAAATTGTGAGGTATTCTAGTACTAAAACGTACTCTTACTTCAAGTCGGTGGGACACACCGTTTTCTAGAAATATTCGTTTCAGAATTTGAAAAAAAATTGGAAAAATTTTTTCAAAAAAAACGGTGTATTTTGCCAACTTAAAGCAAGAGTAACTTTTAATACTAGAATACATCATAATTTAATAATCTAGTGTTAAAAAGTCTTAAAAATTATTAGTTATTCAATAAAAATAAAAAAGTTATTCAATAAAATATCCGTTGACCTACCCAAAACGGACAAAAATGACCGGTACTAGAAATTCGGAATTAATGAAATCGATTCATTTCTGCAATATGAATAAACGTACCAGTTTTCGTTTTTCTACTAGTTTTTTTTTAATTTTTTTTTATATTAAAAAAACGAAAATTTTCCAAATGGATTTTTCTAGAAAACGGTGTATCCTTTCGACTCAAAGTAAGAGTAACTTTTAGTACTATGATACCTTATATTTTAATAAGCCAGACTCAAAAATGCTTAAAAATTAAAAACAAAAAAGTTATGCGATAATATTAACTGTTGCCCCACCCAAAACGAGCGCCTATGACCGGTACTAGAAATTTGCAATGGATGAAATCGATTTATCTTTGGAAGATAAAAATGGGTATCAATATTCGTTTTTCTAAATATAAGTGTTCTGGGGATATTCAGAAAAACTAATTACTAGACGCCATCTTCAAAAAGCTCTAGCTCCTTTAGAAAGCTTTTTCGGACTAGGTGAATTGGGTTAAATTGTCTTAAAATTATCTGAGGAATCTCCTGTCTTCATTTGTCAGTAGAGTTTTTGGACACCCTGTATAGAGAAAAAAATATAAAACTATAAACTAAATTAATTCTGTGTCCAAATCTTCTACTTCTTCTTCAAACTCCTCATCCGAGCTTAAATATTCATTCTCTTCACAGATTCCTCTTCTACATGATCTGTAAATAGTTGTAATATGAATTTATAATTAATTAAAAATTAATTAATCATTAATTAATTGAGTTGCTACGTATTCTCTGTCCTTTTATACGGAGTCGAAGTTTGGACAATCACGGGCGCATCTGAAGAAAAACTTGCCATTGTTGAGATGTGGTGTTATCGAATAATGTAAAAAATATCATAGACACAACACGTGACAAACACGGAAACATTAAGAAAGATGAAAAAAGCAAAAGAAATACTTAACACTGTGAAGGAAAGAGAAATGAGCTACTTTGGTCATATACTAAGAAATAAAAAACGTGATGTGATTGGTTATATAAGGAAAAGTATTAAGTATTGGTTATATAGTATACGTAGCAACTCAATTAATTAATCACTAATTAATTTTTAATTAATTCTAAATATATATTACAACTATTTACCGATCAGGTAGAAGAGGAATCTGAGTCTCGAGGGGAGTCTGACGAAGAAGAAGAGAATGAATATTTATTTTAGCTAATTTTTCTTTCCTTCATAGTGTTGAGTATTTCTTTTGCCCTTTACATATTTCTTAATGTTTCCGTGTTTGTTACGTGTTGTGTCTATGATATTTTTTACATTATTCGATAACACCACATCTCAACAATGGCAAGTCTTTCTTCAGATGCGCCCGTGATTGTCCAGGCTTCGACTCCGTAACAAAGGACAGAGAATACGTAGCAACTCAATTAATTAATCACTAATTAATTTTTAATTAATTCTAAATACGTATTACAGCTATTTACATATCATGTAGAAGAGGAATCTGAGTCTCGAGTAGAGTCTGACGAAGAAGAAGAGAATGAATATTTAAGCTCAGATGAGGAGTTTGAAGAAGAAGTACAAGACTCGGACACAGAATTTAGTTTATAGTTTTATACTTTTCTCCCTATATATTTATAATAATAAATTTGTCTTTTTCTATCATATTTGCAAAATCTATTATATAGTACGTATTATTTTCTTTAATTAAGAAAAAGTTAAATACTTAAAAAGCTATAATGTATAATAATTACTCTAACGTTTCGACTCACAACAACATGGGTATCGCCAGGTCACGTGATTTTCTTCGAGCAAACGGACTCGCTCAGCTACAACAGAGGACACAAACAGCTATCGGTATACGCTCTTTCTCACACTGCTGCTTACCTACAGCGCTTTTCATTTATATGCACGCGTAATTTGTTTGATCACATGGCAGTTGGAAAATTTCACCAAAAAAAACTGTCTTTTTTAGAATATTTATTTTTAATATTGAAAAATACCCTGTCAAAATAACAATTGCACCTCCCTGTCCGGAAAGAATGTACATAGCTATGCATGCATAGTTGTATATTTTATACTCGTTAATAGTATGTAGAGATTCAGATGAAATCTTCTGAAGTTCAAATGCACCCCCTGAAAATAATCCTGGGGCGCCCATGCAAGTATCTTGTAGAGTTAAAATCGCCCTCAAATCGCCTGGCCTGTTTATTTTCTTTATACATATTTGAATATTTAAATTTACTTTAAAGACACGTCAATGATATTTTTTGTAATAACAATTTTTACCCTTTTTTAAATTTGGGGGGGAATTTTAGGGAAAATAACCGCTACCCTCCAGCCAAACCGGCATTTTTGTATTAAGCTATCATGGAAGAGGCACCTGAGAAATTTTCAGGTTGCCTAAAATACCTACTCAAAAATGTCTCACAGCTCTCATGCTATACGTTTTTTTAACAAAAACATACAAAATATCATCCAAAATGGATTTATTATTTTGATTCTTCATCATTGGGCTATTGTTCTTTATTAAAATATTTAGATATTGTTTAAACCTTGCCGCGAATTTAGTGAAAGTGGTAGCACATAATGCTCTAGCACGACAAAAAAATGGAGAGGGTGACGCATAAATGTAACTTGATCTACTAACAGTAAGGAGTGCAAATCAAATATGCCGTTTATTATAAAAAAATTAATATCTCTCCGTATATTTCAGTAAGTAATACGGGGTCCTTTATAGTGAGCCAGTTGTTTTTTTCCTTCTATGCTTATTCTTTTAGCTTATTGTTCTTTCTTCCATTTGTTCTCATGACACTCAATCCAATAGAGTAGTGGCACTGTAGTGGCCTTCACTAACCTGTAAAGGTCCATTGGGTTAGTGCCATATGCTTTCGGACTTGGTCTGCAGTCTCCATATTGCTGGTCTCTTGCTATACAGTGCCTCGCAGTCGCACAATATATGTCTGACTGTTTCGGTCTCTCTATTGCATAGTCTGCAATTAAGATGTCCCTTATATAGTCCTATCGTGTGTAGGTAGTATTTTACTAGAAAATGATGTCTAGTTAGGAAACCTGTAGTGATTTTGAGCTTATTTCTCTTTATTTTGCACAGTTTTTTTAGCTCTTTTCGCGCATATCTGAGGTATAAATCTCTTCCCATGTTTTTGTGTGGGATTTTTTTCCAAGTATTCTTTGTTGTCTTCGTATCAAGCCTCCTAATGGGTATCTGATTGTGCTTTTTGGCACGCCCAGCGCCGGTTCTGGTCCGAAGTATCTTGTTACTGATCCTTGTCTAGCAAATTCGTCAGCTTTCTCATTACCCGCGATCCCTTGATGTCCAGGCACCCATATAAGTCTTATCTCGTTATGTTTTGCCAGGGTATCAACTTCTTTTTGAGATTTTTGTGAAACAATGTCTCTCAAGAATATGAATGGATTTTTTCAACATAGAGACATCCACAAATTTACATGGATACAACCTACTAGGAATCTGCGCTCGATAATCGACTATGTAATTCAACGTCAAACTTCCCAGCTGAAAACCACTGACGTAAGGGTATACCGTGGATCAGAATGTGGATCCGATCATCGTTTACTTATGGCCAACGTGATAGTTAACTATCGCAAAAACAATAATACTCAGGTACAGAATATAGAAAAGGGACAAGTAGTAAGATCTCATAAATATAATCTAGAAAGCTTGAAAGAAGACTCAACGAAATTTCTATATAAATTAAGACTGGCCACAAAATTACAAAATGTGGGACGGGAAAATATAACAGCGGAAGAATTATACCAGCAAATTAAAAAATACATTCATGAGGCTGCAAGTGAAGCTTTGTGGTATAAATACAAACATGAAATAAAAAATACAGAATGGTGGTCGGAGAATATGCAAACGTTAGTAAACAAGAAGAAAACTGCTTATCAGAAATGGATGTCAACAAGAAAGGAGGAAGATCACAAGAGATATGCAGCATTAAATCGAGATGTAAAAAGAGAAGTAGTGAAAAGTAAAAATGAGATGTGGGACCGAAAATGCGCAGAAGTGGACAGGTATATGGGTGGAAGAAGAGTTGGGCAAGCGTGGAAGGTAATAAAGTCTCTCTAGAGGGAAGGAAAGGAAAAATCTAACATAAAGTTAATAGATCTTAAACAGTGGAAACACCATTATGAGATTTTACTGACAGAAGATAGATGTAAATTCCAAGAGATCGAAATGGAAGAATTAGCCGAACATACACAAATAGTTGAGATAACAACCCGAGAGTTAAGCAAAGCCCTCAAAAGATCTAAAAAGGGTAAAGCAGCAGGACCTAGAGACATCCCAATTGAGTTGGTAAAGTACGGACCAAATATATTACATGAGATGTTGGTTCAACTATTTAATAAATGCTTAAAAGGACAAAATATCCCTGATGATTGGAATGTTGGATACATCAGCTCAGTATTCAAGAAAGGGGATAAACGCATATGGTCTAATTATAGAGGAATAACTGTTACTAGCTCAGTACGGAGGTTGTACTGTCGAATAATAAAGAAAAGAATAGAATCAGAATACGAAGACATGGAAGAACAAAGTGGATTTCGTGCAGGAAGATCGTGCACTGATAATATATTCGTTCCGCAGCAGGTAATAGAAAAACGGAAGGCAAGGAATCTATCTACCCACCTATTGTTTGTAGATTTGGAGAAGGCATACGATACGGTACCTTTGAAAAAACTGTTTCAAACATTGACGAAGGTAGGTCTCAGTAGAGAGTAGGTATATGGATGCTATCGCAAATATATACAAAAATGTAAGAAGTGTCGTTAAAGAAGGAAACTTTATATCTGAATCATTTCCTATATCAAAGGGGCTTAAACAAGGGTGTTGTCTGTCTCCGACTTTATTTAAAATATATATTCAATCATCGCTAGAGCAGTGGAGGAAACAAGTATCCGGAATGGGAATAGACATAGGCAGTGGTAAATGTCTAACCACTTTGTTTTTTGCAGATGATCAGGTAGTCGTAGCGAATGATGAGGAAGACATGAACTACATGTTTAGAAAACTAAAGAAAGAATATGAAAAATGGGGCCTCAATATGAATATGTCAAAGACAGAGTATCTTAAAATAGGGATGATGAAGAAGATCCAGAGTTAGAAATTAGAACCACGAAAAGATGTAATGAATATAAATATCTCGGATCTATAATATCTAAAGAAGGCACTACCAAAAGAGACATCGAAGAGAGAACGCAGCAGGGCAAAAAAGCGGTAAACATTCTGAGCTCTCTACTGTGGTCTAAAGATATAAGGCAAGAAACGAAATTGACAATCTATCGTACCTTGGTAGAGCCTATTATGACTTATGGGGCAGAAGTTTGGCAGATGACAAAAAAAGATAGGAAAAGAATAGAAGTAGTAGAAATGGATTATCTAAGGAGAGCGTGTGGTGTATCTAAAAAAGATCACATCAGGAATGGAGATATTAGAAGGAGGACACATACTGTATATTCCAGTGTAGATAAAATTGAAACTAGACAACTAGTGTGGTATGGTCACGTGAGACGAATGAATGAAGATAGATGGCCAAAGAAAGCTTTAAATTACATACCACACCAAAGAAGAAGAAGGGGAAGACCTTCAGTTGCCTGGGAAGAAAATGTACGGCACATCATGAAAGATAGAGCCATCAAAGAAGACGAATGGATGGACAGAAAACGATGGCGGTCGAAATGCGAGAAGCGGCAGAGGCTGTAGGAACCTCGCTGATAGATAGATAGATCAACTTCTTTATGGCATTCCCATAATACATTACGTCAGATGCCCTTTTTTACCATACAAAAATGAACATTCAGTGATATTAGTGGTAATTATTGTTTTACAACTTGTCACAGAGAACATCAAAAAACACGTTTAAAAAATATTCAGGTGAAGATATCAATAAAATATTAGTTAAAATATTTAAAAAGACAGTTTTATTTATGAAACAATTTCAGCGAATTACCGTCGATCTCTAAAATTTTTATCGACTTGTTGCCCTCGTGACACTGTGACATAATTTCACCCCCATTCGTATCGTGAAATTAAAACTGTCAAAGTGTCACTCGGGAAACAAATCGATAATTTTAGAGCTTTCGTGTAATTATTACTAAAAATATTTGGTTTTAAAGTAAAATTTTTCAAATTTTCAATTTTGAGAATAACCCTTTTTTTTAAATAACATACAAATTGTGAGATATACCAAAAATCTCAAACAACAAAAAACGTCTTTGCTTCTCTGAATATTCTATATTATTTTGTTTTTCTGTAAGAAAAATAGTCCATGTAGTGAGATCGCTCTCGTCTGGAATTTCGGTTGCTTTGTGGATTCCTATTCAAAAATGTCCCCTTCAAACAAATATGAAGGGTGCCGGGCGGAATTTTCGGACAGAAATTGTTTAAATATTTTTTTTAAACAAATACAAAAGATCACGGTTTTTTGCTCCATAACATATAGATTTAAGTTTCGTGTGTCATTCTAAACAAAAAAGGTATCCTGTAAATTTTCTCAAAAATTAATAGTTTTCGAGTTATAAGCGATTTAAAATCTGAAAAATGCAAAAATACGCATTTTCGAGGCTTAAAAACTCATATTTAAATTAGTATTTTTGAGGTTGCCATATACTTAAATTGAAGTTTAAACATTCGGCTTCAAGATTTTGAAGAGTGATCGCTTCTAACCTTAATTTAAATTGTTGATTTTTAATTTAAAATATGCATGTTCATCCGATTTTTTGCCGGTGCGGCGCGCTCTATTCCAAAAATCTCCTATTTTCCTCCTATTTTTATAGATTCTTTGGGATATTCTAAATAAAAAAAGTTTCTTGACATTTTTCTCAAAGTTAATAGTTTTAAAGTTAAAAGCGATTTAAAAACCGAAAATAAGTTTTTTTGTCATTTTTCGGATTTTAAATCGCTTATAACTTTAAAACTATTAACTTTTGAGAAAAATGTCAAGAAACTTATTTTATTTAGAATATCCCAAAGAATCTAGAAAATATATTTTTCAGAGGAAAATAGGAGATTTTTGAAATAGAGCGCGCCGCACCGGCACAAAAATCGGATAAACATGCATATTTAACAATTAAAAAACAACGGTATAAATTAAAGTTAGACGCGATCACTCTTCAGAATCGTGAAGATGAATGTTTAACCTTTAAATTAAGTATCTGGCAACCTCAAAAATACTAATTTAAATATGAGTTTTTAAGCCTCGAAAATGCGCATTTTCGCATTTTTCAGATTTTAAATCGCTTATAACTCGAAAACTATCAACTTTTGAGAAAAATTACCTTTCTTGTTTAGAATTACCCAAGAAACCTAAAAATAGATATTTCAGAGCAAAAAAGTGATCTTCTGTATTTGTTTAAAAAATTTCTACCCAAAAATTCCGCCCGGTACCCTTCAGATTTGTTTAAAGGGGACATTTTTGAATAGGAATCCACAAAGAGACCGAATCAGAAATTTTTCAGACGGGAGCGGTCTCACCACATGGACTAAATTATTGGTTAAGATTTGGTGTTTCTAAATTTGCATACACTCGTTAAAAGTGACTCGTTCAAGCCCTTTTAACTACAGCCCTTTTAAAATTAAGGATTTTGAACCGATGAAACTTAAAGATGATAAAAACAATACATACACGAGTAAAGAAACTTGTGAAGTGGCCACGATTAAGTTCATTTGAGATGCTAATTAGGCGGTGATTTACCCGATTTTTTTAACAAAAAAATGGACCAATCTTATTTAGAGCGTAATTTGTTTACTTTTGAAGCTAGAAATTTTTTAACAAACAAAAATAAAGCTTTTTAATCAGTTTAAAAATGTTGTAATGAGTGTTCCCCAAAAAGTGCTTGATGATGTGTCATTTATTGATTGTTTATAATAAGGGTGTCCAAATTATTTTTTAATTTAATTTATTGACATAAAAAGAAGAATGTATGTAATTTATTTAATTCAAAAATCCATCTTACTGCTCTCAGAAAAACAGAAAAAAATGTTTATTTAACAAATAAATATTGTTTTTTGCTTAAATGCAATATTAATGCAGCTAAACACTTGCTTCTTGAAACATTAAATATTTAATTTAAGCGAACAGCGATGATTATTTTCCAAATAAACGTTTTTTTCTCTTTTATGAGAGCTGTATAATGTATCTTCAATTAAATAAATTCATTCAAGAAAAACATACATTCTTGTGTTTATGTCAGTAAATTTAATTAAAAATTTTTTTGGACACTCTGTATAAATAATCATGATAATGTTTATACTACTGAATAGAAAATTAAATTACCTTTCAAATAAGCTATCACACGACCACTATTCTCATTTAAAAAAATCATCGATGACGTCACTAGTATGATATATATCAAAAAGTCGTAAGTTAAAAATAAAAATTGACCTCTTTCGGAATGTTTTTCCAAAATCGTCCGTTCTCGAGAAAATGAATTAATTCCAACATTTCGTGCTCACTGTATGTGGACATATTTATTGGCACCTCGAGGGATTATTCAGAAATTTTAAATTTTTCGTTCCATAGTAACTTCCTTTTTCTTGCTTGTCTAAGATATATTTGATATCATCATCCATTTCATCTGGGGTCTACTTACGACTATTCTGTTCTCACTTGGTCTCCAGTTTATTATTTTGTTATTCTTCGCGTCCATTTTTGAAGGTCTTTTTAGCAACATGCCCGACCCATTGCCTTAATAGTCGAGGAAATGAAACTGAAAAAATGGCAAAACCTCGCAATTTTTTCGTCCGGCATCGATTTGTACAAAAATTTGGGATTAAGCTCAACACACCTTCTATTTCATTGTCTATATTGAGCAGTTGTACGCTTTTGGTTTTTAAGGGTGAAAACTACCGCTAATTGTAAAAAATTGTAAAATAATATTTTAGACTTTAATATTGTCAACATTTGGATCTTAATAGTTATTTGTTTTATGATTTAAGATATACTATCATAATATTTCAACCCTTCGAACCACCCTTGTGGAGCTATATATAAAAAATTTACTTATCCTAAGAGAATAATTTCGGCTTGCATCAATTTATATAAAAATTTGGGATTAGGATCATCTCACCCTGTACTTCCTATTCTATATCATGCCTAAGGGCGTTGATTATTTTTAGGGGTGTAAACTACCCCTTATTGTCAAAAATTATATAAAACCATTGTAAATTTTAATATGGGTAAAATTTGGTTTGGATTGGTTAAATAATGATTGTTTTATAATTTAGAATATAATATCATAATATTTCAACCCTTAAAAGCCACCCTCAATAACATTACAATTTTTATAAGTAGATAATTTAATAGATTTATACAGAAAAAAAGTAGAATTAAAGAATTACAAAAACATTTATTTACACAAAAATACGTATTTACAAATATGTACAAATACAAACACAAATAGTTTTTAGTCATCTTCCAGTATACGAACCGGTTCTGTGGTATTTATTATACATATGTACATTGAAAATTATCCATAAGCGGACTATTCGAATTTTTCGAAAAAAAAATTTGTTTTTTAAACATAGCTCCTTCACTTTTGACGATAAAAAGTTTTTCCAAAAACAATTTTGTAGGATTTTTAAAGAGCTATAAGACTGTGTAAACTAAATTACGTAAGATCCCTTAGTTGTTAACTGGGGTGGGTTTAAAAGGCTCGAATAAGGGGGTGTTTGCTCCTAAATAAAGGTTTTAAACAGCTATATCTCGCTAAATGCTTACTGAAAAGAAAATATATGCACAAAGAAATTTTAGTTATTAAAAAAGCTACAATTGAGTAGTCCATCGTTTTTTTCGTATCTCCAGTATTTTCGGAGATATTTTGAAGTAAAAGGTGAAAAATGGAAAATTTAAAAAATTTATTTTTTTTAAACTCCAATTTTTCTAAAATTAGGCCTTTTAAATAGGTTAAACTTCTTGGCTGTATTTATAATTCAAATGTAAAAGGAATTAGAAAAAGGTGAAGGACAATTTTTAATTAGGAGGATAGTTAGGGGGTTGTTTCACTGATTTTTTCATAGAGAAAAGCAGGTACCGATTTTTTTTATTATAAGTCTCTTAGTTTTTAGGCTAGAAACTTTTTATTGTTATTATTTGAAAGGTAAAACTGAATTCTTGAAAAAAGGTTTTCCTCGAAAAATGCAAAGTTTTTCCATTATTTTAAAATGCTAAATTTTAAAAAATTGCAAAAAAGCAAATGCAAAAAAGCTAAATTTTAAAATGCCGTATCTCGGTTTGTATTAGTCTTAAAGATATTACAGAAAAAGAATTTAGTTTGTGTTACTAAAAGATACAATTTTGATATTTACAGTTTTTTTTTATTAAATGCATATTTTTCGAGGTATTCTCAAAAAATCCTCTAAAAAAGTCGATTTTTTTCGCGCGAATAACTCGAAAAATATTAGTTTTACGAAGAAAATGTAAAACACATTTTTTTCTTAGAATTACTGTTAATATCGATTTACATGGTTAAATGTAATAAAAAATTCCCAACCCCTAGATGGGGTGGCAACCGCCCCCAAGGTTTTAGTGTACAGCGGCATGATATAGAAACTGATCCTTGGACTATTCCTCACCTTCTGTGAAAATTTCAAGTAAATCCATGCTGGACGAAAAAATTGCGAGCCAAAATGCTTCATTTCCTCGACTATAAGCCTATCTATAAGTTTCACTCACGATATCAGTGATTTTTGTTCTGTTCTGTTCCGATCTGATCTGGTCCGGTATTTATTCTTCTTTTAGGCATTTATTCATGAAGATTTCTAGCGCATCTATAATAATATTTTCGACCATTTTTAAATTTAAACTATTACACAATCCTCGCCAAGAGCTTATTTGTTTTTTATTTGTTGTTAAACATGTCAGATTTCCGAAAAAGATATTTTTATACGAGCGTGCAAAAATGAATACTTTCGCGCACGCGTTTTAGTTTAGAAAGTTTTACTGTTCCGCACGCGTGTTACTTTTCCGCACGCGTTTTACTTTTCCGCACGCGTGTTAATTTAGATATGTTAATACGGCCAAAAATTAATTATAATACATGCAATTAACTAATATTTAGATATTATTTACTAATTTATTTCAAATATATCTTATTGTGATCATGTTTGAATGAAATTAACGCGAGAATTGGATGAAATAAAATAATTTTGACATAATACTCGAAAGTCAAATCAGTAGACAATAACAGTGGTTTTAAATCGTCGTCATGGAAACCAAGATCGTCGTCATGCTAACCAATTATGCTGAAAGTTTGGTTTTGACAACCTTGTCAAAGAATTAATGTGTGTACATATTTGCATATTAATTAAATTAATTGATTAAGATTTGGTCATTTTTTAAAGACTCATAGAAAAAATATTGTTTCTAACGCTTGCAGAAAGTCTCTTTTCGACACTAGACTGCTTGCCGAACTCCCGCTTCGCGTCGTTCGGCAAACTGCAGTCGCGTGCGGAAAAGTATGACTTTTTGCACTTGTTAGGAAAATAACTATTTTGGGAGAGTTTCCGAGCCCACAAACCACGTTTAGACTAGTTTTATGATCTGTTCTGCCGATGTGTGCATTTTGGTTTTGTAACTATTTTAGTTTTCCTGTCACTGTATTTTCCTGTTATTTTTTAAATAATTCGTTATCTTCGATTTCTCAATTTTGATATCAGAGCTTTTATGTTTTTATTGTTGTCGATGGCCGTAAATATGACTTATAGTTTTTTAACTTTATTCGTGATAGCTCTATTGTCGGATAGTTCATAAGAAGTTCTTCTTCTTTGATATATTAACTAATTATTATTTTAACTTTCGTTTTTCAATTTTGGATTTTAATTTTTCCAGATATATTTCTTGCCGTTAGTATTAATTATGTCGATTATTAATTTTCATCACCATCATAAATGGAATTACAATTCTTTGTGAATACTTGCCTTCCATGTTTGTCAGTCGTATATTCCCATTGTCTCACTTCCAGTTTCTCCAGATTCTTTCTGACTGCATTTTTCCACCTTTCTCTAGGCCGTTCTACAGAGCTTCTTCCATCTGGTGTTTCCAAACACACACTGCTTATCCCAAGAACGCTCGCATCCTGGTCGTTTTGCCACCAAGGTCGAATTTGTCACCTGCTTTTTTGAGGTGAATGAATGAATTGTTTCTTCACCAGTTTTATTATTTCAAGTTAAAGTGTTGATCTATCTGGAAAAACAGGGCCCCAGCAAGGCTGAGTGGCGCCCGCGTGCTGGATATATTTTGGCGCCCTTTAAATCTACCTATATCCAATTATGAAATAAATCTATAATTTTTTATTTTTTACTCGTAATAAAACAACATAAATTACTTCTTCGTCTTTCTCATAATCCTTAGTGCCCTTCAGGGCGTCGGATGTCGGGTTCCGCCTTTTATCCACTTCTTCCAATTGCTTCTATTGGTGGCCAGGTTCTTCATATCCCTCATACTGATGTGTCTCCTGACGCGTTAATTTCATTAACACAGGAACACAATTGTCGTAAACGTCAAATACGGTTGCATCTAAAATAGCTCCAGAAAAAATTAATTTTTTAGTAGTTTAACTTAAATTAATTTTATAGTGGTTTTAATTATCATTGATAAGAAGTTTCAGTCCTATGAGTTAAACAGCCTAGACTTCTTTTCACGGTGTTTAACTTTTGTGTGAACAGTTTCAAATTTGGCCATGGTTAAACGTACCTAAATATTGACATTCAGCTCGCAGTTTTTGTGGCAATTAAAACATTTAAATTTCATCGTGGGTAAAAACATTTACATATTGTAGAATAGTGATACAAAAGTGAAAATATTCTCCCCAGATGGGGGAGAATATAAAAAAGACGCCAGTGTGCGAACTAAATACTGCTGAAGTTATTAGTGATAGTAATCAAGACATGGAAACAGGAACTATCACCACAAATTCTTCTGCTACAAGGGAGGTAAAACTTTTTAATATTAATTGTAATAGTTACGACTTTCAAAATTGTTGTGTTTATGTTGAGAAGACCAATGATCAGAATATTTCCCGTTTGCATCCAATGGTTGTTGCAGATATTTTACATCAAAAATTAAAGATTAATAATATTAAGCAAATTAAAAGTATAGGAAGAAACCGTGTTAAAGTAATCCTCAAATCTATTTTGGATGCAAACAATTTAGTCAATAATAGTCACTTAAAGGACGATAATTTAAAAGCGTACATTCCAAATCACCTCTTGGAAATCAAAGGACTGATACGCGATGTTGATACCAAATATAATATTGACTATTTGAAAAAATATATGAGCTCTAGTTCACCAATTATTGATATTAAAAGAATGCACAGGAAAGTAGAAAAGGATGGAAATACAGAATACGTCCCTAGACGTAATGTTATAATTACTTTTGAAGGCAATTGTTTGCCAAACTATGTTGTGATAAATTATGTATTTTTCCAAGTGGAAAAATTGTTGGGTAAAGTGACGCAATGTTATAAATGCCTCAAATATGGACATATTTCTAGACAGTGTAAAGGTACACAGGAATACTGTATACAATGTGGACAAATTAAAAATGACATACATACATGTGATGAAACAAAAAAGTATTGCATACACTGTAAAACTGATAAGCATATATCGATCTCTAAAAACTGTCCTTTTTTCGAACATCAAAAAAAAATAAAAAATATCATGATTGAACATAAAATCTCATATTTGGAGGCAAAAAATTTGAGTGACTCATCATTTTCTGGTCTTATTTCTAATAACAGATTTAAAATATTGTCAAATTCAGACAAAGAATTTCCAAAATTAACTAACTCCTCTGAAGTTAGTACATCTCCTTATTTCAAGCCATTGAGGCCTCATCTACAGAAACCCAAAAGTTTTAGCCAACCAAGCTGTAGTACATCAAGCACTGAGTATAGTGCAAATAAAAAAAGAAAAGTATCATCTCCAACTTCCGAAGATCCTACACCATATCTCATCCCTTTCAGATTTGGACCGTCTCAACCTTTACCTCCCTTAAACAAGGAAAGTTTTTCTAATACAGACAATGATAAAAATAAGTTAGTAGATTCCTTAGTACTTCTTTTCTCAAGTTTTATTCAAAATATTAATTGTTTAGAAGAGGCAAAATCACTTGACATGAATTTGTTAGCCAAAGGTATTAATAATGTTCTAGATAATATTTTAAAAAATAACTCATCTAATGACAAACAAATCTAAACTCAAAATAATACAATGGAATGCTCGATCAGCTGTTGCTAACAAAAACAGCCTTATTAACTTTTTAATAACCGAAGATATTGACATAGCTTTAATAAGTGAAACTTGGTTTAAACGGGATGTTGTATATATTTATAGAGGTTATAATGTGATACGCGAAGATCGCGATGACGGCTATTCTGGAGTTGCTATTTTAATTAAAACTGGTATTCCTTTTGAGCGCATAACAATTAAAAAAAATTATATTCAAGACTTGCTTGCTTGTGGTATTAAAATCAACTATAAACAAAGTTATTTAAGTTTACTCTCTGTATATAGGTGCCCAAAAACTAAAACCAAAACCGAAGATTGGGATAAGTTATTTTCTCAACTAAAACACCCTTGTATCATTGGAGGAGATATGAATGCACATAATTCTTTGTGGGGCTCATATAAAAATGATAATATAGGCCATCAAATTGTGGAGACAATTCAGAATTTAGATTATGTAGTAATGAATAATGGACAACCAACTTGCCAAACGAGTCCAGGAAACTCAGATTCCATGATTGATGTCACGTTTTGCTCACCATCCCTTTTTGATAAAACTTCGTGGTCTGTAGATCTTGATACCTTGGGATCAAATCATTTCGTTATAAAGGTTGTGATCGATGTCTTGGGAACTAATGCTAATACCATTTATCCCAGTACTAAGTGGAACATTAAAAAAGCAAATTGGTCATTATACTCTCAGCTTGTTGATACCTTATTAAACGAAAAATCTCACACATCCTTAAATACCCAAGAAAAATATAATTTCCTTATTGACTGTATTAATGAAGCTTCTAAACAATCTATTTCTGAATATAAACCATTTAAATGCAAACGGACTCCCCCTCCGTGGTGGGATTCGGAATGTGATCAATCCGTTGCAGAAAGAAAGAAGGCATTAATAAACTATAAAAACAATGCTTCTCCTGAAAATTTTTGTAAATGCAAAGAAGTAAATGCTCGTGTCAAAAAATTCCTGAAATTAAAGGCCAGACAAAGTTGGGTTGAATGGTGTTCAAAATTAAATAAACAAACTCCATCTAGTCTTATTTGGAATCAAGCAAGAAAAATGAATAGGAAAAAAGTTAATTTTTCATTACCTCTAAGTAATTCATGGGTAGACGATTTTTTCGATAAAATAGAAATACCTTACGTAAATAACCAGTTAGATGTTATTAATTCTAAAACGCTTCCATCTGATCAGAATCATTTTCTCCTTACACCTTTTTCGAGAGCTGAATTAGAATTTGCCCTTGATAATCGCGTTAGTACCTCACCAGGATACGATGCAATCAAATATCCTATGATACAACATTTACCAGATAACGCAAAACAATTACTTTTAAATATATTTGACCAGATAATTATTGAAGGCAACAGCATAATAGATTTTAAGCGTATTATAGTCGTTCCTATTCCCAAACCGGGGAAAGACCCTAAATTAGCTGAAGCTTACCGACCGATATCATTATTATCATGTATATTGAAGACTCTCGAACGGATGGTTAAGATTAGGTTGGATTGGTGGCAAAGGGATCAAAATCCTTTACCCGCTAACCAACATGGTTTTAAAAAAGGTTATGGAACTTTAGATTCCTTAACAACTCTTGTTGTAGACATTCAGAACAGTTTTTCCAGGAACAGTTATGTGCCCGCTTTATTTTTAGACATCGAAGGTGCTTATGACTCTGTCTCTCTTTCAATTCTCCAAGAAAAAATGATTACATTTTTTAATATTCCATCACAGTTTGCTTCTAACATTGTAAACCTGTATAAAAATAGAATAATTTATTTAAAAAATAATCATACTCTTATAGGCCCTAGACTTAATAATAAAGGATTACCTCAGGGCTCCGTTTTGAGCCCTATTTTATTTAACATTTACACAGCAGATCTACACAACATCACTATTAACAATATTGCATTTAATGTTGTACAATATGCTGACGATTTCTGTTTGTACACAGAACACAAGGAATATCAGCGATCCATTGAAAACTTGAATAGTGTCTATGGTCTCCATAAAAAATGGTTTGTTGAAAATGGCTTTGAATTATCATGCAGTAAGTCACAAGTTTGTTTATTTACCAGACATAACTTTCCTAATATTAGCACAATCACCTTAGGTGGGCATAAATTTTCTTTTAAAAATAAAATTAAATATCTTGGAATGATACTCGACCAAAAATTGACCTGGAAGTTACATATTGACGACATGTTGAACAGGTGTAATAAGGGAATAAACTTTCTTATATCAATTAATAGAACTTGGTGGGGATCGGATGTTGAAGTAAGTTTATTATTTTATAAAGCTTACATACGATCTATTTTCGATTACGGCAGTGTTTTGTATGGATCAGCAAGTAATGCACTACTAAACAAAATCAACGTTTTACAGAATTCAGCCTTACGAATATGTCTAGGAGCTATGAGATCCACTCCAGTACAAGCTTTATATTTGGAAGCCTTGGAACCTCCTTTAAATCTAAGACGAAGTTTTTTGTCCAAAAAATATTTAATGAAAGTATACTTAATTAACCCTCTTCTATACCAAAAAATAGTGACTTTAAGTTGCCATGATCTAACCAATAAATATTGGCAAAAAAAGAAATCTCCCTTACTGTGTGAAGCTTATAATCAAAATATAGTACTCTTAAAAAATATAGATAAAACAAACGACTTATTCAAAAATTACGCGTACTCTTCTTTCTTTTCTCCTACAGATATTATTGTACCAAATTATAGTGAAAACATATATTTAAATAAAAATATTCTTTTATCCATAACGAACAGTTACAATGAGTCAATAGCTCTATATACAGATGCGTCTAAATCTGCAGATGGAACTGGATGCGCCTTTTTTATACCATCGGGACATATAGAAAAGAAATTCAAACTGAAACCGGAGACTTCGATTTATACAGCAGAGGCTATAGCAATATATGAAGCTTTACTATATGTAGCTGAATTTGATTTCGCCCATATTATAATTTTGTCTGACTCCTTAGCAGTATTGAAATCTCTTGGTAAATATGGACCCCCAAACATCCAAGACTGCCCATACATTTATAAAATTAAACATATTAAACAAAATCTTTTAACCAAAGGAATCAATGTACATTTTATCTGGATTAAAGCACACGCAGGATTTGAACATAATGAGTATGTCGACTTATTAGCCAAAGAAAGCGTTTCATCCGATACCAGTATTCTACATAAAATAACACTGACTGATAGTATAATCTCTTTCAAGTCAACACTGCATCGGGAGTGGAGCTACCAGTGGAAGGAATACTCTTTTGTGAATCAAAATAGATACTCGTTAATTCAGCCCGATATTCCCAAATTTCCTTGGTACAAGTCTTGTAGAGCTTCTAGAAAGTACATAACTTCTATTATTAGAGTACGATTCGGGCACGCATGTTATCCAAAGCATTTATTTAAAATACAGGTTTTGGATAATGATAAATGTGAGCATTGTGAAGAGGAAAGTGATTTAGATCATATATTTTTTGGTTGTTCTAAAAATACAATTTACTCATCTAAATTAATAAATGATTTATTAAAATGTAAAGTAGCAACTCCTTGGAATATACTGTATTTATTATCACTTGGTTCTGTAGATGTATACAACTCTTTAATTAACTTTTTAAAAGACAGCAAATTATCATTATAATTCCCTTAAACATTTTTAATTAATACCTTTGGTAGTTAGTTGTTTTAGCTGTTAAGCTTAGTGTTACTTAATACCTTTTATTTGTTATCTTTGTTTTAAACCTGTTTTGTATAACTTGATAACTTGTATTCCTTATATGTCTGGCAGTATGACGGTAAGTCTAAGCCAAAATAAAAAAATAAAAAAAAAAAAAATGTTTTAAATGCATTAATTTTTCTCGAACCCTGAGAAAACTAAAGTGTTTTTGAAAAATTTAAACGCAGAATGAAAGGTTACATTATTACCGAGGGCCGTAAGTTCCTTAGAATGGCCAAAAAGTTCTTTTGAATGAGATATTTGAAATTACCAATTAAACTAAATTTTTTCTTTTTTTTTCACTCCTGTAATTTATTAAAATAAGCAATTTAGAAGTTTTCAGAGACTTTCAGCTCTCGGTAATAATGCAATCTTTCATTCTGCGTTTAGATTTTTCAAAAATTTCTTACATATTTATTAGTTTTCTCAGGATTCGAAAAAAAATTAATGTATTTAAAACACATCGGCGCGAAATTTTGCGCCAACGCCCTTAAATCGAGAAATGGATATCTTAAATCTAAATTGAATCAAATGGGTGTTTTTCTAAATTTGACGGCAGCAAATTCCTTTATATTATCTTTAAAGTCAATTTTATTGACGAGCTCTTGCTCGATTGTTAATATTACCAAACCAGATAATCTTTCCTGCACCATAGTAGAGGTCAAACAATTTTTAATTAACTATAATTTTGAAAATGATCTCTCACCAGAAGCAACAGACACCGGTAAAGTGAGGATGATTCTTCATGAAACAGTGATATTTGGTAAAGATTATTTTTAAATGTATATTGAAGAATATCAAGTGAATCTGATGAGTTATGTATGAAATTAAAGAACCTAATTATAAAGCTTTTATCTCGCTAAATAAATCAGTTGCACCAATCTTTACTTTTGCCTCCGTCTTTATTGGATCAGTTATCTTTTGTTGAAGAGCAAGACAATGTTTTAAATATCATGGTCACTTAATGTAAAAATATTACTGAAGAAACCAAAAACATTATCATAATAAGACCTTGTATCAAATCTACTATATAATGAATTTGACACATTTTCTACAAAAAGTAATATTTTAAACGAAGTTTTTGGATCTTGAAATCTCTATTTTCTATGTTCATAATCGAAAAATTTTGGTTTATATTTTCATCTCACGATATTTAACGAAGGAAAACCTTGTTCATCAGCTGTCATTTTTCCCGCTTGGGCAATTATTCCTTTAACCCGCGAGTGGTCGCGCAATGAGATAGAATCTCAATTTTTATCCTTTTTCGCGATAACTTGATGAAAAATTTTGCAATTTTGAAAAAATTTCGTAAGTGCCTCGAGGAAGGGTGTAGTAATGCGTAGGAATTCTTTTTTCTTCCTCTTCTTTTTGTGGAATTTATGGCTTTGGGGAGAGCCAATTAGCTTTAACCCGCGAGTAGTCGCGCCGTTAGATATAATCTCCATTTTATCCTTTTTCGTAATACAGTAAAACCTGTCAGTAACGGCCACTAAAAATGAAATAACTATTGGTCGATATAAAAAGGTGGCCGCTACTGCCAGTTTTTGTAGTCTACATATAATTGGCTTGGGAAATTTTTAAACTGGCCGTTAATACATGTGGCCGATGTTCGCAGGTGGCTGTTAACACAGGTTTTACTGTACAGTAAAATTTGTCAGTAACGGTCACTAACAATGAAAGAACTATTGGCCGATATAGAAAGGTGGACGGTATTGCCAGTTTTTGTAGTCTACATAATATAATGTTTGGGAAATTTTTAATTAACACAGGTTTTACTGTACAGTAAAATTTATCAGTAACGGCCACTAAAAAAGAAGGAACTATTGGCCGATATAGAAAGGTGGACGATATTGCCAGTTTTTGTAGTCTACATATAATTGGTTTGGGAAATTTTTAAACTGGCCGTTAGGACAGTTGGCCGATGTTGGCAGGTGGCCGTTAACACAGGTTTACTGTACAGTAAAATTTATCAGTAACGGCCACTAAAAATGAAGGAACTATTGGCCGATATAGAAAGGTGGACAGTATTGCCAGTTTTTGTAGTCTATATATAATTGGTTTGGGAAATTTCTAAACTGGCCGTTAATACATGTGGCCGATGTTGGCAGGTGGCCGTTAACGCAGGTTTTACTGTACAGTAAAATTTGTCAGTAACGGCCACTAAAAATGAAGGAACTATTGGCTGATATAGAAAGGTGTACGGTATTGCCAGTTTTTGTAGTCTACAGATAATTGGTTTGGGAAATTTCTAAACTGGCCGTTAATACATGTGGCCGATGTTGGCAGGTGGTCGTTAACACAGGTTTTACTGTACAGTAAAATTTGTCAGTAACGGCCACTAAAAATGAAGGAACTATTGGCCGATATAGAAAGGTGGACGGTATTGACAGTTTTTGTAGTCTACATATAATTGATTTGGAAAATTTTTAAACTGGCCGTTAGGACAGGTGGCCGATGTTGGCAAGTGGCCGTTAACACAGGTTTTTTTAATAAAATTGTTAGAAATATATATTTTCAATATAAAAAGTAGATAAAAATAGTACAAAATAAAAATTTGTTTTAAATTCGTATTTTGAGATAGAATCTCACACGCGACTATCGACGTTACAGAAGTGAGCGCGACTACTCCCGGGTTAACAACATTTTCATCTCCGTAATTTTTTTGGCCATTGACATGGTACAGTTGATTTCACATTCAGATTATAGTGTAATGTGTAGTGTGTGTGTTAAGTAAATGTCTTGTTACTTGAGTAAAGTCGACTTCATTGTCTTTACAAAGAGACGCTAATTGGATCCGAGCGTCTGCACTCCTTTCACCTATCCCACAAGGATAGAAATTATTTCTATTAACTGATTTTTAATAAAGACAAATTTGATACTCAGCTGGGATTCACAACTCACAACCCTTGGATCCAAAGGTCGGCTCTCTTACCATTGAGCCACACAGGGCCGGCGATAATGGGCCTGCAAGTTATGCACTGCAGGCGGACGCCCCTATTTGGTGGGCGCCAAAATGAGCTTTTTGCTGCTGGATACAGAATACATAGGTACTTCAAAAACGGTAGTTTAGAAATAAATATAAAGGTACATATTATTTTTATATTACAACCTTTGCCTTTTTATAACATGCATTATTTATCAAATTGGGTGATTCTATTACATTATTAAAAAATCTATTTAACCCAAAATCCAACCTATACACCGTCATAATTTATTTTTCAAAATTTGAATTCCTCGTCTCAAAAAAACCCAATGCCAAATTTTTATGCAATTATTTTAATTTCAAAAATCCACGAAAGTTTCAAATCTGGACAGAATATTACAACCCAACAAGTTTTGACCTGTAAACAAATTTTTACGATTTACGAATAAGTACTGCAAAATAGGTATTCGGATATTATACTGTTTTAAAAAATAGTAAATCATTAACACCAAATATAAAATAAGATTTTAATTATTTTTTCACTAATAACAATATTTTTTTATTTGTGAAATTTCTCCAAATGTTCACTAAAAATGTAAAATTAAAATTGTATAAAAAATGAATATCTCGTTAATAAATATTTCTTTGTTGCCAAACCTTCGGTTTGGCGCCCTTTTGGGGCTGCGCCCGCGTGCGTCGCACGCGTTGCACGCCCGGTTACGGGGGCCCTGTGGAAAAACAAGAGTGAACTACCTCCAGACTTCGTCAACTCAAAAAATAGAGAAGTAATCAGCACTATTTTTGGATTTACAAATAACATAACTTTACTAGCATAAGTACCATAAAAGGTAAAACTGTTACATAGATTGTGTCGATGCACTAAAATAAGACGATGTCCCAAAAAATCCGGAGATAATATTGTACTACAATAAAACAAAGGGTGGTGATGGTAAAGTAGATGAAATGAAAGGTGGTTATTCCGTTTCAACTAAAACCGCGTCGGCTTACTGCCAAAACCAACTAACTCCACTTTTTGTCGATTCTGAGTTAAGTACGCCTTTGTACTTATAGTGCAGTCACTGAAGGTTTTCACCTCCGATTTCGTTGAACCTCCATCGATTTGCATGAAAATTGGTGAGTAATTAGAGGATAACTCAAGGAACAAAGGTGACATGATACCAACTTGCGCTTTTACTCTGGGGGTGGATGCCACCCCTTCTCGTGGGTAAAAATTATTTTATTAAAAATAATACCATAAGTCGATAGAGGGACAAATTATAAGCAAAATTTGTTATATAAAGTTATATTTGTTATATAAAATAAATCAACACTTTTTGAGTTATTAAAGACCAAAAATTTTATTTTTTCGTAAAAAAATGCATGTTTTAAATTGGTTTTTCACGTATAAATCAAAAACTATAAGCTTTTACAAAAAAGTTATTATTACTGAAATTGAAGATAATAAAATACTGAATACATTCCTTACATAAACAACTAAACTTATGTTAGTTCAAAGTGAGTTATTGGCAATTGAATGTGTATATTTTTCGAGGAGTACTCAAATCTAAGTATTCAAGCTTAAATAACGGGAAAACGATGCAATATATAAAATATTCCTGCTAAACATTTGTCAAAGTACTTCGGAATACCTATCAAATGAGCTTCAGAACAAGGTAATAGCGTCAAAATTAAGCAAGTTATAATGAAAATAAAAGAACCGTCTCAAATTTTTTAGGAAAAAGTGAAAAATAAAACATAGGCCATTTCCACAAAAATTAAAATTTATAGTAATCCTTACAAGAGCTTCTTTATATTAGCATAAGTAATGTTTTCGATAATTTTGACCGGTTTAGAGTGCATATTTTTGAAAAAAAGGTGTAATTTAAAAAAATCATAATTTTTAAAATTATTGTAATTCTCATATTCTTTTGATAATAACTCCAAAAATACTTAATATACGTAAAAAATTGTATATAACCAAATTTTAGTTTTTTCTGTGCTAAATATTTTACCTGTTCTACTATTTCTATAGGGTGTAACGTTACAAACGTCACATCTTTGATATTTTGTTTTTAAATAATTATTTTACCTTATTTTCTTTAATATTTCATTAATAATTATCTTCTTCTATTTGGTTTACCCATTTTCCCCTTTAAAAATCGGTTGGCGCTCTCTTTTATTACCCTCTTTTATTATCTTCTATTTAATATATCTCTTTCATTTAAATCATCATACTGAACATACCTCGTATATTGATACTCTCCAAATATCTGTATTTTCAATACGGAACATGCCGCTACTTCATAGTACTTGGTTGTCATTTTAAATGTCGTTTTCAATGACAGTGTCACTTCATCGACTTGACCCCCTACTCCCTGACATACACTGGAAGGGAAAAATTAATCCTTAAAAAGGCATGTAATTCGAAAAATAAATCATTTCTATTTCATCAAATCATCTCTTGGGGTAAGGATGACATTATATTGTGATTATATTTCTCCGTCTAACAGTTTTTCTAATGTTTTTTTATCTAACCTAACCTCCAATGTCAGACCATGTGTTCTGATATTTTAGTTTCAAATATAATTATCTTTTAATTTACATGTATGCACGTTTAGTAATCAGAATTTTAACTATTCTCATCTAAATTTCATTTGATTTATTCTTGTCATCTGCTACTCTTTCTGACGATTAGAACGGCAGATGGCACACGTTGGTTTTTCTTCTTGATGATTGATATGTGTCTCTATTTTATAGTTTTTTGGAAAGAAACCACTTTTCTCCCTCCGGGAGTTTCAACAACCCTCAAATCGCCGGCGATACAACAACGAGGACCATGTCATCAGGGCTGCAACCACATAACCAAGACTGCAACGACCAACATCCGTAGGCCTGGTGGAATACAACACCTACAACCCCAGAGCCCGTTGCAGAACCAGCAGCAGTACCATACGACATCAAGAAGATACCATCAGCTGCCAAAAGCCATAAGTGTAATCCAGAATTGTTAGTTTTTGGCAAGAATTTGAATACATTTGTTAATGCAATTTACTAAGTCATTTTATTTATTATATCTTTATGAACAATAAACATGATTAGTTAAAAACTATGTTTTGTTTGCTTCCATTCCAATTTTCATAGTTCATATCTGAGGTTAGGACAAGACGAACACACACCTGAGTGACTGAGCTAAGCTAAGGGTGTAACGATGGCTATCTTGGTTAGTTGAGGTAATATTTTCGAATATTATTTCAATTAGCTGGGTAGTCCATCGCTTTTTCGTTACAAGGGTAAAAAAATACCCGAGATAGAAACGTTTAAATCTTAAATTTTGTTGTGGGAACCATGCAAACGGGGATATTTAACCTATTATTTTTAAAAAAGTAAGGGGTTTAAAAGATTAGATTCAACGTGGTTAAATAGCACTTATAATTAACTTTCAAAAAGTTTTTAGATGAACCTGATATCATGAACAAGAACGGAGTTATTAAAAAAAGCAATAACATTTTTTGGAAAAATTTTTAAAAGATAAATTTTGAAAAAATTTTGGAGCATAAATTTTAACGCTATCAACATATTCGGGGGCTCATTTAATAGATATTTTTTAAGTACTTTGCAAATGTTAAGTAAGTTTATGTTATAAAATGCATACATTTCCCGTTATCTCAGCTTGAATACTTAAGACTTTTTTACTCGTCGAAAAAAATATACATTCAATTACCTATAACTCACGTTTAGTTAACACTAAAAGGTTTTTCTAGTAAGGGGTTTATTTCATTTTTTATTAGCTTCAATTTTGATAATAATAACTGTTTTGTAAAAACTTACACTTTTTGAGTTATTGATGAAAAATTGGTTAAAAACATGCATTTTTTTCAAGAAAAATTAAAATCTTTGATCTTTAATAACTCAAAAAGCTTTGATTTATTTTAATAACTTTATATAACAAATTTTGCTTGAAATTTGTCCCTCGATCGAATTATGGGGTTATTTTTAATAAAATTTTTTTCACCCCCGAGAAGGGGTGGCATCCACCCCTAGGGTAAAAGCGCAAGTTGGCACCATGTCACCTTTGTTCCTTAAGATATCCTCTAACCACTCACCAATTTTCATGCAAATCGATGGAGGTTCAACGAAATCGGAGGTAATAGCTGATATCCACCTTCAGTGACTCCACTATTAATAATTATCAAAGAATGCACTGATGAAACCAGACACTTCAAAGCAGATTTTAAATGTGGGAAACAGAAGGGTCTCAAAACAACTAATTCCAATGATGACACTTTTATTCAGCCAAAAACAGATATGTGCAGTTGTCTGCACATCTCTGTTTAAATAAAATAGTATTTTATCATTTACTATATTCTAGTTCTGCCAAAACAAGACAAGTGCCTGATATGGAGGACAGTGATGTTCAAAGTTACCTAGAAGTTGACTAACTTTGTACAGCCAAAACCCGACAAGTGCCGAAAAAAAATGTTTTTTGTACTTTTTTTTAACTTTCACTTCATTTTAATAATTTTTTAACAAAATGTTTCGTTTATAATGTTATTTACTTTAATATTTTTCAGTCATTAAATCATTTTTAAATTCAGACGATTTTTCATTTCAAATTAAAGTTTAAAACTTTGATTCCTCAAAACTTTAAATAGTGGAGTTAGTTGGTTTTGGCAGTAAGCCGACGACTGATAAAAATTGTTTTCTAGTTATTGAATATTCCGGGAATACACAATAAAAAATAATTATACATTTCATTCAATACAAAAGCACATCTAAAACGACGGGTCTCAGGATTACGGATATTATTACAAATGTAAGGATCAGCAGTTGCTATGACAGTCAGCACTTAGCCTTCAAGTGGCCCTAGGGGCACGTCCATTGGGGCTCCACGTACGTTGACACACGTTAATTAAACACAATGTATCTGTTAGTATAAACAGATCATTTATTTAGAGAAGATAAAATATAATTTGATTATGTTATTACCTATTTGATTAAAATATTACAAACTATAAGATAGGTACATAATGATTTGAAAAATAGGGAAGATACCGTTTTTGAAATTTTAAATGCACGAATATTTAGGGTGATACTGGATGGTTTCTCTTAAAAGGCTATTGATTATATTCAAAATAAGATAGCTAAAAGGAACTACAACGTTAACGGGGTTTTATTATTTCATACGGTCAATGGACATCTATATATGAAAAAACCGCGGAGTGCTACCATTTAAAGGGGTGCGTTTTTGAGAAATGGGTGAATTAGTCCCTGGGCACAGGTTACATTAGGGTGAGTTCTATGCACTTTTGGTACAAACATACCTACATAAAAATTGTTCCTGGTTAAATTTCCTATCTACATATCACTTTTTAAAGTCAATGATACTTTTTTTTACAAAAATATATTCAAAAGAAAAAGCGCAAAGAAACCCAAAAGAAAGAAATTTTGTTTTTCGTCCCATAACTTTTGTCCACGAGGCTATAGGTATAGACATTGCTTTACAGAAAAAAAACCTACATATTTCTTCTTTAAAATGTTGTTTAGTAGAGGCAATTAAGATTTATAGTTTTCGAAATATGATTTATAAAATTTCGCCACTCACAGCAATTTTGGGCAGTTTTCCTTGTTATTTCGCAAATATTGTTCTGTAACTTTTTTCTACGTAACTTTAGGTATTTGCAATGGTACACGTAATAGGAACAGAAATGAATTACCTTTAAAATGGTCTACTGTATAACGTTGTACGGCTTTTTATTTTCGAAAGAGATTATGGTTTTTCACGGTTTTATACTTTTAACGATTTTTTATAATATAATATAAAAATAAAATAATATTATTATATAATATATTATATATTATATAATATTAAATTATATATAGTATATATAATATAATATTATATTATATATTATATAATAACAAATATAAAAAAATATTATTTTTTACATTTTTTACGATAATTTTTGAAACTTTTTTTCTTCTACATTTAGGCATATATTATATATTATATAATAAAAAAGCTTATTTTGTTTACTTTTAAATGGTGTATTACAAAAAACTCTAGGATTATTTTTGAATAAGATATTATTTTTCAAAATGTAATAAATAGGTACTTGCAACGATTTTTGATTTTAGGTTTATTTTTTAAATTTCTCATTATAACTTTTTTTTCTTGTATTTGAATATACTATATATTGCTCAATAAAGAGGGCTTATTTTTTGTTCTTTAAAATGGTGTATCATCTATATTTAAATAATGGAAACCGAGTGATTCTTTGATATTTTTTTACCTGTATTATTTAAAATTATTTCTTTTACAAAAGTTACATAAAGATTAGTCTTAGAAAACTTCACTTTAGTTAAAATTATTTAAACGTTGACATTTAACAAATTTTCACAACCAAAGTCCATCTCTTCGTTAGCATTAGCTTAAATATCTTCATCTGACACCTCAGTTATCTTAGAGTTCCCACAATTAGTACCCATGCACATGCACCCTTTGCAGAATTTTTAACAACTAATTCCTATCTTCCTACAACCGCAGTTTTTTGTACATCCTTTGGTACATTTACATGCTATTTTTTCAAGCAAAGCAAGTGCAGGCGCTTTGACAGTAAATATTGGAATTAATCTATATTTTGAAGCTTGCCCGGCCGCGTCAAGTGGATCCAAAGTATTACCTATAAAAAATAAGATTCAATCATAACACACAATCACATAAAAAAGTTGTAATGAAAAATTTAAAAAATAATCCTAAAATAAAAATCGATGCAAGTACTTATTACATTTTGAAAAACCATATCTTATTCAAAAATAATCCTAGAATTTTTTATAATACACCATTTTAAAGTAAACAGAATAAGCTTTTTTTTTTTTTTTTTTTTTTTTTTATTTACAAAATTGCATCAACCACTAAGGGTCATTAACATGGTACAATAATTACATAAATGGCTAAAATGTTACATTAAATTTTGTGAACGAGTCTTGCATTTCTTAAAAAGTTTATAGTTCTGTCGTTATTTAACCCGTTTAGGCACTCTTTGGATGTAGTCGGTAATCCAACTTGATGTCGCTCTAGGGTGTATAAAGGGCAGTCCACTAGCACATGGTTCACTGTAGTTACACTATCACAACTGTAGCAAATGGGAACTTGTTCGCCACTTAAAAGGTAGTCGTGTGTTAACTTCGTGTGGCCTATACGCAACCTAGAGATGCATACTTGGTCTCGTCGCTTTTGTGGGAGATTGTATACAGCTACCTCTTCTTTAATGTTCTTCATAGATGTCTCTGAATTGCTCCAGTGAAGTTGCCAATTCTCACTTATTTTGTTTTTAAAATGTTGCTTCAGGTCGCTATGAACTAGCGTTGCCAGGTGTCCCGATTTGCGCGGGACTTCCCGATTTTCAGGAGTCTGGGGACGCGTACCGATTTGTACCTGATCGGGACACTAAATGTCCCAATTTTCACCCACGAAAACCAATTTCAGGACTTGCAGTAAATTTTATAACTATGTTATAAAAACAAGGCACTCCTAAACGCGGCAAAATCGAATGAAAACTATAATTTTAATAAAACATAAATAATTTACTTAATCTACGATTTTTTTTGTAATTTCGTCTGATTATTATTATTATTATGTAGGATTAAATGCAGATTATAGAAACACCTTGTAGTCCAGTAAATGAACGGAAAATACGGCGATACCGTGTAATTTTCAGGATCAACTCCGAACTGCATGAAAATTTGGACGGCTTGTGCCGTTGGTTGTTTTTACTCGGGGGGTGACAGTCACCCCTAGTTGGGGGTGAAAAACCGCGCGTTTAAATAAGTCCGGAGATGGATAAATTGACTAATTCTAAGCAATTTTAGTTCTATAGAATTAATTTTAACTTAGTTAATACTTTTCGAGTTATTTACGATTGAAAATGTTTATTTTTAGACAAAAAATTACGTTTTCAGGCGATTTTCACAAATAACTCAAAAATTAAGTATACTTTGATCGAAAAAAATATTCTTAGCAAAAATGTAGCATAATATAAAAAAATGGAAAAAATTGTGAACTCATAAAGTCTATAGACCCAGCAAAAGAAAAGTTGTAGCTCATGAAAAATATGTTCTTATTCATCAAATTCCAAATCAAATATTTCAACGTGAAACATCCAAGAAATGAAGCACTTTTCGGGAAAAACCAATTAAAACTTTTTTAATAAAACTTTATTTTTATGTTTTAAAAAAGTTTCTAGCATCAAAACTAAGCGCGTTATGCTCAAAATCAAGTTGACGCCTTTTTTTTTGGTAAAAAAATCGTGAAAATCTCCCCCTAATTAGCACCCCAAATGAAATTAATCGTTACCCCTTTACAAACAATTTACTTTACTTATGTATTTTTAACATGATTGAAAGGGCCTGAACGAGTCACTAATCACGAGTGTATGCAAAATATGAACAGCCATATTTGAACCAATTTTTGTCTTACAGAAAAACAGAATGAATCTATCATACATATTTATAAAAGCAAAACCTACTTACTTTTTACTCCTTAAGATTTTTAGTATCCCTAATACTTCTTAAGTTATTTTGAAAAAATGGCATTTTCCAATATTTTAGGATTTTTTTTTTTGGTATAACAACAATTTTTTTCAAAACTAAGCGCTCCCAACCAGTAAACCTTACAGGTCGTATAAATAATACACCGTAAATGGTAAAGCGGTAACAATTTCAGGACGGGGTAATTGTCACCCCCCAAGTAAAAGCAATCAATGGTACAAGTTTAACTTTGAAATAGACAGTAAGTAGAACCTAAAGTCAGATTTTCATGCAATTCAAAGTTGACTCTGAAAATTACACTCCAAAACGGTCATTTACTGAACTATTGTTGTTTATTTGTCCCGATCTACAATCCTAAATCCCGATTTGTTTTTGCTTATGTACCGATTAAGAACAAATCGGACCTGGCAACACTACTATGAACGCATTTAGTGACTAATGTTGATTGTGGATTTTCTGTTGCCTCCCTTGCTAACTGATCAGCTTTTTCATTTCCAGTTATACCACAGTGTGACGGAACCCAAAAAAATTTAACAAATCGATCGTTTTCTTGACACCTCATTAGTTCTGACTTTATAAGCAATAAGATGGGATGTTTTACGTATAACTGTTTCATAGAGCTGAGGGCACTTAAAGAGTCGGTTATTATCAAAGAATCTTTTATGTTTTTATTGTGTACAAATGTTATTGCTTGCAAAATAGCAAGAAGTTCTGCTGAAAATACGGTTGATCTAAGGGACAGTGAGAAGGAGAAGTCTTGGTGTAAAGTTGTAAAAGAAGCCCCTACCCCATTGTCAGATTTAGACGCATCTGTAAAAATGTGGAAGTTCTTAGCAGAGTTTAATTTCTCTGCTGCTTTCTTTTTAATTATACTATGTGGTGTGTCATATTTGTCGTGGATAGTAAGACTTGTATCACAAATAGGTAGCTGTATTCTCCAAGGAGGTTGATGTTTAAGGTTAGTTACATTGTATGTCTCAGGAAAATGTATGTTTAAGCTATTTTGTAATCTCTGTATCCGGATATAAAACGGCGGACTTAATCTTTGTGAGGTGTTAAATGTCGATGTGAATCTGTCGGCAAACGTGTTTTTAAATGTCGGTATATGTGGATTAGCCGACAATTTAGCTGCATATACAAGGCTGAGGAAGTTTCTTCTTAGTTGGAGGGAGGGTTCACCTGATTCACAGTATAAACTTTCAATCGGGCTAGTATGATGAGCTCCCAGCGCTATTCTTATCGCTGTATTATGTACAGGATCTAGTAATTTAAGTATTGGTGCTTTGGCTGAATTGTAAGCAACTGCGCCATAATCTAGTTTAGAACGAATAAGCGTTCTGTAGACAGTTATGAGTGTTTGGAAATCGGCTCCCCAATGTTTGTGAGATATGCTTTTTAATAAACTTAGGCCATTTTGAGTTGTTTGTCGAAGATGAAAGATATGATCTTTCCAGGTTAACCTATGATCTAATTTCATTCCTAAAAAGGTAGTTGATTCAACATAAGCAATAGGTAACGAGTTTAAGGTGAGCTTAGGTGGTAATATGATGTTTTTTGGGTTCTTGCTAAAGAAAATTGCTTTTGTTTTGTTTGGACAAAACTGTAGACCACAACTCTCTGACCAATTTTCTAGTTGATTGATAGAGGCTTGTATATATCTGGTAAGTGTTAAAACATTTTTCCCTCTAGAAAATATGACAAGATCATCAGCATATAAGCGTGCTTTTACTAATGAACTAAAGGATTTAGAGATATCATTAATCGCAATAAGGAACAGTATTACGCTTAGTGTAGAACCTTGTGGGATACCGTTAATTTGCGTTGTTGGCTCTGAAAAAACATCTACACGAACTCTAAACTGACGAAATTTTAGAAAATTTTTTATAAATTTGAGGATGTTACCTTTGATTGACCATCTGGATAAGTTATTTAATATGTCAGATCACCAAATTGTATCATACGCATGAGTTATGTCAAAGAAAACTGCTAAACACTCTTGATTGCATCCAAATGCTTCATGAATCTCGGATTCTATATCAACTAGATTATCTAAAGTAGACCTTGATTTCCTAAAACCACTTTGAATAGGGGTAAGAAGTTGTTTATCTTCTAGATACCACAGTAGTCTGTTGCTTACCATTTTCTCCAGAATTTTACATATAGAACATGTCAGCGAGATCGGTCGATAGGACTCAGGGTCTGATTTACTTTTCCCATGCTTAATGACTGGAATAATAATTGACTGGTACCAACTATCTGGAAATACATTTTTTGTCCAGATAAAATTGTAAATTTTTAGTAAGTATTGTTTACCTTCTTCTGGTAATGATTTTAAAAATGTAACTGGAATGTTATCAGGTCCAGGACTGGTATCTTTTGTACAGTTTAATGAATATAGTAACTCATCCATTGAGAGTATGGCATTAAGAGGAGAATCTGTATGATCCTCTAAATCTATGTAAGTGTTCTCTAAATTTTGTTTGTGTATTATGGACTTAGTAGAGATACTGTCATTACTGGAGTGTCTTAGATATGTATCAGCTAGTAGAGCGGTTATTTGTTCTTTCGTCGAGCAAGTAAGATTGTTATATTCTAAATAATGGATTGTATTGAAGGATTTTTTACCATTCATTTTATTAATCATTTTCCAAACTTCGGAAATAGGAGTAGATGAATTTAAGGACGAGACATATGTTTTCCACGCTTCTCGCCTACTTTTCTTCAATATATATCTACAGTAGGCTCTCTTTTGCTTATATTCGAGTTGGTTTTGAAGTGTAGGAAATTTTTTAAATTTGTAAAAAGAACTTTTTGACTCTCTGATTGCTACTTTACATTCTTGATTCCACCAAGGGACTGGAGGGTGTTTTTTTGGAAATTTTATAAAACCTACGGATAATTCTGCAGCTGTTGTTATAAGCTGAATAAAACTGGAAACTATATGATTAATACTTGCATGGTCATCGCTGGGAGGAGTTAGCTCAGATACGGATCGAGATATTAAAGAAGAATATAAAGACCAGTCGGCATGCTTTAGATTCCATTTATTAGACGGGATAGAAGAGGGAGTTACATTATTATTTGTTATTAATATTGGGAAGTGATCGCTTCCATGTAGATAAGGTGTTACTTGCTAAGACAGTCCAGGTTGTAAAACAGGGTCACATAGAGTTAAATCAATCGCTGAACCGCCACCTGTAGAGACATTAAATCTTGTAATACTACCGTCATTAAGTAAGTTGACATTAAGGTTAGTTATAATTTGTTCAATTTTACGACCTAGACTATCTGATTTACTTGAGCCCCATAGGACATGATGTGCATTGAAGTCGCCTAAAATAATTCGTGGTTGAGGAATTTGATTAAAAAGGTCTGATAATTCGCGAGCTGAAGGATCAGTACCGGGAGGAATGTATATATTGCAGATGTTTATTTTTTGAGGTCCTTTCAGAGATATTGCTATAGCCTCTAATTGTGTATTTAAATCTATTATTTCAGTTTTATATTGGTTATGTACATAAATAGCTCTCCCTCCACTAGCCTGGTTTGCATTAAGTCTATTTTTAATATATGGTGTATAGTTTTTTAGTTTATAAAATTTCTGCTGTTTAAAGTGTGTTTCTTGTAGACAAATGATGGACGGTGTGAATTTTGACATTAGTAATTTGAATTCTTCTAGACGGGTGTAAAACCCGTTCAGATTCCATTGAATTATGGAGTTGAATGTTTTTAATTAGTGGGTGTGTCGCTAAAATCTGTAGAAGAATAGTCATCCTGTAGTTTGCTAAGCTTATTCCTCAGTCTTGTACATCGAGATTTCAAGTATCTACGTGATAGCACTGGATAAAGCTTTTTTAAGAGATCTATTAACCCTTCGATATCTTCCGTGTATATTTTAGCAATACTAAGTGGATCTGGAGATCCGTGAGCGTTTTCGAATAAATCTATTAGCTCTTCTTGACTTAAACAACTACTGTTCGACTTATCTTGGAAAAAATTCGCTGTACAGGTCGTAAGATATTCAGCTACGTTATGATGGGTTTGGAGATCTGTTTTTGTTCTTTTGTGTTTTGTAATGGGTTCTTTAAAAGGACTTCCACCCTCAGTTTCAGGAGAAGTTAGAGCAGAAGCATTTCTTTTAGGTGTTTGCCCTTCTGTTTGAGTTGCTGTTATAGTTTCATTTGTTTTAACCGGTTCCGTCACCATTGTTTGGGAGTTATCGGAAGATGTAGAGTTTTTTGGTGCGGATGAGGTGATTGTTGCAGTGGAGGTTTGTGGTGCGAGTGCAGTGAGTGTTTCAGTAGAGTTTTGTGGTGCGGGTGAAGTGATTGTTTCAGTAGAGTTTTGTTGTGCGGTTGAAGTGGTTGTTTCAGTAGGTTGTGAATTACTGATATGTTTAGTAAGTACGGGAGAATTTGCTGTTGGTTGAGTTTTATTTTGTTGTGAACTAATAGATTGATCACATTGTGATTGGGAAATGTTTGTTGTATTGTCATCGGTGGATTGATTATTAGAATTTGGGCATCGAGATGCTAAATGATTAGTTTGTTTACAAATAAAGCACGTTTGTTTTTCTAGTGAGAAATATATTCGGTGGTTCGATTGATCGTGATTAATTAATATTGAATCGGGAAGATTTTCAAGATTTTTAGGGGCTATATAAGTAAAACGTCGAAAACTAATGATATACCTAAAACTAGGATTTGATGTTCCGATCCGTAGAAAATCTACTGGTGTTATTTGATAGATTCCTATCTTCTTGAGTTCATTTTCTATGACGTTATGTGGTATGGAAGGAGGTACATTAGAAATTATTAGTTTTTCATTTGGAGTAATTAGCTTTCTAGCTTGAATGCGATGTTGATTTACTATTATTATCCCATTGTCTGTTTTCAAAAATGTTTCAACAATATTTTCTGAAGTGAAGTAGATGCATATACGATCATTAACAATTCTGGATATTGCAAGTATATTTTTGGGGTCAACTGAGTTGGCTAGAGCATTCGGGTAATCCTCGATTTTTGAATTTGGAACTGAATTTAATACAACCGCTTGTTTTTTGGAAGGGAATAATATACTGGTAGGTTCATTTAAAACTGTTGAATATAACTTTGGTGAAGTATTATCATTTTTGGGAATTTCTTGTTGAGGAAAAACATTTGATGATGAAGCTTCGTTCATACTGATCTACGGAACCTGAGTACGGTCCTTACACCAACACGCAATCATTGGTAATAAGTCGATTTAATTAAATAAATTAAATAACTTACAGTAAATGTCCAAGTATCGGTAATTTTTGTCGATAATTTACACTTTTCACTTTTAGTACTCAACGTTTATAAACAAACCGCAAAAACTAGTTGTGATTAAACTAATTAGGTGTTGCTTCGTTGAACGCTCGAAGACGAATGAGAATAAGCTTTCTTTTTTAATATAATATAATATATGTACTAAATTTAGAGAAAAAAAAGTTATAATGCGAAATTTAAAAAATAATCGTAAAAAATATAAAAACTCGTTAAAAGTATAAAATCTTGAAAAAGATAACCTCTTTAAAAGAAGTCATACAACATTATACAGTAGAACATTTTAAAGGTAATTGATTTCTATTCCTCTTACATGTAGCGTTGCATATGCCTAAAGTTGCGTAGAAAAAAGTTGCAGAACAATATTTGCGAAATAACAAGGAAAATTGCCCAAAATTGCTGTGAGTGGCAAATTTTGAAAAATCATATTTCGAAAACTGTAAATTCTAATGACCTCTACCAAACATAATTTTAAAGAGAAAATAATAATATGTAAGTTTTTTTTCTGTGAAGCAATGTCCATACCTATATCTCCGTGGACAAAAGTTATGGGACAAAAAACAAAATTTCTTTCTTTTGGGTTTCTTTGTGCATTTTCTTTTCAATATATTTTTGTAAAAAAAGTATCCTTGACTTTAAAAAATTATATTTGGATAGGAAATTTAACCAGGAACAATTTTTATGTAGACGTGTTTGTACCAAAAGTTCATAGAACTCACCCTAATGTAACCTGTGCCCAGGGACTAATTCACCTATTTCTCAAAAACGCACCCCTTTAAATGGTAGCACTCCGCGGATTTTTCATATATAGAGATTCATTGACCATATGAAATAATAAAACCCCGTTAACGTTGTAGTTCCTTTCTATAGTACATAATCAATTGCCTATAAAGTGTACTTTTGAACTTTGAAATAACAAATATGTAGAAGATTATACCTCGTTTTTAAACTAGGATGAGTAATTCAAACTAGTTGCGCCGTAATGCCTGTTTGTAAAAACAAACTTTTAAAATCTCCTGATATAATAAAAACATACGGCTAAACGCGGTAAAAATGTGAGTGGCGCACACAATATTCCAGCTACAAAAGAGCTGATAAGAATATTACGTGGCGCAAAACTCTATTTTCAATTTGATAAAAAATAAAGTTCTAGTTTTATTTTGAAAGATTTTACCACAATATTTGTTATTTGGAATAAAACGCGACAGAAAAGATCCTAAAACTGAAAACTGTATCAAAGGTACTCTCTTGTGGCGCGTTTTACTTCAAATTTAGAAAATATTGTGGAAAAATCTCTCAAAATAAAATTTTAATTTTATTTTCCATCAAAATGAAAATATATTTTTGTGCCACGTTATATTCATATCATCGCTTTTGTAGATGGAATATTCGTATTGTGTACGCCACTAACATTTTACCGTGTTTAGTGGAATTGTCTATTTAAATGATAGATTGGTGTATTTCGCAAAAAGTTTTTGACTATTTTTTTGGTTTTAAAATGAAACCACGTTTACTAAAACAATTCCATTTTGTGCTAGTCAAATTGCACGATTGATATATCGTCCAAATTGCCACTGTAGTGATTCATCAACATCAATAAAGAAATATTCCATCCTCTGATCATCGCAATTTAACTAAAATATTAAAACAAACTTTGAGCTTTCGAGCAATTTGATGCTTTCTCGTGACATTTTATTAAAGCAAAACGTCTTTCAGCGCGAAATATTATAATCCACTTAACAATTATTAGTAGTAATTGCCCAAGAGCTCTAAAATTATTGAATTTTTCCCGAGTGTCACTTTGGCAGTTTTAATTTCACGAGCCGAAGGCGAGTGAAATTATGTCAAAGTGTCACGAGGGCAAAAATTCTATATTAATTTTAGAGTTCGAGTGCAATTTGTTGCGATTATTTCATGAATAAAACTGTTTAAAACCAAAATTTTATTGTAATTTATATATGTAAGTACCAATTAGTGAAATTAAACACACAGTTGTTATAAATATGTATTTGACGGTTGAAAGTCATCACTTTTATAATTTTTAAAACATTTGTCATTAATGTCACTGAATGTATTTTTTCGTAGCAACGAAGGGCATCTGACGTAATATGCTTAACGACGGGAGATTATCAAAAATTATCACCTTAATTTGCATCTCTGTAGCTTTCTATCGGTCAGAATCTCCTATGAATGAAATAATCGCCGAAATCATCTAGTAGTTACTACACTAAACTTATCGCACAATACAAGTTTATTTGCCCGTCATCCAAATATATTTTTTCAATCTTTTTCGGAAAGGAAAGAGTATATTGTACAACAAGAGAGAAAAAAGACATATTTCTCACGAGCGCAGAAGTTTGTTGAAGTACCGCAAATTAAGCTAGGGAGAAATATGTCGTTTTCTCACGTGTTGTACACTGTACTTTTTCTATGGATGCGTTTTTGTCAAGAGTTCTAACTCCAAAATTAAACAATTTAGGTGGTTTTATGTAAATTATATGCCAAAATTGAAATAAAATACATATTATACACGTATGTAGGTGTTTAATATTCTTAATATTTATATACTTTTATTTATTTAAAATTATAGTTACCAGTTATTTTTGAACAATTTTGAAAGGTTATTCCCGGTAAGTTTTGATTTGACACATTTTATTTGACAAAAATATTTGTGTTTGTATTGTGCATGCTTCCATGGAAACCGCGATTCTACGTATGGAACCCGTGAGAAAAAATATTTCTCACTGCAATGGCCGACTTTTCTCACAGTCTGAGAAATTGTTCGTTTTGAATGAATGTAAGTAGTGAGAGAAGTTGCACATTGTATAGCATCCCTAGAAAAAAAATCTAGTGTACATTCATGGTTACAAAAATAAACACAGGGTGTCCCTAAAAGATTGGTCATAAGTTATACCGCAGACTCTGATCTCAAAAGTAGGTTGATTTAACCTGATTTACCTATATACAATAGTGCACACAAAAATAGTTACAGCCCTTTGAAGTTACAAAATGAAAATTGATTTTTTTTTCATATATCAAAAACTCTTACAGATTTTTTATTTAAAATGGACATGTGGCTTTGTTATGGCAGCAAAATCTTAAAAAAAATTAAAGTGAAATTTGTGTACCCCATAAAAATTTTATATGAGTTTTGTTCCCTTAAACTCCCCCAAACTTTTGTGTACGTTCCAAATAAATGATTATTGTGGCACTATTAGTTAAACACAATGTTTATATAACTTTTTTGCCTCTTCGTACTTTTTCGATAAGCCAGTGTTTATCGAGATGTTTTGAATATTTGTCGAATCCACCACATATTTTTACATGGTAAGTACGATTATAGAAACCTGTTAATAATCTGAAAATTTATTTATAATTTACATTTTTAGGTATATTTTGAAAAAGAAACCACATCTCGATAAAAGGTGACTTATCAAAAAAAGACAATTAAGTAAAAAGTTTTAACTCTGTGTCCATTTCCATGTCCATTTTCAATAAAAAATCTCCAATAGTTTTCGATACATTCGAAAACATCCATTTTCATTTTGTAACTTAATCGGGCTGTAACTTTTTTTATGTGCACATTTGTACTAAGGTAAGTTAGGTTCAATCGAATTATTTTTGGTCCCAGGATATGTCATTAAATTTATGACCTGTATTTTGTTACACCTTGTATATACCTGGGTCAAATATTCAAAGATAATAAAGAGAACCAAACAATTGAAGTACAGAGAAGAATCCGAATGGCGTGGGCAGCATTTGGAAAGTTAAGATGGATACTTAAAAGTACAAAGATACAACAGTACCTAAAAACCCGTGTATTTGACCAGTCCATCCTTCCTGTTCTCACGCATGGCTCAGAAACATGGACATTAACAAAGGCCAACATAAACAAAATTGAAATAACTCAGAGAAAAATGGAAAGATACATGTTGGGAATAAAATTACAACACAGAAAATCAAACAAATGGATAAGAGAGAAAACAAAAGTAAAAAATGTAACTAAATTTATAACAGGGTTAAAATAAAATGGAGATTTGCTGGCCACAATGCGAGACAGGAAGATAAAAGATAAAATGCTGAAGAAGAAGAAGAGGAAGACCTCAGATGCGATGGAAGGACGATATTGTAAAAGCTGCAGGAACCAACTGGAAAAGCGCAGCCAAGGACAGACGGAAATGGAAAGATTTGGGGAAGGCCGATGTCCAAAGTTTAATTGAAATGGGCTAAAAGAAGAAGAAAGAAGAAGAAAGAGAAGGATAGAATGTAATGACCCCATAAGCCGAATGACAACAAAATAGAGTAGTAAGAACATCTATAGACGGTTCCTCAATAGGAAGACGATCAGTGGGAAGAGCACGAAAACGGTGGAACGACAACTTATTAGAGGCATATTGAAGGATACACAGAGTTATGTCTATACAAAAAGAAGAAGAAGAAGAAGAAGAAGAAGAAGAAAATAATCCTTAACGTGTAATCGAGAAATATTGCACGCAAGTCCATACATTAAATTAAAAAAAAAATTTAAAAACTCCGGATAAAAAATATTATTATTCCGGATACAAAAGAGCTGATATGAATATTACGTGGCGCAGAAATGTATTTTCATTTTGAGGGAAAATAAAATTTTAGTTTTATTTTGAAGGATTTTTCGACAATATTTGTTTAATTTAAAATAAAACGCGCCACACAATATCCTCAAACTGAAAACTGTATCAAATATTATATTTGTGGCGCGTTTTACTTCAAAAGAAAATATTGTGGAAAAATCTGTCAAAATAAATCGACAATTTTATTTTCCATCAAAATGAAATAGTATATTGTACAACAAGAGAGAAAAAATACATATTTCTACCGAGCGCAGAAGTTTGTTGGCACGAGGCGAGTGCCGCAAATCAAGCGAGAGAGAAATATGTTATTTTCTCTCGTGTTGTACACTGTACTTTTTCTATGGATGCGTTTTTGTCAAGAGTTAAAATTTCAAAATTAAATAATTAAGGTTGTTTTAGGTATATTATATGCCTAAATTGGAATAAAATACATATATACACATAGGTATTTAGTATTCTTAATATTTATATACTTTATTTATTTAACATTATAACTGAGAGTTGAACAGTCTTATAAAGGGTAATTTTTGATAAGTTTTGACAACACATTATGTTTGACAAAAATAATTGTGTTTGTATTGTGCATGTTACCATGGAAATGGCGATCGTATATATGTAAACCGGCGGTGAACCCGTGAGAAAAAATATTTCTCACTGCAATGGCCGACTTTTCTCACTGCCTGAGAAATTATTCGTTTTGAATGTATGTAAGTAGTGAGAGAAGTTGCACATTGTATAGCATCCACAGAAAACATATTTTTGCGCCTTGTTATATGCATACCATCTTTTCTGTAGTTGGAATATTGTGTACGCCACTCAAATTTTTACCACGTTTGGCGGTATTATTGTCTCTTTATGTGATGGACTGATGTATTTCGCAAAAAGTGTTGTTTAACTATTTTTAGTTATAAAATGAAACCACCTTTACTAAAACAATTCCATTTTGTGCTAGTCAAACTGCACGATTGATATATCATCCAAATTGCCTCCACTGAGTGATTCATCAACATCAACAAAGAAATTTCAAATCCTCTGATCGTCGCAATTTTCCTAAAATATTAAAACAAACTTACCATCCCTTTCGAGCAATTGGACGCTTTCTCGTGACATTTTATTAAAGCGATACGTTTTTCAGCACGAAATATTATATTACACTTAACCATTCTCGCCGAAATCGTCTAGTAGTTCCTAGACTAAACTTATCGCAAAATACAAGTTCATTGGCCAGTCATCCAAATATATTTTTTCAATCTTTTTCGAATAGAAAAAAAACCTAGTGTACATTCGCTGGTTACAAAAAAAATTATTGAAAACAAATGTTAGGATGACTGGGATATGATCTTGGGTTGCCCCATCACAAGTTTAGCGGCGTAACCACTAGATCATCTCGGAGAAAAAGGTGGAGTAGTTTATAAACCTTAACGTTTGGGATAAGAAAGGGGGATTTCTTGAGTCCTTTATTCTTCAACCTGATTATGGACGAAATAATCAAAAAAGTAAGAAATAAAAAAGCATACCAAATGGAAGAACAACAATTTAAAATAATCTGTATGCAGACGATGCAATACTAATCTCTCAAAATGAAGATGATTTACAACGAATGCTGTACCAATTTAATATAACCGCTAGAAAATTTAACATGTTAATTTAGGCAAAATACATTGTTATAACAGCAATTCCAATAATATGTAAATTTGAGCTGGAGGGTCAGATAATAGAACAAGTGATGGCGTTTAAATATCTGAGCATCACACTATCTAGCTCCGGAAGGCTCGAAACAGAAGTAAAAGAGCAAGTGAATGGAGTAAACAGAGCCGAAGATTGCCAGAATGACACAATATGGAGAAATAACAATACCGAAAAAGAAATGAAAGGCATAATTTCAGTGGCGGCTTTTGGGGGTAGGCAGGATAGGCCGGGCCTACCCAATAATTTTAAAAACTTTAAAACCGGTGTCTTAAATTTGGTCACATTTCTAAGCAATGCAAGGGGACACAAGAGATTTTGTATACGATGTGCAGAAATTAAAAATGATAGTCACATGTGCGACACTAAAAAAAACCTTTTTTATACATTATAAAAGTGAAGACCATATTTCGATCTCCAAAAATTGTCCCGTTTATGAGGAACAAAAAAAAATTAAAAATATTATGTTAGATCAAAAAATCTCCTTTCTAGAAGCAAAAAGGAATAATGAATATTGTCAAATTTTGAAGAAAATTTTCCAAAATTACCTAACGTATCTGATGACATTACGTCATCTTATCAGATCAATAAGGACATACGCGGCAGAAACACGACCCGACTCAGAGGACAAAAGGTTGGACAAAAAGTATGTAAGAAAGAGAAGAATAGAATGTAATGACCCCATAAGCTGAATGACAACAAAATAGAGTAGTAAGAACAGCTAGAGATGGTTCCTCAATAGAAAGACGATCAGTGGGAAGACCACGAAAACGGTGGAACTACAACTTATTAGAGGCATATTGAAGAACACACAGAGTCTTGTCTATACAAAAAGAAGAAGAAGAAGAAGAAGAAGAAGAAGAGAAGAAGAAGAAGAATAAGAAGAAGAAGAAGAAAATAAGAAGAAGAAGGTAACCCTTAACGTGTAATCGAGGAACATTGCACGCAAGTCCATACATTCAATTTTTAAAAAAAACTTTTAAAAACTCCTGATACAAGAATAAAATGCAGCTAATGCGGTAAAAAGTTGAGTGGCGCACACAATATTCCGGATACAAAAGAGCTGATATGAATAATACGTGGCGCAAAAATGTATTTTCATTTTGATGGAAAACAAGAATGTGTGTGTATTTTGTACGCACGTAAGAAGTTATACTTCTATTATATGATTATATGATTATAAACGAAATTAATATACTTTTTATTTATATTTTATTTAAATCTTAAACTAATTTATACTTACTACTTCTCAAACATTTTTATTAAAACAGTGCCAAAAATTAAAATAATAAAAGAATAAAACACACACAAACACATTAAAAATGCCACAAATGATTTCTGAACATTAATTGTCGGAAAATTTTTTAACTAAATATGTATTTTCTGAAAATAAAATTATATAATAAATATACTTACAATCATAAAATGTATAAAAAAATAAAAAAATAAAAGTTTCTATTGGGATTCGAACCAACTTACCACGCGGCTGGTATTTGCGTTGTATTGGGGTTCACCCGCATTAAAAGCTTCGCCACAGAGACAGTTTGTCATTATGTGCGAAGATCGACTAACTAAACAGATTAAACCTTTGACATTTTTAACGTATGTAAATCAAATTATTTTGATTTTGAATTGAAATGATTTAGAATTGAAAAAATACAACAAAACATAGAGTAAGAAAATAATATATTAGGTGAATATTGATAGAAATTTTGATGGTAATCAAATTATGTAAATAAAAGTATTACATACTACTTATGTATTTTGGTAGGTTCAAATAGGTAGGTATCGGAGCCCGTAAACGACTAATAAATTTCGCAATCACTTGCATCGTGCAAAGTGGCTATGTTCAAATATCATAACAAAATTTGATCAACTATTTATAAAACACTTACCAGTGTAAGATTCTTTAGCTTTGAATAAGCGAGATCTGCGGCACTCATACTAGTCACAGTTTGATGGGCTTTCACATTGGCATGCAACAATCATCTCTTCTATGTAATTAAGTCCAAAAATATAATATGAAAACTATTTAAAAAGGCAGTATAACCATTAACTAACTTTTTGTTTGTTGTTTCTTTTCCTACAAAATTTAAAACGCAACAACCATACATTATAACCAAGCCACAGTCCCACAGCTGTGCCACAGCTGCCATATTGGATAATTTTTGTTTCGGAACCATAGTATCGCTTTTCCCCTAAATACTTCTGGTAGTGCTTTCAATAAAGCATCGTCTCGAATCCTGTAACAGCTTTTAAGTTCGTATACCCTTTCCAAAAATTCTGTGGGCTCTTTGGATCCGTGAAAATGTAAGCCCCATTTTCTAACTGTGTCCATTATTTGACTGTGTTCATTTTCCGTTTGTGTGTTGTCGGTTTTAGGATCCTCAGTTTCGATATTGGTAACTGTTATATATACGATCCTCAAATATACGATCCTCAAACAAACGAGAGTAAGATATTTAAATTAAACGCAAATAGTAGCATATACTCAGCTGAAATAATAGGCATATTAGAAGCCCTAAAATACTGCCAACATCTTCCAAACAAGAAAATTTACATTTTATCTGACAGTAAAACTGCTTTGCAAAAAATTAAGCACCTTCAATCTACATCTAAAATAAATTATATCAGCATAGAAATCATACAAAAAGCTGAAGAATTAAAAATAAAGATTTCAAAACAATACATCTAATATGGGTGAAAACCCATTGTGGAATACTGGGCAATGAAACAGTTGAACCTCATCTCAGTAAGCTATGTAGGACTCTCCCAGCTAATGACTCCCCGTAGCATAATGGAACCGCCATTACTAACATTGCGTACAAGATTACTTTCTACGAAACCTTCCCAGATTTTCTGTATTGTCCATCACGTCGATCTGGATTCCATGATTGTATCATTGTTTCATCTGTGAAAAGAAAAGAAAATTATATCCGTTTAAGTTAACATGGGTTAACTACACACTTCACAGGATTGTGATAACCTGTGTTTTGTAAGGTTTTAGTGGAAGTTTCCATTTATTACATCACCTTACAATTTTGTGCAGTTGCTTTTAGGCTCTATGGAATTCAGATCTGTCTCTTAGCGTCTCATCGGTGTTACCTGAGGAGACAGTATTGTTAAATAGCAAGATGGACTCGGTCCTATTTATAGGATGGGGGAGGTCGCTGTTCTACACTGTGTATAACAGTGGAGCTAGAATTGAGCCCTGGGGAATCCAGCTTGTGTAGTAAATGGTGTAACTGTAAAGAGTTGGCTAGCGACACTTATTGTGCGATTGGAGAGATATAATTGTATAATTTTTAGAAAGCGAGATGGCAGTCCAACAAGTTGGATATTATCAATAAAGCGTGCATGAAATACTTTATCTAAAGTCTTCTAGACCTCGAGAAAGATTCCTATGGCAGTCTACCATGTTCGTTGATAAATCGTGAGATAAAGGTTGCATCATTAAATCAATGCAATATAATAGTATAGGCGCCAAATAGCGGTCAACGTGTCCTTTTCAATTCTGATGGACAAACTCAACTGTTTCTTATGTATTTTTGGCTGCTAATTACGAATTTCGAGGGTGGATTTTGATCCATGTGGTCAAAAAATTGTTATAAACAATTTAATTGTTTATAAATTGTTTATAAGACTGTTGATAATTTATAACCATGAAATAATGGTTTTTTATAAAACCATTTTAAAATTTATAACCATGAATGGGCTGTTCCTTTCTATTTCTTGGGTTGAGAGCGGACTGTAGACGGTAAGCAGACCTAGAATCACTATTCGGTGTAGGTATCTGCTCGTTTGGGGTAGATTAAAATGCTGGCTAAATATTATGCCGTTTAGTGACAAGCGAAGACATTATCATAATTAATTAAATTAAAAATCTCCTATTAGGTTTTTGATAGTTTTAGGGCTGGATTTAAAACAAGGAATGCATTTATGTAAAACCTTTCGAACGGCAGTTCTTCCATTCAGGGGCCAAAAGTTTTGACGAACAAATGATAGCGTTGCTTGAGCTCCTGAATGAAGATTTCGTTTATGCTCTTGAGAAATAATGAGTTCAGTAAAGTGGGTTTTGTCAGGAAGTAAAATCGGGTGTTTGGAAGAGAGAGTGTATTGCAGATCGGCATTTCGCAATCTTCCACCAACTCTTATAATATCATTTTTGTCGATAAAAACATGCAAGGAACTAAGTTTACTGGAAGGCATCACTTGACCTTGCTTTTTTAGGATTTGAATATCTTCAAGAAAATTGCGAGATTGAATGTGTTTTATAAGAAGCATTTTTCCCCTTTCGATTTCATGATCGGTCAGATCACCAAACATTCTAGACTCTTTGGCAAACTTGAGGTTTGATATAAATCTTAGACAATATGCTGTTACATTGATAAGCTTAGAATAGCTGGAGAATCTTTCGATAAGAAGGGAAACTGTATCAGATTTGATTTCCTGGATGGACAATATAAGAGATTTTGGATTTATTTCTGGTAAATCCTGATCTACATTTTTTGTAAAGTTAGAAATGTGATTAGCTGTGGACCAGGTCTCATTTGGTTGAGATAAGAACGTGGGCCCATGCCACCATAATTTAGAATTATGTAAATCAGTGGGAGTGGCTCCTCTGGATAAGATATCAGCGGGATTAGAATCGGAGCGTGTATGATACCAATTGTCAATGCTTGATAATTGTTGTATCTCTGATACACGGTTACAAACAAAGGTTTTTAAAATACGAGGTTCAAGAGATAACCAATTTAAAACAATTGTGGAGTCGGTATAAAGATAAGTTCTTTGAATATTGAAATTCAAAATATCAGTTATCTTTTTAGCAAGACGAGCAAGAACAAGAGCGCCACAAAGCTCAAGTCGAGGTAATGAAATCGCCTTTAAAGAAGCTACGCGTGATTTAGCGCAGAGTAAATTACTGAGTATATAGCCTTGTGGACTAACGGATCTTATGTAGATGCAAGCGCCATATGCGTTAATCGAACTATCTGAAAACCCATGAAGCTCAAAGTTTGAGGAATTTTTTGAAACAACTTGTCGTGGAATATTATAGTCATTTACAAGTGAAAGATTATATCGATAAAATGTTTCCAAGTCTTATAAATCTCTGAGGGAACCGGATCGTCCCATGCAATCTTAAGGATCCATAATTTTTGCATTAAAACTTTTACTTGGATAATCATGGGTCCAAGGAACCTCAGAGGATCGAAAATTGACGAAATGGTTGATAAGACCGTTCTCTTTGTTATTAGAGTTGAGGGAGGTTTTATTTTAGATTTGAAATTAAACGAATCGGCTTGAGAGTTCCAAGATATGCCAAGAGCCTTATTATTGGGTGAGTCTATATAATATAATATATTCAGCGTTAGAGTTTTCTAACTTTAGGTTGGGCAATATAGCGTCACTATTGGAGACAAATTTCCGTAAAACGAAACCAAATGAACCTAAAATGGAGGTTAGATTTTTACGAATTAAGATTAATTCCTCCTCGGTGGAGGCACTAGTCACTATATCGTCGACATAAGTATCGAGTTCTAATATATTATTTTCAATTTGAAAATCGTCTTTTACCAAAATTGATATTTCTTTGAGACACCTTGTTGCTAGGTAGGATGAACATGCCATGCCGTAAGTTACGGTATTTAGCTGATAAGTGGAAAGTGTTTCCGTAGGAGTACTTCGCCATATTTTGCGTTGAAGATTACGTTGTTCAGGATCAATCAGTATTTGGCGATACATTTTCTCAATATCGCTTGTTAAAACAAAATTATGTTGTCTAAAACGCAATATTATAGAAAATAGATCGCTTTGTACAGTAGGTTCTATCTTGAGTACATTGTTCAAGGATAACCCTGTTGAGGTGGGAGATGATGCGTCAAACACGATACGGGTTTTGGTAGTTAAGCTTTCTTGCTTCTCGACAGCATGATGTGGTAAATAATAAGATATTATCGAACTCGATTTGTCCGTCTGTAGATCAATGGGAGACATATGTCCCAAAGTGATGTATTCTGACATAAAATCGTTATATGCTTTATTTAGCAAAAGATTTCTTTGAAGTTTCCTTTCGATTGACAAAAATCGTTTTACAGCGGAATTATAAGATTCACCAATTTGAGTAATTTGAGGCTTAGTGGGCAGGCTCACTTGAAAACGACCCGTGTTGCCACGTATTGTGGTAGATTTGAAATAAGTTTCACACGCTTCCTCTTCCTGAGTATACTTAGAAGAAGAAGACAAGTTATAGATTTCTTCTATTTTCCAGAAGTTTTCAATGCTAGATTGGAGCTGGGCATTAGATGTTAATGAGCAAGAGTCAATAGTTGTGTTCAAAGAACAAGCATTCGTAGGGACGGGACCGCTAACAATCCATCCTAATTTGGTTTGTTGCAAAATTGGTTGATTTTTATTACCCCTGATTTGACCTGAGCTTAAGATGTTAAAAAACAATCCTACTCCTATGAGAATATGTACTTCAGAGGGGTCATAAAAATTGGGATCAGCAAGAACAATATTGTCAGGTATATTTAAATGAGTAGTGTTGATATAATGTTGAGGCGTTAAATAGGTAATACGATCGATAACAAGAGCAGGCATTTTAAATATATAATCACCGTTTAAGGATTTTACTTCTAAATTTACTCTTTTGGTTAAGGAAGTAGTTGCTAAATTAATGCCCGAGATTGGCAAGTCAACATTTTCGGAAGTAAGATTTAATTTTTCAAAAAGTTCCTGCGTTATAAAGTTGGATTGAATTCCACTATCTAGAACTGCTCTGGTTAGTATAGGTTGGCGATTTTTGTTAAGTGTTTTCACAACGGCGGTTGATAACAGTATAAACGAATTAGGGATTTGATTGGTTGAGTGAAAGTTACAAGAGGATTGGGAAGATGTGGAATTATTTGGTTGGATAATTGCATTTTGCGAGGTGGATGCAGAATCATTAAAGTTGTGGGTTGGCGGGGTTTCACTCGTGTTACTGATGACTTTATTTCTATGCAATAGGCTATGACGTTTACCCTGGCAGCTTTTACAAAGGTGGGTAGATTTGCATTCACTAGATTTATGACAAGACCGTAAACAGTTGGTACATAAAAAAGCCTTTTTTGCCTCAAAAAATCGATCAGGTACAGACATGCTATGAAACCTGGTGCAAGAATAAATGAAATGATTATCATAAAGGACATTTATTTTTGTTTTGAGTTAAAAGTGAATGGCTATTCGATTTAAATGACTGCTTAGGAATTTGATCGTATCTTTTATCATTTCCCCTTGAGTTTACCTTACATTCAATAGACTCCAAAAATTTACATCTATCACTTAAAAATTCAGTGAATTGGCTAATACTAGGGGATTGAATATCTTTGGTAACCTTTTCCCATTATTTACGAGAGGTTAAATCTAGCTTCGAGGTTAAAAGGTAAATTAAAATAGCATTCCATTCAGGGACGTTTTCTCCTAGGTTCTCTAATGATTTGTAGTGATTTAGGAACGTGTCTGCAAATTTTCTTAGAGCGTGGGATGATTCATTCTTAACAAGGCTTAATTCAACAATGGCCTTGATATGAGCATGAGTAATGGCTTTCTTGTTCTCGTAGCGCTCAGTTAGTAATTGCCATGCGACAACGTAGTTTTCTACAGTAGCAGAAAGTGACTTTATGATTTGAGCTGCTTCGCCTTTGAAACTGCCTTTGAGATAAGAGAATTTTTCAATATTCTGAATATTAGAACTTTTATCGATTAATGCTTCAAAGGTTTGTTTATAGGTTACCCCAGTTTCATAGCTTCCTTGAAATTCAGGTAAAGGAATTGGGGGTAAATAGGTATTTACATGATGATTAGGAGGAGTGATTAAAGAAGACTGTTCTAATGGTGGAGCTGGGGGCTCAAGATTGAATTTCGCTTTGGCCATATAAGCATAATATCTGGTTTCGAATCCATTTCTTTCATCTTCTTGAAGATTAAGTTCAGGAAGATCATTTGTTAAACAAAGCTGTTCAATATTACCTTGTATTTTTTCAAATTCTAGAGGAAGATTTTTTAGAGTATCCAAACGAATTTGTAATTCAATACGACTGGTGCATGATAAGGGAGTAACGCATTTTTTTAAAAAGTTATCAAATCTGGTTAAAGAGGCTTTAATTATACCACGACGAGCTACTAAATACTTAAACTTATCTTTAACGTCTTCTTCTGCCATGGTTCGACTAATTTAAAAACGTTAAACAGTAAGTGTTAAGTCGTAATATATAACTTAATTAGATGACCCTCTTTATACAAAGCAGGTACGCCTGTGGCAATTAAATTTTGATTTAATATTACAATTTTTATTAGAATGGTTTGGAATTAAAATTAAAATTATTTTAACCTTTGGAAAGTTTGGTTGCGCCTATGGCGAGGCAAAATGAATTAATATACTTTAATCAATTTTAAAGGAAGTTGGTTGTGCCTATGGTGAGACAAAATAAAATTTAAATATTTTAGTTAGCTTTAAAAGCGTTTGGGTGTGCCTATGTTGAGGCAAACTAAATTTAAAATATTTTAATTAGCTTTAAAAAATTTGGTTGCGCCTATGGTGAGGCAAAATAAAATTAAAATATTTTAATTAGTTTAAAAGCGCTTGGCTGCGCCTATGGAAAGCAGAATAAAATTTAAAATAATTTAATTAGTTTTAAATGAAATTGGTTGCGCCTATGGTGAGGCAAATGAATGTTTAAACGAGTAAGTAACTTTAAAATTATGTTATCCACGCCAATGGTAGGCTTGAAAAGCTTAAGTATAAGCTCAGAATGGGTAAAAAAAGGCTTTATTGAAATTTGACGATTATTTTTCAGTTAAAATATATGTCAGGAACTCGAACTGTCATCCATTGAATTTAAAAAATGCACGCTAATGCAAATTAAAGTTATACAATGTGAGGAACTGACCTGTATACTTCGCTCTGAGTTTACCTGACGTGGTGATAACTCGGTATCCTCTTCGTTGTCTAATGGACTGGGAATCCGGCTCGAAGATTATTATGAAATGGCTCATAAACTAAAAGAGATAAAAAATAATGTTTCAAATAAAATTTGTTCGTTAATAAAAAACGAAGAAAAAAGCGTTTACTAAACTTCAATCCAACAATTAGAACTCAAGATATTGTAAAATTAGTGCACTATGCAAATTGCAAATTGCAAAATAAGTATTTTTCGAAGATTTATCGATCGTAATTCGGCTTTTACGCATGCAAATGAGCCAAGGAAGGTCTCATTTTAAAGCATCATTAATAGGCTTCCAAACAGAGTTTGTTATATTACTTGATCTTCATCTGTTTTAACGTTATACCCATTTGAAATTATAATTTTCTTAAAAAAATTGTACATTAATTTGTTAAAAAAAGTATAAATAATTGTATAATTGTATTTACACTTTAATTAACAATAATGGTAGAAGAACTCAAAACGAACATTTTGAGCTTACGAAAATGTTTTTAAGTTTATTTTTGTCCAAGATATCGATATTTTAATAGTGCGCTGTGAGGCGCAAGATCGGCTCACCGCGTAAAGGTTTACGCGCTAACTTCTCGATGCAAATTATATTTTCTATGTATATATACGGTATCTTCATTTTTCATTTTTGAAGATCCTAATAAAATTTTATTATGTAATTCTTATAATTAAATCATCATACTGTACTTCGTATCACCTTTCATTCTATTTACTTTGTGTTCTATTTTTTGTAATAAATGAGAAAAAAAAACATTAAATATTTCAGAAATAGAACTAAAAAGTACGTTGATATTATTTATTAATACTATTTTTACAAACTTGTTGTTCCATGCATCTGAATCGAGATATACAGGGAATCTCAGCTTTTTTACATCTGCATAAGTTCTTAGAGCAATTTTTACAGTTACATGGTGGTACTAAGTCAGTTCTTATAGGCAATAAAACTAAAACTTTCTGGAGATTCAGAGCCTAATAATCTATATGAACTAGATATAATCTATATCATATAGATATCCAGTGGATAGTGGATAATATCCTTATAAAGTGGATCTCGTTCTCTTGTAGCATCATCAAGGCACGGCAATATGCTCGTTTTATATGCAATGATGATGCTGCAAAATATCTCGATCCATTTTTATATGGATATCACATATTTTGGCTCATGTGCATGTGTAGAAGCCTTACGATCGATAAAGCGTCGAAAATACTTGACTGTGAAACGATCTTGCGCCTCATAGCGCGCCATTAAAATATCGATATCTTGACCAAAAATAAACTTACGAACATATTCTTCAGCTCAAATTATTCCTTTTAAGTTTTTCTATCCTTATTGTTATTTAAAGTATAAATATTTATAGTTCAAATTTATTTGAAACCCTTAAAAATGATTATTTCAAATGGATATAACTTGAAAACAAATAAATATCAAGTAATATACGAGAGGTGAATCAAATATAAACACACCTTTGCTAATAACTTTTTATTGAATTATAATTGCAACAATTAAACAATACTTCATTTTTCTATATACATTCCTTCCTTCTGTAGGCATTTTTTCCAGTGGCTAGATAGTTTCTGTATTCCATTTTCATAAAAAGAATGAGGGCGGGTATCTAACCAATTGCTCACGAATTGCTCCACTTGATTTTCATCATCAAAGCGCGCTCCGCCTAGTGCATCTTTTAATGGACCGAACATGTGGTAATCACATATGGTGAAAGATCAGGACTGTATGCAGGATGTTCAACGAGAGTCCAATGCATTTCCGCTAATTTTTCTTGTCAGCTGTATGCGGTCGGGCGTTGTCATGCAAGAGCAACACATCTCGTATACGACATCCCGTCTTTTGGGCCTATAGGCAACTCGAACACGGTCCAAAAGAGTATAGTTATAAGCTACCTTAATGGTTCGTCTCTCATGAAGAAAATTTAGCAACAAAACGCCACGATAATCCCAAAACGTGTCGCTAAAACTTTGCCTGCAGACAAACGATTTCTCGCCTTTATCGGACAATTTTTGGACGTCGTTGATGACTTTTGTTTTCTACGGCATCTCGTCCTTCACGATCTTGTCTATGCAAAAATTTCACTTGTGTATTAGACAGTGTTGATTCCCCATATTGATTTTATAATCTTCGCCAAATTTTAGCGGGACCAACATTTTCTTTTGCAAGGAATTTGATAACAATGCGTTGTGCAACCGAACATGGCACTACTCTCTCGCTCATCGCAACAGTAACTGGCTGCACGTCATTAGAGAACAGGCGGTAGCGCGTAGGTACAGATTAGACTATAACCTGCCATCACAGGACTAATTTAGACATATTCGCCAGTTTATGCTAAGTGGGGACGGAAAGGTCGGTTTGTAACAAACTCTGTTTGGAAACCTATTAATGAAGCTTTAAAATGAGACCTTCTATGGCTAATTTGCATGCGTAAAAGGCGAGTTACGATCGATAAAGCTTCGAAAAATACTTATTTTGCTAGTTATTTGCTAGCACGTGGAGCCATTTTTTGAGGTTGAACAGAATAAATTATCTGAAAAATTTTAAGATTTAGCAGTGACAGTGACAGTATGTAAATAATAAGTATTTATCCTTCAAAGTACAGTGCTCAATTTTCTACAAAATACGCTTTAAAAGTCGTATCAGTTGTTTTAGAAACCAGCTGTACTTTAAAAACCGACTCAACATAAAGTAAGCAATATTTTTGTCTGTGAATGTATAAATAATACACCTGACTTTGCTGCAAATAACAATAAAGTATTATGGAAAACCTGTATAATAAAAGTTTTAAAAATCAATTATCTCAATTTAAAAAAATGTGTCACAAAAGCACTTCTGAACATTTCATATCATTTGCAATTTAACTTCAATAAGTATTTTAAATAAAATGATAACAATTATTATTATAAAACATGAAAATGTTGACTGGCCGTTGCCGGTCACAAAAATCGATCCCATAGACAGAGTTGTGGACTGTTTGTGCGTGATTCTTCTCCAATTGAATTAATTGTACCCTGATTAAAACACAATGGACTTGTGTCAACTTCTGATTGATCGCAACTTCAAATGAATCCCGTAAATTTTGGAATCCTCGCCGATGTAGCCGGCAGGTGGCAGACGAGACTTTTTTTAATATTTCGTGCTGAAAAACGTATCGCTTTAATAAAATGTCACGAGAAAGCGTCCAATTGCTCGAAAGGGATGGTAAGTTTGTTTTAATATTTTAGGAAAATTGCGACGATCGGAGGATTTGAAATTTCTTTGTTGATGTTGATGAATCACTACAGTGGAGGCAATTTGGATGATATATCAATCGTGCAGTTTGACTAACATAAAGTGGAATTGTTTTAGTAAACGTGGTTTCATTTTGAAACCAAATAATAGTCAAAACCTTTTTGCGAAATACATCACTCTATTATATAAAGAGACAATTCCGCTAAACACGATAAAAATTAGAGTATCTCACACATCATTCCAGCTACAAAAGCGATGAGATGAATTAGCCCAATAAATGACCGTTTTGGAGTGTAATTTCCAGAGGCAACTCCGAATTGCATGTAAGTTTTCGAGTTATTCGCGATTTAAAATGTTGATTTTTCGACAAAAAAACTACGTTTTCAGACGGATTTTCCCAAATAACTCAAAAAGTAAATATTTTATCAAAAAAAAATATTTTTAGCAAAAGTGGTTTCGCAGGACACATTGATGACCAGTCTAGTGCCTTAGTCCTACCATTTCAAAATATTGTATGACTGTTTCTGCATAATAAATGAAGCCGATATGAAGAAAATCATATTATTCGAGGATGTTGCATATGTACCAGGCAGCATTAATTTGATTATTTATCTCACTAAGCTACGTACAACCCTCCCAACTAATAACTCCCCATAGCATAACGGAACCGCCATTCGTAACATTGCATACAAGATTACTGTCTACGGAACATTCAGCACATTTTCTGTATTGTCCACCACAACTGGTTCCATAATTATATCCTTGTTTCATCTGTGAAAAGAAAAGAAAATTATGTCCGTTCTAGATAACATGGGGACTTGCAACTTGCAACCGTCGTGTTTTGTGCCATGGGAAAAGCCGTGGAATTCTGGAAGGACCTTCTAGATTTCAACCAACCCTTTTAAGTCTTCTCGTCACTGTTTCGACACTGATAATAACTTGTCTTTTGATCAATCTGCCACCTGTCGTCTACATCGGTGAGGATTTAAAAATCTACGGGATTCATTTGGAGTTGCGATCAGTCAGAAGTTGAAACAAGTCAACATCGACGCTTACCAAAGTAGGACACTCCACTTATAGTCTAGGCGCCAGAAGGGTCACCGTGTCATTTTCAATTCTGATGAGCAAACTCAACAGTTACTTATGGATTTTTGGCTGCTGATCACCAATTTCGAGGGTGGATTTCGATCCAAGTGGTCAAAAAATTGTTACAAACAATTTAATTGTTTATAAATTTTTTATAAAGCTTTGGATCATAAACTAAAAGAGATAAAAAAGAATGTTTCAAATAAAAATTTGTTCGTTAATAAAAAAGGAAGAAAAAGGCGTTTACCAAACTCAAATCCAACAATTGGAACTCATGATATTGTATAAATAGTGCACAATGCAAATTGAAAATTGCAAAATAAGTATTTTTCCACCTACCTCTACCGAAAGTATACTTTTCCGGACCTGATTGTAGGGAGCAAAGTTGTACTTTTCCTCCCTAGGGAGGAAAATATTTTTCCTCCCTAGGGAGGAAAAGTAAAAATGACGTCATGGTATTTCATTCATGAAATATAACTTATTGACGCCCTGTATAATATATATTTTCTATTACGAAGTATCTATACATTTTAACGTTTATTTATAAAACATCCTGTATTTTGCAGAATGGTAAAAAACAGTAAATTGTTATTTTGATTTAACAATGTTTACATTAATAATTTGACTTATATTTGACAGTTGACAGTTATATTGTACCTACTTGTTGTTTTAGTTCTAATAAATTTTGTTGGTTAGTTACATAAATAAATTAAGTAAAAATGAAAAAATTACTTGTTATTTGAGGAAGGTGGAAAACCCATATGTATAACATGGGAGTAAAGTGCCTTTTCCTCCCTTGAATGATTACTGCCCTCCGCTACGCGTCGGGCAGTAAACTTCATTCTCGGGAGGAAAAGTTACACTTTCCTCCCTTGTTATACAAATAGCTATTTCGAAGCTTTATCGATCGTAACTCGCCTTTTACGCATGCAAATTAGCCATAGAAGGTCTCATTTTAAAGCTTCATTAATAGGTTTCCAAACAGAGTTTGTTATAAATCGATCTTTCCGTCCCCACTTAGCATCAACTGGCGAATATATCTAAATTAGTCCTGTGATGGCAGGTTATAGTCTAATGTGTACCTGCGCGCTGCTGCCTGTTCTCTAATGACGTGCAGCCAGTTACTGTTGCGATGAGCGAGAGAGTAGTGCCATGACGGTTGCAGAACGCATTGTTATCAAATTCCTTGCAAAATAAAATGTTGGTCCCGCTAAAATTTGGCTAAGACTATAAAATCAATATGGGGAATCAACACTGTCCAATACACAAGTGAAATTTTTGCATAGACAAGATCGTGAAGGACGAGATGCCGTAGAAAACAAAAGTCATCAACGACGTCTAAAAATTGTCCGATAAAGGCGAGAACTCGTTTGTCTGCAGGCAAAGTTTTAGCGACATGTTTTGGGATTCTCGTGGCGTTTTGTTGCTAAATTTTCTTTATGAGAGACCAACCATTAATGCAGCTTATAACTATACTCTTTTGGACCGTGTTCGAGTTGCCTATAGGCCCAAAAGACGGGATGTCGTATACGAGATGTGTTTCTCTTGCATGACAACGCCCGACCGCATACAGCTGACAAGAAAAAATAGCGGAAATGCATTGGACTTTCGTTGAACATCCTGTATACAGTCCTGATCTTCCACCATATGTGATTACCACATGTTCGGTCCATTAAAAGATGCACTAGGCGGAGCGCGCTTTGATGATGAAAATCAAGTGGAGCAATTCATGAGCAATTGGTTAGATACCCGCCCTAATTCTTTTTATGAAAGTAGAATACAGAAACTATCTAGCCACTGGAAAAAATGCCTACAGAAGGAAGGAATGTATATAGAAAAATGAAGTATTGTTTAATTGTTGCAATTATAATTCAATAAACAGTTATTAGCAAAGGTCGGTTTATATTTGATTCACCTATCGTATATTACTTGATCTTTATTTGATTTCAAGTTATATCCATTTGAAATAATCATTTTCTTAAAAAATTGTACATTAATTTGTTTATAAGGGTTTCAAATAAATTTGAACTATAAATATTTATACTTTAAATAACAATCAGGATAGAACAACTTAAAAGGAATAATTTGAGCTAAAGAATATGCTCGTAAGTTTATTTTTGGTCAAGATATCGATATTTTAATGGCGCGCTATGAGGCGCAAGATCGTTTCACAGGTCAAGTATTTTCGACGCTTTATCGATCGTAAGGCTTCTACACATGCAAATGAGCCAAAATATGTGATATCCATATAAAAATGGATCGATATATTTTGCAGCATCATCATTGCATATAAAACGAGCATATTGCCGTGCCTTGATGATGCTACAAGAGAACGAGATCCACTTTATATGGATACTATCCACTATCCACTGGATATCTATATGATATAGATTATATCTAGTTCATATAGATTATTCGGCTCCGAATCTCCAGAAAGTTTTAGTTTTACTGCCTATAAGAACGGACTAAGTACCACCATGTAACTGTAAAAATTGCTCTAAGAACTTATGCAGATGTAAAAAAGCTGAGATTCCCTGTATATCTCGATTCAGATGCATGGAACAAGTTTGTAAAAATAGTATTAATAAATAATATCAACGTACTTTTTAGTTCTATTTCTGAAATATTTTTTTAATGTTTTTTCTCATTTATTACAAAAAATAGAAGACAAAATAAATAGAATGAAAGGTGATACGAAGTACAGTATGATGATTTAATTATAAGAATTATATAATAAAATTTTATTAGGATCTTCAAAAATGAAAAATGAAGATATCGTATATATACATAGAAAATATAATTTGCATCGAGAAGTTAGCGCGTGAACCTTTACGCGGTGAGCCGATCTTGCGCCTCAGAGCGCACTATTAAAATATCGATATCTTGGCCAAAAATAAACTTACAAAGATTTCCGTAAGCTCAAAATGTTCCTTTTGAGTTCTTCTATCATTATTGTTAATTAAAGTGTAAATGTTTACAGCTTAATTTTGCTTGAAACCCTTATAAACCAATTAATGAATTAATGTACAATTTTTTTAAGAAAATTATAACTTCAAATGGGTATAACGTTAAAACAAATTAGGATCAAGTAATTTAACAAACTCTGTTTGGAAGCCTATTAATGATGCTTTAAAACGAGACCTTCCAAAGCTCATTTGCATGCGTAAAAGCCGAGTTACGATCGATAAATCTTCGAAAAATACTTATTTTGCAATTTGCCATTTGCATTGTGCACTAATTTTACAATATCTTGAGTTCTAATTGTTGGATTGAAGTTTAGTAAACGTTTTTTTCTTCGTTTTTTATTAACGAACAGATTTTATTTGAAACATTCTTTTTTCTCTCTTTTAGTTTATGAGCCATTTTATGGTCATCTTCGAGCCGGATTCCCAGTCCATTAGACTACGAAGAGGATACCCAGTTATCACCACGTCAGGTAAATTCAGAGCGAAGAATACAGGTCAGTTCCTTACATTCTATAACTTTAATTTGCATTAGCGTGAGATACACATTTTTTAAAGTCAATGGATAACAGTTCGAGTTCCTGACATATATTTTAACTGAAAAATAATCGTCAAATTTCAATAAAGCCTGTTTTTACCCATTCTGAGCTTATACTGAAGCTTTTCAAGCCTACCATTGACGTGGATATATATATATATATATATATATATATATATATATATATATATATATATAATCAAATTCCCTTCTACCTATTGGTGTCGGGATTACAATAATAACTTAGATAACATAGATGGCGTGGATAACATAATTTTAAAGTTACTTACTCGTTTAAACATTCATTTGCCTCACCATAAGCGCAACCAAATTCTTTAGAGATAATTAAAATATTTAATTTTGCCTTACCATAGGCGCAACCAATTTCATTTAAAAGTAATTAAATTATTTTAAATTTTATTCTGCCTTCCATAGGCACAGCCAAGCGCTTTTAAACTAATTAAAATATTTTAATTTTATTTTGCCTCACCATAGGCGCAACCAAATTTTTTAAAGTTAATTAAAATATTTTAAATTTAGTTTACCTCACAATAGGCGCACCCAAACGCTTTTAAAGCTAACTAAAAGATTTAAATTTTACTTTCTCTCACCATAGGCGCAACCAATTTCCTTTAAAATTGATTAAAGTATATTAATTGGTAGCGGGTAGATACTTCTCTGCGATCCCGATAGGGAATAGATCTACTTCAGGAATAGCACACCTGCCCTACGCGAGCTCATGGATTTCCCCAACATCCCTTTACCGGGGAAACCATGTCCAAACCCAAAGCATTCCCATCTCCACCATTTCCTCCTTCCATATCCTAACCAACTCGCCAACACGCACTAGCCAAGCGTGGCGTTTTAATGGCTAAAACCCCAAAGGCAAATTTCCATGAAAGACGAAACTACTGAACGGCCCTCAGTCTCCGGCGGCTCAAACACCCCCAGCCAAGGTAGCGGGTGGAAAAGGGTTGGAGCAGAGGGTGCTAAGAATCCCCGGAAAAGATCAGGCTACCACAAAGAACGACAAATGCATATCACCTCATATAATGCTAGAACTCTTATATCGGACCAGAAGATGATGGAACTGGAGGAAGAACTGAAAACAATAAAATGGGACATCATCGGTCTCAGTGAATTCAGACGAAGAGGAGAAGCTCAAATTACCCTTAAATCGGGGCACTTATTTCATTTTAGAGGAGAAGAAGACACTTCAAATGGTGGAGTAGGATTCATTACACATAGAAAGCACGCCCAAAATATAACTAAAATTAACAGCATAAGTCCCAGGATTGTGTACCTCATCTTCAAACTAAATGCAAGATATAACCTTAAGATAATCCAGACATATGCTCCAACGACTACCCACTCGGATGAAGAAACTGAAATATTTTATGACGACCTACAAACAGCATTACATACTACACCACCATACTACACAATTGTTATGGGCGACTTTAACGCGAAAATGGGCTTTAAACAAGATGATGCAGAAGTAGCAATGGGCAAGAATGGCTACGGCGAAAGAAATGAACGAGGGCAAAGACTGCTTAACTTCTTACACCAGGAAAATTTATCCGTGGTGAACTCTTTTTTTGATAAAAAGCCTCAGCGTAAATGGACATGGAGAAGCCCAGATGGCAGTGTCAAAAATGAGATAGATTTCATCATAACGAACAGAAAAGAAATAATTAAAGATATTGAAGTACTTAACAAATTTTCGATAGGAAGCGACCACAGAATAATCCGAGCAACGATACAATTAAATGTCAACTTGGAAAGAACAAAGATGATCTTCAAAACACAAAAGAAGAAATGGATTCCCCCAGAAAACAACGACTTCTATGAAGATATACTAACCAGGCGTACACAAGACTTAGAAAACGAAATAGAAGACATGGAACTAGCAAATAATCTCATAACGGAGGCACTTAAAGAAACCGAGAGGGAGTGCTGCCCGACGGTCGTGACCCATAAAGAAAAATTAAGCCAAAATACCAAAGAGTTAATAAGTAAAAGAAGACAACTGACGGAAAAATACGACTCCAACTACACAACATTGAAGAAATTAAATAAAGATATCCACCGGTCAATCCGAAAAGACATAAGAGAAAACAATACAAGAGAAATAATTCAAATAATTCAAGAAAACAAAAGTTTAAAAGTTTTGCGGCGAAATACGAATAACAGTGGCAACAAAAATATGTACAGAATAAGAAATAAAGACAACAGCATTGCTACGGATAGGGCCGAAATCCTTAAGGTTGTCGAATCGTTTTATCGCGAAACGTATGAGAGCACCAACGCAAGGCAAGATCAGCTCCTGTCCAAAATCACAAACCAGGGATCAGAATTATTGCCAGAAGTAACACCATACGAAGTTAAAAAGACACTTTCAGAAATAAAAAATAATAAATCCCCTGGCGATGACGGAGTAGTGATCGAGGCAATCAAACAAGGTGGACATAAAATTATCCAGGTTTTGGCCAAACTTTTCACCGAATGCATTTACCAAGGAAAAACGCCTTCTCAATGGAACAATACAGTCATTGTTTTATTGCACAAGAAAGGTGACATAACAGATCTAAAAAACTACCGTCCTATCAGTCTACTATCACACATATATAAACTTTTATTAGCCAATTCACTGAATTTTTAGGTGATAGATGTAAATTTTTGGAGTCTATTGAATGTAAGCTAAACTCAAGGGGAAATGATAAAAGATACGATCAAATTCCTAAGCAGTCATTTAAACCGAATAGCCATTCACTTTTAACTCAAAACAAAAATAAATGTCCTTTATGTGCCGATAATCATTTCATTTATTCTTGCACCAGGTTTCATAGCATGTCTGTACCTGATCGATTTTCTGAGGCAAAAAAGGCTTTTTTATGTACCAACTGTTTACGATCTTGTCATAAATCTAGTGAATGCAAATCTACCCACTTTTGTAAAAGCTGCCAGGGTAAACATCATAGCCTATTGCATAGAAATAATGTCATCAGTAACACGAGTGAAACCCCGCCAACCCACAACTTTAATGATTGTGTATCCACCTCGCAAAATGGAATTATCCAACCAAATAATTCCACATCTTCCCAATCCTCTTGTAACTTGCACTCAACCAATCAAAGCCCTAATTCGTTTATACTGTTATCAACCGCCGTTGTGAAAACACTTAACAAAAATCGCCAACCTATACTAACCAGAGCAGTTCTAGATAGTGGTAGTCAATCCAACTTTATAACGCAGGAACTTTTTGAAAAATTAAATCTTACTTCCGAAAATGTTGACTTGTCAATCTCGGGCATTAATTTATCAACTACTTCCTTAACCAAAAGAGTAAATTTAGAAGTAAAATCCTTAAACGGTGATTATGCATTTAAAATGCCTGCTCTTGTTATCGATCGTATTACCGATTTAACGCCTCAACATTATATCAACACTACTCATTTAAATATACCTGACAATATTGTTCTTGCTGATCCCAATTTTTATGACCCCTCTGAAGTACATATTCTCATAGGAGCAGGATTGTTTTTTAACATCTTAAGCTCAGGTCAAATCAGGGGTAATAAAAATCAAACAATTTTGCAACAAACCAAATTAGGATGGATTGTTAGCGGTCCCGTCCCTCCGAGTGCTTGTTCTTTGAACACAACTATTGACTCTTGCTTATTAACATCTAATGCCAGCTCCAATCTAGCATTGAAAACTTCTGGAAAATAGAAGAAAACTATAACTTGTCTTCTTCTTCTAAGTATACTCAGGAAGAGGAAGCGTGTGAAACTTACTTCAAATCTTCCACAATACGTGGCAACACGGGTCGTTTTCAAGTGAGGCTGCCCACTAAGCCTCAAATTACTCAACTTGGTGAATCTTATAATTCCGCTGTAAAACGATTTTTGTCAATCGAAAGGAAACTTCAAAGAAATCCTTTGCTAAATAAAGCATATAACGATTTGAAGTCAGAATACATCACTTTGGGACATACGTCTCCCATTGATCTACAAACGGACAAATCGAGTTCGATAATATCTTATTATTTACCACATCATGATGTCGAGCAGCAAGAAAGCTTAACTACCAAAACCCGTATCGTGTTTGACGCATCATCTCCTACCTCAACAGGGTTATCCTTCAACAATGTACTCAAGATAGGACCTACTGTACAAAGCGATCTATTTTCTATAATATTGCGTTTTAGACAACATAATTTTGTTTTAACAAGCGATATTGAGAAAATGTATCCCCAAATACTGATTGATCCTGAACAACGTAATCTTCAACGCATAATATGGCGAAATACTCCTACGGAAACACTTTCCATTTATCAGCTAAATACCGTAACTTACGGCATGGCATGTTCATCCTACCCAGCAACAAGGTGTCTCAAAGAAATATCAATTTTGGTAAAAGACGATTTTCCAATTGAAAGTAATATATTAGAACTCGATACTTATGTCGACGATGTAGTGACTGGTGACTCCACCGAGGAGGAATTAATCTTAATTCGTAAAAATCTAACCTCCATTTTAGGTTCATTTGGTTTCGTTTTACGGAAATTTGTCTCCAATAGTGACGCTATATTGCCCAACCTAAAGTTAGAAAACTCTAACGCTGAATATATTATATCAGACTCACCCAATAATAAGGCTCTTGGCATATCTTGGAACTCTCAAGCCGATTCGTTTAATTTCAAATCTAAAATAAAACCTCCCTCACTCTAGTAACAAAAAGAACGGTCTTATCAACCATTTCGTAAATTTTCGATCCTCTGAGGTTCCTTGGACCCATGATTATCCAAGTAAAAGTTTTAATGCAAAAATTATGGATCCTTAAGATTGAATGGGACGATACGGTTCCCTCAGAGATTTATAAGATTTGGAAACATTTTATCGATAATCTTTCACTTGTAAATGACTATAATATTCCACGACAAGTTGTTTCAAAAAATTCCTCAAACTTTGAGCTTCATGGGTTTTCAGATAGTTAGATTAACGCATATGGCGCTTGCATCTACATAAGATCCGTTAGTCCACAAGGCTATATACTCAGCAATTTACTCTGCGCTAAATCACACGTAACTCCTTTCAAGGCGATTTCATTACCTCGACTTGAGCTTTGTGGCGCTCTTGTTCTTGCTCGTCTTGCTAAAAAGATAACTGATATTTTGAATTTCAATATTCAAAGAACTTATCTTTATGCCGACTCCACAATTGTTTTAAATTGGTTATCTCTTGAACCTCGTATTTTAAAAACGTTTGTTTGTAACCGTGTATCAGAGATACAACAATTATTATCAAGCATTGACAATTGATATCATACACGCTCCGATTCTAATCCCGCTGATATCTTATCCAGAGGAGCCACTCCCATTGATTTATATAATTCTGAATTATGGTGGCATGGGCCCACGTTCTTATCTCAACCAAATGAGACCTGGTCCACAGCTAATCACATTTCTAACTTTACAACAAATGTAGATCAGGATTTACCAGAAATAAATACAAAATTACTTATATTGTCCACCCAGGAAATCAAATCTGATACAGTTTCCCTTCTTATCGAAAGATTCTCCAGCTATTCTAAGCTTATCAATGTAACAGCATATTGTCTAAGACTTATATCAAACCTCAAGTTTGCCAAAGAGTCTAAAATGTTTGGTGATCTGACCGATCATGAAATCGAAAGGGGAAAAATGCTTCTTATAAAACACATTCAATCTCGCAATTTTCTTGAAGATATTCAAATCCTAAAAAAGCGAGGTCAAGTGATGCCTTCCAGTAAACTTAGTTCCTTGCATGTTTTTATCGACAAAAATGATATTATAAGAGTTGGTGGAAGATTGCGAAATGCCGATCTGCAATACTCTTCCAAACACCCGATTTTACTTCCTGACAAAACCCACTATACTGAACTCATTATTTCTCAAAAGCATAAACGAAATCTTCATTCAGGAGCTCAAGCAACGCTATCATTTGTTCGTCAAAACTTTTGGCCCCTGAATGGAAGAACTGCCGTTCGAAAGGTTTTACATAAATGCATTCCTTGTTTTAAATCCAGCCCTAAAACTATCAAAAACCTAATAGGAGATTTAATTTAAATAATTTTGATAATGTCTTCGCTTGTCACTAAACGGCACAATATTTAGCCAGCATTTTAATCTACCCCAAACGAGCAGATACCTACACCGAATAGTGATTCTAGGTCTGCTTACCGTGGCTGTTCCAACCCATTTAAGAAATCTACAGTCTACAGTCCGCTCTCAACCCAAGAAATAGAAAGGAACAGCCCATTTCATGGTTATAAATTATCAACAGTCTTATAAACAATTTATAAACAATTAAATTGTTTATAACAATTTCTTGACCACTTGGATCAAAATCCACCCTCGAAGTTCGTAATCAGCAACCAAAAATACATAAGAAACCGTTGAGTTTGTCCATCAGAATTGAAAAGGACACGGTGACCTCTATTTGGCGCCTAGACTATTATATTGCATTGATTTAATGATGCAACCTTTATCTCACGATTTATCAACGAACATGGTAGACTGCCATAGGAATCTTTCTCGAGGTCTAGAAGACTTTAGATAAAGTATTTCATGCACGCTTTATTGATAATATCCAACTTGTTGGACTGCCAACTCGCTTTCTAAAAATTATTCAATTATATCTCTCCAATCGCACAATAAGTGTCGCTAGCCAACTCTTTACAGTTACACCATTTACTACACAAGCTGGATTCCCCAGGGCTCAATTCTAGCTCCACTGTTATACACAGTGTAGAACTGCGACCTCCCCCATCCTATAAATAGGACAGAGTCCATCTTGCTATTTAACAATACTGTCTCCTCAAGTAACACCGATGAGACGCTAAGAGACAGATCTGAATTCCATAGAGCCTAAAAGCAACTGGACAAAATTGTAAGGTGATGTAATAAATGGAAACTTCCACTAAAACCTTACAAAACACAGGTACTTACTTACTTTCCGTGTCCGGAACACCAACAACTTTAAATTCTGTATTTCCAATGGTTGGCCACATAGATGGCCCTGTCATTTGCTATAATTAAGTCTTGTTCTGTGCAGGTCTCTCTCATCTCTGTGCATGATAGTAGATGCCGGCTGGTCTGAACCGCGCCACAGTCGCAGGTATCGTCCTCCTGGTATCCCCATTTTTTCAGGTTACTAGCACAACGTGAAACGCCGGTTCTTAGTCTGTTTAGCGCTTTCCAAGTCGGATACGGTAAATTGTGTCCAGCAGCCATTTCCTCCGAGGGAGGAAAATGTGTCGCGGTAGCTGACGCTTGCCATAGGTGTATTCAGCGCGTCTCTGGCGCTTCGGGGATGGATCTTGATGTTTTCAGGAAGCTTTTCCGAGATCTTAGTCTGCTTGGCTGAGTTTGGTGGTCATATAAGGGGTGTCTTCGGTCCATCTCCTGCTTTTTCCTTTCTACCTCTGACGTGACCTTCCTCCTGATTGGTGGTGGAGCAATTCCAGCAATGGGGTATACCTCTTCGATAGGTGTCGGTTTCAGGCAACCCGATATTATACGGACCGTTTCATTTAGAGCCACGTCGACGTTCTTTGCGTGAGCAGAGTTTGCCCATACTGGTGCTCCAAACTCCGCGGCCGAAAAACATAATGCCAAGGCAGAAGTGCGGAGAGTGTGTGGTTGTGCTCCCCATTTTGTATTAGTTAGCTTGCGGATGATGTTATTTCTGGCACTTACTTTCTTCTTGACATCTTGACAGTGGTATCGGTAAGACAGAGTTCTATCCAGACAGACGCCAAGGTATTTTGGCGTCTTGTTGTGTTCCAGCATCTGACCACGCCATTCCACCTCCAGCGGCCTTCGGGCATGCTTGTTTCTCAGGTGGAAAGCACATACCTGGGTTTTTGTGGGATTGGGTTTCTGATGGTTTTTATCATAGTATAGAGCTAAGTCTCCCAGGGCATCTGTCAGTTTCACTTCGACTTCATTGAAGGTTCTTCCCTGAGCTGCCACCGCTGTATCATCAGCGTAAATAAATTGCCTTGTTTGTTGGTGTATGGGTTGGTCGTTGGTGTATATGTTGTTTAGAATCGGCGCGAGGACACTTCCCTGTGGTAGCCCATTTATTTGGTCCCTCCACCGACTGTTCTTGGACTGGAGCGTTACGTAGAAACATCTATTCTGGAGGAGACATTTCACTAACCTTGTTAGTCGGAAATCCTTTGTAGTTTCGTAGAGTTTTGGGAGTAGCCGTTGATGGTTAACTGTATCATAGGCGGCAGTTAGGTCTATGAACGCTACTCCTGTTATTTCCTTCCGTTCAAAACCATCTTCAATATGTTGGGTGAGATTAAGAATTTGACTGCAGCAGCACTTTCCGGGCCTGAATCCTGCTTGTTCTGGAATAATTTTAGTCTCCAGATATTCTGCGATCCGGTTCAGTATTATTCTTTCAAAGGCCTTGAAAAGGTGGCACAAGAGAGATACAGGTCTAAAACTCTTTGTATCCGCCGGATCCTTCCCTGGTTTTAAGAGGGCTACCACTCTAGCTTTTCTCCAGATTTTGGGGATTTGTAATATACGGATGCAGCAATTCATCATTTACAAAACACAGGTTATCACAATCCTGTGAAGTGTGCAGTTAACCCATGTTAACTTAAACGGATATAATTTTCTTTTCTTTTCACAGATGAAACAATGATACAAACATGGAATCCAGATCGACGTGATGGACAATATAGAAAATCTGGGAAGGTTTCGTAGAAAGTAATCTTGTACGTAATGTTAGTAATGGCGGTTCCATTATGCTACGGGGAGTCATTAGTTGGGAGAGTCCTACATAGCTTATTGAGGTGAGGTTCAACTGTTTCATTGTCCAGTATTCCACAATGGGTTTTCACCCATATTAGATGTATTGTCTTGAAATATTTATTTTTAGTTCTTCAGCTTTTTGTATGATTTCTATGCTGATATAATTTATTTTATATGTAGATTGAAGGTGCTTAATTTTTTGCAAAGCAGTTTTACTGTCAGAGAAAATGTAAATATGCCTATTATTTCAGCTGAGTATATGCTACTATTTGCGTTTAATTTAAATATCTTGCTCTCATTTGTTTGAGGATCGTATATTTGAGGATCGTATATACAAGGTGTCCCAAAAGTAGTGGAACGGTCGAATATTTCGCGAACTAAACATCGGATCGAAAAACTGAAAAATACGGTTTCAATCATTTTCAAAAATCTATCCAATGACACCAAACACCAACCTCCACTACACCCCTTTGGAGGTGGGGTGGGGGGTAACTTTAAAATCTCAAATAGAAACCCCTAGATTTTCTTGCAGATTTGGATTTGTTACGTAAAAGTAAGCAACTTTTATTCAAGACATTTTTTCGAACTGTCGATAGATGGCGCTATAATTGGGAAAAACGATTTATCCCGATACCATGGGTAAATTATAGAAACGGTCTAATATCTCGAGAAATATACTTCCAAATGAGAAACCAAACAAATTTTTTTAATACTTTTCAAAAACCTATCGAATAACACTAAACTTGACCCTCCAACCCACCCCCTGGAGGTGGGGTGGGGGGTAACTTTAAAATATTAAATAGCAACCCCCACTTTTTATTACAGATTCGGATTTGTTATGAAAAACTAACAACATTTATTCGAAACATTTTTTAGAATTGTTGATAGATGGCGCTTTAATTGGAAAAATACGATTTATTAGCGCCATCTATCAGCATTTTTAAAAAATGTTTCGAATAAATGTTGCTTAATTTTTTGTGACGAATTTGAATGTGCAATAAAAAGTGGGGGTTGCTATTTAAGATTTTAAAGTTACCCCCCACCCCACCTCCAGGTGGTGGGTTGGAGGGTCATGTTTAGTGTTTAGTGTTTATCGATAGGTTTTCGAAAAATATTAAAAAGCTGTTTTTTGGTTTCTTATTTGGAAGTGTATTTTTCGAGATATTAGACCGTTTCTATAATTTACCGATGGTATCGGGATAAATCGTTTTTCCCAATTATAGCGCCATCTATCCACAGTTCGAAAAAATGTCTTGAATAAAAGGTGCTTACTTTTACGTAACGAATGCAAATCTGCAAGAAAAACTAGGGGTTTCCATTTAAGATTTTAAAGTTACCCCCCACCCCACCTCCAGGGGTTGCAGTGGGAGTTTGTGTTTGGTGTCATTGGATAGATTTTTCAAAATAATTGAACACGTATTTTTCAGTTTTTCCATCCGATGTTTAGTTCGCGAAATATTCGACCGTTCCCCTTCTTTTGGGACACCCTATAATATATAACAGTTATAACTGTTACCAATATCAAAACTGAGGATCCTAAAACAGACAACACACAAACGAAAAATGAACACAGTCAAATAATGGACACAGTTAGAAAATGGGGCTTACATTTTCACGGATCCAAAGACCCCACAGAATTTTTGGAAAGGCTATACGAACTTAAAAGCTGTTACAGGATTCGAGACGATGCTTTATTGAAAGCACTACCAGAAGTATTTAGGGGAAAAGCAATACTATGGTTCTGAAACAACGTCGAGTCCTGGGAAAACTGGAACAATTTTACGGAGGACTTTAATCTTGATTTTAAATCAGCAAACTGGTTAGACGATTTGGAGGACCAAATCAGAACGAGAACGCAGAAAACAAACGAACGGTTTAAAGATTTTCTATTAGAGCTTCAATCGCTAATCAGAAGGTACGGCAAAATAGACAAAACACAACAATTAAAAAGAATTTACAAAAACATGCACACAAATTACAAATTATACATCAAGGAAAAAGATGTCACGTCCATCAAATACCTTATATGCCAGAGTGAAGAATACGAAACGGTTTAAGTTTTTGAAATTTTTGGGAATTTTGGGGACGAGAACGAAAAACAGACTCTAAATGGGAAGGGCCGTAAAATCCACACCCTTGAACCAAAATGGAGATGTAACATATGGATGGACGAGTCTTTTCCTATACTTTAAGATGGGATTTGGCCCAATTTTCAATTCAGTCAGGTTTAGAAAATCGAAAATTTCGTGTATATATAGTGTCGCTTGTAGGGGTGTTGTGCGCCACTGGTGAGAACTGCTGTTCTCTGTGGATAGGAATATCTGAAAAACATCACCAGGCAACCTGAAAAAGACATTCGAAACATGTCGAAAATTCAATTTGAAACTTCTACCTATCTATCTAATCAGCCCTAAACATCCATCCTTGGATATAGGCCTCCTCTTCCTTCTTCCATGCCTCTCTATCTTGGGCAATTTGCATCCATTTTGACCCAGTGTGTTTCTTCAAGTCATCTGACCATCGCATCTGTGGCCTTCCCCTTTTTCGTTTGTGGTTCCATGGTCTCCAATGTATTACCATCTTAGTCCATCTTTCATCCTTCTGCCGTAGGGTGTGTCCGGGTGTGTTGAATTTGAAACTTAACCCAGGAAAATGTCAATTTTTTAGAAGAGAAGTCACATATTTAGGACATGATCTTTCTCAGGAAGGAGTATCACCAGATAAAGCGAAATATGCAACGATTGAACAATACCCGACACCTAAGACAGCAGAAGGGACAAAAAGATTCGTAGCATTTTGTAACTATTATAGACGTTTTATTCAAAATTTTGCTGAAATATGCAGACCACTAAACAGATTATCGAGAAAAGGAGTAGAATTTTTTTGGTCAGAAGAATGCGAGGAAGCATTCAATAAGCTTAAATCATCATTGATGAAACCACCAATCCTAAAATATCCTGATTTCACTAAACAATTCATCCTAACAACAGACGCATCCAACGAGAATTGTTCAGCTATTTTAAGTCAAGATTATAACGGAATAGACCTACCAATAGCATACGCATCAAGAAGTTTCAATAAAGGAGAATGTAATAAACCTATAATCGTTAAGGAATTACTAGCGATCCATTGGGGAATTAATCATTTCAAATGTTATTTATATGGAGCACCAACATTTTAAGTAAAAACGGATCATAAACCACTAACGCATTTATTTTCAATGAAGGAACCAACCTCAAAACTTACAAGGATCAGATTAGATGTAGAGGAATACAATTTCGAAATAGAGTATATAACAGGGAAAGATAACTACGCAGACAGTCTTTCAAGAATAACATTGCATCAACTAAAGAACCTATACATAGACAATACCCATATATTAGCTATAACACAAGCTCAAGCAAGAGAAATGGAGAAAGAATCAAGGCAAACGAAGGCAGGAAGCGAACTCGCACTACAGCCAGATGCCACCAAACAGACAGTAACAAAAGTACTAAATAATTTAGAGGCGCATAGACTACCAATTTTGTCTTTTGGAGCAGAACTAATCTCACCAAGACTGAGCATTAGGGTCAAAAACAAAATAAAATGCAGCAAGAGCATAGCCACAGGATTCAATCATTTCGATTTAAAGCAAATATTGGCACAGCTTGATAAGCTGGAGGTAGAGGATGCAGTACGTAAAGTAGAAATATCCTTAAACGATATTATTTTTAAATTGTGCACAATTGATGAATTTATTAAACAAGGAAACAAAATATTGAAGAATGTAGAAATATACATATGTGAAGTACCAGAAACAATAGAAGATGACAAAGAAAAACACAGATTAATAGAAAAATATCATAACCACCCGATGTTTGAAGGATACGTAGGAAATAATAGACTAATAAAGAAGCTAAAAGCAAGATTCAGATGGAGAAATTTGAAAAAAGACGTAAGAAAATACGTTAAACAATGTCATAAATGTCAAATTAACAAACCGAAAAGAACACAGGTCGAAGAATTCGTGATATCGGACACTTCTTCCAAACCATGGGACATAGTATACATAGATACGATAGGTCCATTCACTAAAAGTAACGAAGGTAATAGATACTGTGTAACAATGTTATGTGAACTAACTAAATACACGGTCAGTATACCCGTGTGCAATAAAGAAGCTGAGACAATAGCCCGAGGAATTTTTGATTATTTTATACCAACATACGGACTAATGAAACAAATAAGAACATATCAAGGCACATAATATAAAAATGAAGTAATGCAGTAACTAACAAAGCTACTAAAAATAGAGCACAACTTCTCAACGGCATACCATCCACAGTCCATTGGAAGTTGCGAAAAACTGCACAGAATATTAAACGAGTACCTAAGAGCATTCATAGACGAAGACAGAGAAAATTGGGATGTGTGTTGCAGGATATTCACATACTGCTACAATACAATTCCTAACGCGTATCATGGTTACACACCGTTTGAACTGTTATATGGCAGGAAGGTTAACCTACCAGAAGACCTTACAAGGGAGATTCAACCATGTTACAATATAGATGCTTACTACAATGAATTACGATACAAGCTACAAAGAGCACACGAAAGAGCTAGAACCTTCTTACTGAAGCACAAAAAAGAGAGGCAGGAAAGAATAAGCCCAAAACAACACCACAACACTTTAAAATAGGAGACCTGGTCCTTGTAAAAAGGGAAGAGAATGGTAAGTTTGATAGTCTTTATGTAGGCCCCTTCACAATAACAGAGGTAAATAACGTTAATTGTAAGATCAAAACAGAAAACAATAAAATCAAGGAAACACATAAGAATAGATTATATGCTTACTGTCCCAGGACACAGTGAGTGACAGTGAAACAACAATTTTCTTCCTTGCATGTAGTCAGAAAATTTCCCGAAGGGGATGGGTGTAAGGGTTTATCAATATCCAAAATTGACATCAAGATATATTCATTTAATTCTTAAATGTAATAGAAACAAAACCAAAACATACACATTTTTTTACATTTTAGTAGGTCACCTAGATTTGTTAGAAGCACCAGTCGACAATATTGCATAGTCAACTAATTCATATTTTCGTAAGTGATGGTCAAAGCTGAGTCGGCAATATAAACAGACTACATGTTACAGGTTTGTTTATATATACATGAAGGCATCGTGATGCATTCTAATTCATTCGCTTATCAAATATCATTCTTAATCCAGATGCACTCGCAGATGGTTTTACCGTGAGCACATCAACTATTTACTGTGGTCTTTATAGTTGGTAATAAACAAGTAGTTATAACTATTGTTTACTTCATCAACCCCTATTGGTAGGGGGTAACTACCCCCAACTACCCTAAGATGTTTCCCGAGGGTGCCTACCCGTATAACGTCGACTTTGCAAAGTAACAAGACACTTACTCAATACACACACTACACATGAGACTAGGTACCTAACTGCAAAAATTCACCGTACCTACCATGCCAAAGCCAATATCGAGGCATTAGCTAAAAGAAAGATATTTAATCATTGAGAGTACCTTAACAAAACATTTCTTTAAAAAAAAATTAACAAAAAATGAATGAATAAATGCAAATTCTTCAGAACTAGGTAAGTTTAAGATTCAAAATATCTCTGGCTATCTTTAGATGTATACTCAGGGACCTTAGACGCAAAGTGAAGATTATGTTTTATTTAATCTAGCTTAACACTGCTCATGCAATAACATTCTAATATGCTAATTTGCTCTTTTTTATTTAATGTTTTGCGTACATCATTATTTGTAGTTGATATTTCCTTACTTACTTATCCTCTTCGATCCCACTTAAACTTAGGACATCTACTGTCACTCTTCATTTTTGTCGATCTTGTGCTTTTTTTCTGACTTCTTTACAGGTTAGGCCGAAGTTTTTCGCTTCTTTAATAATTGTTTTCTTCCATGTATTTATCAATTTCCCCTGTTTCCCTTTTCCTGGAGGTTGCGTGTTTTGCTATGTCTGTGTCCGGTTTCCACAGAGTATGGCTCAACCATTTTCATCTTCTCTTTCTTATCTCTTTATGTGTTGGTTGTTGTTTCATTTTTTTCATAACTTTGAGTTTGTGATCCGGTTTGGCCAAAATATTCTTATAATTTTTCTTAAGCATTTATTGAATCTTTCCAGTGTTGTGTTTTCTTATTTTTCAAGTTTACGTACAATCCTTTTGCTCTTCCATTTTATTGTATTGTTTTTGTATTTCACAGATACCAAATTTTTATTTTGTTTTTCACAGGGTTTTTTTTCCATAAATTTCTATGAAAACTGATAGATCCGCGTCATATAAATAAAACAAGGATTTTTTTATTAAAAAGTCACACATACATAGACTGGCTCCACTTTTTGTTTTGTACGTTTCAGCTGACTGAAACTACGTACGGAAATCAAGTTCTAAAATTCCATGATGTTGGGTTTTTTTTGTTTTCGTTAGTTTCCTGACTCGTTTATATTGAACTATAATGTTGAAGTTTTGATTTCGCACAATAATACTGTTAGGGTTTTATATTTCGTTCGTAATGTTGGCCCTAGGTTATAGAGTTCAATCAGTGTAAAAATATCAAAACTCACTGTTTTTTTTTATTTAGGCCGGTTAAGGGATAAAGTGTCACTCTTAAATACTACGCATAATAGGTGACTATAATTTTATATACACGAGACCTCTTTCTTCGGGTCATCGTTTCAAGATAATTACGCCCTTTAATTTGTGGTGTTATTCTATTGCTTTTTAACATGTATTATCATTATCACACATCCTACATTTTGTAGCATTTTCTTACAATCGTAGTCTAATTTATTTTAGGTCAAAACGGCAAAGAGTGTATGTTTTCAAAAAACTTTTGATAGTGTGTAAAAAATATTTTATTATCAGCTAAGTACTTTCGACACATAACGTGCCATCATCAGAGCTTCCTAAAAGGACATATTTAGGATAAGATTTTTTTATATAAAAAATGAGCGAAAAACTTACGTCCTCTTATAAAACTTTCATAGAAGAGCAATTGCTAAACGACACAATAAAAAACATGGATACTGGGCAAAAGCCACAGATATAGGGTATAATAACCCTTTAAAGTGAATAAAATCACATCTAAATTGTTTTAATAATTAATAAGACAACATGGCTGAGTCAAACCATTTTGAGCCCACGTGAACAGCAGATCAGCTGAGGAAGGCTGTCATTTATTAAAATGATAAAGAAGAAACTACAATATTATGCGACCTCTATGTCCATAAATATTAATTAAAAATTGAAAACGACTAAAAAGCCATGTATAGGTTAAATGAATTTAAAGTTAAGATACTAAATTTTAAAGTTAAATTTTCAAAAAATTTCTATTATTACTATTGAAGTGAAATGTTAACGTGTATATTAAAAGTTATCAAAATTCTTCCAAAAAACAAAACTGTTATAGCTTGACCAAGTGTAGGAGAAGTTAGATGAAATCATACCTAGGAGAAATATCATTTGACAAGCTCAGAGCTAGAAAGCTGTTATTAAAAATTAAAAATCTTATTGATTAATTCAGACAAATAACAAATATTTACTTGTTTACAAAAATGTAAACAATGAACGAAAACTCAATAATACCTAAAATAATGTTAAAAAAACTTTCATAAATTGTTGGGTATACTGTATACTAAACCAAAATTACTAAAGAAATTTCTTAAAAATAGGATCAAATTTACAATTTAATTGAATCTGGGTGTTAACACAATTTTGAGGGTTTCTTTTAATTTTTCTACTTATTTCTAGATCTTCTAGTAGATTCATTTTGGTATAGTTATTATTAGGTATGCTGTGTAAGATCCTACTATTTATTTGTGGACTAAAGCTATGTTTCGATGCATGTAAATGATGACCAAAGCTAGATTTATCGATCTTTGACATATGCTCTTTGATACGAGTATCCAAAGGTCGCGTCGTTCTACCCATATAGGTCACAGGGCATTCACCACATGACAATTTATAAATGCAACTTTTTGAAGTTTTTTTTAGTTTTGTCTTTAGTATGAGAAAAAATTGACTTGATGTTATCTTTGCATTTAAATGAAAGTTTTAAGTTAGGAATGTTATTTAAGATTTTTGCAATATTGTCTGAAGGATAACCTATGTATGATATAGATCTATACATAATTGCTGAGTTGGAGTTGTCCGGGGTCGCAATATAAGCTAGAGATCTGTTTCTTTTATTCCTTAATTTGTTGAGAATGTTATCAACCAAAGTAGGGGAGTAACCGTTACTATGTGCATGTTGTTTAATAATATCCAATTCAGAAGTAAAATTTGTATCTGATAATGGTAAGCTAAGTAAACGATGGATATAGGAATAAAAAGAAGACATCTTCTGTTGAAAAGGATGATTCGAAGATCTAGGGATACTATGGTCAGTCTGAGTTGGTTTTCTAAAGACTGAAAAACTTAATTTGTTCTCTATTCTAGTCAATGTTAATTCTAGAAAATTAATAGAATTGTTAGACTCTGTTTCTAAAGTGAAAGTTATGGATGGATGTAAATTATTGAGTGAAACTAGAATACTTTCTGCATCTGAGGAATTTTTATCTATAATAGCTAACACATCATCCACATATCTAAACCAATACAAGATTTTTTATAAAGGATTGTGATTTGAATAATTATTATCAAAGATCATAATCTCAAGGTTGTTAAGGAACAGATCTGCTAGAAAAGGTGATAATGGATTTCCCATTGCAAGGCCTTGTGCCTGTCTATAAATAATGTTGTTAAAAGAAAAGAAATCTTGTGATAAACAAATTTTAAGTAAACCCAATAAGTGGGAAATTGTATCTTTATTAATGTTATTGTTAATAAGTAAATTCTCCACTATAGGAATGGTTTCATCTCTTGGTACGTTCGTAAACAAATTACTAACATCGAATGAAACTAGAAAGAAATCTCTGGGTAAATTTAAAACTGACAATTTATTAACTAGATCAGTAGAATTTTTAACAGAATAATTAGGTTGCAAAGATATTGAAGATTTTAAAATGGTATTAATGAATTTAGACAGTGTCACAACTGGAGTGTTATAAAAACTAACCACTGGTCTCATAGGAACATTTGGTTTATGAATATTTGGTAAACCATATAGTCTTGGTATTTGAGGATTTGACAAAATGAAGGTTTTTTCTTTCAGCTTATGTAAAAGAAGGAAATCTTTATGTTTAGATAAGGTAGCTTTTAAGTTGGTAACTAATTTATTTAGTCGGCCTAGGCCGGGGTCTAGCGACCCCGGACAACTCCAACTCAGCAATTATGTATAGATCTATATCGCTCCCTTAGTATTAAAAGGGCACATCTCGAAAATCGTTACTTTTGGGAAAACGAGATTAAAGATTAAGCAACTTCATCGTTTTCATTTACTCACCTATAACATTTTTATTTGAAAAGATAGATAAATAAAAATCTAGGTATACAATTTACAGTATTTGTACTCTATAATGGATAATCGAAATATTACAAAAAAAAATTATTTAATTAAAAAAAAAACGTTTCAAAAAATCTCTCCCAAGATAGGCCCCTCTCCCACTAAATTTCTTTAAATTTTGAAGGCATCTTACGAATTAAGCCTTTTAATGATTAAATATACACTATTTTTTAAGTTACAAATCTAAATATGGCTGTGTAATAATAATGTTTAACCACTTTCAATGATAAAAGTGCCTCTTGTAAAGGAATTAATAAAACATTAAATCGTAAAAATAACTTTATTCTCAAAAACCAAAAAGTAATAGGCATGTAGCATACAAATCCAATAACAAAAACTATAACACTCTTTTTGGGACAGTCATATAAAAAAAAACCAGAATTTTCTTAACGTTTATAATGTAACACAAAACTAAAATAGTTCTCACAAAAAATTACTGAATTTACTAGACAAAAAAATTAACAAATTTTCTCAACATAAAATCATTCTTCTTTTGTGCGAGCGCTTAAGATCTATCATATTCATTTTTTACAATCAGTCGTGTTTGAATAGAATATAATAGCTAACGACTGGAATAGTAGCTAAAGAACTATGAAATATAAAATAGCCAGCAGGTTTAAGTTTTAAGTAATAGTCATAAATCATTTCAAAAATAAAACAAAGTATTAAAAATTACAATTAGAAAACAGTTACATTAACATATTATTATAGTAACAGGCATGATAAGGGTCAATAAGTCTCTTAGAAATTAATTCTTTGAGATCCTGTTTCTTATTTAAACTTAACTCAAATGGCGCACTATAAACTGTTTTGATAGATATTTCTTTATTATCCAACATTTTCTTTCTTTTGTTTCTAACATTTATTTGTTTAAATGCGTCTTTGTATGATGTCTTATATTGAAAAAAGAATGGGTTCCCTTTCGTAAATTTCATAACTTTGATGTGATTCCATACGATGGTATTCTTCTCTTCGTCAACGTTGAAATTATATCCCCACTTGACTTGTAAATCTTTCAAGTCGTAAAAGAAATTATGATTCAAAGTATGAACGATAAAAGGTTTCCCCGTTTTCCTAGCTCTCTGAATTGCGGTGGTGTATTGAAGTGGTGTTAAGATTGGACCAGCTTTTAAATCTCTTGATATTTGTTTCTGTATCAGCATGTGTACATTGTCGGCTTCATTTTGCGTATGACCTTTTATAAGGAATTTGTGAGTTATGCCCTTTAAGTTTTTTATAGTAGTGACTGCAAACATGTATAAAGAAGCTATGTATTTATTTTTGTTTTGGCCACAACAATTATCTGTTACAAATGTTACGTTAACTTCATGTTCACCTGCATCCTCACAAACCTTCTTTAAAAAGTCTAAAACGCAACTTCCAATCTCCACTGCACCTCTTTTTCCTTGGGTCTCATCCCAGAAATAGCAATGCACGTCACCATAGCCTTTAAAATCGTCTTCATTCTCTGGTAATTTATTTAACACAGTCAAAGTAAAGTTGTAGCTATTCAATTTGGATTTATAATAAAACGATGATGTTTCTCCATTGGGACTTTGCATTATCGCTTGAACATCGTAGCAAACGCATAAATTATATTTGTCAAGAGTCATTCTATCATTCTTTTTTTCTGCTCGGCTTAATTCCTTTTCTTCTAGGTGAGTATCATATTTGACTTTGAGAGCAAGCCTCTGATCAGCAGAAGAGTTGTTATACTGTAAACAAAGATCGCATTGATCTTTCTTGGGTTGAAAAAAACCCAAATTAAAATGGGTAGTAAAAATCTCATAAAACAAATGAAACTTTCCAGAATCTCGGGAATTATTCTTCTGTTTTTCTTGAAAGTCTCTAAACAAGTCAGTAATACTTTTCGATCCACTTATGAACTCTCTCGAGGTCGACGCTCTTAAATAATGCGATTCAATTCGTGGTATTAGATTGATAAATCTAATGATATCTTCTTTCAGATTGTCATCCACGCGTCTATGACTATTATGTTTGCCTCTTCTATCTTCTTCAACAGAATTGCAATTGTTAGTCTTATATCTTACTGTGCGAATCATTTTACTTGTTATTCCCAACGTATTGATAAAAAATGTTTTGCAGACTCTGATTTTGGCGTTATCATCGTACAAGTAGAAAGCAGCATTTGGTGCTCTGGGATGTTGAGCGTTTGAATACTTATATTTAGGTTCAACTAAAGCCATTCTTGCTTTTATAAACATACGCTGTAATTGCAAATCTCCTAGTGCCCAAAAACATTTGAAATGTTGAAGTCTTTTAGCCTCATCAAAATTTTCGCTGCATTTCAATCTGCATTTCTGATTGCATGGACTCTTCATTTGCCGCGCAGGAACAACGTTTCTAGTCTTAGTAGAAATGTATTGTTCTCCTGCATTTCGTTTTATCTTTTGGTTATTTTGCTTCCATTTAGTAGGATCAGCTTTACGTTTCTTCGATCTCCTGGGCGATGTTGCAACTACTTCAGAAGTACCATCATCAGAGGAACTTGAAGATGAGCTTGGCGAACGTTTTCTACCTTGATGTTCATTATAAGTGGGATCATTGTCACTAATATCAGCATCACTCTCTTCTGAATTCATTGGCGATATACGGTAATGTACAGCTGGAGTTCGTGGTGTTAAAATTACGGATTCTAGTATTGAAGGTGAAGTAGTTCTAGATGATAAAGACTGAGGCTGGGCTTCAATTTCTTTACCTTTTAAGATATGGGAAACAAATCGTCCTTGTTCCAGTGAACAACATCGAGAGGAAGAGCTGCTGCTAGAAGATGACGAACTGCTACTGTTGACGCTAGAAGACGAACTGGAACTACTAGATGACGATCTCGACGAACGTTTTGATGTTGAACTTAAAGGGATGTTCTCTTTTTCTTCATTGCTGACCTAAAAATGCAAAATAATATGTAAGTAGTTTATACATGTTAGTAAATTATAAACTTACGTTTGGGTCCTTATCGCAACTGTTTTCCCATTCATCAGGTAGATGTGAAACATTAAGAAGGTTCATAATTCTTCGCGATCGTGATGACATATTTCTTCAATTTTTTTGCAATGTATCTGTAAGAGGTTAAGATATGGTTACCCTCTTATTTAATACTTGTTAGTACATAAAATAATAACAATAATTAAGGCCTTAGTACCAAAAAACTTTGTAGTTTATGGACACAACTAAGAAACTCGTTGAATTATTTTAGTATTACAAGGATTTAACTTTCAATGATATTGTAAATCAAACAGATATTTTTGTAATAACAAGAAACCTTTAGATATAGTTCCAAAAATCATACAATAGTTTTAGTAATATAAAGAACTCTTTTTAAATAAACCCATAAATTTTCGGAAGTTTTAGAAATATACAGCATTTAATCTTAATGTGCCTTTATAAAACAAAAAATATAAAACAACACGTACCTCAAGTTTTGTAATAGAAGGGCTCAACTCGTAATGAGAGCGCTCACTAACACACCTGCTTCGACAGACATCGGCACCTTACTGAATGGGTCTATCTCGCGGGAAGATGTGTTGGCGGAGAGGGGAGTACGAAAGGGTCACATTATATCGGGACTTGCTTTATATTCTCCGTTTTCAATTTCTGTCAAGGCCAAGTTGTAGTACTAGTAGTTTTGTGCCCATTTATGCCAAAAACTCAGAAACGCTAATTTTCGAGATGTGCCCTTTTAATACTAAAGGTGCGATATCATACATAGGTTATCCTTCAGACAATATAGCAAAAATCTTAAATAACATTCCTAACTTAAAACTTTCATTTAAATGCAAAGATAACATCAAGTCAATTTTTTCTCATACTAAAGACAAAATTAAAAAAACTTCAAAAAGTGGCATTTATAAATTGTCATGTGGTGAATGCCCTGTGACCTATGTGGGTAGAACGATGCGACCTTTGGATACTCGTATCAAAGAGCATATCTCAAAGATCGATAAATCTAGCTTTGGTCATCATTTACATGCATCTAAACAGAGCTTTAGTCCACAAATAGATAGTAGGATCTTACACAGCATACCTAATAACAACTATACCAAAATGAATCTACTAGAAGATCTAGAAATAAGTAGAGAAATGAAAAGAAACCCTCAAAACTGTGTTAACACCCAGATTCAATTAAATTGTAAATTTGATCCTATTTTTAAGAAATTTCTTTAGTAATTTTGGTTTAGTATACAGTATACCCAACAATTTATGAAAGTTTTTTGAACATTATTTTAGGTATTCTTGAGTTTTCGTTCATTGTTTACATATTTGTAAACAAGTAAATATTTGTTATTTGTCTGAATCAATCAATAAGATTTTTAATTTTTAATAACAGCTTTCGAACGTTGAGCTTGTCAAATGATATTTCTCCTAGATATGATTTCATCTAACTTCTTCTACACTTGGTCAAACTATAACAGTTTTGTTTTTTGGAAGAATTTTGATAACTTTTAATATACACGTTAACATTTCACTTCAATAGTAATAATAGAAATTTTTTGAAAATTTAACTTTAAAATTTAGTATCTTAACTTTAAATTAATTTATAGACCTGGATCCCGCGTAAGAAAGGAAACTTGATTAATAGCAAGCTGAAAATTTGTTAATAGCTAAACGGTGTCTAGTCGGACAAACTTTGATGCACGGGAACACTGGAACAGGGGAAGTTTTAACTGTGGAGCATGATAAACGTGTCGTCCTGACAAGTTTATGATTGTGAAAAATAGCAAGTTGTTTTTAAGTTTATTCGATAGCCAACGTTATGTAATATATGAGAAAATTTTTGTCCGACAAAAATGTTGGGCATTTCAATGAGTCCGACACGTAGAACATGTCACATCACAGGAATTATGTTGGTGATGAATAGCAGTCTGATTTTTGCATGAAAGTTTAATGAAAGGTTAAAAAAGCAATTGGAAGTTCTGTCCGACAAAATTAATGGGAAGTTTTCGTAGTCGGACATTCTAAACAGGTAAGATATAGACAAAAATGCTGGTGATAAATAGCTTTCCGACAAAGACGAAATTTAATTAAGTAAATTATTCCTTACCAAGAATGACTGTTGTCGGAAAAAAATAAGGGGTAGATTTTGTAGTCGGACAATTTAAAAAAATAATTTTTGAAATTTCAATAAGGGGTGATTATTCTATGTCAAAAGTACCTGCAATCAATTACAATCGATATCTTTCGATTTATCTCAACATCATTTAGATACCTCACTGTAATACATTTATAGTAGAACAGGCAAATTATATTATGGATTGAGTGGTCTAGCTATCTTTGTCTGCCACATGCGCGGGATCGCTTGGTTAAAAGAGATAGATAGACCACCTATCGACTTTTTGCACTGTATTCCCTGTCTACCCTTATGTCTATAAATACATTTCCATTTAAGAAAATCTGTCACTTTTGACAATAATTAATAATAAATTGCAATCGTAACTTCAAATTTAAACTAATCGATTTATTCTGGCAGCAAATTATTTCTAGCCATGTGACATATTAATTACATTATTATTTCATTTGTAGAAAGTTGAGAAAAATGACGTGATACAATTTTAGAATTATTTATTTAGGTACCCTTTTTCAATCAAGCAAAGCATTATAGCACGAAGAATGATATTCAATAGAATTTTCACAATTATCTTGCAACTGAATATCATTGAATTGATGACCAAGTATTTTACTAACTTTGTAAAATGTTCGAAAATTACTCAAAAACGTTCCGTTGAATGGTTTCACTTTTGATTTGGCGACTTAAAATTTAAACTGTTGACACTCAAAAATAGACACAAAAACACTCCATAGTTAATATAAATTTTAATTTCCAACACACGTCGCAAACAGAAACTCAGAGACCATGTACTTTCAAATACTACTTTGTATAGCACAAAGTGTCACACTGACAAATGCAGCCTTCTAATACATACTTCTAAGCATAATGTGTCATATTTACGTCTATTCTTATAAGCACCAAAGTTTAAAACTCTTCACATTTTTCAATGTCGTTTACAGGGTTAAGAATTGAGTATGGAAAAAAATGTATACAACGTTTTTTGTAGAAAATTTTCCGTACTTTCTGATGCGCCTAATTAGAAAACCCTAAGAGATTGCTTTCACATGTTCTTTGACATTTTTTATTGTCATTTTGAGAATATCTAGAACAAACTCCACTCAAAAAAATAATTGTTTTGCAATATATACATGCATTGATACTTACCTCATTGTTTTTGGAGTGTGCATGTATATATATGCACATACAAATATGTGAATATAAATAATAATATACAACTAGAATAGCTTTATCAATGTGTGATTAAGTCATTCTGAAAAAATGTTTTTTATTTATTTCCTTCGATTTGCCCAAACTTTTTGTCCGACATATAACTTTTTGCGTTACAAAATATAATTTGTACATAAACAAATCAAAATTAGCTTGCTATTTATCACCAATATTTTTGTCTATATCTTACATGTTTAAAATGTCCGACTAGGAAAATTTCCCATTAATTTTGTCCGACAGAACTTCCAATTGCTTTTTTAACCTTTCATTAAACTCTCATGCAAAAATCAGACTGCTATTCATCACCAACATAGTTCCTGTGATGTGACATGTTCTACGTGTCGGACTCGTTAAAATGCCCAACCTTTTTGTCGGACAAACATTTTTTCATATATTATATAACGTTGGCCATTGAATAAACTTAAAAACAACTTGCTATTTTTCACCATCATAAACTTGTCAGGACGACACGTTTATCATGTTCCACCGTTAAAACTTCCCCTGTTCCAGTGTTCCCGGGCATCAATGTTTGTCCGACTAGACACCGTTAAGCTATTAACAAATTTTCAGCTTGCTATTAATCAACTGTTTTTCTTACGTGGGATCCAGGTCTATTAACCGATACATGGCTTTTTAGTAATTTTCAATTTTTAATTAATATTTATGAACATAGAGGTCGCATAAGATTGTAGTTCCTTCTTTATCATTTTAATAAATGACAGTCTTCCTCAGCTGATCTGATGTTCACGTGGGCTCAAAATGGTTTGACTCAGCCATGTTGTCTTATTAATTATTAAAAGAATTTAGATGTGATTTTATTCACTTTAAAGGGTTATTATACCCTATATCTGTGGCTTTTGCCCAGTATCCATGTTTTTTATTGTGTCGTTTAGCAATTGCTCTTCTATGAAGGTTTTACAAGAGGACGTAAGTTTTTCGCTCATTTTTTATATAAAAAAATCTTATCCTAAATATGTCCTTTTAGGAAGCTCTGATGATGGCACGTTATGTGTCGAAAGTACTTAGCTGATAGTAAAATATTTTTTACACACTCTCAAAAGTTTTTTGAAAACATACACCTGTTTGCCGTTTTGACCTATTTAGAAGTGTGTACAAGTCTTGCAGTCTTTTCCAATTAATTTATTTTAGATTTTATTTATTGTCTGCGATGATAATGATCTCCAAATCTTGGGTTATTTAGTTATAGCCCTGGCCAATAGATTAAGTCCTATCAATACAAGCAAAGTACATACAGTGGTATCTGCCCCTAGTTTATGTGTTTTTGTACAGGTCGGAACCCCTACTATAGGGGCTGTACTGTTAGTCAACATAATATTGCCACTATGAGGCACGATTATGTGGGGTTTTGTGTTTTCTTATATTGCAAATGTGTACCATTTAATATTTTTCACGAACCAGTTCTCCATGTTAATACCTTAAAAATCATCGTAAAATTTTCTAAGGTCCAGCTTAACCCGCCATTACACGCGCTATGAGGGAATCCCTCACCATATTTGTTTATAAGCAATGAAATTGTGTAAACTAATACGATAACCTTAAGCACCCAGGAATGCCTTTAGCATGGTTCATGAGAGGGTATGAAAAAGTTATAGAATATTTCAGGCGGTCAGTGTGCTGTGTGATAGTTGAAAGAAGAGACATCCCTCTTCAAGTGAGGGAATTCCTCACTGCGCGTGCAGTCACGGTGAAATCACGTTTCTGTTATCTCAAAGAAACTTTTAGGTTTTTATTTAATATTTAGGTAGGTTTAATTAAAATATTATTGTTTGGATTAGGTTAGGAACAGTGGCACACCGAGGGGGGGTTTGGGGGTTAAAATCCCACCCAGAGCATATAGAAATATATATAAAGGAAGGTAGGAAAATGTAACTTGTCTTTCACAAATAATACAAAAAACTTTCGGTGCCCAAGCAAACCCCCTCCCCCCAGAGGAAAATTCTAGGTGCGCCACTGGTTAAGAACCCATTTTTAAATTTACCTATTCTAATTGGGAAATAAGCCACAATGTAACTTGAAAAATTGATTTTATTGACGTTTCGAATTCCACCTCGGACGTCGTTATCAAAATACAAAATATTAATAGTTAATTACATAAATGCCACAAAGAAATAGCTTCAGAACAGTTGTTAATTTTAATTTGTATTTTTAGTAAAATGAATTCGCGTAAAGAACGTTAATTTCTTCAGTGGCTTGCTGAAATTGAAAATTAAGAAAACTTGCTTTTGATCTATATTATTTTTACTTTTGTTTTGTTAAGTTAATAAGAAAAATTGGTTTACGAGACTTTCTATAATATGTGAGTACAATCCATTTTATATTTATACATGTTGACATTCATTCTTTCTCGAAATAAGTCGAATTTATGTAGGTGAGGGCGACGCTCATACGCGTGCAACCACGTCACAATAGAAGACGCGTGTAACGGCGGGTTAAACAAAGAAGTAATATTTGATTTTTGAGCTTCAGCTCTAGGTATAACACAACCAAAAAAAATTAAACATTAAGTTTAAAGCTATTCTCCTATTCGCCCCCCTTTTGGACCAACTTTCAGCGTATAAAAATGAAACAGAGATTTTCAGTTTATAGACCTGGATCCCACGTAAGAAAAAAAAGTTGATTAATAGCAAGCTGAAAATTTCTTAATAGCTTAACGGTGTCTAGTCGGACAAACATTGATGCACGGGAACACTGAAACAGGGGAAGTTTTAACGGTGGAGCATGATAAACGTGTCGTCCTGGCAAGTTTAAGATGGTGAAAAATAGCAAGTTGTTTTTAAGTTTATTCAATAGCCAACGTTATATAATATATGAAAAAATGTTTGTCCGACAAAAAGGTTGGGCATTTTAACGAGTCCGACACGTAGAACGTGTCACATCACAGGAACTATGTTGGTGATGAATAGCAGTCTGATTTTTGCATGAGAGTTTAATGAAAGGTTAAAAAAGCAATTGGAGTTCTGTCGGACAAAATTAATGGGAAATTTTCCTAGTCGGACATTCTAAACATGTAAGATATAGACAAAAATGTTGGTGATAAATAGCAAGCTAATTTTGATTTGTTTATGTACAAATTATATTTTTTAACGCAAAAAGTTATATGTCGGACAAAAAGTTTGGGCAAATCGAAGGAAATAAATAAAAAATATTTTTTCAGAATAACTTAGTCACATATTGATAAAGCTATTTTAGTTGTATATTATTATTTATATTCACATATTTGCATGTGCATATATATACATGCACACTCCAAAAACAGTGAGGTAAGTATCAATGCATGTATATATTGCAAAACAATTATTTTTTTGGGTGGAGTTTGTTCTAAATATTTTCAAAATGATAATTAAAAATGTCAAAGAACATGTGAAAGCAATCTCTTAGGGTTTTCTAATAAGGCGCATCAGAAAGTACGGAAAATTTCCTACAAAAAACGTTGTATACATTTTTTTCCATACTCAAATCTTAACCCGGTAAACGACATTGAAAAATGTGAAGAGTCTAAAACTTCGGTGCTCGTAAATACGACACATTATGCTTAGAAGTATGTATTAGAAGGCTGCATTTGTCAGTGTGACACTTTGCGCTATACAAAGTAGTATTTGAAAGTACATGGTCTCTGAGTTTCTGTTTGCCACGTGTGTTGGAAATTAAAATTTATATTAACTATGGAGTGTTTTTGTGTCTATTTTTGAGTGTTAACAGTTTAAATTTTAAGTCGCCAAATCAAAAGTGAAACCATTCAACGGAACATTTTTGAGTAATTTTCGAACATTTTACAAAGTTAGTAAAATACTTGGTCATCAATTCAATGAGGTTCAGTTGCCAGATAATTGTGAAAGTTCTATTGAATATCATTCTTCGTGCTATAATGCTTTGCTTGATTGAAAAAGGGTACCTAAATAAATTATTACTAAAATTGTATAACGTAATTTTTCTCAACTTTCTACAAATGAAATTAATATGTCACATGGCAAGAAATAATTTGCTGCCAAAATAAATCGAATAGTTTAAATTTGAAGTTACGATTGCAATTTATGAATTATTGTCAAAAGTGACAGTTTTTCTTAAATGGAAATGTATTCATAGACATAAGGGTAGACAGGGAATACAGTGCAAAATGTCGATAGGTGGTATATCTATCTCTTTTAACCAAGCGATCCCGCGCATGTGGCAGACAAAGATAGCTAGACCACTCAATCCATAATATAATTTGCCTGATCTACTATAAATGTATTACAGTGAGGTATCTAAATGATGTTGACAGAAATCGAAAGATATCGATTGTAATTGATTGCAGGTACTTTTGACATAGAATAATCACCCCTTATTGAAATTTCAAAAATTATTTTTTTAAATTGTCCGACTACAAAATCTACCCCTTATTTTTTTCCGACAACAGTCATTCTTGGTAAGGAATAATTTACTTAATTAAATTTCGTCTTTGTCGGAACGCTATTTATCACCAGCATTTTTGTCTATATCTTACCTGTTTAGAATGTCCGACTACGAAATTTTCCCATTAATTTTATCGGACAGAACTTCCAATTGCTTTTTTAACCTTTCATTAAACTCTCTTGCAAAAATCAGACTGCTATTCATCACCAACATAATTCCTGTGATGTGACATGTTCTACGTGTCGGACTCGTTAAAATGCCCAACATTTTTGGCGGACAAACATTTTCGAATATACTACATAACGTTGGCAATCGAATAAACTTAAAAACAACTTGCTATTTTTCACAATCATAAACTGGTCAGGACGACACGTTTATCATGCTCCACAGTTAAAACTTCCCCTGTTCCAGTGTTCCCGTGCATCAAAGTTTGTCCGACTGGACACCGTTAAGCTATTAACAAATTTTCAGCTTGCTATTAATCAACTTTTCTTTCTTACGCGGGATCCAGGTCTATTACAACTACAATTAACATCGCAGTTAAAATCTCCACAAGAAGCTTCTTCATATAGATATATTTCACTGTTGCCTGTCATGACGAAATTATATCAAAAATTATATTATTCATTAAAAACACTAAAACAGTTTGGGTTTAGAGAAATCAACAGTCGATCAGTTGCATCTAATAACATATCGTATAAAAATCTCTAGAAGAAGGAACAGTTTGTTTCACAATTTTTCTCGATGAAGCAAAGGCTTTTGACAAAGTGTAGCATGATGGATTATATCATAAATTGAGACACGACTTACCCAAACGATATTTTCATTACTAGAACCATACTATATCCGACAGTTATTTTCGAGGTAAAGATGAGAAAGCTTATATAGAATTAAGACAAGTTCCACAAAGTCTCCTGGGACCAGTGCTATACCTGCTCTATACCAGATATATCCCGGCATTAGCATCTAAGACAATTACGACATTTGCAGAGGACACATACATTTTAACATTCGGAAAAACCACGAGGAAGCAGCAATCATAGTGCAAAATTCTATTGGAAAAATAGACATAAATGGACGATGCGATGACGTATCAAATTAAATGAAACAATATGTTAATGTAAATTTTGCTAACAAAAAAAAAACAATATATTCCAGTTAGTATCAATAGAAACCAAATATCTTATGCAAATACGGCAAAATATTTGGTATGACTTTAGATTAAAAGCTACACTAGAAAGCACATATTAATAAAAAAAAGGAAGAATTAGACAGCATTTGAAGCAACAGAGATGGGTTTCTGGAGGCGCTTAGCAGGAAAATAAAGATTAGAGGGGTAACCAACAACAGATTAAGAGAAATAATAAAGGTTATACACACAATAATCTATGATATTAGTACCAAACAATTTAGACGGTATACGGGATACAGCTATAGAGCTGTACAAAAGAAAGTATCATCCAAATTATATACTGATATCAGAATAAAGTGTTAAGCAATATCGCCAACGCTCCCTGGGTACTTTAGAAAATACGATCTTCATCGAGATTTTCCGATGAATACGATTAGCCAGACAGTAAGTAAGTTTGTAAAGAGTCAAGAGTAAAGGCCCTCCAACCATGTGAATGTCTTATCAGGCCATCAAACTCCTAATAGACAAGGCTAAAACGGCGGGTTCTTTAGAAAAAATATTCCCATGAGATTTTTTTGCATAATCACATTCAGGAGACATCCCAGAATAAGGTTCAAGAAGTCGTCCACGTGAAAAGTGGTCCAAATTTTTTTTAACAATTTTTTTGTAATCAAATTGCAAAAATCAATATTTTTGGTCCGTACAAATTTTTGTTAGCTTTTTTGGACCATTCTGAGCAAAAAAGGTCTCTTCTAATTTTTCTCTAAAGAAGATCGTTTTCTAGTTATAAAAATTGAAAAAAAAATCGAAAATATCTATTTTCAAGGCTTAATAAATTGGTTAAAAGTTATTATTACGAGAGTCAGAAAGTGACTAAGTCAAAGTTTAAAGCCCCCCCCTGAAGAAATTTTTGTCATTATTTTATTACTAAGCTGTTATTTTTAAGTAATAATAATGAGCGCCTGCACGTATTAGGCGGCCGTCTATGGTGAGTGCGAGAGGGATGCCATTCCGGGTCCAATGGGGCATCTTACTTGCACTCACATTTACAGCCGCGTCAAGACGATCTTACGACTTATTGTTAATTATTAAAAATAACAGCTTAGTAATAAATTATTGACACAAATTTCTTCAGAATCATGTAGGGGGGCTTCAAACTTTGATTTAGTCCTTTTCTGACTTTCATAGTAATAATTTTTAAACGAGTTATTAAGTCTTAAAATGGCCATTTTCGCGTTTTTCAAATTTTAAATTGCTTATAACTCGAAAACCATCAACTCTAGAGAAAAATTACAAGAGAATTTTTTTGTCCAGAATGGTCTAAAAAATCTAAAAACATTTGTGTCTGAGCAAAAATAATAATTTTTTGCAATTTGATTAAAAAAAATAATAAAACAAATTTGGACCACTTTTCGCGTGGGCGACTTCTTGAACCTTATTCTGGGGTGTATTACAAATGTGATCATGCAAAAAAATCTCATGGGAATATTTTTTCCAACGAACCCGCCGTTTTCGCCTTGTCTATAAATAACGCTAATTAGATAAGGAGACTTAGAACGAAGCCGTTCGAGTTAGTGCAAGAAGTTAAATAATAAGTGAAAAAGCAGAGCAAAGTGCGGCCAAAGAATACTCGTTAGTTAGTAGTTTTATTATGTATTGCGTAAGGATTATTGGTGAATATGACCTTAGATAAATCTCCTGTAAATTAAGATAGAACTAACTTGCTAATTGATCGTAGTAATGACCAGTTTTAATAAAAGAGAAGGTTTAAAAATACTAATAATTCATTATTAATTGGATTAGTGGCAAATCAGATTAAACGACAAATAAAACAGCACCATCCCGGCCTATTCGCCCCGTCGGGATCAACGTTCAGCTTAAAAAAAATGAAACAGAGATTTTCAGTTCACAACTACAGTTAACATCGCGCCATAAATCACCGTGGGACTCGGAATTTCTATGGTTAACAAGTTACAAGCGAACTCCCGAGCACCTTTTGTTCTTGAAGGCAGCCTTTGTTTGCCCTTCATGACTCAGATTGATTTACCTATTCTCGATAATGCGCACAGAAGGCACTAGTTTAGAAAAATCGCTGCGAAATTGGATGAAATCGGTTTCGCAACTAGAACAAAAAGCAGAGATTTGGAAAAAAAAAGCGACGTTTGGGTATTGTAATCGTTTTTTTTTTATTTAACTATTGTCTACTAGTACTATGGTAATTAGTCCATAACGCAGCGTTGAATTATATAAATAGTCCAAGAAATGAAGTTTAAAATAGGACAAAACCTCGCAATTTTGACAGAATAAAACTGATTTGTATAAAAATTTGGGGTTAAGTTCACCTTACCCTCTACTTCAAAATCTGTATTGTGATGACGGGCGCTTCTTATTTTTTAAGGGTGAAAATTACCCCTTATTGCCGTAATGTATAAAGGAGCTTTGAATCTACAAAAAGAGTGAAATTTGTTCCGAAGAATAAAAAATAATGATTGATTGATACACTTACTATAATTATTGACTATTTGAATCCGTTAAAAGTTCATTTTTAAGGGTGAAAACTACTAGACCTGGATCCCGCGTACCAAAAAAAGTTGACTAATAGCAAGCTGAAAATTTGTTAATGGCTTACCGGTGTCTAGTCGGACAAACTTTAATGTACGGGAACACTGGAACAGGGGAAGTTTTAATTGTGGAACAGTTTAAAAATTTACCCAGATTTAGCCATACGGCTCACACTCCCTCTAAGGGGAAAATTGACTCATCCCAGATACCTACGGTATCAAAAGGATTGAGCTCTGGTGGGACTCTTTCCGTGTTGTCGAGCCCTAGCTGACTTGGTATACAGGTGTATCTCGCAAAAATTTTCGTACACATCTGGCCGTTGCGAGTAGTACAGCTTTCTGCATGGTCTTGTAAATATTTTCATTTAGACCCAGCCTTTTTATGCTTTCGAGGAGGTTCTTCGGAATGACTCCAGTAGTAGACATAATAATAGGTATCGTCTGGGTACTTTGCATTCTCCATTGTCTCCATTGAGGTGGTTTATGCGCATTTCTGGTTCCCTCAGTTTGATCGGTGTTGTGTCATCTGCTGCACAAATAGTGCGGTGTAGACTAGATGTGTCAGCCTGCATCTGAAAATAAGTTCTTAAATTAGCAATCTGTTTGTATAATTGCTCACCTATATCTATAAGTGCACTTCCTCTTAAATACCGCGGTAATGTCGATGTCGTTCGTTCTACTGCACTTTTAGGGTTGTGTTTTTGTGCCTTTGTGAGGTGTGTTCGTACTTTTCGCTGAAGATTTTCTATATCCGTTTTTGTCCACCAAATGAATAGTTAAGCGAGGAACAAGCGTAGGTGTTTAGTGCATTAAACAAATTTTTACTGTTAAGCTGTGAACGAAGCAGCTGATTTACCCTTCGTATAAACTCAGTAGTTATCTCAGTTTTCATTTGCTTATGGTCAATTTACCGCGCCTGCTTTACTCCAATATATTTGTACATATCGTTTTCGCCCATGGCCTCGATGTTCTGGCCATTATGCATATCGAATCCACCGGGCTGCAACTTTCTTCTGACTATATTCAAAACACGGCACTTGTCTAGACCGAATTGCGTACTAATATCATTAGAGAATGTTTCTACAGTTTTTAGCATCTGTTCTAGGTGTTCTTGAGTGGAAGCCATTAATTTCAAATCATCCATATACAACAGATGATTGAGCTTCGCTACCACAGTATTATTGTTTTTAATGCAAAAACCTGAGTCAGTGGAGTTTAAGAGCTGGGAAAGGGGGTTCAAAGCTAAACAGAACCACAATAGACTTAACGAGTCTCCTTGAAAAAGGCCCCGGTTGATTGCGATATTTTCGGTTTCGATATTGTTTTCACCAAGTATTTGGAGGTGAATTTTAGTCTTCCAATCTCTCATTACATGCCTTAAAAAGGTCACTAGGTTATCATGGACTTTGTTTATTTTCAATATATCTATAAACCATTTATGCGGTACTCAATCAAGGGCCTTTTTGTAGTCAATAAAGGCAGTAAAAAGGTTCCTTTTTTTAGTGAATGCCTGGATAGGAATGACTGAGTCGATGACAAGTTGTTCTTTGCAAACCATGGAACCCTTAGCGCATCCTTTCTGTTGATGCTCTATGATATTGTTTAGAGCACAGTGTTGGTAGATACGCCGAGTTACACAGGATGTGACCAATTTGTACAAAGTTGGAAGATAAGTAATTGGGCGGTACTTTGATGGATCTTGGGTGTTATTTTGATCCTTTGGTATTAAATAAGTAGTTCCCTGAGTTAGAAATAATGGTATTTCCTGCGGATTAGAATTAACATGATTAATTAATGTTGATAAGCACTCATGAATACACCAAAACTTTTTAAGCCAGAAGTTCTGAACTCCGTCTGGTCCAGAAGATTTCCAGTTATAAAGCTCTTTGATGACATTTGAGACCTCTTCAGTCGTGAATGGTTCGTAGTTAGCAGTGAAGTAGTGGTGACAGTTGTGCGTCGTATCTTCTATCCAGTCAGCATTGTTGTTAAAAGCAGCTGGTGTGGAAATTTGATTTCCCCAAAACCCATAAATTTCTTCTTGGCTTGGGTAGAACTTGTAGACACTTGAAGTACTTTTACTGCAATTATTATCAAAACAACCAGAGCAAGTTGGATTACAAAATAACCCCACTTTTCTGAAGCTACATGAGGCACCGCAAACTTTATTACAGTGACAAAATATCATTTTTATAAGTTCTTCAGGAGCAGGCGACTCTTTCGTTTTTAATGGATGCAACGATCCATCTTTTGAAAACCACCCTTAGCCGATTTGCTGAATATTGCAGTTTCCAAGCAACTGCTGGACTTGAACCTGAAGTTAAGTCCTTTTTAAGTACTCATCTAAAGCATCAACATCTACGTATTTGTTGTGTGTATTCGTAAGTTTCTAACGTACATAATACAAAAAATACCGCTATGTTACATTATTATGCTTTCGATTGGATTTCTCTATTTTTCTCCAAAAAAATATATTGGCTTTTTAACCGTAACTTTTTTATTTTTTACCTTAAAAAGTTCTGTAAAAAAGAATTTTATAGGTTTTTACAAGCCCTATAAGGATGTTAATATTAAATCCCTTTAAAACACTCACTTTAAAAAACGGGTGACTTTAAAAGGGTTGGTGAAGGTAGTTTTGGTATGTTAGTATAAGTTTTAATTGTCAATATTTTACTCAATTTTTGCCGCACAAAAAAACTGTAGCAAATAAAATTCTTCGAAATTGAAAAAGATACAATTTTTATATAAATAGTTTTGTCATATCTCTGACGCTAATCTGTTTAATTTGAAGAAAAAGCATTTTTTACAAAACTGCAAAAATTCGATATTCGCTTTTAACGCCATTTTTTTTAAATAATCATTCTAAGCCAGTAGAATTTCTACAATCTATTAACAATACATGGATAAACAAGATTGAATAAGGCCAATGGCTAATTTTAATTACAGTGGTATTCGCTAATTTTAATTTTTTAAATTTTCGCTTCCGCTCACTTTCTTGCTTAAAAAAGTAGGGACTGACTTACTTTTCAACATAAGTCACTAAATTACTGACCTAGATACTTTTTAAAAATAGATTTTTTAAGAGGAAACAGTAGCGATCAAAAGGTAGCGAAAACGCGTTCCAAGATTGCGGCTGTAATTTTGAATATTTTTTCGAGATATTTTGCACACGTATTCGTAATATAATAAAGCATGGCGGTACAGAGCCCAATTTGAAAAATATATTAATATGTGGAAATTACCGCCATTAGAATAAGTTTTTTCGAGGCATCTACAGTGCGGGCAAATAAATCTTTACATTGCCAAATAAATCCCCAAATTTGAAGACAATTTGCATGCGTTCTGTCTGCGCTTGGTTGGGAGGAGTAGAGAGGGGGGAGAGCGTACTGACGACGGCAATAGGGAACTTGCATAAAAATTAAATTCCAGAAATATTACTGATAAACGTTATTTAATACTGTTAAAAGAACCCCAGTTTACAAAAAAACTCATATTTTATTATTATGAAATAAATATAAGCAATTAAAAACTGCAGAATTTAAATTATTCTTTCAACGGGCGGAATCGGTTGTTACGTCAAAGTGCTCGTTGGTCATCTCTATAAACGGGTAAAAACAATAAGTATTGCAACGCTGCAACTGCAACGGTATTGCATTTTCAACGATTGCATTTTATGCATATGACAATAGATTTGATAACGTTTCCCTTGTATTATAGCCTGTTTTAATTTTTAATACTGTTAAAGGTTTTAAGTGTGTTACATTTTGTAAAATAATTTTTTTAAATGACTGACGCCGGGTTTTTAAAGGGACAGTCTGACAATTTACCTTTAGTGGATATGTTTATGGTGGCGACTTACATCAAAAACAGCGAAAGTTTTTCTCTTGCTGAAGTTCGAGGTGTTAAAACTAACAGGTAGGATATAAACCATAGTTAATAGTTCTACGTATAATATAAATCGATATAAGTATTTTTCATACAAGTAAAAACTTATTTAAGTTAAGACGAAAGGAACAGAATGCAAAATTTTGGCGCCTGTCAAAATTTTCAATATATTTTATATGTAATCATTTTTTTCGAATCCTGAGAAAACTAATAAGTATTTTTAAAAAATTTAAACGCAGAATGAAAGATTACTTTATTACCGAGGGCCGAAAGTCCCTTAGAATGAATAAAAAGTTTCTTTTGAATGAGATATTTGAAATTAAAAATCACACTAAATTTTTTCTTCAGTTTTTCACCCCTGTAACTTATTAAAATAGGCATTATAGAAGTTTTCAGGGACTTTCGACCCTCGGTAATAACGTAATCTTTCATTCTGCGTTTAAATTTTTCAAAAATATTTATTAGTTTTCTCAGGATTCGAAAAGAATGAATCCCATTTAAATAGCATTGAAGCCGAAAGTTCGTATCCATCCCTTAAGGCAAAATTTCGCGCCAATATGTGTTTGAAATACATTAATTTTTTTCGAATCCTGAGAAAACTAATAAGCATTTTTGAAAAATTTAAAGGCAAAATGAAAGATTGCATTATTACCAAGGCCGAAAGTCCCTGAAAACTTCTATAATTTTTATTTTAATAAATTACAGGGGTAAAAAAGAGAAAATTTAAATATGTAGTGTGATTTTTAATTTTAAATATTTGGTTTTTCTAAGGGACTTTCGACCCTCGGTAATTCATTCTGCTTTTAAATTTTTTAAAAATACTTATTAGTTTTCTCATTATTAGAAAAAAATGAATGCATGTAAAACACATTGGCGCGAAATTTTGCGCCTACGCCCTTAAAGTATAACATTATTATAATAAGTTAAGTGAATAATATGGATAATGTGAATAATAATATGAATAATATGCAATAATATAAAGTGTAAAGGACAATATATTTTTAGTTACTTGAAACAAAAATATTAGGCACAAAAATACTTACATCTACATAGGTACCTACTTATTAAATATTTCTACTTATTTACAGATCCGCTAGGCCTTCTTATGGTGACTCTGCTGTTGGATGGGTGCAAGTTCGAAGGGATAAAAATGTGTGCACAGTTAAAGCTAAAATGACACCTGAACACAATGTGAGCAAAACACAATATGCTGTAACTTGCAATATTGATGAGGAATGTGAAAAGGTGTTAAATATTCAGTGCCATGACTGTGCTGCCTCTTCAGGTAAATATTTTTAAAATGTTAAAATATATACTAGGTAAATATCAGATTAGTTTTAGTCGTGCATAGGTATATTGACATTCTACGATTTTAAGACTAAAAAAAAATGTTTTATATGTCTTTTATGCTATTTAAAAACTGTTTATGTTTATGGAATGTCTTCCTTACGTGTCATCTCCGCGACGAAGGTTGGCAATCATCATTGCCTATTCTAACTTTTGGCACTATACAGCCCGAAAGAGTTCAGTTGAGCTACATCCAATCCATTTTTTGAGATTTCTCAGCCAGGACAATTTTTTCTACCTATGCTGCGCCTTCCTTGAATCTATCCCTGTATTATTAATTTTAGGAGTTCATATCTGTCATCAACTGCTGTTATATGACCCAAGTATTGCAGTTTTCTTATTTTGATGGAATCCAGTATCTCCCTGCTGATCTCTATTCTTCTTAGTACTTCTTCATTGGTTATTCTGTCTATCCAGGAAATTCTTCGATATGTCCACATTTTAAATGCTTCCAATCTAATTGTAATATGGAACGTAAAGGATAGCAAGTACATACTATGAAATGATATTAATTTTGGGTATAATTTATAAGTATAGCATTTACTTTGTTTTAGGTGGGTGTAAGCATTCCATAGCACTCTTGATGTGGCTTCACAGAAGGAGTGAAGAACCTTCTCCAACTGAAGTTTCTTGTTACTGGGCAAAGAGTAAACTTTCCAAAGTTGGAACTTCGGTTAAATACCTAACTTTGAAGGATTTTGGAGCACAAGAAGAACTGAGCTCAGATGAAGAAAGCTCACTCTTTTTACAGGAAGTTGTGAACCAAGGACTAGAACATAATGTTGAGAGTCAGCTATTGAAACACTTCAAGCCTAACAGAATTTTGCAACATCTTGGACTACATCAATTGATGTTAAATTTTGTTAGCAGAAATGATTTTTCGGAAATGGCACTGAATTTTTCAGAATTTCTAGAACTTTGTTATCAGGAAGTGGATCCCCAACTATGTTCTGAAGCTGCAGCAATAACGATTGAACAGTCTAATTCCGGTTTATGGTTTGATCTGCGATATGCAAGAATAACTGCATCAAAGATTTATGATGCAGCACACTGCAAAAAATCAGATGGTTCCCTGGTTAACCAAATACTTGGTGTAACCAAACTTCCTGCTACAGAAGCCATGTCTCGAGGAAAAAGGCTTGAGGATGCTGTAATTAAAGCTATAGAAAAAAAATTAAAGATGAAACTCAGTCATATTGGGTTACAATTAAATCACAGGCATCCAATATTTGGGGCTTCTCCAGATGCTATATCTGAAGAATTTGTAGTTAAAATAAAATGTCCTCAATCTGAGAAAACTATTTGTAACTATTTAACAAAAAATATGGAAATTACAGCAAAATACAAAGCTCAAGTGCAGCTACAGATGTTTCTATGTAAGAAACAAAAAGCATTATTTTGTGTTGCAGATCCTAATTTTGAGGAAAATTTAAATTTTTTTGATATATGGGTACCATGTGATGAAGAATACATAAAGATGTTAATGGATGCTGCAGAAAACTTCTGGCAACATAATATATTTACATATTTATGTAACTCTTTCAAAAAATGATAATATATTTATATACAGCACGACGAGTTTCACTTTGTATTTAAGATTTGGATGCGAACTGGTGTTGATATTCGGTTTTTCCAAATTTTTTAAATTTTATTTTGGTAACGTCTCGCCAAATAAAATGCCTGCACGGTACCAAAATAAAATTCAGAAAATATGGAAAAACCGAACATCAACAACAGTGCACATCCAAATCTCAAATACAAAGTGAATCTGGTTTTGCTGTATATATATGATATATAAATATACAGTGCTGTTTTTGTGACAAAAACCTTTTGCGACAAAAAATAAAAAAAAAACAACCAAATTATAGACGAATTCCTGAATTTTTTCCTTGCTCCCAAATAGCTTTAAAACGCCCTTATTGAGGCTAAATATAAAAAGATTTCCCGGGGACAGACCCCCCTTATGAACGCTCCCCAGACCCCCGGAACATACCGTACCGGAACCTCTATTGTTACAAAAACAGCACTGTAAATATATAAAGTATAATGTAGGTATGTACCTATAATTAATTTATGATTAATAAAACCACTTGCACTACGACATTAGTTTGATTTGTTTCTATTAAATTACTTTTACTGTGTTTGACCTTTACCAATCCCTAGATAGATGCATTTGGGAATCTGGTGTAATTGTGAAATAAAACAAAATAAATGCTACTTGCATACATTTATTGCTTATATTTTATTCAACATAATAATATATATTGCAAATAGTGAAATAGTAATAAGATGAAATATCAGGTTCCTACCAACCATTTCCTTAAAAACATATTTTTTCTAAAACTAAACAACTGAATGAGTCTGCCGAATAACGTTGTAAGTGCCACATTGCTTGTTTTTGTGATAATGGTGAGTTTATACATTTTAAGGGTGAGTAATACAGTTTGTAATCTGTATTTACAAACTTTATTACTAACTCTTAAAATGTCATTGTTATAATTTTAAAATTTATTTTTCGATTTAATAAAAACAAGTGATGTGGTGCTTGCAACGTTATTCGGCGGACCCATTCAACTATCTACCTACAAAGTATAAAAATAAAAAATACAAAAAGTTACTGTCGTTTACTACATTTATTGCTTATATTTTATTCAGCACTAGCCATTTTACCTATCGCCATACGATGGGAGATTCAATCAATTGCCATCTACAGTTACTTCACTCATTTTTTTTTTCAAAATTTTAGGAGTAACAAGCAGTCAATAGAATTAAAAATTAAATTTTTTGAATAATAAATGTCTTGCATGTAAACCAAGTAAATATAAAGTTACAAAAACTTTAAATTATTTTCTCTGCAAACATGTTAAAAATGAAATTTTCACCACTCCATAGGAGCGTTAAAAATGCTACTTTAAAGCACTGGGTGCTTTAAAATTTTTAAGGCACTGCAGTTAAAAGTGAAATGTCAAATTTTGAAACGTCAAAATATTTATATTTCATTTAATATTAATAGTACAATTTGAAAAAGTAAACTGTATTATTGCATTACGTTTGTAGAAAAAACTAGTTTATGTAAGGGTATAATATTTTCGCTAAGAATTTTTAGACATTCCCCTCGAGTGTAGACAACCAGTTCTACCTTTTACGGGTCATAGGTTTCATGGTTTCAGCAATTAACACAAATATTGTATTTTATAAATTTATAACGTTTGTAGAAAAAATATTGTATGATATACTTACGTGTTAAAAAGTACATTTTTAAGGCACTCATGTGAATTGCAGAATTCGCTTCGTTCATTCTGCAAACCTTCACATACGTGTTTGTACATGCGTAAAATTGTACTTTTAACGCTTATATCATAAATTACTATCAAATTTTAATAAAATCATTGTATTCGATTTTAATACATAGTATATTATGCAACGAGCATTTAATGATAGTCATTATTAAGTGAGTACGAGTACATATATCCTATAGAGTACGAGCTTCATAATGATAATTAAATGCAAGTTGTATACACAATTTTTTCTATGATCATTCACAGCAAAAAATATATTCAAATTTATTAATTTTGTAACGCAAATAAATTAAGTAGTTTGTCAGTTTGTTTACATATTGAGAACTGTCAAAGTGTATGTATTTTGTGACACCTTCATCGCAAATGCCATATCGTGATTCTATTGGCTAAAAATCTGTATTGTAATGAAAATCTGTATCATAATGAAGTTCATTATGTATGATTTCATGTGTTCAATGATTTCACTACCTTCACTAGGTAGTGGATAGGTAGATTTCACTATCATAATGAAGTTCACTATGGTAGTGAAATCATAATTGATAGGTATATTATAGTATGAGAATAGAAAAAAATATTTTACATAACGTACCTATATATTATGTAGTTTGTTTAAAATATATATAATAAAATTATCCCGTTATAAAAAGTTAGGTACTGTCCTGGAAAACTGCATGGCTTGTCGCATTAGGATTGTATAAGATTAGATGATAATAATATATTGCAAATAGTGAAATAGTAATAATATGAAATATCAGGTTTTTACCAACCATTTTCTTAAAAATATTCTAAATTTTTTTTCTAAAACTAAATAACTACCTACAAAGTATAAAAGTAAAACCTACAAAAAGTTACCGTCCTGAAATTATTCCTGATTGCAAGTTGATTAATCCACACACTATTTTGATAATATTATCTGAATATCACAACAATTTATTATCAATACATGCATGTGGTGCTAAAAATGAAAATTCTCTCAATCTACGAATAACTCTTTCCACATGAATTCTCAAGCTAGCTATTCGTTTGGTCTCAAATACCTCATCTTTACTAGGTTTTGTACCTACAGAGACACTCGGTGGCCTAATTAGTACACAACCTTTAGACCTAAGTAAATGGTCAATATGTTTAAATCCCCTATCTGCCATAACAGCAACATTTGGAGGTAAAATATTTAAAAAACTACTATGTTCTGCAATGACAGCATCAGATGTACGACCCCCAAATGCTGTCGATATATAATTTATGATACCATCAGGAGTACAACATATTAAATATTTAAGTGTATTACATTTTTTATAATCTGACCATGTTTAAGATTGTTTCACTGCATCTGTTGGTTTCTCTATCTCTATTTCTAAACAATCAATTATACAATAAACATTACAATATCAAGCTCGAAAAGCTATTGGTAAATTTGATTTCACGAATGAAACCTGAGGTTGTATTATACATTTTCTTAAATATTTACTTATAATTGGAACAGATTTCGAAAATATTTTTGAAGCATAACTTTCAGTTATGCCAAAATCATCTGCTACAGCTATAAAAGAAAGTCCAGTCCTGATTTTTTTAGTGTTAAAAATATATACATAGAATTTACCGTGCAATATTTCTCTAGCAATTGAAATGTATAGTATGCATGTTCTGGCAATCCCATATACAATCTAGGTCTGTTTTGTAACTTTGTAATCGTACAATTCATTGTCAGATTTTTAAATTCAGTTCTCTTTTCATCATTAAGTTTTTTCACTTCACCGGGCGTTAAAGTGTACTCACTACTTCCACTAACACTTTCACTAAAATTTTCATGATCACTACTTTGTATGCTTAGAGTAGTTTCAGAAATATTTGTCACATAACTCGTTGATGGCTTCATCTCTACGTTGACTGGAATAATTTTGATTGGTGATAACCCTACTGTAATTCCACACTGTAGGTTACATTGAACACCTTTAGTCCTAACACTAGGACGGGTTTGTGAAGAGACATCCCTTTTCGAAACTTCAACGTCATTTGTTTCCAGCTGAATTTCCATAGGGTGAATGGTCTTACTACTACATGCAACTATCTCCAAATTCTTCTGAATACAAACTACCCCAGTTAATAGGGAAAAAAACATGAAAAAATGTTAAACAGGGTTTTGAAGGTGCTAAACGGTAGATAAGAGATAAATGATGATAATTCCGTGAAGACGTACAGCTAATTTTTCTTCTTCTTTTTTTTAAACAGGTACAAAGAATGACAAACTCAGTTTTTTGACTATAAAACGTTTCTTGTAAATTTTAAAGAAAAATGTTTTAAATAAGTGTTGTAGATCTTAAAAAGTTCTTGAATTTGATAGTACTCATATTAATATACATAAACAATTGACCTACATAATTGCAAACAACTCTCATTTTTGCACTAATTTTTAAATATTAATAACTTTACTTTTTACATAATGATATATAATTTAACTACTTTAAATTATGCCATTTAATGGTTTCTTTAAGTGCACTAAATTTCAACCAGATTGACCAAATAGTTTATAAGTTATTCAATTTGTTTATCCCAGAGAGCAATTGTTTATACAACTGTTCTTGCCCTAACAGTGAATCTAGAGATATTTAGCAAATCGCAATCAATTATCCGAGAGTCTACTTTTAAGATGCATTAAGAAAAAATTAACATTTTATTAAAATTGTTATTAAAAAACTCGTTTGAAAAAGACCCTACTTTCTAGGTTATAAACAATTTGAATAACTTTGACAGTTTTTATATCACACGCTTGCATGTAGGCTCACTGAAAAGCTGGTGAAAAAATACATATTAAAAAAGAAAAAATAATTTTATATGACAAATAGGAATCAAGTTAGTATTTTTTTTATAAATCAAATTTTGCATTGTTTATAAACATCTATATTTTACGATCCAGTTTATAGATTGCATATGCAGTGAAATAATAAAAACTTATGACCTGTTAAACTGATGGTACTCGTGAAACACCTCCAACGAAAGTGAAGGTGGGAAAATATGGTTGGTATGCAAAACTGCAATATATTATCACCTTCCATAGCATGCACAACCTTCTTTTTTAACTGGAGTAGCTCAAGAAAATACTAAAAATTGTTTAAATTTCACCTTGCACAATTGGAAAATCCCGTGAAAATCAATTAATTGAATTTTATTATAAAAGTTATTGAACTCTACAAGTATTCCTTAAAAATTATTTAAATTATTAATTAAAGTATATTTTTTATATAAATATAAAATAATTATAAATTAGTACAATACATTATTTATTTTTTTTTATTTGAAATAATTAAAAAGTATTTAAAAGTCCTTAATAGTTTTTAAAAAACTAATTTTTGTTTTATTTTGTTTTTGAATTGTTATGAAATGTTATTTAATTTAATGAAGCTATTAATATTTGTTTAGATAGGCATCTAATAAGTATAAATATGTAATATGTTTGCACTATTATTTAATGATGTATGTTAAGTTCAATAATTAGATTAAAATTCATATATTTGTTTTGATAGTAATATATATATTTTAATAAATTCTTATAATTAATTATAAAAATAAAAAAGTACAACATTGTTTATGAATTTTAATTTGATTATTCTAGTGAACGTCTATAACTTCTAAATCGCTTCTCGGCAAGATACAGTTTATCCTCTACAAAGTCTGACTCGACATCGTCAAGAACCACTGCAGCGCGATACAACATTTTTTCTCCTCTTCTTCCACTGCACAGTTTGTAAAAAGATCCGTACAGTTTATACCATATTTTTTACAGCCACATCTTGTACTTTTGCAACCCGTTGAACATTTACATGTAATTTGTTTTAATATCTCTTTAGGTATCAAACAATCTAAGGTATAAATAGGTTCAAAACCCGTATCAGTTTTTTTCCATCCATACTGGGTAGCATCCAGTTTTTTACCTAACCAGTGTTAAACGCGAAGTACATGCTGATAACTTGCACCTTCTGTTGGGGGCAAATTTTCCAATTTAAAAGATTTTTTCCCTGTATTTCTTATAAATTGTAAAAAACGTAACTAATTTAATGCCAATATGTTATTATTTTTTTTATATGTAACATCAACTGCAGCAGAATACAAAGCAACAATGATATCACATCCGTTTTTCATGATGTCCTCCTTGTTAGCATTCTCGTCATAAAAAATATTTATCAGATCTACAATTTCTGACGATGCAGTTAATAATTTGAATTTTCCTTGATTAAAAAAGAGGAAGTTGTATCACACTCAGTAAAAATATATAAGAACCCAACGTATTTTCTTAGATGAGAATGTTTAAAACTATTACAACTATAATAGATAGATTTTCCTTTTGCGCCTTTTTTTTCAAAATATATGTTATTGTCCGGAGCAGAGAGTTGCGTCAATATTATGAGTATATCAGTATCATTACCAATTATTACAATGGTCTTGTTAGTTTCATATGTATGTTCGTGAAGAGCTGTCTGCACTATTAATACGTCTGCATCTTCATCTACTACTTTAGTTCGGTACCCAGATTTGTTGAGCTCTGCACATAAAAGTTGAATCAATTGCTTTTTATTTTTACTAACTGCTAAAAATATTTTTTGTTTTATGGATAAGATCGTGTTTTCAACCAATTTATTTTCTGGGCCTGAGCTAATTATTATTGTATATTTATATAAATAATATTCTTTAATTAGTAAAATACAAGTAATTCTTACGAGAAATTATTGTAAAATTAAAGCAAGTAATAGCAATTAAACTGCAAATTTTTTCAACATGTTTCAAATTGGCATTCCATTCTAAAAAATAAAACGAAGCTATTCTCACCTTCACATTTGTTGGCGGTGTTTCACGAGTACCATCAGTTTAATGAGTCATGACTTTTTATTTTTTTTACTGCATATGCAATCTATAAACTGGATCGTAAAATATAGACTTTCTTAAACAACTTACCTATTCAATTTTCAGCTCTTAATGTTTATAAAAAATGGAAATATGATTGAAAAAAAAATTCTAACTCGATTTCTATTAGTCATATAAAATCCACTTTATTATTTTAATGTGTATATTTTCACCAGCTTTTCAGTGAGCCTACATACGAGCGTGTAACGTAAAAACTGTCAAAGTTATTCTAATTGTTTATAACCTAAAAAGTAGGGTCTTTTTCAGGCGGTTTTTTTAACAACAATTTTGATAAAATCTTAAAATATTTTCAATACATCTTAAAACTAAAGTCTCAAGTAATCGATTGCGATTTGTAAAATATCTCTAGAGTCACTGTTAGGGCAAGAACAGTTGTTTAAACAATTGCTGTCTGGGATAAACAAATTGAATAACTTATAAACTATTTGGTCGATCTGGTTGAAATTTAGCTCACTAAAATAACCCATTAATTGGCATAATTTAAAGTAGCTAAATTAAATATCGTTGTGCAAAAAATACAGTTATTAATATTTAAAAATTAGTGCAAAAATGAGAGTTTTTTACAATTATCTCGGTCAATTGTTTATATATTGCAATATGTGTCACACCAAATTGAAGAACTTTTTAAGGTCTACAATATTTATTTGAAACATTTTTCTCTAAAATGGATAAGAAACGTTTTATAGTAAAAAAACTTAGTTTTTCATTTTTTATAACTGTTTTAAAAAAAGAAGAAGAAAAATTAGCTGTACGTCTTCACGGAATTATTATCATTTATACCTCATCTATCGCTTAAAACCTTCAAAACCCTGTTTAACATTTTTACGTGAAATCGATGATTTTTTTCCCTATTAACTGGTGTAAACTGGATCTTGTGGCACCAAAGAAATAGCTTTATCAACAGTTCTTGCAGTTCTCTTAGTACCTGCTGCCCTGGGATGATTTTCATAAGATCTTTTTCTATTTTGCTGGCAATCAAATATATGAGGCACTACGTTTGGTTTCATTTTTTTCTGACCACCCATTAACTTGTATTTAACATAGTTATCCATGTCTTCTTCAAGCTAGAATACATATATAAATAACTAAATAAGCCATATAAAAATATGTGTTATTATGAATAAATATTATAGTAACAATTAAAAGCATAAGGTTATTTGTAATAAAACGGTAATACTATACTTAATAGTAAATATTACTGCATTGTGTAGCAAATAAATAAACATAAAATACCTAAGTATGTATAATGATCTGTAGATGATTAGATATAGAGTCTGATTTTTATACTCACATTAAAATGATCCTCACATACGTGGGCTGTAGTTTTCTGTGAAATATCTTTCTCACTTTTTCTGCATGCCTTTAACCATTTTAAACGACGTTTTTGACCTTTAGGCACACGAATAAATAGCTTTCCGGGCGTTTTATAAGTGGTATTGGAACACAAGTGAACCATACAATATTTGTAATGTTGATTTTGTGTTGCTTCCATTATTATTATTGATACTATTAAAGCACAGATAATAAAAAGCGAAAAGGAATTATCCACAACAAAAACAAAATCTAAACTTCAACACTTACAGTTGACAGTTTGTGGCAACAGTGTTGCCAGTTCGTTGTTCTCTTGTCCTGGAACGAGCAGCGTGACGTCATATAGCTTGTCCTGTTATTTAAAATGGTTAGTTGGCGATCATAACTTTAAATGTGCATTGTAAATTAAATATTGCGATTTGAGGGTTGATATTTGGTATGCGTTGTTTCTATATGTAGACAAATTTAATAAATAAATAAAAAAAAAATTGTCAAGTTCCCTATTGTCTGTAGTTTACGGACCACTTAGCTTATTTAGGGTATTCTGCGCGTTTGCACTGTAAACAGTTGGCTTTGTGCGGGTAGTAAGTGCTAAACTTCGTCTCTTTTACTGCGTAAAGTTTGAGATCGTCAAATTCTAAATTTAACTAACAAATATGGGTCAAAAGAAACTCACAAAATAGGAGAAGGTTCGTGATTTAACATTACTAAAGAAAGGGGACTCTGTAATTACCGTAGCACGTGATATTGGTGCTTCAAGAGAGGCTATTTATCAATTGAAACGTTGCAGCCAAACCCTTATCAGTCAGGGATATGATGTAAGACCTACCAAATATACATATCGCACACCTAGTTCAATTGTGTCACAACTGCAAAAAATTCGAATTTTGGGTTAAGGCTGTAAAATATTGCCTATATAATGGCCCATCTAATGCAATACAGCCTGAACTAAAATATTGTTTTGGTTAAGTATAAAGTAAGTTACTTCGGTATTTCACTGTAGGGTTTTTGGAGGTTTTGAAAATGCAATATGGCCATAACTGGGAGATGTGGCGATAATATACACTGCCACAATACAACCGATGTAATTCAATACGTTTAATACGGCCACAACTGCCAAAATCAAGAGAGATGTGGCGATAATATACACTGCCACAATACAACCGATATAATTCAATACGGCCACAACTGCAAAAATCAATTGATTTTTTCATTATATTGCCGCTGTATCTCCTAGGTATCGTTTTATAAATGACTTTCTTCACAATGCAATATCGCCATAACTATCAAAATAATAATTACCTATTATTTTTAATAAATTGTAATAAGATCCAGCCAATAAGTGTATAATTTGCTACCTAAATTGTAATTTTGAAGCCAGTCATTCTCAAAATAAATTATTTACAGGGCATAACACGTTTACTACAGAACGTTCTGCTCATTTCTCGAGAATATTGTGTTTTGCACTTGTGGCACTATTGAAATAGGTGTGCGATATATAGTTATAAGAGTAGTTTCATACTCTTATTCTTGTAAGAGATAGCTGTATGAATTCATCTAAAAAAAGAGTTTATTTACAATATGTACAAGATAGATTAAAAACATTAATATAACTAAAATAACTTAAAAATACAAACCTAAAAAAAGAGAATCAAGAACAATGCTATTTCTTATGAGTTTTTGACAACTATCAAATAATTTACAAAACGTCAGTCAAACTACAAACTACAATTATAGAGTCATGCCGCCTAAAACTACAAATACCCTAAATTATCGAAATGTTGTTTTATTAAAAATAAGCATAGTTTTATTTTTACATCCCCCACCAACAGGTATGACAAACCACTAAAGTCTATGGTTGGTCACAAGGCATCAATTTTGAGATGTGAAAATAATTCATATCGTTCCTTTTGTATCCAATATCTATTTCATATAACGTATTTGAAATTCGTTTCTTTATTTGAAACGGGCCTAGTCTTATTTCATCAAGCTTTTTTCTATTTAGCTTGGATTTATTTTCCACATATGCCCAATCTCCTTCTTTAAATTCATAGAATTTTCTATTTTTGTCACACAGCTTTTTGTTATATTCATGATGTCGTACTGAATTTTTATAAGCTATTTGATTATCTTCTGACAAATTTCTTGTTTCACAAAGTTCCTCGGAAACAATCGGATCCGCTTTTCCAAAAAGTAAATATTCTGGGCTGTATCCGGTTACGGAATGATCTGTTCTATTATATTCATCTATACATTCTTCAGCTATTTTTGTCCATGCTCTACTTCTAGTTTCATTTAATTTGCATCTTATCCTATTAACTAATGTTTGATTAAGTCTTTCATTTAAACCATTTGAAAATGGGCAGTCTACTGCTGTAAAAACCAGTTGAATATTTAACTGTTTCATATTATTTCTAAATATTTTGGAATTAATTCCCGGATACTGATCTGTTAATAATGTCTTTATGGGGTGTTTATCTTGAATTTTAGAGATTAGTTTAATGAAATCATCTGTCGTCTGATTTTTGGAAGTAACTGCAAATGCATATCTGGTAAAATGATCTACAAGTAAGTGGAGGTATTTTTTGTTGAACGATTGCCAGCAAATTCTCCTATTGTATATAGGGACATAATCTCGAAAGGTTCTTTTGCCGGCCCTAATTGTGACAAGAGACCACATTTTGGACGTACTCTTGTTTTATTTTTCCAGCAGATCTCGCATTTCTGGCAGATATCCTTTGCCAGTAAATCCAAATTCTTAATGTAGTAAAAATTCCTAATTTTGTTAATTACTTTACCAGCACAAATATGACCATAAAATTTGTGAATTTTTGTTACTAACTCCACTCCAAAATCCTTGGATAATATTATTTTTTTCTGGTTCTTCCTCAATTTATAGAATACATCTTGGTTGAAAATTGTTCTTATCATTTTATCTATAGCTTGTCGATTATTATTCTGGTCTTGTTTTATCTCAGTTAATGTCACTAGGTTCACTGTTTTTATAAATTTTTCTGAATTTTCTATATTTTCCAAAACTGGGTTTCTAGAAAGGCAGTGTGCTTCTACATTTCCTTTTCCGGGTTCATATTTAATATCGAAGTCAAATTGTGAAAGAAAATGAGTCATATCTCCTAATTCTTCATCTGGTCTTGTACGAAGTTCTCTTCCCTCAAGGGGCTTATGATCAGTAATAACTACAAATTTTCTTCCCATTAGCCAGTATTGCCAAAATTTTAATGCTTCCTTAATTGCCAGGCACTCTAAAAAAATTCCTTTTTTGTTTTTCTGATATTTGTTCAATTTTTTTGAAAAGTAAGCCACAGGTTTCATTTCCCCGTCTTCTTGTTTTTTTTTTGAGTAATGCACCAACTCCTAAAATACTAGCATCGGTATATATAACTGTAGGAGCATTTGGGTCAAAAATAGCTAGAATAGGTTCAGAGCAGAGAATACTCTTTACCTTATTAAAGGCTGCTTGGCAGTTTAAAGACCAGTGGAATTTAATACCTTTTCTAAGTAAATTATGTAATGGTTCTAATAATCTGGCTGAATCTTTTATATATTTGTGATAAAAATTGACTTTCCCAAAAACTGTCGTATTTTTTCCTGGTATCTGGTGCTGGAAAATTTCTGATCGATATTAAATTATCATGTAAAGGACGAACTAAATTGTTCCCTACAATGTGTCCTAAATATTTTACCTCTTTCCTTGCAAAATTACACTTTAGAAGTTTGAGCCTAAATTCATCTTCTAAAATGGCTTCCATGAGTCTTTCAATGTGCTCTAAGTGTTCTTCAAATGATAATGAAAATATTAAAATATCGTCTATGTAATTTATACAAAATGAGTTTAAATTATGTTTTCTGATAATATTACTTAAAATTCTTTGACATATTGCTGGTGATGTTTTAAGCCCAAAAGGTAAGCATTTCCATTGGCAATGACCATCTTGTGTAACGAAGGCTGTCTTATATTTATCTTTATTCCGAACTGGAATACACCAAAAAGCAGAATTTATATCTAAAGTAGTAAAGAATTTAGCATTCCGTGTTTTTTCTCAAAATCTCGTCAATTAATGGAAAAGGTCGTGGTTCGGGAACAATTAATTTGTTTAATTCACGAAAATCAATGCATAATCTTGTTTTAGATCCTTCATCTTTTTTAAGAGCCAATGTAACAGGTGCTGCAAAGGGCGAAGATGATTCTTCTATTAAATTTGCTTTTAACAATTGTCCTATTTGAAATTCTATCTCTCTTTGATCCTCTATTGAGCATCTATATGGTTTCTTTGCGACAAATTTATGTTCTAAAAGTTTAATTTGAGCTTGATTATTTTGAACTTGCCCAATATCAAATTTATGTCTTGCAAAAATATTGTCATATTTATTTAGTAATATTTCTATTTTACTTTTCGTATCTGGCTGTAAATGTTCTAATTTTGCTTCAAAAAGCTCTGTGGGAATTCCTTCATTAATGTTTATTGTATATTCAGTCATATTAATATTGTGATTAAATTTTTCAATCTTCTCTTCAATATTTTCATCTAATCTTTGATAAATTTCGAAATCAAAATCTTGTTTCATTTGAAAATTCAAAATAGAATCTAATCCAAGTAGAATATCATACTCGAAATACTCATCATTAATTACAAAAAGATTAACATTTTTCTCGATTTTATTAATTTTCATTTTTGCAATTAGTTTTCCTGTAAAATTTGTTCTGTCATTTACCGTTTTAAACATATTCCTGAAGGGTAAACTAGCTCGCGTCCGCAGAAGAATTCTGCACGTGCCCTCTGGTTAACACTAAATGAGCTAGAACGAACAGGCGGCCAAACTATCTAACGATCTCCTGGCCAATACACAACTGCAAACATGAACGCCCAACCAAGAAATGGTTCTTATGAGAACCAAGCGACTAGAACTCTGGGACCCATTGTCCGGATTTGTCAGATAAATATTGAAGGCATTAGTCGATCCAAAAGCGAAATGCTGTCAAACATACTACTTTCTAACGACATCGACCTGGTAGTCATACAGGAAACCCATGCTGCGAACGAACAACAACTCGCAAGTAGAGGCAAAATTCCAGGCTATGATCTTCTGGGAGCAACCTATCACCATGCTTATGGTACCGCCAACTACGTAAAAAACTCCGTAGAAAACGCTCACCTCATATCTGCCACCATGCAAGATAATATACATTTGACCGTTACCAAAATAGGTGAAATGGAAGTGACAAATGTTTATAAACCCCCAAGTATTACATGGCCAAGCCACGTCATAGACATAAGGCCCCATCCCGCCATCTATTTAGGTGATTTTAACAGCCATCATCAAGAATGGAAATACAGAAATAACGATGAAAATGGGGAGACACTGCTAGACTGGGCAGAGAGTAACCACCTGCATCACGTCTTCGATGCCAAAGACCGGGGCACTTTTAAATCGGCGGCATGGAAACAAGAGTACAATCCAGATTTATGTTTTGTGAGCAAAAACCAGAAAAGCTACCCCTTACCAACCAAGAGAAGAGTACTTCATGACTTCCCACATAGCCAGCACAGGCCGATCATTATTGAGATTGGTTTCCAAATCCCACTAGTCACAACCATTCCACGACCACGCTGGAACTTTAACAAAGGTAACTGGCCCGCCTTTACCAACGAACTCGATAAAATCCTACGATGGCTTCCACCAACATACAAAAATTATGAAAGGTTTAGAGGGGCAATAATTGCTACAGCAAAGAAACACATTCCCAGGGGACATCGTAAGCAATACATACCAGGATGGAGTGAGGAAAGCCAAAACATCTACGAAGAATATCTTGAAACCGGTGAAAGTGACATTGCGGACGAACTTCTCCTGAGCCTTGATGTAGCAAGAAGGAAGAAATGGACAAATGAAGTCGAATCGTTAGATTTCAAAAAGTCTAGCCGCAAAGCGTGGTCGCTCCTAAGAAAACTCGGAAGTGACAAACTGACAACACGACAAATCCACGACTTCAACCCTAATAAAATTGCATCACATATAGTTGCCACCTCCAGAGGAGCATGTGATAAAAAGTTTACCACTACTATAAAAAGGGAGCTTAAACATCTAAAAGCTGCCTGTCCATCAGATACAGAGTACTCCGCACCGTTCACTCCAGAAGAAGTCTCAAACGCCATTAAAGACATTAAACCTAACAAAGCTCCTGGTACAGATGGTATACCTCCCGAATTCCTGATCCATTGTGGGAAATTTGCAAAAAATTGGTTGTCTAAATTCTATACAGATATACTCAAAACAGGTAACCTACCAAACATCTTTAAACAAACAAAAATCATAGCCATTCTAAAACCTGGAAAACCAACAGACAACCCAGCGAGTTACCGCCCCATCGCTTTACTCAGTTCAGCTTACAAGCTACTCGAAAGACTGGTCCTGAACAGAGTCGACCCAAAGCTACTTCAAAAAATACCAATTGAACAAGCAGGATTCAGGCCTCAACGAAGCACCACTGACCAAGTGCTCTCTATAACTACCTACATAGAGGCAGGTTACCAAAGAAAACTGAAGACGTCTGTGGCATTCATCGATTTATCGGCTGCATATGACACGGTTTGGAAAGATGGCCTCATCTATAAGCTCCTGAAAATAATCCCCTGCAAAGCAACCGCCCGACTCATAAATACTATGCTGAGCAGTAGAAACTTTCGTGTAACCATGGGAACTACAGTGAGCAAACAGAGAACGCTTAACAACGGCCTCCCCCAGGGCTCCGTACTTGCACCGCTGCTATTTAGTATGTATATAGCTGATATGCCCCCTACCAGATCTAAAAAATTTGGATATGCAGACGACTGGGCACTTGCAACTCAAAACTCCTTAATACAAAACTCCGAGGCAATCCTAACGGAAGATCTGGAACGCCTGGTTAAGTACTTTAAACAATGGAGACTTAAACCTAACCCCAAAAAAACCGAGGTTAGCTGTTTTCACCTGAACAACAATATGGCCCACACAAAACTTAAAGTGTACATTGATAACCAACTGCTCACGCACAACTATAATCCCAAGTACCTCGGCGTCACCCTGGACAGAACACTCTCCTTTAAGAAACATCTTGAGAACACCGCAGCAAAGCTGAGAACCCGTAACAACATCATACAGAAGCTTTGCGGGACTACATGGGGTTCAACGGCAAGTACACTTCGGTGTTCAGCCCTTGGACTCGTATACTCCGCAGCTGAATACTGCTCCCCTGTTTGGCTGAACAGCGTTCACACAAAAATTATAGATACTCAGCTCAATGTTGCCATGCGTCTCATATCTGGAACGATCAAGTCTACACCTGTGGAGTGGCTTCCACTACTGAGCCACATACCTCCACCTAACCTTTGTCGTCAGCATGCTCTGCTTAGAGAATTCCAAAAGCTGCTTAACAACCCGCAGTTACCTATACACACATATGTCGCCGACGCTAACTCACATCGATTGCGCTCCAGAAAACCTCCGACTAGAGATGCAATAAACTTGAGTTCCAACAATTTCCAAATGAACTCCCAGTGGAAGAACATGCAGAGCGACAGACCGAACCTAATAATGAGAAACACACCATGCATCACAGAAACTCCACCAGGTTTTGACCTCCCCCGAAAATCATGGTCAACTCTTAACAGGATAAGAACGGGTCATGGAGTCTGCGCAGATTCCCTTTATAAATGGAAAATGAGAACGTCTGCTGAGTGCGACGGCGGCGCCGAGAAACAGACCATCCAGCATATGATTGCCGAATGCCCTCGGAGGAAGTATGATGGAGATCCTCTGGACTTCGCCTCTGCAACACCAGCGTCGATTGAATATATTAATACATTAGATGTTAGACTATAACATATGTGTGATAATGTTGTGTATCAAATTGCCATACGCTAAATAAAATAAATAAAACATATTCCTATCTTCATGAATAACTAATCCCAACTTACCTGCTACCTTCGAATTCAGAAGAGTAACATTTGAACCTGGGTCATAGATTCCACATAATTCTCTATTATTTAGGAATACTTTTAATTTGATCAATGGCAGCAAATTCAGTTTTTTTGGTCGTTTATCGTTTCATTTAATGTCTCCTGTATAGCAATATTAGTAACATATTTAATATCATTTGATTTGTTTTTTTGTGTTGTTTTCATATCTTTTGCTTTAAACGGCACATTGCCTCTGGGTGAAACCTCCCAGAGAATCCTTTTTTATCACAATATTGACAACTTTTTTTTTCTTCTGAAATTTGTTGAAAATTTGGTTTTGTCTGTGATTTATCTTTCTTTCTTATAACTGAACTTTCCAATTTTCGTAATTCACCTATCAATTTTTCCATTGTTGTAACGTCAGCTCTATTAATATTATTTTGTATATGAATTGGCAAATTTGTCACAATTAAATCGATTAGTATATCACTAGGAAAATCATTTTTGACATTTAGCAATAAATTTTCTTTGTGAAATGCATAATCAACAAGACTACCATCTATATACTTAAAAGAATACGCTTTCCTATGGTTATGCCAACCTGTTTCACAAAAACTATCTAAAAAATTAATTTTCCATACCTCAAAACTGTTATCTAAGCCTAATGTTATTATTTTTGATTCAAACCATTTCTTTGCTATTCCATCAAGAAACAGACGTAGAATCAAAATCTTGTCTTTATCAGCATCCACTTCACATCGCGAACATTCTGATTCGAAGGTATTAAGCCATGAATTCATTGGAACATTTTTCCCATTAAAATTTCGAAGTACAAATCATCTTTTATTTTATTATAGTTTTTCTTTTCAACTTTAAGTATACCCGTTTTACTATTTTGGAGCAACTGGACTAATGCTGGAGATTGTTCAATCGCTTCTGTCTTCTCATACTCTGGTAATAAGGTCTGCTGTAGGTACTCATTTTGATAAAACACATCACCATCTGAATCAAAATAAATTAGTTTCAAATTATCATCTAATGCAATGGTACAGATTCGAAAGCATCCACTTGATTTCATAGACGCTAAAATTTTTTTAACTTTTTTCAAACGGAATAGTTCAGAATGATCATCTTGAAGTTGATTTTCAGCAGGCAGTATATAATAAAAAGGGGACCCTGTTGGCTGCAGCCACTTAAATTTATACACATTCTTCTCACTATCACTACAGCTTGCTTCTGCAGCAATACAAATTTTCATCGATGTAATATTCATCCTTAATTTGTCCATATAACGGCTTGAAAATCTATTGTTATCTCTATTTTCGCTTGGTAAGCTTAAGTTCTTGATTTATAAGAGCAGTTTCATACTCTTATTCTTGTAAGAGATAGCTGTATGAATTCATCTAAAAAAAGAGTTTATTTACAATATGTACAAGATAGATTAAAAACATTAATATAACTAAAATAACTTAAAAATACAAACCCAAAAAAGAGAATCAAGAACAATGCTCTTTTTTATGAGTTTTTGACAACTATCAAATAATTTACAAAACGTCAGTCAAACTACAAACTACAATTATAGAGTCATGCCGCCTAAAACTACAAATACCCTAAATTATCGAAATGTTGTTTTATTAAAAATAAGCATAGTTTTATTTTTACATAGTTTTATAAAAATCGGTCAAGCAGTCTCGGAGGAGTATGACCACTAACATTGTGACAGGTGAATTTTATAGAGGTAAATATATAGATGAAATGAATTTCGACTCGATTTAAGTTCTCTGTTTAACCCAGGTATGACAATACCAAAAGCCACCGTTAGGAAAATATTCCAATTTACAGTTCAGAGAACCTGTATGAAACAAGTCTGTGTACTCTAATACAGAGTATGGCATTAGTAAAATAAGAAAATCTACGGTTTCGTTTTGATTTAAATCTGTCTCCCTCCATCCTCCGCTAGTACTATTTCTAGGTCTACCTGTTGTCAAGGTGGCTCTGACTAAGACAAATTTACACCAACACGACCGTAGTTTCTCGATATAAATTAAAACTTGAATCGAGTCGAAATGAATTTCACTTATTCCTCGTTAGAGGGCGTTCTAACCATACTGCGATATAAATATTTTTAATTTATATCGAGGAACTACGGTCGTGTTGGTGTAATTTTCCTCAGAGCCTCCTTGACAACAGGTAGACCTAGAAATAGTACTATCGGAGGATGGAGGAAGACAGATTTAAATCAAAACGAAACCGTAGATTTTCTTATTTTACTAATGCCATACTCTGTATTAGAGTACACAGACTCGTTTCAGACAGGTTCTCTGAACTGTAGATTGGAATATTTTCCTAACGGTGCCTTTTGGTATTGTCATACCTGGGTTAAACAGAGAACTTGAATAGAGTCGAAATTCATTTCACTTATTCCCCGTTAGAGGGCGTTTTAACCATACTGCGATATAAATAGTTTTAATTTATATCGAGAAACTACGGTCGTGTTGGTGTAAATTTGTCTTCCTCGGAGCCTCCTTGACAATAGGTAGACCTAGAAATAGTACTATCGGGGGATGGAGGGAGACAGATTTAAATCAAAACAAAGCCGTAGATGTTATTTTAAATAAATATATATTAACAAATAGAAGTTGGTGATAGAAAAGCGAAAATTAAGGGTTGTTTGTATTTTTTAATTATACATCATTTTTACTTACTTAAGCGTCCTCTTGTACCTTACGGTGTCGAGGTAAGTCGAGAAATGAGACGTCTCCATGCCTTTCGGTCGGTAGCTAGTCTTTCTGCTTCTCTCTACCCAATATTTTTTTTCCGCAAGCCTTTCCAATATTTGCATTCCACGTTCTTGCTGGCCTGCCTCTTCGTCGTTTGTTGTCAGATGCCGCTTTCCATACCCTCGTTATAGTTCTACCTTCACTCATTCTCGCCATATGTCCGAACCACGATAACTGTTTCGTTTCAAGTCTGTCTAAGGTCCTTCCAACACCGCACCTTTCACGTATGTCTTCATTTCTTATAAGATTACGTCTGGTCACCCCGAATACCGCACGTAAATATCGCATTTCGCATGTTTGAATTTTACTACGGATGTTGTCGTTCACTGTCCACGTTTCACTACTGTAGAGTAGCACCGGCTCGTATACGGTTTGAAATACTTTCATTTTTGTTTTCAGGCTTACTTCTTTCTTCCTAATAAAACTTTTATTTAGTGCATAGTATAATTTTGCTGCACTCATTACCCTGCTGTTTATTTCTGGTTCCATATTTCCTTGCCCATTCATTGTTGATCCTAGGTACTTGAGGTCCTCAACTTGTGTAATGGTCTCATTATTCAACTTAACATTTATATTTTCTTGTGTTTTCGATATTACTAAAGCTTCTGTTTTTTCAATATTTATTTTCATCCCAAATTTCTTAAAGGCTTCATTCCAAACATTCACATTCACTTGCAAGTCTTTTTCTGATTTTGCCACAATTACCAGGTCATCGGCATATATCAACTCTGACACGTAAACTTTTTGAAGTTTATACACCCCAACCCTAGTTCTTTTTACCTTACCCCTGCATTCTTTTGCAATTTCGTCCATTAGAGTGATGAATAACAAAGGACTCACCAGGACAACACCACCTTGTCTTACACCTGTCCTTTGTTTTACATCATATAAAATACAATTATACAATTGAAGTAAAAGTCAGACTTACTCTTAATCTTTATTATAACTTCCGACGACCGGTTTCGCTCTTTAAAATTTGTAGAGCATCTTTAGGTCAAAGGTAACAAGTTACAAAATGCTACAAAATAAAAACCAGAATTAGGACATTGTCTGGTTGTAAAAGATGCTAAAGATCCATATGATCAAGCCAATGTTGAATAACATACATAAAAGTAGCGAAATAGCATACCAATGCACATGGGGTTGGTGGTACAAAACTTCCCTCAAACGCAACAACATGCGCAGAAGTATGCTATATATAATCATGCAATCATAATGTGTCGTACTTACATTCGGATACAAGGTGCTATCAACTCAGTTTTCATTATCATGGTGTTTCTTTTAAAGTTATGTTAATGGGATATGGTGGAATAGACGGACGATGCAGCAAAGGTAAACAAATCTATGGGACTTAGGAGTTCTTGAGGGTGATGAGATAGTTGGTGTAAGTTAACCAGCAAATCTATGTCTGTTGTTATGTTTGTGTAAATCAAATTAGTGAATGACTTATTTACAATTTTAATGTGTGTTGATTTTAAAGATTTTATTTTTATTTTATTTAATTTTATTTATATTTATATATATATATATATATATATATATATATTAAAGAATTCTATTTATTATTAATGTAAGATTGACAACGTATGGATCGTAAATGTATTGAGTAATTATTGTGTATGTTAGAACTTGATTGTGCAGTTGCAAACTGATTATTTATTTATTAAAACAAAATCTTTAAAATAAACACACATTAAAATTGTAAATAAGTCATTCACTAATTTGATTTACACAAACATAATAACAGACATAGATTTGCTGGTTAACTTACACCAACTATCTCATCACCCTCAAGAACTCCTAAGTCCCATAGATTTGTTTACCTTTGCTGCATCGTCCGTCTATTCCACCATATCCCGTTAACATAACTTTAAAAGAAACATCATGATAATGAAAACTGAGTTGATAGCACCTTGTATCCGAATGTAAGTACGACACGTTATGATTGCATGATTATATATAGCATACTTCTACGCATGTTGTTGCGTTTGAGGGAAGTTTTGTATCACCACCCCCATGAATGCTTGCATGTGCATTGGTATGCTATTTCGCTACTTTTATGTATGTTATTCAACATTGGCTTGATCATATGGATCTTTAGCATCTTTTACAACCAGACAATGTCCTAATTCTGGTTTTTATTTGTAGCATTTTGTAACTTGTTACATTTGACCTGAAGATGCTCTACAAATTTTAAAGAGCGAAACCGGTCGTCGGAAGTTATAATAAAGATTGAGAGTAAGTCTGACTTTTACTTCATTTAAAATGAACTCTCACATGCAACCCATTCAAGATTATAATTATACAATTATACATCATATAAAATTAAAATAGACAATTTTCTCCAAAAAAAAAATGAAAAAAAAAGGACAACCCTCCTTATAACTTATGGAAATGGAAAACAGATTAAAACCTATAACCAGTTCTATAGGATATAAGTGTAAAATTTCATAAAAATCGGCCAAGCCGTTTCGGAGTAGTATGGTAACTAACACTGTTACAGGAGAATTTTATGTACACATAAGTAACTGTGAATTAATTCATCAAAGTGGCTAATTTTGACCTTAGTTAACCTAGGCGAAAAGTGTAAAAATACCTTTTGAAAATAGCTGTTGAAATCCCTAAGTAGATTTACTCTACAGTCAATATTAACAAAGTTGTTCAAATTAATAAGAAATACGAAGACAGATTAACAGACTTAATAGTTATGTGAAATATAAATATGTAATGAAAATGCTTAAAGAGTCATTTCCTTTAAGAGTGGTCATAACATTTAGATATTGTAACTTGTTTCAGATTGTAAATCAATTGGGAGGTTAGACAAAAAAGAAATATTAATTTTGAGATGGCAAATAAAAATGGCGACTAACTAAAACTACGTCCCGATTCAACAAAATCCTTTAATTTCTACCAAACAATCTACTCCGAAGAAAACAACGGCGCTGCAAAGCAAACAAAAATCGCCGCCAGAGCTCCTCCAATGAAATACTGCTTTAATTAGTGCGTCGACATCGCCCGGCTTCGCCTGACTCTCTCCTTTCCGCGCCGTTTTTTATTCATTTAATTCAACAACAAGCTAAACACAGACATACAATCGTCTTTTCCCGCCTGAATCGTTTTCACAACATAAGAAAAAGTCAACCTGAACATTAGCGGGAGATTTATCTCGCTACGAACGATCCAACAATTGCTTTGCTTCCTTCGAGTCGTTCTACATAAATAATGGCGAGACTACGTTTTGTGATTCCGCCGATAAATGTTTATCCTTTTTCAGGATAGAGTTGTGGCTCTTGTTGTCCCTCTGTTGCTCCATGTATTATCCGAGATCTAAAACAAAGAGCTCTAGTTTATTGTTTTCTACGCAATCGCTTATATAAATACATTGAAAACCTTTTTTAAAGTGGAATTTATTTGTTTTCTCTTAGTCTTTTGTATAACTACTAGAGCAAAAACTAGAAGATAAAGAGAACAGCATCATATGGGGAGAGACATCTAAGTTAAAATAACCCAAGTAGCACAATAAAAACATTTTAGTTTTATTTAAGGTTTATAAAGGTTTTGTTGTGGTAAATAAGAAGATATTGGTTTTAAAGTTACCTTGTAGATATACTTCCAGTATTTAATAGGGATGGCGGTTTTTGACAAAACACCGGTTTTCGGTTATACCAATTTTTTTAGCTTACGGTTTAAACTGGCAGTTATAACCGGCCAAAAAAACCGGTTTTTGCAAAAAAACCCGTTTTTGGTTTTTTTAATCCAATAGGTTACAAAGTTACATTTACAATGCACTTTAGTTTGCGATACTCCATTTGACTCGATATCAGTATGATCAAAATTAGTACTATCGAAAGAACATCAATATCAATATAAATAAAACAAAATTTTTAATAAAACCATTTTATCGCCAACCGTCACTAAAGTCATTTATTATTTTACTCATTTGCCCTCATTTACGGCAGTAAAGTAACACTTTATTGTACTGAAAGAAGAATTTTACTTTACCTGCCGCGATTAATCAAAATAACCGTGATTGAATGTAAGTGGTCGATGGCAGTAATCGAATGGCGAGTATTTGAGTGAACCTAGAATTTATTTACTTTGATTATTAAAAATATTGTACACAACTGGCGATATTATCAATTAAATGTAAAAAAGGAAAATTCTGTAGTATTTTGTAATTATATTTATATAAAATTAATTAAAATTTTACCGATTAAGTAATTATTCAATATTGATAACTATCGATTAAAAATCGGAAGTGACCATCTTGCAAAAGTTATCTGTCATCGCTGGCGCTGTCATGAAATTATTATGACGTCTAAAAGGTTTTTAAATTGTAAATTGTAAGTAAGTGTTAAAACCAATATCAAATTGTTGGCGATAAAATTTTGTATGCACCACGTCAGTAAAGACTCTCTATCGAACTCGTCTGTTATTCGCCTTGCTCGCTACGCTCGCTCGGCTCATAATATCAGACTCGTTAGATAAAAAGTAACTTTACTGACTTGTTACATAAATAACTATTATCCGATTAATTAATATACTTATTTATTATTTTATTATTATTATATATTTATTGATTATTATTAAATATAATATAGCGTAAGATTAATATATTATACATTGGACCGAAATAAAATTTGATTTGTGTGCATCCCAAAGATTTGTGAATTTCAGTATTCAGATGTAGAGAACAGTAAACCAAAATTATTATTATACTACTGCTCAACAGAGAGCCCTGAAATAATTCAGGTTCTATCGTCATTGAATATATTATGAGAGTAGAATATAATATGCAATTATTGTATTCCACCAATGATGCAAATTTAATTTACCATTTAAAAATATAATCCTCTAAAATACCCACCAATTTTCCTCTCCTCCCAAACCCAAAAAAACCCCCAACCATTTCAACTTATAAAAAATTTCCCAGACTCTTTGAAATGGGATTTAAAAAAAATAATAGCAACATAAATATTTTACTTAAAAATAAATTGGATAATGCAATTTATCTTTTATTTTTACTACCATCAAAAAAAATTATCATGTATTACTTTTAACACGTTTGTATGTTTGTAGAATAGGTATATTTTAACTCATTTAATACTTCCTGTATGGGTGTATCGTTTTGAAAACGTAGGGAAATTCTTGGAGATTCGTATTCGTAATAAATAATTCGATATTCATAGTCAGAGCATTATTTTTGGTAATCAGAAAAAGTCATTCACCCACTTTCAATGTCAAGAGTTAAGTGTGAAAAATAGATGATGTTTGCGTCTATTTCAACCAGATCACTTCTTATGTAAATATTATGATTACAAATATCTTTTCAAGGAAATATTATAATAAAACTTATAAATTGTTTCTGGCTGATGTGAGATTGCACTTTCAGTTTGCTTCTGTATTTATAAAATAAAATAAAATTTGAATTATGGTTTTGTTTGGAATAATTACTTGAGAATAATAATTATGTTTGGCATCCAAAATAATACCTAACCTAATCCTAATCACCGTGAAAACCTAATAACCGGTTTTTACTTTAAAAAGAAAAAACCGGTTATAACCGGGACAAAAAAACAACCGGTAAACCGGTTATTGCCAATTAAAAAAAACCGGTTTTAGGTTTAAACCGGTAGGTTTTTACCATCCCTAGTATCTAATAAGAGTATCAAATAAGACTAATTAATATTAATAGATAATTTGTCTTATTGTAGTTTAAAAATGGTTTATTCTCAGTTCACTTTAAAACTAATCAGTTTTATGAAGAAATTCCTGACTGTTTGATATGCTTGTGACCTTTTAGTTTTATTGCAGTTTTAAAGATTCTCCTAATACGACTAATAAAACCTATTATTAAAACTACTTGATCTCAAGACTATTATGTCAGTAAATCATATGCCTTAAAATTATTTTTTTAGTTTTCTTTAAAGTTGCTTTCTTAAAAGCTATTTTTAGGCTATATTAAAACCAAACGCTCTTAACTGAATCAATTTGGTGTGACGCCTCACAACCCGGCCTAATTCTTCTCGATACTTCTCGGCGTTACGAGACAATACCATTCCTATCCACGGCGTTCGGAGCGAGCGCTGCCGAAGTATATATAAAGAACAGGAATCCGATCACAGGCCAGTCAGTCAACGAATGAGCCGCGACGCGTAATATAATTGTACTCGATTCGGATCTAATGAAATGTATATATTAGTTATCGTTATGTTTAGGTAATTAAATCATAAATTTGAGTTGTAAATAAATTAGATGTGTTAGTTGGTGTTATTTGTAATCATTAAAAATAAATAAGTGATGTAAATAAAATAATATAAGTAAGTCTTCCTTTATTTAAATTAAACTTAGTGACTAAAGATATAAATAAATAAAATAGTAGAGTCAATCGCGTAACAAAATGGTGCAGAAGTGGGATACTTGAAATACATAAATTTAACGTAAATTTTCGGTTTAAATAGAGTGTGGAACTTTTAAAAATAAATAAAATATAAATCGTAATAAATAAAGTGTGTGACAATGTCTTCACAACATAAGAAAATCACTGAATTGATCGTTAAGGAGCTCCGCAACCAGTTAGAAGAGAGAGACATGGACACTACTGGGAAAAAGGCTGATCTAGTCGAACGTCTAAAGAACGCTCTTCAGGAAGAGGGTAAAGATCCAGAAACCTATTTGTTTGAAGACAAGCATGCTGCTGTGATCTCGTCGATTTCGAAGGTTTCGACAGACATTACATCGTTAGAGAGCAAAGTTTCTAGTGAAATCTCCCAAGTTTCGACAGACATTACATTGTTAGAGAACAAAGTTTCTAGTGAAATCTCCCAAGTTTCCTCCGATGTTTCTAAAGTTTCGACAGACATTACATCGTTAGAGAACAAAGTTTCTAGTGAAATCTCCCAAGTTTCCTCGGATGTTTCGAAAGTATCGACAGACATTACATCGCTAGAGAACAAAGTCTCGACAGACATTACATCGTTAGAACATAGAGTTTCTAATGATATTTTGAAAGTTTTGGGTGATATTTCATCCCTTAAAAGCAAGATGACTGACAAGATCTCTAAAGTCACTTTGGATTTTGACGACAAGATATCGTCCATAAAATCTACTTTTGAGGAAAAGATCAAGGAATTAGAAAAGAAAATGGAGGAAACGGAAAAAGCAGACAAAGGGATGGAACCCATCTTAACAGACATTAAAGATGATGAAACCAAATACAAATTGGAGCCACGGTCGATAGTTGAAGGGAGTGTAGGTCGTGCTCGTGTTAAGGTGCCAAATTTCGACGGAAAGTCTTCCTGGAACAGTTATGTGAAACAGTTCGAAGCAGGTGCAAGAGCGAACGGATGGTCTGAAAAAGACAAAGCTGTAAACCTGGTTATTGCTCTTCGAGGAGAGGCTTTAGATGTACTTGAGACCATAGCAGTAGAGGAAACTAATGATTATGAACAACTTATGAAGAGACTAAACATGCGCTATGGGCAGGAACATTTGGAGTATGTCCATCAGGCGCGGCTTAAAAATCAACGACAAAAGAAAGATGAAGCTCTTCAAGAATACGAGGTCGATATTGCCAGGTTAGTACGGTATGCATATCCAACAGCTCCCGAAAACATGATGGAAAAGTTGGCTGTTCAAACATTCATTGATGGCCTCCGTGATCATGAAATGCAAAGAACACTGCGGTTAGCTCGTCACAAGACGTTGGTCGATGTATTATCCGCGGCCCTCGAGTTCGAATCAGCTACGCAGGCCTCTGGTGAGTACAGTGCAGTTCGAACTGTGAAAGAAGAAGAGGATGAAGACAAACTTGACCAGCTGGTAAATATGATGAAAGGCTTTACATCGAAGAAAACGAAGACCATGAATTGCTGCAATTGTGGTGAAAAGGGGCACGCACGGAGGTTAAGGAAGAACGCAAATCAAGAAACTCGCCAGCAGGAAATAAGAGAGCGCACAGACCCTAGGGGGGCAGCCTCGACTCAGAACTACTCTAAAGACCATCTCATACTAATAGCTTCTTTGAAATGTCGTGAAGATAGTGTATATCTAGATGGAGAAATAAATGGTAAAAAGTATACATTGTTGGTGGATACCGGAGCGACCAGGACCATTATACGACCGTCAGTTATAAACAGCCGTAAGAAACTCTTACCAACGAGGTTGCGACTGCGGACTGCCACAGGTGAAAATGCCAACACCCACGGAGAAATCCAGATACAATTAGGGATTGGAGCAGAAAAGTTCGTCCATACTGTCATAGTTGCAGACATCGAAGAAGATGTTATATTAGGAATGGACGTAATGAATTTGCATGGATTTCAATTGGATTTTAAGAACAGGGTAATCAAAGTTGGCAACGAGGAGGTATTTCTTCATCCACATGATGACAGCACTATGCTAGCAGCTATTAGAGAAGATACAGTTGTGCCTGCGAGGAGTGAAACGATCATCGTAGCGCGGCTACAGGGAATTGTAGAAGAAGGAACACCTGTTATGATGGAGCCATGGAACCACGACGAGGAGGTTGGCCGAGGAATCATAATTGGAAAGGAATTGGTTACTTCTGCTAAAGAAATTCCCGTGAGATTGATTAATATCAATGACTACCCGGTGACCATCAAGAAGGAGACAAAAGTAGGAACTTGTGTACCCGTGACGTCCATAATCCGTCAGACAACAACATCAGATAATTCCAACGACAAGTTCGACCAAATGGTTGCAGTTGCAGGCCAATCTCTAAATCAAGTGGAGAAAAGGAAATTAAGGGAATTTCTTCGGCAATATCGTGACATATTCGTACCGAAAGGAGGAAAGACAGGAAGAACGACAGTTGTCAAACATAAAATTGACACTGGTACCGCTAGGCCAATTCGTCAAACAGATCGACGATTACCACAGGCGAAGAGAGAGGAAGCTGAAAGGATTGTTCAAGAAATGAGGAAAGACGGGGTGATAGAACCTTCTACGAGCCCATGGGTCTCTCCAGTGGTCCTGGTCAAGAAGAAAGATGGAACCACGAGGTTCTGTGTGGACTACCGTTTGTTGAATAATGTTACCAAGAAAGATAGTTATCCTCTGCCTCGGATCGACGACACGTTGGACACATTGGCTGGAAGTAAATTGTTTTCTACGTTGGACTTGAAGTCTGGATATTGGCAGGTAGAAATGGATCCAGTGGACAAGGAGAAGACGGCCTTCACGACAGGATCTGGATTATGGGAATTCAACGTTATGCCGTTTGGACTCTGTAATGCTCCTGCGACATTTGAAAGGCTTATGGAAAATGTGTTGAGAGGGTTATCTTGGAAGACGTGCCTGGTGTATTTAGACGACATAATCGTTTTGGGGGAGACGTTTGAAGACCACCTGAAGAATTTAGAAGACGTTTTTAATCGACTTAAAGCTGCCCAGTTAATGTTAAACCCCAAGAAATGCCAGCTATTTCAAAGTAAAGTCAATTATTTAGGCCATATAGTCAGCAAAGAAGGAGTGGCCGTGGATAAAGGAAAAATCGATTCCATTAAGGAATGGCCTGAACCAACTGATAAACATCAAGTGAGAAGTTTTCTGGGACTATGTACTTACTACCGGAGATTCATTAAGAAGTTTGCAGATATTGCTAAGCCATTAACGCGACTTACAGAGGAAGCAAGGGATTATTGCTGGGATGGAGACTGCCAAACGGCCTTTGAAACTTTGAAGAGGCATTTAATTACAGCGCCAATATTAGGGTATCCACTGCCAGAAGGAGAGTTCATCTTAGATACGGATGCAAGCAATGTGGGAATTGGAGGAGTGCTGTCGCAGATCCAAGGAGGACAGGAACGAGTCCTTGGATATTTTAGTAAAGTGCTTTCAAAACCTGAACGAAATTATTGCGTCACGAGAAGAGAACTTCTAGCAGTAGTAAAATCAGTGGAACACTTCTATCAATACCTCTACGGAAGGAAGTTTCTAATCCGAACCAACCATGCCGCCCTTAAATGGTTAATGCAGTTTAAGAATCCAGAGGGTCAGATAGCCAGATGGATTGAACGACTTCAAGAATATGATTTCAAGATCGAGCATCGGGCCGGAGTTAGCCACAGGAACGCTGATTCTCTATCTAGAAGACCGTGTCCAGCAGAATGTTCCCATTGCAACAAAACAGAGTCAAAGGAAGCAGCAGTACTAAGAACAACAGTGGTCAACGAGTGGACGCCTACCAAGATCAAGGAAGAACAAGAAAAAGATCCAGTTTTACAGAAGATTCGAAAATGGAAAGAAGAAAATCGTCGACCATCTTGGCAAGAAATATCAAGCCTAGGCTCAGTAGTTAAGACGTATTGGGCCCAGTGGGACTCATTTATCTTGGAAGACAGCTTGCTCAAACGAGTAATAGAAAATGATGATGGTTCAGTGAGGAGAACACAGTTGGTGATTCCAAAGAGCAGAATAGCCGAAGTACTTCGTCAGTTACACGACAGTCCATCAGGAGGGCATTTTGGTGTAAAGAAAACCCTTCAGAGAATTCGGGAACGATTTTATTGGATGAATAGTTCCGACGATGTGAAGGACTGGTGTAAGAAATGTACTACCTGTGCTACAAGTAACGGACCCTACCGGAAAAGAAAGGCTCCTATGAGACAGTAAAATTTTGGAAGTCCGTTTGAAAGAATAGCTTTGGATATTGCCGGGCCATTTCCAGAAAGTGACAATGGATGCAAATACATGTTGGTGGTAATGGATTACTTCACGAAGTGGGTGGAGATCTACGCAATTCCAGACCAGAAGGCCGCCACTATTGCAGATGTGTTAATCAAAGACTGCATCAGCCGATTTGGAGTACCTATGGAGATCCATAGTGACCAAGGAAGGAACTTTGAGAGCGATCTATTTCAAGGAATCTGTGATAAACTAGGCATGAAGAAGACAAGAACCACGGCCTATCACCCGCAATCGGATGGAATGGTGGAGCGTATGAATAGGACAGTCGGCAAGTATTTGACAAAGATGGTGTCCAATCATCAACGAGACTGGGACCAGTACCTTCCGTTCTTCGCAATGGCCTATAGATCTGCTGTTAATGAATCAACTGGCCAAACACCAGCAAAAGTCCTATTTGGACGTGAGATGCGTCTACCCTGTGATCTAGAGTTTGGATGTCGACCTGGAGAAGATGTTGCTGGTGAGGATTACGTGAATGAATTACGAAGAAGAATGGACGATATACATGAGTTGGTCCGTTCTAATCTTCAGATCGCTAGCGACCGAATGAAGAAACGATACGATACCCAAGCTGAGAAGGGATGTTTCAAGGAGAACGACAAAGTCTGGCTTTATAATCCAAAGAAGCGAACAGGTTGTTCTCCCAAGTTGCAGCAGTTCTGGGAAGGTCCGTACCTCATTGTCAAGAGAATCAATGACGTTATCTACCGAATAAGCAAGATTCCTAGGGGAAAGCCGATGATAGTCCACCATAACCGGTTGGCGCCGTACGAGGGAGACCACGACGTAGATGAAGAAGTGGAAGTCAACCAAGTTCGAGAAATACCTGACCTTACCTTTGAAGAGTTCATGGGTGCCTACGGAGGTACCGGTAAAGCAAGACATGGTGTTACCACTGAAGAAAAGCGAGATCTTCTCGCACTTCCCGATGACTATTCGCTGGCCCATACCATCCCGGCCAGCATCAAAGACGCACCAGGGTTGGCATCCGCCTTCCGAAGGAAGTTTGGTCGAGTTGCAGAACTTCAATGCCACTGCCAGCTCCTGGCAAAGCATTGAAACTCCAAGATGCATCACGTTACCTATTCTATCTGGTAACAAAAGACACTGTCCATGACCAACCTACCTACCAAGATGTATGGGATGCATTAATTCAATTGAGAGAGCACGTGTTGGAGTCCGACGTGCAAAAGTTAGCCATGCCAAAGTTAGAATGCCGCCAATTAGACTGGAGAGTTATCCGAAATATGGTAGAAGAAATTTTTAAAGACACCGAGGTCCAGGTGTTAGTCTGTTGCAATCCGCATAGTTACTGGTGCGGAGAGAAGACCGTCCCCTGTCACTTTTATACAACTGGGAGTTGTAAAAGAGGGTCCAGTTGCAGATACCAGCATCCAGTTCCAGTCCCGACAAGGTTCCAGGAGGAACCATCTTTTAAGGAGGGGGCAATGTGACGCCTCACAACCCGGCCTAATTCTTCTCGATACTTCTCGGCGTTACGAGACAATACCATTCCTATCCACGGCGTTCGGAGCGAGCGCTGCCGAAGTATATATAAAGAACAGGAATCCGATCACAGGCCAGTCAGTCAACGAATGAGCCGCGACGCGTAATATAATTGTACTCGATTCGGATCTAATGACATGTATATATTAGTTATCGTTATGTTTAGTTAATTAAATCATAAATTTGAGTTGTAAATAAATTAGATGTGTTAGTTGGTGTTATTTGTAATCATTAAAAATAAATAAGTGATGTAAATAAAATAATATAAGTAAGTCTTCCTTTATTTAATTTAAACTTAGTGACTAAAGATATAAATAAATAAAATAGTAGAGTCAATCGCGTAACATTGGTTATCGTAGAAGCTAACTTTGGTTCTTGTTAGAAACAAAAAACTAAACTCATCCCCTCTTCTTTCATGTCCAAAATGGTCGGCCATTTGTTTCAGAGCGAAACAGTGGTGTAGTATGTTGTAAAAAGTGGAAGTACAGTTAGTATGGAAGAAATAAGCGGCAAGTACTTAAAATATAAACGAACGAAGAATACAACACATACAGCACTACGACGCCTCGATTTTAAGGTTAGATTCACATTAATACCGAGTGGCATTATTGACAGCAGCATTAAAACCAAACGGTTTTATTTCCAAGAAAACCTTGCTTTTACGTAGGATATAATATTCTCTTGGAAAGGTATAAAATAAAACCATTTGATCTTAACAATTCTCTGTCAATAGGCTAAATAGTTTTATTTGGTTTTCGGCCATACTGCTTCCTGGAGATGCTGAAAGTCATGATAGATTACAATATAAGGCTTACATAAAAATTATAAATAAGCGACTTAAAGACACAAATTCGATTTATTTTAACATTAAAACAATAAAATTTTAGATAAAATTATTTTTCTTTCAAATTAATATTTTTCTGATTTAAATCTTTTTTATTATTATTATTTTTTAATCGCCAAAACTCAGAAATTTTAGGGCCCGTGAGTTATTTAGACCTATTTTTGTTAACATTATCAATAAAGTTGGATGCGCAAGTGTCTTTCTACCTTGACAGTCCGAAATAACCAAGTACTTTTTATTATTTTATGGCTACAAATATGTATCTACCTATCATAACACATGCAAAAATTTTTTGGCTTACATGGGGTTATGGGTTTAAAGAATCATTTAATATGGTAAATTGTCTTTAAAAGTCTCCATCTAAGAAAACTTTTTAAGTTTGCTATAAAATTGCCTGCACTTAAAGTGTCTTTTAACATGGTTTTAAAAGCACCTTCACAGCAGATTTAAAACCAGTTACTTAAGAAAACATAGTTTTAAGACAGTTTTTATTTTTGGTTTTATTGACCTCTTTCAGAGTGGGCCCTTTTATGCTGAAAGCGGTTTTGATTGCAACCTTAAGGTTTACTTAAAAACAAATTGGTTTTAATTTTAGTTTTATTCTACAGTTTTAAAGCATCCTTAAAAGACTTAATAAACCCGTTCGGTGCTACTTGAGAAAACTAACATTTATATGAGTAATTTTATCGACCAAAATAACAGACCAGTCAAAATCTGCTTTGATCAAAATATTATTTTTCTTACTAACTTTTAATCCCAACAATAAATCAAGGCTCTTATAAGAAAAGACGATGGTAGCTGGGATAGTAGTGATGAAGGCAAAGCAAGCACTTTTGCGGACCATATTATGCCTGTAATTCAACCGCATCGGAAATTAGCGCATGCAGGCGACGAATAACCCATCTTACACATACTCGTCGCCCCATATCAAATGAGTCCACCCATCAAAAAAAATATTTGAAATCACAGAAGTCCTTCCAAAATTAAACAAAAAAATTTGTTTAATTTTGTCTTTGGATTTCCCATGATGTTCTGGTACCACTAGTGTAACGAACGCGCAATTTTTACTAAATTCGCAAAAAATAGTATAGGCCTGTCAGAATATCACTAGAGAGCAATGGAAACTCGCAAAGTTTATTATAACTCTAAACACCAAGAATACAAAATAATAGACACACGAGTTGCAAGCTAGGCTGGGCAGCACTGACAAACAATGGCATTTGAGTCACGCATTGCCACACATGCGTACTCCCACTATTGTCAGACTATTTATTGCACTTTCATAAAGTGTAACAAGACAGCCAAATGGAAACAAATCCATTAATATATGATACAATTCAATTATATACCCTTCCTCTAAAACATTGAATTTTACTAGGTGGCTCTAATAATATGATCACACACTGTATAATCTTGACCACATATAATACACATATAAAGGTTCAAATTTAGATACGAGCCCATCTCAGTTTTTGTTCCTTTTACAAAAATGGCGGGCATTCAAAATGGCGACTATACAAATTTGGTGTATAGGTTCTTTTTTTGATTAATAATATCGAGGTCTTGAACCGGAAGAATCGGTTTACCAGAATTTGTGTTTTTACTGATATTTTTATGTAATAATATGTTGTTTCTTTATCAATTCTTTCACCCTGTATACATAAATTTTTTAAAACGGTAATAACGCCATTGAAAATAGTAAATATATTTTTTAGGAAATATTGGGACTTTTCAGTTGTGTTAATTACCATTTAATAAATGCGTAACGTATGTTCACCTGTGCCTATGGGCGGCAGATTCATTTTAAATGCCCGCCATTTTTGTAAAAGACTAAATTTGAGATGGCCTCATATCTAAATTTGAATCTTTGTATGTGTAGTATGTGTGGTCCAAATTATATGCTTTTACCATTAAATGCACAATAATTCTTATATTATTATTTGCACGAATCTGCCGCTCATAGGTACATACATGTGAAGATAGGTTATGCATGCATTAAATGATAATTAATATAACTAAAGAGTTCAAATTATTTCCTAAAAGATATTTTTACGCTCTTTTCAACGCCGGTATCACCTTTTTGAAAAATTAATATATACAGGGTGAAAGAATATTGAAAAAGGAACAACATATTTTTACACAAAAAAAAAACAGTAAGCACACAAATTCTGGTAAACCGAATCTTCCGGTTCACAACCTCGATATTACTCATCAAAAAAAAAACCTATATATCAAATTTGGTTGAAATCTGACATCTCGTTCAAAAGTTATCGTGCTATTAGTCACATATGTATAGTCGTCATTTTGAATGCCCGCCATTTTTGCAAAAGGAACAAAAATTGAGATGGCCTCGTATCTAAATTTGAACCCCGATATGTGCAGTATATGCGGTGAAAATTATATGCTTCTACCGTTAAATGCACAATATTTCTTATAATATTTGCACGAATCTACCGCATATACAGGGTGTAACAAAAATACAGGTCATAAATGAAATCACATATTCTGGGACCAAAATAGTTCGATTGAACCTAACTTACCTTAGTACAAATATGCTTATAAAAAAAGTTACAGCCCTTTGAAGTTACAAAATTAAAATCGATTTTTTCGAATATATCGAAAACTATTTGAGATTTTTTATTGAAAATGGACATATGGCATTCTTATGGCAGGAATATCTTAAAGAAAAATTACAGTGAAATTTGTGCACCCCATAAAAATTTTATGGGGGTTTTGTTCCCTTAAACCCCCCTAACTTTTGTGTACATTTCAATTAAATTATTTTTGTGGTACCATTAGTTAAATTCAATATTTTTAAAACTTTTTTGGCTTTTAGTATTTTTTCGATAAGGCAGTTTTTATCGAGTTGCGGCTTCTTTTTTAATATGTTTACATAAAGATTTTATGGGGGTTTTGTTCTTTTAAACCCCCCAAATGGTTGTGTACGTTCCAATTAAACTATTACTGCGATACCATTAGTTAAACACGGTGTTTTTAAAACTTTTTTGATTCTTTGTATTTTTTCGAGAAGGCACTTTTTATCGAGGTGTGGCTTCTTTTTTAATATGGTTCAAAATATACCTAAAAATGTAAATCATAAATAAATTTTCATATTATTACCAAGTCTCCATAATCGTACTTAACCATATACAAATATGTGGTGGATTTCACAAATATTCAAAGTATCTTGATAAAAACTGATTTTTCGAAAAAGTACTAAGAGGCAAAAAAGTTTTTAAAACATTGTGTTTAACTAATAGTACTACAATAAAAATTAAATTGGAACGTAAACAAAAGTTTGGGGGGGTTTAAAGGAACCAAACCCCCATAAATTTTTTATGGGGTGTATAAATTTCACTATAATTTTTTCTTAAGATACTACTGCCATAAGAATGGCACATGTCTATTTTCAATAAAAAAATCTCTAATAGTTTTCGATATATTGGAAAAAATCGATTTTCATTTTGTAACTTCAAAGGGCTGTAACTTTTTTTTGTGCACATTTGTACTAAGGTAAGTTAGGTTCAATCGAACTATTTTTCATCCCAGAATATGTGATTAAATTTATGACCTGTATTTTCGTTACACCCTGTACTTAGGTACATTTAAAGATACGTTTTGCATTTAATAATGGTAATTAACATAACCTAAAAAATATTTTTACGCTCTTTTTAATGGTTGTAATACCTATTTGAAAAATTAATACATACAGGGTGAAATAATTAAAAAAAACAACATATTTTTACATAAAAACCAGGAAAAAGACAACTTCTGGTAAACCGATTCTTCCGGTTCAAGACCTCGATCTTATACATCAAAAAAAGAACCTATATACCAAATTTGGTTGAAATCTGAAGTCTCCATTTTGAATTCCCGCCATTTTTGAAAAAGGCAAAATCTGAGATGGCCTTCCATCTAATTTTGAACCTTTGTATATTTAGTATATGTGGTCCAAATTGTATGCTTCTATCTTTAAATGCACAATTCTTATATCTGCCTCACTAGCTGTTTGACATTTAATTTAAGCGAAAAGCAATGTTTATTTATAAAATTAACATTTTTTATATTCTCTGACATCACTAAAATGTATTCATAGTTCAATAAATTACATAAACATTCTTCTTTTTGTGTCAATTAATTTAATTAAAAAATTATTTTTTGGCTACCCTGTATACATAACGATTTTATTGTTTATATTACTGAATAAATAATTAAATAAGCTGTAAAGTGAGCTCTCACGCAACCCCTCTCCCCATTTAAAAAAAATCATCGATTATGTCATTACGTCCAAATGAATGACGTCACTATTATGGCATACCTATATGTCAAGAAATAATAATATAAAAATAAAAATCGACCTGTCTCAGGATTTTTCTACAAAGTGGCCTATTCTCGGAAAAATGAATTTTTTCCATAATTTTGAATCTCTTAATAAACCTATGCTGATTTATGATTCTGAAGTAGCTTTATTGTTCTCGAATGTAATTATGTATCCAAAATTTTAGCAATAAAATCTAAAGATCTAGTCAAGTGGTAACATATCAGAGTAAATATTCTATCAGAACTGAAACATCCCATCTCTACAACTACAGTATTGTTTCTTATGTATTTTTTTAGACAATCTTTTATTTAGGGACATCTCTCGCAATACTTTGTTTTATACATGAGGTAAAAGCTCTTAAGTAAATTACCTGCCACCTTCTTCACATATCTTTTAGAAACAGTTCAACCCATAGCATCATTTTTCAGTAAGAAAACGATAGACAAAATGTTGAGTAATTTAAAGAGGTTAAAAGAAATAAATATTTATTTGAATTACTTGTATAATAATTGTTTTATTTAAAAATGTTGGCAAAGATTGCTACTAAATTTTATTGAAGAAAATTTAAATGCCAAATATTTTATAAAATTAACATTTTTCGTAAGAGGGCTAAAAATGCTTTTTGAAGTACCGTGTTATGGGGTAAATTGTATACTAAATGCGTACAATTCTAAATTATGAGTGTAAAATGTGTGGGCATCAACTCTAGCATACCTCTTGAGCCCATTCCTATAAGTTTTTTCGACACGTTCATTTTAAACGTGCTCTTTCTTTTAAATTCAAGAAATATTTCATATTTCCCTACTCTATAACACTTCACAGTTTTCTAGGAAGGTACTGACAAAAATGATGTCCAACTGGAGCCTCTGCTTGCCTCAATCCTTTCCTCGTGTAGGTAAACATTATCAAATCGTAATGATTTCATCAGAAATTCAAATCTTCTCTAGACATTGCAGCTGTAAATATTTCTGTAGATATTAGCCCAAAATTCTAACAATTTTTTCTGCTTCCATGCTGAACACCAGCTAAATATAGCAGCGTTATAAAAGCTGTTATAAAAGCAGCGATTTTCCTCAGAATCTAGTTTCGTATCATTTTTAGTTTTAATGGTAGGGGAACCCAAGCTCGGATTTTTGCAGTTACCCGAGCTCGTCAGAAGATGTCATGGAGAGAAACCTTGAACCCTGTAAATGTACCCCTACCATATATGTACAGGGTGTCCCCGAAAATAGTGCGTTTCTTTAAGGTATGGATATAATACACAATTTAGAACAAAAAATTCCTCTAACATTTTTTTCTAAAGTTGACCGTTTCCAAAAAAAAAAAATATATTTTTCTCCATATAGGTGAATTTTTATTTTCATAAATTTAAATGAAATGGCAACGTAGCCTAGAAGAACTTGCTGGGGCTGTGGAAATTTAACCTAACAACCCCTTGTTTATTTACTTTCAGGTGTCATTTTTGGGGTTGTTGACATCGTAGGTAGCTATCTGCAAAATAATGGATATGGGTTTGGTTGATATTTACAGTATCTTACCTACCAGATGCAACTGACCTACAAACCAACTTTTTTAATCTTAAATTTTTGAGTTGTGCGTTGTTGCCAGACTTAAATTTGCATATCAAAATATATTTTCGTTTTTTGGTTAAACCGATCAATTTAGAAAAAAATGTTATTCTCTACATTGTGTCTTCTACCTATACCTTTAAGGACCGCACTATTTTCGGGGGCACCCTGTATAGTCTGGTCTATAACCACAGTCACTGATTGGCTATTGTCGCCGATCCTCCCTGCTAGTGGCGTCCACTACAAAATCATTGACGCTACAAAATCGTCTGTTTCAGCCACTTAGTGGATCCACTCAATAGCGCTGCAGAGTGGCTCGTTTCTTTCTGTTCTAAGGGACCGGCTCCCAAGCGAAGAAGTACGTAGTAGAACAAAAACAACAGGCACTACCGACAGCATCGCGTTGCTAAATGGAATTTGGCAGGCACGTCGTCAGATTATCAGACAACCCATGGTACAAAGACGCCAAGTACGACATTGCGCATGCGACTATCAGCTGATCGCGTTCTGTCGACGTCACAATGAGAGTAGCCGCTATTGGAATACATATTATGTTTATATGGGAGATTTATCGATTTTTTAGCTTTTGAGGAGGTTTTTGTGAGATTTAAGTTGATTAGTAGGCTTGTTAGTGTGAAAGAATTAGTATTATTTACCCCTTAATGTATTGTCTCCAAAATTAGTTTATTTAAAAAACAACTGAAGGGTATCGTATAATAAGTTTGTTGTAGTTTGTTATTCTGAGATGTTTGATAGTTTAAAATTTATTGTTTATAAAGTACAGCTTTCTTAAAACTTTTGTAAATGGATGCCGTTAATAAATAAATAATGTACAAATTCGTTTTGACATTTCATTCGGTCGACAATTTATTGAAATTTAAAGATCGATAACTATATAATTATGTACAATACTGATGATTTGATATACTATATAAATTATATTCAATGTTCTTAATTACAATTTACGCTATATATGTCGGTATATACCTACTCAATATTTTTCCGATGCTAAATAGTTCAAATTTCAAAATTGCTGTGGTAAGTATTTTATATTGAAGACCAAAGTAATAATTATTATTTATTCATCAAATTTTGCCCTATCGCTAAACAAAATTCTGACATAAATACGTATCAGTTATCAATAGCTCCGACTGGACGTTATTAGATAAAAAATAAGTATCATCTTACAGTGACTCAACTCCGGCTGGGCATTAGGCAATAAAAAAGGTACATACCTATTTAGATACTGCCACATGAATATACTTACTGCTATTTTAGTTCAGAGAAATAAGATTTTTGTCGGTACACTTGAGCAGCCAGGTTGCAAATTAGTTTTTTGGGTACTATACAGGGTGAGGCAGATAACTGGCCTATTAGAAATATCTCGAGAACTAAAGGCACCAGAATCATGAAAATTGGAATAAAGGGGTTTTGAAGGATGATCTATTAAATGAAAATATTTTCATCTCTTTGCAACTTCCGGTTATACCGGAAGTTGCTTATAACTTCGTTTTTTTAAATGGGATACCCTGTACATTTTTACATTTTTGGATTCTCTTCGATGTCTTCTTTCTTAAAATATGAGGTTTTGTAATATTATACAGGGTATTTTAAAAGATAATTACGTTTTTTTATTAATTTCGTAGCAAAATTAACACCCTGTAGAATTTTAGTAGTTTGACATCTAAAACTCTACTTACGTTCAAATGATTTTCAATATACTCTACTATTGTTAAGAATCATTAGTATGTCTAAATTTTTAATTTTAGTATACAGGGTTGGTCGAAACTCGGAATAAGTATTTTCTGAGTTTTCTTAAATGGAACACCCTGTATTTTAGTATTGTAATGAAATGATATTTTATGGTACTTTTTTATTTATTAAGCATTCCCTATACCTAACTGCTTTAATTTGTGCTTAATTGTTCATCGCACCAACAATTTTAACTAAGTAGGTATTTCGATAGCTAAACCATTATTGGTAATTTTAAGGACCAGTCTGGATTAATATGTATTTATTTCTGAAATATTATTTGGGATTGAGTATTTTCACGGCCAACTTAATAAAATTTTACGTATTTTTTGTTGCAATTAATGTTTAGCTTGAATCACCATTAACTCACAAATTAAAGCAGTTAGGTATAGGAAATGCTTAAGAAATAAAAAAATACTATAAAATATCATTTCACTACAATATAAAAATACAGGGTGTTCCATTTAAGAAAACTCAGAAAATACTCATTCCGAGTTTCGACCAACCCTGTATACTAAAATTAAAAATTTAGACATACTAATGATTTCTTAACAATAGTAGAGTATATTAAAAATCATTTGAACTTAAGTAGAGTTTTAGATGTCAAACTACTACAATTGTACAGGGTGTGAATGTTGCTACGAACTTAATAAAAAAACGTAATTATCTTTTAAAATACCCTGTATAATATTACAAAACCTTATATTTTAAGAAAGAAGACATCGAAGAGAATCCAAAAATGTAAAAATATACAGGGTGTCCCATTTAAAAAAAACGAAGTTATAAGCAACTTCCGGTACAACCGGAAGTTGCAAAGAGATGAAAATATTTTCATTTAATAGATCATCCTTCAAAACCCCTTTATTCCAATTTTCATGATTCTGGTGCCTTTAGTTCTCGAGATATTTCTAATAGGCTAGTTATCTGCCTCACCTTATAATATACCTAATACATTATAAATTCAAAAATGCCCGTCACAGTTCAGACGGGAAATTTAGTTATTAACAAATAAGGGTCAAAAATCGCAGTTTCTCCGTTTAAACCGTTACAGGTAAAAATAGGGTAACCTTTAGAAGAATTGGTGGTAAAAATGCATCAACTGGATACTATATTTAATAATTTTAATGGGTCTGGACTTCGGTTAAAGTCAGGGAAAAATTATTTGCAAATACTTATTAATTTATCTGAAAAGATTGAATGTGATTAAAAGAACCAAAAACCTGTTTTTTCGGTCGCGCATGTATCTTAGGATTAAGAAATTAAACTTAACACTTAAAGAAAAATATGAGAAATAAGACAAAATTAAAAAATTTTAACTTAGTCTTGTGTTTTATTTGTTTTGTGATTTTGTTTCACACCATCAATATTCAATTATTTTCATCTGTTTATGTGCAACTAAATGAAGGCTCGATTCATAGGCGCCCATACATATGGGTAGTGGGGCGTGCCCCCCAAGGCTTTTCGGGCGCTTTTAACTAAATATCGTCATCCAAAGTATACAAAATGTAATGTGCAACATCTTCAAGTCTAGCCCCCTACAAATTTTTATAGGTACGCCCATGGCTCAATCCCCTCCTTAACACTGGCTCCAAATAAGACAAGCCAATCAAAAGCAAGCTCGTAAAATTTATTTAAAAAGCCACGAATACAAAAAAAAAATTCGAATATACATCACAAATTTATTTTACAAACTTATTTTTGTTCATTGTATTGTTAATTAATTTTTTAAATCAAAATAATAAAACACCTACATTTCAATAAATCCTAAATAGGCAATATTCGAGGCATTGAAGGAGTGAAGTGTCGATTTTTTTGCAGTAAAACGGATTTTAATGCGGATTGGTGCGTTGGATTCGTGAGAATATCAGGAAATTTTGTGAACTAATGTAATGAATAAGAAATCTCAAATTGCATTTGTGCATAAGAAAAATGCATTTCAAAAATGCCTTTCGGTAAATAGTGGGAAAAATTGACTCAATTTTCTTACTCGCGGTTTTTGGGGTCGCTGAAAACGAATATGAGGTCGGCGGGAGTGTGCAAACTACCTGGTGTCTGCAGCGAGTGTAATTAACGTCTTCCTCTGGAGTATTATGGCAATTTATCATACAATTGGCTTAAACTCATTACTCGGTGGTTTTTGGGGTCGCTGAAAACGAATATGAGGTCGGCAAGAGTGTGCAAACTACCTGGTGCCTGCAGCGGGTGTAATAAACGTCTTCCTCTGGAGTGTTATGGTAATTTATCATATAATTAGTTTAAACTCGTTACTCGGGGGTTTTTGGGGTAATCTATTTTCTTCGATGTAACTGCAGTGATCGAAAAGGGTGGAATTTTTATTATAAATAAACATAAATTTTTATTATTATAATATATTTATGGTTAAAAAAGTTCATTATACAAAATTTATCGTAATTTATCTTTAAAATTCATTTTCTTCATCACTATCATCTTCTTCTTCATTATTGCCTTCCTCTCTCGAGTCCAATGCAATATTTGTGCAATCAGAACCTGCGTAATTTTTGCAGGCTAAATTACAAACTAACCCATGCTTCCTGCACCCGCATATGTTGTCGCAGTCTGACTTACAACTACAAAATATTAAATTTAAAATGTATGGAGGGCCAGGTTGCTGAGTCATTCTAACTGGAATTAGTACATTATTTTGCAATTCCCATCCCCAATCGGTTGGGTACATGTTACTGTCCTCTCCATGCAGCCAAATTTGTGTTTGTAAATATACCCCTTTTAAATGCTGGGTAAACAGATGAAAGAATTTTTTCAATGACAATCTTTTTATTTTTGGCAATAGCCATTAAGTACATTCTGTATCTAGTAATTTTCTCTCAAGGCAAAACCACATCATTCACTTGCGCCTTAATTCAAACTGCTTTAAATGATATGAAATTAGAATTTAGTCGTTGCAATATTTATTTTCAGCGACCCCAGAGACCCCCGAGTAACAAGTTTGTGCCAATTATTTAACAAATTACCATAATAGTCCAGAGGAAGACGTTTATTACACCTGCTGCAGGCACCAGGTAGTTTGCACACTCTCGTCGACAGCATATTCATTTTCAGCGACCCCAAGAACCCCCGAGTAATGAGTTTAAGCCAATTATATGATAAATTACTACAATACTCCAGAAAAAGACGTTTATTACACCCGCTGCAGGCACCAGGTAGTTTGAACGCTCTCGCCGACCTCATATTAATTTTCAGCGACCCCAAAAACCCCTGAGTAATGAGTTTAAGCCAATTATATGATAAATTACCACAATACTCCAGAGGAAGGCGTTTATTACACCCGCTGCAGGCACCAGGTGGTTTGTAAACTCTCGCCGACCTCATATTCGCTTTCAGCGACCCCAAAAACCCCCCGAGTAATGAGCTTAAACCAATTATATGATAAATTACCACAATACTCCAGAGGAAGGCGTTTATTACACCCCCTGCAGGCACCAGGTAGTTTGTAAACTCTCGCCGACTTCATATTCGTTTTTAGCGACCCCAAAAACCCCCCGAGTAATGAGTTTAAGCCAATTATATGATAAATTACCACAATACTCCAGAGGAAGACGTTTATCACACCCGCTGCAGGCACCAGGTAGTTTGCACACTCTCGCCAACCTCAAATTCGTTTTCAGCGACCCCAAAAACCCCCGAGTAAGAAAATTGAGTCAATTTTTCCCACTATCTACCGAAATGCATTTTTCTTATGCACAAATACAATTTGAGATTTCTTATTCATTACATTAGTTCACAAAGTTTCCTGACATTCTCACGAATCCAACGCACCAAACTGCATTAAAATTCGTCTTACTGCGCCAAAAATCGACAGTAAGGCCTATTTTTGTGCTTCAATGCCTCGACTATAAACACAAATAATATTAATCTATTAAAATGACTCTTTATGATCAATTTAAGACTAATTATGCTCCGAACGCTAATGTTTTATATGGGGAATATTTAAAATCACTCTCATTGTGACGTCATGCGCGAACTCATCCGAATTTTGTGATATTCCGGCTATTGTACCTGGCGTCTTTGTACCATGCAGACAACCGAAGGACAAGACGTCGAGTGGAGACCAAGAGCAAGAAGCACTACGGAGCATAAATATGACACCCACCAACCGGATGGACTGACGACCTGAAGCGTGTTATCTTCCGACCTGTAGACCTATGTCCAGCAGTGGTTATCGTAGTGGTTGTTAAAATCTGGTTACTAAAACTAAAACTAAGTAATTATTTTAATTTGCTTTTGATTTTTTTTAAATCGGTTTAAAAGAAAACGTCTAGTTTATTTAATTGTATATATTATTATAGTCCATTTACTTACTGTAAAATATTGTAAAGCTTCCAAATTCCGTCAAGACACGGTAAAATATTGCAAAAGAGTCAAATTTTGAATATAATATTTCAACGTGAAATAACCACAAAATCAAGCACTTTTCGCGGAAATCTCATTTTAACTTTTTGAAAGTGTTTAAAAAAGTTTTTACAAAAAGTGTTTATTTATAAAAAGTGTATATTTTTGTTTTTTAATTAAGTTTCTACCATCAAAAGAAAGTAAGTTAAGATAAAAATAATATTGCTAACTTTTTTTTGTTGGTAAAAAAGGCTTAAAAATCGCCCCCTTTACCAATACCGCTTCACAAATTACTTAGTGTTCTACTTCACAAATACCGCTTACTGAGTTATAGTAGGGGAGGAAAGTATGCTAAATTTGCAGTTACTCGAGCGTTATGGGGACCTATTAGGTTGGGAAGAGTAGATCCTAAAACCAAAAATAGTTAAGTTAAGTTTTCCCTTAATTGGGGTCTTTCTATTTTTTAATTTGATTTTCCATTCCCAACAATCGTTTTTTCTATTATAGCGCCATCTATCCATAATTCGATATAATGTCTCGAATAAAAGTTACTTATTTTTACGTAAGGAATCCAAATCTGCAATACAAAATGGGGGCTCCTATTTAATATTTTAAATTAACCCCCCACCACATCCCCTGTGGGGGTCGTCTTTCGTGTCATTCGATAGATTTTCCCAAAATATTTAATATGTGTATTTTTCATTTTTTCGATCTGATGGTCATTTCGCGAAATATGGCAAGGTTAGTATTTAACATTTTAAATTTACCCCACACCACTCTCCGCGAGGGGTCGCTTTTTGTATCATTCGATAGATTTTTGAAAAATTATGAAAATATATTTTTTAGTTTTTCGATCTGACGTTCATTTCGCGAACTATTCGCTTTTTTGAGAAACATTTGCTTTTTTGTCATATTTTTAAAATATACACTGTTTTGCATGTAATTAACATACCTTATCTTAATATCACGATTTCGAGTTTTTCTAAGAATAGATTTTTTTCGGACCCCTCTGAACTATAATATTACTCCCTGTATTAAGAGCCAACATATTATGGTAGGGGTACATTTACAGGGTACAAGGTTTCTCCCCATGTGATCATCTGACGCGCTCGAGTAACTGCAAAAATATTCGCTTGGGCTCCCCTACCATTATGTATTTTTTATAAGATCTATAAGTGTCACCGGTTCAAAGTGCTTATTTTTAAAAAGCTGTTGTTCAATGGGCTTGAACGAGTCACGAACGTATGAAAACTTTGAACAGCCATTATTTAACCAATTTTTGTCTTACAGGAAAACAAAAAGTCCAAAATATTCAGAATACGTTTACTTTTCCCGTGCGTCACGATTCATTTTCAAACAAATTAAGTCAAAACATAAAGTGAAACGAACGTCGATGTGTAAATACATTTTGTATACTATATACTACACTGTATACTATATACTACACACATCGGCCTACGTTTCACTTTATGGTAGGGGAGTCCAAGCGGGGATTTTTGCAGTTACTCGAGCGCGTCAGATAATCATATGGGGAGAAACCTGGTGCCCTGCAGATGTACCTCTACCATATATTAGCTCTTTTCGTTAAGGGGGGCCACAGAAAAAAAATCTATCCTTAAAACACTCGAAATTATCATATTAAGATAAGGTAAGTTAAGGACATGCAAAACAGTGTAAATTTAAAAAATCTGACGATTTGAGTGGGGCGTAAGGAAATGGGCGAGTTAAAAATTTCACAAAAAAAAAAGAGAATAATTCGCGAAATGAACGTTAGATGGAAAAACTAAAAATTACGTGTTCAACATTTTTCAAAAATCTATCGAATGATTTCAAACTTTACCCCCCAACGAGAGGGGTGGGGGTAAATTTTAAATTTTAAATAGAAATCCTCCGATATTTCCAAAAATAAATATTAGATCGAAAAACTGCAAAATACACTTAATCAATATTTTTGAAAAATATATCAAATGATACCAAAGACAACCCCCCACGGAGGTGGGGTGGGGGGTTACTTCAAAATCTCAAATAGGAGCCCCAAATTTTTATTACAGATTTGGATTCTTTACGTAAAAATAAGCAACTTTTATTCGAAACATTTTTTTGAATTATGGATAGATGGCGCTATAATCGGTAAAAACGATTGTTGGAAGTGGAAAATTAAATTAAAAATGAAAAGTCTTTACTAAAATGGAAAACTTTACTTAACTTTTTTTGGTTTAAGGACTTACTCTTCACAACCCAATAGGTCCCCAAATCGCTCGAGTGACTGCACATTTAGCATACTTCGCTACCCTGTTATGTTTTGACTTAATTTGTTTGAAAATGAATCGTGACGCATGGGAAAAGTTACAGCTGACGAACAATATCACTAATAATTTTTAAGTTATTTTGAAAACAAAAAGGAATATTTTTTAAAATGAAAAAAAAATGTACTTCTAAACCAAAGTTTTTCAAAAATGAGCAATTTGAATCGATGAAACGTGCAGAATAAACATTATACAGTGCACACGAATAAGTGTTACGCCCCCTTATTAACCTATTTATTTTTATTACATAAGCGAAAAGCTCGGACAGGTCGATTTTTAAAATAATCATTGTATATTATAGCATCAATGTTTCGAAATTTAAGCGATCCCTCATCAGGTGGCAGGCATAACTTTGACTTTTTTAAAAGGGAAAGTATATCATGTGACACCTCATTTAAAAGCTTTTGAGATGCTGATTGCAAAAATGTATAATACTTTACTTCCTATCTGAGGGCGGATGCGCAAAATTTCTGTGGAATTGTTTTTAAACGCATTAATTTTTTTCGAATTCTGAGAAAAGTAATGAGTATTTTGAAAAATTTAAACTCCGAATGAAAGATTAGATTATTACGGAGGGGTGAAAGTCCCTTAGACTAAAAAAAAATTTCTTATGGATGATATATTTGAAATTAAAAATCAGACTAAATTTTCTATTTTTTCCACTCATGTGACTTATTAAAATAAACATTATAGAAGTTCTTAGGGACTCTCGACCCTCGATGATACTGTAGTTTATTCTTTCATGTGTTGCTTCATTCTGTGTTAAATTTTTTCAAAAATACTCATTAGTTTTCTCGGGATTCGAAAAAAAATCAATACATTTAAAAATAATTCGACCGAAATTTTGCGCATACGCTCTCAAATGGGACTAAAGTATTATACATTTTTGTAATCAGTATTTCAAATGCTTTTAAATCAGGTATCACATGATGTACTTTCCTTTTTAAAAAAATCAAAGTTATGCCTGTCACCTGAAGAGGGATCGCGTAAAGTTCGAAACAGTAATTCTATAATATACTATGATTATTTTAAAAATCGACCTGGGTGAGCGTTTTGCTTATGTTCTAAAAATAAATAAGTTAATAAGGGGGATAACACTTATTCCAGCGCACTGTATAATATGTATACGTTAATTAGCTGGTAAAGAAATAACGACTAATTTAATTTGGAATGCAAACTAGAGGGTTAATATTTATGATTTTTTAGCAAAAAAAAGGTACCAACTTTATTTTGAGCGTAATTTACTTAATTTTAATGCTAGGAACTTTTATAGAAACACAAACATAAAAAATTTAAACGCTTTAAAAAAGTTGTGATGAGTTTTCCCGAAAAGCGGTTCATTGTTTGGTTATTTCACGATGAAATATTCGATTTGAAGTTTGACGAATAAAAGCCTACTTTTCACTAGATACAACTCTGCTTTTACTGGGTGTACAAGCTTTGTATATAATCAATTTTTTTCACTTTTTATAGCCTATATTTTTGCTAAGAATATTTTTTCGATAAAATACTTACTTTTTGAGTATTGTTTGAGAAAAACCGTCTAAAAATGTGTTTTTTTTTTGTTCAAAAATGATTATATATTCACTCGCAAATAACCGGAAAAGTGTTGCCTTAGTGAAAAAACTCTATAGAACAAAAATTTGATTAGAATTAGACAGTTTATCCAGATCTGGACTTATTTTAAACATGTGTGTTTTCACTCCTGAGACGGGGTAAGAGTCACCCCCAGGACAAAAGCACACATGGACACACTTTCACTTTTTTCTTTGAAATGTGTATGCCAAATGTAATGTAAAGTGAGTAAATGGACTAATATATTTTATATCAAATATATAATTTTGAATAATGATACTTGTTTCAGTTTCGGAAGGTCTATAATATATGTCGAATAATATTCACTCAACCATCTGGTATTATATTAAATAAAACATAATTATCAGTTCTAAAATTGCATCGTTGAATGGAAAAAGCATGTTAATACAAACACTGTAGACTATGATTTCAAACTGGAAATTAATATTTAGCGGCAAATTTGTTTAGCCACCAATAAATACGTAAAATCAGAACTAAATTTACATTTTCCTCGTAATTTAATTTCTGAGTTTTATTAATCCTTAATATATTATTGTACAAATATAATTTCGTAATTTATAACATCAGTGACAGTTCGTTTCCAAAATCCATTTTCTCATTAGCATTAATTAACATTTCATTCATAGTTAATAACAAATCATAAATTGTTTATAAAATTTATATTTCCAACGGTATTGTTTATATGCGAATAATGACTTTTTAATTGTTTTTAATTTGAAGTAATTTATTATATATGAATATTTTTTGACGTATCGTAGTTGACCTACATGAGCAAAAAAACGACATGCTCGATGAATTGCAGTTTATGCTTAGTAATTTTATATTGTGATAGTTTGAATTAAAAACTAATGCAAAAAAAAATTGTCTATTTTAGAGCTTCCAAACTTTGTAAATATTTTAAACTCTGACTACTTGTGTATAGCATAGAGAATGCAGCAAACGCTGTAACAGGCATTTCTACGCAATCAGACCTCTATGAATTTTCCGGTGGTCGTCTCAGTCACTTTTCAAACATTGACGTGTATGTACACTTCGAAGTGCAGTACGTGAGTATTTTAGAAAAGTATACTTCACCAGTAAAGACAGCTCAGGTAACTGACTTGTTACGAGAGGGCTATAGTCAGATGACTGTCGCCCGTCGCCTACTTATGACGAAGTCTGCAGTCTTATTGGCTTATCGACGCTACTAGGAGATCGGTAGGTACAGCGGAAGATCAGGTTCGGGTCGGCAACATGTAACGACAGAGAAGGAAGATTAATTTGACAGAGAGGGAAGATTAATTTGATCTTCAACAATCCTTGAGGAATGTACGAGGTGGCATCATTACTTAGTGGACGGTTAAGAAAAGACAAAGCTACCACTTTGACCCCCAGACGAGTAACACAGGGCTTAAATTAAATGTAGGTAAAAATCAAGCTCCACTTCAGTTTCCCAGGGAACACATCAATTGAGATATCGGCCAATGGCGCAGAGTTTTGTTCTCTGATAATTGTCGAATGTGCTTGTATAGCAATGACAGAACACGACGTGTCTATGGGAGACCCACAGAATGATTTGCTTAGTGCTGCAGAGTTGAAACACTGAGCTATGGAAGTGGTTCGTGTTTGTTTTGGGGTGGTATATTTTAAGAAGGAAAAATAGAGCTAGAGCTGGTGCTCAGTGATGGTTGCGGAGGGGGTTTGACAGCGGATAGTTACACCACGAATATTGTCCAAGACCGTGTTTGTCCTTATGCCGGCGATATAGACGATGGCTTTATGCTAATGCATGAGAACGCTCGACGTCACAAAGCGCGAATTACGAAAAATTACCTGGCCAAATAGCCATGATGATTGCCAACCTTCGTCGCGGTGATGGCAAGAAAAAATAGGAAGACCTGGCGAAAACCAATAAAACAAAAATGAACTGGCCTGTATTGAGTGCGGATATGAATCTCATCGAACACTTATAGGATGAGCTCAAACGCAGGGTTCGGGTCAGTAATCCAACACCATCGACATTAGCGGAGCATTAGATGAAGGGAAGGAATCAGTAAGAAACTTAATAAGGTCCTTAAGAGATCGCAATAAAAGTGTAATACAACGCAGAGAAGAAAATAGTCAGTATTCATTTTGATATTTTATGTTTATTTACTTTTATATTCGGGTCGGAGTTAGCGATATAAAACTAAAGATTATTACTATTGTTAATTTTATATCCATTACATAATTACTTTCATTCATAACATGTTTTCTTATATAAAATATTAAGTTATCTTTGTTACGTTCGCTAGTTACTAACTTTATAAATATTGGTCTCATTGTAACACTTCTGTTCACAATATTTTACTTTTACTTTTACAGATACATAACATGTGGATAAACACTGACTTGCCGGACAACTTAGTCAAAAGTATACCTCAACTATTTTTCGAGTCGGTTTTTGTATATCGAGATTTCAGATAATAGTGTACCAAAAGGCCCAGTTTAACTTCAATAACCAAACAATAAGTTCTTCTTCTTCTTCTTTCTTCTTGTATGTAGGCTTTAAAGCCTGTTTCTTCTTAAATTTTAGCCTACTATATTTTTTAAATTATCGCACCATCTTTTTCCTGGTCCACCAATACTTCTTCGTCCATTTGGTGACTTATCTCGTGCTATTCGTACTATCCTATCCTCTGCCATTCTACTAATGTGTTCGTTCTACTCCTGTTTCCGTTTTGTCGCCCATCTATTTATATCTTCTACATTGCATAATCTTCTTATGTCTTCGTTTCTCTCCATATCCAACAGACTTTTCCCTGATATTCGTCGAAGTATTTTCATCTCTAATCTCTGTTGTTTCTAGTAGTTGTCTCGTTTTAGATGTGTCAGGTCTTGGCTCCGCCGTGTATGTCAATATAGGTCTAATTGCTGCTATATATATTCCTGCTTTTGTGTTTTGTTTTAAGTGTTTGTTCTTCCAGATGGTGTCATTAAGAGATCCCGCCGTATTACTTGCTTTTAAGCTTTGTTGTCGTACATCCTCTTCAACATCTCCGTAACCGGTTACATCTATTCCCAGATATCTAAACTTTGCTTCCTGCTTTATTATTTTTCCATCAATTTCGATTTTGCACCGTAGTGGGTATTTAGATGTTGTCAAACATTTGTTTTTTTTCTGCTGATATTATCATATTGTATTTCTTGGCTGTTGTATTGAAGATGTGTGTTAATCTTTGGAGATCGTCTTCTGTCTCGGCGATTAATGCGGCGTCGTCTGCATAACATAATATTTGGATTTCTTTATTCCCCATTCTGTAACCATTAACTTTACGCACTGTTTCTATTATTTCGTCCATTATTATATTAAAGAGCAGTGGGCTTAACGAGTCACTTTGTCTGACTCCGCTTTGTACTGGTATAAACTGTGTTAGTTTTCCATTTATCTTTGCCTGTATTCGAATATGGAAGTAGATATTTTCGATGGTTTGTATAATATTGATTGGTATGTTTCTACTATACAGCAAGTGTAAGACGTCTTCGACCTGGATGCGATGGAAAGCCTTTGTCAGGTCTATAAAACACATATATGCCAGTTTATTTTTCTCGATGGCCTTTTCTGTGATTTGTCTTAGTACAAATACGGCGTCTACGCAGGATCTTCCGGATCTGAATCCTTGTTGTTCATCTGATAACCTTGTTAGTTTATTGATTTTATTGGTCAGTACTTTTGTGGTTAGCTTAAGTGCGGGGTTCAGTAGATTTATACCTGTATAATTGTTGGAGTCTTCTATGTCTCCTTTCTTGAACATTGGTATCGTTATGCTGTTTTACCATGCGTCTGTTATCTTGAAGTGCAATAATAGTTTTTGTATAAATTTTGTAATCTGTAGGGTTATACTTTCTCCTCCGTATTTTAGAAGCTCGTTGGTTATTCCTTCTGGTTCAGGTGACTTTCTATTTTTGAGTAAATTTTAGGCTATCTTTACTACCTGAAAACTGATTTCTATTTCGTGTCTTAATTCAGGTAAGTTATTGTATTGATTATTATTTTGCTGTTTTTTAAACATTTCCGTTAAGTATCTTTCTCATTCGTTGGACCAAATTTCTTTTTTTTTTTTAACTAAATAAGCCAATTAAGTGGCCACTTCCTTTTCTGCATTGTCCAATGGGTTTCTTCGAGGACATCAAAATATATGTACCTATAAGGAAAATGTACATGCAGCATCCATTAGCTTTACTAATAAAGAAAGAACTAAATAGATTAGATAATGACGATAAAATATCAAGTTTATATGGATCTAATCGCATGTTGGAATAACACGAAATAATAGAAATAGACAGAAATACCAAAGAAGCTTCAAATGATAATAATATATCCATCTCACCCCAAATCTGTAATTATAGATCGAAAAGGCTACTTTTTAAAGCAACTGTCCGAAAACTGAAACAATAAATGAGAATGCACACCACCAAAGCTTCAGGAGATAAAAATATGGTTGGATCATGGCAACCACCAGAAGTGTCCAGACGAAAGCAAATAATTATTTCCGCCTACCTATACCGAAAGTATACTTTTCCTGACATGATTGTAGGGAGCAAAGTCGTACTTTACAAGTAAAAGTAAAAGTGACGTCATGGTATGTAATTGATGAAATAACTTATTTACGACCTATACAATATTCTACAGTGCGTCCATAAAGTAACGCATAAATTCGTTATTTCGTAAACCGGCGACTTTAAGGAAAAATCCCGAAACAGGTCGATTTTTATTTTTAAATTACGATTTTTTGGCATATATATCATACTAGTGACGACATCCACCTGGGCGTGATGACGTAATCGATGATTTTTTTTAAATGGGAACAGGGGCCATGTGATAGCTCATTTGAAAGGGTATTCAATTCTCTATCCAATAATATAAACATTAACATAATTATTTATACAGGGTGTCAAAAAAACATTTTTTAAATTAAAATAAGTGAGACAAAAAGAAGAATATATGTATGTAACTTATTCTATTCAAAATGCATTTTACTACTGTCAGTAAACAGAAAAAATTTTATTTGGCAAATAAACATTTATTTTCGTTTAAACGAAATGTTCAAACTGCCAAGAGACAGGTGGGTGGCAGCTTTAACATTGAATTTAAGCGAAAAACAATATTTATTTGTCAAATAAACATTTTTTTCCTGTTTTCTGACAACAGTAAAACGTATTTTGAATTAAATAAATTACATATACTCTTCTTTTTGTCTCAATTATTTTAATTAAAAAAATATTTTGTTGAACACCTTGTATAAATAAATATTTTAATGTTTATATTAGTGAATAGAAAATTGAATACCCTTTCAAATGAGCTATCATATGACCCCTATTCTCATTTAAAGAAACCATCGATTACGTCATCATGCCCAGATGGATGACGTCACTAGTATGATATATATGCTAAAAAATCGAAATTTAAAAATAAAAATCGACCTGTTTCGGGATTTTTCCTTAATATCGCCGGTTTACGAAATAATGAAATTATGCGTAACTTTATGGACGCACTGTATTATCTGTAACGTAAGTATCTATACATTTTAAAGTTTATTTATAGAACACCCTGTATTTTGCAGAATGGTTAAAAACAGTAAATTGTTATTTTGATTTAACAATGTTTACATTAATAATTTGACTTATATTTGACAGTTGACACTTATAATGTATGTACATACTTGTTAGGTTTAGTTCTCTAATAAATTTTGTTAGTTAGTTACATAAATAAATTATTTCAAAATGAAAAAATGACTTGTTATTTGAGGAAGGTGGAAAAATCATATGTATAACATGGGAGTAACGTGCCTTTTCCTTCCTTGAAGGATTACTGCTCTCCGTTACGCGTCGGGCAGTAAACTTCATTCTCGGGAGGGAAAGTAGCGCTTTCCTCCCTTGATATACAAATAGCTATTTTCCGTTTACGACCTAGACACATGAAGTTTTCCATGAATATTAATTTGTCTAAAAAAGAAGAACGTTCAACCTATAGAAAAACATGCGCTAGTGAAAAAGTGCGAAAAGTTCAATCATCACAGAATTAAATACCATTAATTTGCTAAACAATCTTAAGGTTTGAATTCAAATTAATCGATAACCTACTGTTATTTTTCTTCTCCTATTTAAGGTTCCATCTCTTCTATCGCAGATTGGATATCAACAATAATTATTCTTCTTTTACTTACAGGGCCTCTAAACAGTTGGTTAGAGCGCAGACTAAACCATTCCCTTAGATTCCATATCCAGGAGGTTCCTCTTCTTCCTACATCTGTTTTACCTTTTATTTGGCCCTCCATTATCAAAACCAGCAGATTATAATGAGGACCTCTCATTATGTGACCGAAATATTCAAGATTCCGCGTTTTCTACCGATAATATTCGTAGCATTCTTTGATAACACCAACGCTCAAAAGCTTCCAATTTCTTAATTTCTATTTGCTTTAATGCTCAGGCCTCAGATTCGTTGAGAAAAGTTGTAAAAACGTAACAGCGCAACAACCTTATCATTAGAACCATTCTTCGGTCTCTACTACATAATAGATATTTCATTCTTACAAATTTTGCCCTTAGTATTTATTTACGGCTTTTAACCTTCGAATGACCAAGGGGAGTAAATTTGGACCCCAGAGTATGTTTTTCTTTAATAAATTCAAAAGTATTTTCAATTTTTAACTAATTATTTTTTTATTTTACTTTAATATCATTATAGACCAGTAAGGATCTGCGAAAAATGTCTATTTTTGGATGTGAGAGGTGTCATTCGGATTTTTGCAGATAAAGTTAGGTGACACCTTCAGTAATAATAATTGACTTATGCTCCTTCTCAAATATGCCCGGAACATTAATAAAAAAATTAAAATATTTAAAAATTTCGAAAAACATCGATTTCTTTCTGCTTTCTTTAAAACGATTCGTTTTGGAACAAAGTCGTAGAAAAATAAAGTAAAGATAATTGAATTTTGTATGATATACGACTGGTAAAAAATGTCTGAAGGTATTACCTTTTCTGCAATATAGCAATAAATTTAATACAAAATAAGGGGGCAAAATAAGTCTGTTGTTATTCAATATTTTTTAACCACTTTGGTGGCACTTAGAACCTTAATAATTCGCTTAGGAAATTCTATGTAACATACTTAAATCGTGAACCAAATTTCATTAAAATCGACCTAATAAATTTTGCATAATAAATTTGCAATCTAAATGTTTTGAAAAAAGTTCAAATTTTTTAAATCTTTCTGAACCATTTAGAAGTTGGCTAATTTTTTTACATATAAAGAGGTGCTCTACCTATATAATACACTTTACAGAATTAAAATCGGATTATTTAAGGGTCACGTTTTAAATTTATAAACAATTTGTTGGCTTATAAACAAATAGCTTTGTTTAATAATAAAAAAATTAATTTTTAGCAATGCAAATAATTAAAACCGGTACAATTTAACTTAAACTTTCAAATGCTGTCTGCAGAATTGCTATTCTATTTTTTAATCAAACGTTATTCGCGTTCAAAAATTGCAATTTCTCGATTTTTTGAAAGTTCCACCGCGTTTATCTCGAAAACTATGCATCCTTGCAACTTGTAAGAACATTTTTTGCTTAGAATTACCCAAGAAATACAAAAAAAAATTATTTTTTATTTTGCGAAAAATCGATTTTATGTAATTCCTCAAATTCTTTGTTTATAAAAATCTTATCGACATCCGGATCAACTGTTACCCAAAAAATTCGTGCTCTACGGGCCAAAATACATAAAAAAAACTTGGGTAAGTCCACCTAAATAAAGGAGCCCGTAGCACCCCCTCCTGGCCACAGCAATAATTTGTTTATAAGCCAAAAAATTGTTTATAAATTTAAAACATTGCTGAGGCTGCTCAAATAATCCGATTTCAATTCTGTAAGGTGCATTAGATAGGTGGAGTACTTCTTTATATGTAAAAAAATTGACAAATCTTTGTATGTTTTAGTTTTTGTTGTGCAAGATTTTAAAAAAATTTTAGTGTAAATAAAAGTCAATTTTAATGAAATTTGGTGTACGGTTTTAGCACATTAGATTCCAAGTTTAACTTAAGTGATGGAAAATCATTGAATAAGGACAGGCTTGTTTTGCCCCCTTATTTTATATTTATTGCTATTTTGAAGCAAGGGTGATAAATTGAGACATTTTTAACCAATCGCGTCTGATATAAAATTTAATTATCTTTGTTTTATTCCTCTAAGACTTTGTTCTAAAATGAATAGTTTTTAAGTTATAAGCCAAAAAAGTAGAAAAAAAAAAACGAAATTTTTTGAAATTTTTAAATATTTTATTTTATTTGTTAATGTTCCGGGCATATTTGAGAAGGAGCATAAATCAATTATTATTAACGAAGTTATCCCCTAACTTTATCCGCAAAAATCTGAATGCCACCTCTCACATCCATCTAAAAACAGATCCTTACTGGTCTATTATAAATATCCTCATATTTTGAAATGAAAAATATTCCCTATATTTTACGAATAAAAAATATATTCTGAAGTTGATGTTTAGTAAAATACCGTCTGTTATGTGGAATTCCAAGTAGTTTTACACTGCGCGTTATTAAAATCTATTTTTAGACTGTGGTGCCTGTTATGTACGAATCATGACATTCCTGTCTGCTACAGTTAGTCATTATTATTATTTCCTGGCGTATATTATTATAGTTTCTTAGTATTTTGTGTACATATAAGATATGGCCCGCAAATATCTTATTGAGGCTGAGTTACAGGAAATTGTTACTGCTAGCGATTTTTATGATGATACAGAAAATGAAATGGTATCAGAAAACGATGATGTATTGCTAGATGAAGATTTAAATGCTGAAAACTTTCATTCCAGGTCATTTTTACCCCCATTGGTCATCCGTGTAACAAAAAAAGGTTGGTCATTGGAAGGTTAATATCTTGTGTGTTTAGTCTGCGCCGTTTTGAATAACCGAGGTTCCTATAATGTGTTTCAAACTTTAGAATCAGTGTGCTTGTATATTTCATGCGGGTTTTTGTCATATTTCGCTTATTCTGTGAATTATTCTAAATAAAGCCTCCTTTTGTTTTCCACAGCAGTTAACAGCAATAATCTTCTTCAAGTACCTACCCAATACTACCTTTCACGGCGGCTGCCGTGAAGAGCGGCAACGCTATCAAGAAAATTATCATTTAGTTAGCATGGCTCTATTGGTGTAAACTGCATCGCATGTCTGAAATACGCTGTAGATATTTTTACTTGTCTTCCCATTCTATATGGTTAATATAAATATGGAAATGCCTTGTTGTCTTTTGGGTGTTTTGTGACGACCATAAATTTGGTTTTTTAAATTCATTTTATTACCCTATATTGTACACTTTCCTCTCAGTCGTTCCAGTATGTTTGTCAGACTTTTGCAGAGTTGAAGTAAATATTATAATATATCATCAGCATATTATGAATTTCTCTCTCCTTAAGCTTCTTGGAAGATGGCTTCGCTATATGTATTAAACAGCAGTAAACAATAAATAGCCCTGTCTTACGTCCATAAGAATTTCTATTTTTCTTGACATTTGATCCTCAATACTTATTTTGACTTTCTGGTGCCAGTAAATATAAAAATACTCTGGTGTTGCGGCTGTCAATACTTTTCAGTTTTAATATACTAATTAGTTTATCGTGTTGTACTTTATCAAATGCTTTTCTAAATCAATAAAGCCACTTGTACATATCTTGGTTCATGTTTAGGCTTCTTTACATGAGCACATAGCACCTTTATGCCGAATAATCTTTCCCTAGTCTTGCCTGCCAAGGTAAAACAGTATATGTGAAAAAAATTTATTTTTGAATTTGCCGCCGAAACTGGGTAATTTTTTTCGCTCTTTCTTATGCAATTTTTAGTTTATTTCTATCTCATTTAGTTTTCAAAATGTGACACTGGTAAAACAGTATATGAGTACGTGTACTTGCGTCTCTGCTATGGTAAAACAGTATATTAGACAAACTCTACAAAAGCAGAATAGTATCGTCATACACTGCTTATCCCTGGTATTATGTTATATCTATTTTTTGAAACTTTACTGGTAAAACAGGATATATGTGGTATATGCTGTTATACGGTAAAATATTTCATAAAAACGGTGTTCCAATTCCAATGGTAAAATAGTATCAACATTTCATATAATATTTTACCATATTATGACCAATGGGAATTTTTATCTCCCCCGACGCAATATACGTATAAAGTCTTTTATATACTCTTTGGGTATACTGGAAGAATGGCAGAATATTATATGTCATTTTACAAGCACATTTGAAAAAACTATACCTATTTGCTGTTGTAATAATTATTATAATAACATACTTTTTTTATATTCCAAATTTCACAAATTTACAAATAACAAAACGGCACAATCAAAGAACAAAATGTCATTTATGTCATAACACAATTTTTTCACATATACTATTTTACCTTTGCAGGCAAGTAGTTACCATGCTGTTTTTAAAGCCGATTTGGTTATCAATAACTTCATCATCCAGCTTTCTGTAAATTTTGTTGTAGACTACTCATAGCAATACTTTTAAGGTATGGCTCATTATTGCCACTCTACGGTGTTTTGAGGATTTCTTTGTTCTTACAATAGTTTAATTTACTAAGAATAGTGTAAATAATTGTTACCGTTTCGTTTATAACCCTATTGGGTTAATGCAGGTTAATGCGGTTTTTGTAGATAAAAAAATATTTTAGTGTTTTGTCGTAGTTTTTTTTTTTATTTACTGACTGTTCTTGACTATGACCTGATAAATATCATTATATCACTATTATGTAATAGATGCTTCTACGTTCTGCTAAATAGAGAGAAGAGCAGATGGAGAACCCAAAAAATGGCCTACCTCAAGGAAGCGTTTTGGCGCCGTGCCTATTTAACATCTATATCAACGACCAACCAATGCACCCCCAGACTAAGAGTTTTGTTTACGCTGACGACCTTGGTATCGCCGTAAAGGCGAAAACACTCACACAAGTAGAGTCGACAATGGAAGAGGCTTTAACACATTGCGACGCCTTAATCGGGATAATACTCTCGGGGGCCACTGATATCCAAGGCAATGAAAGTCAGTCCTACGTGTTTATCAAAAATGAGCGACGTGGCTCCTGGCAGAACATCTGTGTCTCTCATATATGAGGCACGTGGCACGCAATATGTTAAACATGATGTCAACTTACTACAAACCAATCTCATTAGAGCCAAACCCTACTCAAACCCAAGTATGTGCATTCCATCTCAACAACCATCTCGCACATGTAAAACTGAATGAAATGGGGTGCAAACTCCCAGGTCTTAAAGTCAACACACGCCTTGTCTCTCTCAACAGGGGAATTTGCTTTTCCCGTCTGGGGTAGATCTAGGCACGCCCAGCAAGTCACCACAGCGTAAAATGAAATAAGAATAACTACCGGTTTTATGAAGCCTACCCTTCTGCCACTACTGTAGCGGGCAGCTGGATTTGCATCACCAGACGACGGAAGATGTGCCTCATAATATGTGGAGAAGCTCAGGCAAACTTTCGATGAAAAGCACCAATCATACGGGTTTGTTAAACCCCCAGGAACCAGCCAACTTAAATCAAGGAAAAAGTTTATGGGAAATGTCAGCGTTGAACCACCCGAACTGTTCCTCCGACATCTGGAACGACCTAATGGAATGAACCTGGACTGGAGAACCTGGCGGACACTCAACCGCATACGCACAGGTGTTTCCCATCTAAAACAGCAACTCATTAAATGAAGCATCAAGACAGATAACTACGTACTTTGTGAATGGGGGAAATAGAGAACGTGGAGGACCAGAGAGTATGCAGACTTTGCCCATCACAGTGCACCCTCGATGATTTATGGCTCCCAAATACAAAGGGTGTAGACGTAGCCTGATATTGGAAAGAAAAACATGAAAAAGTAAAGTAAGTTTTAATTCATTGAAAAGTATTTTTATAATATATTCGTTTTTCTTGCCGTATCGGTAATCGCCCTAAATTATTGTTTTCTCAATTACTTCTTTGGTTATAGTTTTATATTTTTGATTTTAAAACTATCTTTCAAATTAGAAGATGCTTTGCATCGAAATAATTATAATGATATTAGTTTTATTTAATCATTACAAAAGCTTAACTAAAATAAAATTTAAAAAAATGTTGTTCATTTGCGTTCATATACTAACAGATACAACTAGTCTTACGTAAAATGAGCCCTTCACCAGAAAAGTAAATAGTATGTTATTCCAAGCATGCACCTAAAATACAGATTTGAGCGAACTTCCCGTAACTGCTCATTTAAGGGCTTTTATTAAGTAAAGTTCCTTAACTTTATATGCTCGCAAGACCTGAAAGCGTATCTTTAAGTACTTCATTTAGTTTACAACTACCATCTCGTTAAGATTACCTTATAGAAGATGTTATATAGTGATAATTTATATAAAGACGTATGTGAACTTACACTAATAAGTCAAAGAGAAAAGGGAAGCTCTAATGGTTTTCTTGGAGCTATTAGTTTGTTGATATATATTGAGATAATTCTTTTTTTATATGAAAGGTCTTAAAACATTCTAGTGCACTATTTCTTTATAAATAATGAAATTGTGTAAACAATATATTCTTTTAATTTTTTTTTTGTTTAAAATTAACGTAAAAGAATTGAAATAAATAGGTCACTATAAAATGTTTCGCACTTTCCGAATCTGTTTTTGTTTTTAACATAAAGTATATAGCACAAAACAGCTATTTTGTTCAACCTTTTTAAAAAATCTAAAAGTTCTGGTAAAAGTTATCTCTCTCGGTCCAGCAGAAGCAATCCTTGTTGTCTAGTCCCAGCCGACAGGTAGATATCGACAACGATAATACATATATACGATATTCTATACGATATTATAATATATACGATAATATATAACGATAATATATACTATAATATATACGATATTATACACCCTCTCGTTTCTCTCGGGGTAGGGTCATAGTCATAAATAATGTTGAAAAGGCTTGTTCAGACTTTTGACAAACCTTTGTGTTCATAGTTTTTATAATGGGTAGTTCACGAAGACGTTTATGTGCCACGAGATTTTTCTCACCTCCCACATTTTTTAACTTTGCATTAAATTTTAAGCAGAATTAAAAAAATACAACTAATATTTCGAACTTACTCCTTTTTTGTTATCATAGATTTTCTTAATTACTTATACATAATACATATTATATCATTAATATTTACATGTTTTATTTCAACTTTCAATTGCAAAAAGCTTTAATTGTGGCTTAAGTTTCTTAACAGACTCTTTTTTCGCTATGACAAGAAAGCATGGATCAAAAACAAACAAATCTGAACAAAACAACTTAACAATAATAGACTAATATACCGGGTGTCCACTTATATTTTCCCCCATTTTAACTGCCTATAACTTCTAAACGGTTCAAGATAGTAATATGCGGTTTTTGCTGAAATTTTTTATTTTAGTAAAAGTTTTGTCTGAATTGATTGAATTTTTTATATCGCTTTCAAATACGAAAAAAATGGCGGATTTTTGAAAAAAACGTTGTTGACTTTTTTAAATGGAACATCCAGTATATTTTTTGTAAATTGAAAGAAAGGTCATTCGCCTATCCAGCGATAAAAAGTTTTTCAAAATCGGTTGTCAAATCACTGAGTAATTAATTTTTAAAATGAGAGGTGCAACATGGATATCACATACCTAAATAACATAACTATAGTATTTTTACTACAAAAGCGATATTACGTAGGTCAAAATTTTTGACGTAAGAGAACTGTCAAAATATTAGAATGTGATTTTTCATTATTGCCATGTTTATTATAAACATGGCAATAATGAAAATTCACATTCTAATGTTTTGACAGTTCTCTTACGTCAAAAATTTTGACCTACGTAAGTAATATCGCTTTTGTAGTAAAAATACTATACTAAGGAAATTGATATTATGTTATGTGATTTCCACATTGCATCTCTCATTTTAAAAATTAATTGCCCAGCCATTTGATAACCGATTTTAAAAAATTTTATATCGCTGGATAGGTAAATGACCATTTTTTCAAGTTGCGAAAAAATATACTGGGTGATTTAGAAAAAAAATTTAACGACGTTTTTTTTTTCAAAATACCGCCTTTTTTTATTTAAGATCGATATAAAAAATGGTCATTAACCTAAAAACTTGAAAAAATGTTCATTTACCTATCCAGCGATATGAAATTTTTTAAAATCGGTTGTCAAATGACTGAGCAATTCATTTTTAAAATGAGAGGTGCAATGTGGAAATCACATAACATAATATCAATTTGCTTAGTTATATTATATTTTTATTTAGGTATATTTATATTTAGGTCTGGATCCCACGTATGAAAAAAAAAGTTGATTAATAGCAAGCTGAAAATTTGTTAATAGCTTAAGGATCTCGAGTCGGACAAACTTTGATATATGGGAACACTGGAACAGGGGAAGTTTTAATTGCGGAACAGGTTAAAAATTTGGAATGGTCAGACCACGAAAACGGCACATGTATTTTGTCCCACAGAACAGACTTAAACTCTCCGAACAGAGGTTAAACTCTCATGCAAAAATCAGACTGCTATTTATTACCAAATGGGCGTTTTAATGAGTGGAACATGTAGAATATGTCAAATGACAGGAATTATGACAGGTGATAAACAGCAGTCTGATTTTTGCATGAGAGTTTAATCTCTGTTCGGAGAGTTAAAGTCTGTTCTGTCGGACAAAATAAATGTGCCCTTTTCGTGGTCTGACCGTTCCAAATTTTTAACCTGTTCCACAGTTAAAACTGCCACTGTTACAGTGTTCCCAGATATCAAAGTTTATCCGATTAGACACCCTTAAGCTATAAACAAATTTTCAGCTTGCTATTAATCAACTTTTTTTTCATACGCGGGATCCAGACCCATTATTTAGGTATGTGATATCCATGTTGCATCTCTCATTTTAAAAATTAATTACTCAGTAATTTGACAACTGATTTTGAAAAACTTTATATCGCTGGATAGGTGAATGACCTTTCTTTCAATTTCCAAAAAAATATACTGGGTGTTCCATTAAAAAAAAAGTCAACAACGTTTTTTTCAAAAATCCGCCATTTTTTTTTCGTATTTGAAAGCGATATAAAAAATTCAATCAACTCAGACAAAACTTTTACTAAAATAAAACATTTCAGCGAAAACCGCATACTTCTATCTTGAGCTGTTTAGAAGTTATATGCAGTTAAAATAGGGGAAAATATAAGTGGACACCCGGTATAACATAAAATAATATAATATACATAATAATATAAATAAATTTAATAATGATATAATATAAACTAATATACAGAATGTTCCAACGAAAATTTGACCCCAACCCCAGTAATTCAGAAACCAAGAGTTTTTTCAGAATTAAAAAAAAAAACATTTCTCCCTTTCCCTGCCCCGCATCGGAACCAGTTTTTTTTTAAATATCAAATATATTCGACTGGCACATCATTTGAAAGGTATTTGTTTTCTCTGCTGGACCCTCTAATTTTTTTTTTTAATTTGCGGAATAATATTAAAAATAATTTTGAATTTAACTAATTTATAATAAATTGGTTAAGTCCAAAACTATCTTTCAAAAAATAAAGCGTCGTTTAGAAAAAAATTACCTTTCAAATGATGTTCCACCCGATCACACTTGCTATTTAAGAAAAACTGTTAGTCGATGCGGGGCAGTAGGGGGTTATATTCGAGGATATTAATTTTGCATGAAAATTCGTCCCCCTTCCATTAAAAATTGAAGTGTTTTTTTAAAATTTGAAGAAGCTCTTGGTTTCTGAGTTACTAAGGGGTAAAATTTTCGATGGAACAGACTGTAAAATACTGTACAATATAAAAAATTTATATTTTATAATATTTTATCATTTTTTCATTTTCCAATATTTTTCCCAATCGCGTCTAAAGATGTATAACTTCAAAAAAAAATGGTGTATGTATGAGGTCTCTACATCCAGTAGAAACGGAGATGTAGCTAATGAAAAATAGGTTCATATTCGTCAATTTCCTAATCGAATATTTCAACAATATCGAAGAAGAGGTAAAGGACCAAATAATTAAAGCCAGTAGAAGCCGGATACCTAAACGACACAATTTGGAAAAACAAACACCTAAGATTGGAAACAAAGGCCCGAATATATAAGTCAGTTATTAGGCCAGTTATGACTTACACGGCCGAAACAAGACCAGATACAAGCAAAACACGAAGACATCTGGAAACCAACGAAATGAAGAACTTGAGAAGGGTTGCTGGAAAAGGACTACAGGATAGGGTAAGAAGTGAGGAAATCAGCCGCATATGTGGGGTAGACAATATAAATACCTGGGTAAAGAACAGAAAAGAAGAGTGGAATGAGCACATAAGCAGTGTGTCTCAATCAAGGATAGTAATAATAGCCAGGACAAGTTACCGTTAGGCAGGAGAAGTATAATAAGACGCCGAAGGAAAAGATGGAATGACAACTTAGGGGTGGAATGAAAGGCACCGTTGAAGAAAAACAGGTTATATAAAAGAAGAAGAAGAAGAAAGAATATTTCAACCTAAAATAACCAAAAAATTCTAGCAGTTTTTGGGTAAAACTCAATAAAACTTTTAAAGTGTTTAAAAAAGCTTTATATTTGTTTATCAAAAAAGCTTTTAGCATAAAAAGTAAGCAGATAAGCTCAAAATAAAGTTGCTTCCTTTTATTTGTAATAAAAAAATCGGAAAAATCACCCCCAAATTAGCGTCTCAAAGGAAATTAATCATTACCGCTTTACAAGTTGCTTTACTTCCATATTATTTACATAATCTGTAAATTTCGTCCGTTTAAAGTGCTTCTTTAAAAAAAAATTGGTTTTGAGTAATTTTTTTTTGAATAGTGCAGTCACTGAAGGTGGATATGAGCTATTATCTCCGATTTCGTTGAACCTCCATCGATTTGCATGAAAATTTGTGAGTGCTTAGAGGATATCTCAAGGAACAAAGGTAACATGGTGCCAAATTGCGCTTTTACCCTGGGGGTGGATGCCACGATGCCATCCCTCCTCGGGGGTGAAAATTATTTTATTTAAAATAACCTCACAATTCGATAGAGGGACAAATTATAAGCAAAATTTTTTACATAAATTTATTAAAATAAATCTAAACTTTTTGAGTTATTAAAGATCAAAGATTTTAATTTTTCGTGAGAAAAATGTATGTTTTTAACTGATTCTTTATAAATAACTCAAAAATCATAAGATTTTGCAAAAAAGTTATTATCAAAATTGATGCCAATAAAAAATGAAATAAACTCCTTACTAGAAAAAACTTTCAATATTAACTAGAAGTGAGTTATAGGTAATTGAATGTATATTTCTTTCGACGAGTACCCAAATCTAAGTATTCAAGCTTAAATACCGGGAAAATGATGCATTTTATAACATAAACTTATTTAACATTTGTCAAGGTTCATAAAAATATCTATCAAATTAGCCCTTGGACAAGTAGATAGCATTAAAATTTATGCACAAAAATATTTAAAAATATAACTTTTAAAATATTTTCCAAAAAATGTTATTGTTTTTTTTTGTAAATAAATCCGTTAATTTTTAAGATATAAGGTTCACCTAAAAACTAGTTAAAAGGTGATTGGAAGAGCTATTATTAGAAAACGTAAAAATAAGTCTTTTAAACCTCTTACTTTTTTAAAAATAAAAGGTCAAATGGCCTCGGTTACATGATTCTCGCAGCAGAATTAAAATATTAAACGTTTCTATCTCGGTTATTTTTTACTGTACGGAAATAATAAAATGTATAAAGTATTTGAAACAAAGAAACTAAAATTAATTATATATGAATTTTTACGTATATTGAGTATTTTTGGAGTTATTATCAAAAGAAAATTAAAAGTACGATAATTTTAAAAATACTGATTTTTTAAATTATATATGTTTTTTCAAAAATATGCATTCTAAACCGGTCAAAATTGTTTAAACATTGACTTTGTTAACCTAAAGAAATTCTTGTCAGGATTACTAGAAATTTTAATTTTTGTGGAAATGGCGTATGTTTTATTCTTAATTTTTTCCTAATAAATCGAAAGGGTTCTCTTATTTTCATCATAACTTGCTTAATTTTGATGCTATTAACTTCTACTGGAGCTCATTTGATAGAAATTCTAAAGTACTTTGACAAGTGTTTCACAAGTATATTATATAAAATGCATCGTTTTCCCGTTATGTAAGCTTGAATACTTAGATTTGAGTACTCGTCGAAAAAAATATACATTCAGTTACCCATAACTCACTTTGAAATAACATTAGTTTAGTTCTTTAAGTGGGGAGTGTACTAAATTTTTTATTATGTTTAATTTTGGTAATAATAGTTTCTTTTTAAAGGTTATATATTTTTGAGTAATACATGAAAAACAGCTTTAAAACATGCACTTTTTTTAGGAAAAAATAAAATCTTTGATATTTAATAACTCAAAAAGTATTGATTTATGTTAATAACGTTATATAACAAATTTTGCTTAGAAGTTGCCCCCCTATCGATTTCTGGTATTATTTTTAATAAAAAAAATTTCAGTCACAAGAAGGGGTGGCATCCACCCCCAGGGTAACAGCGCCAGTTGGCATCATGTCACCTTTATTCCTTGAAGTATTTTCTAACTAGTCACCAATTTTCATGAAAATCAATGAAGGTTCAACGAAATCGGAGGTGAAAACCTTCAGTGACTCCACTAGAAGTGAAAACTGCTTTAGGGACGTTGTGCGATTTTTGGATAGGGAAAAAGCATTGTATTCTCGACCCTCATTGCGACCGTCATCACTTATATATTATTTGTATGTATATTTAAATTATATAGAAGTGTTTAAATTTAAAATAAATGTAAAACATATTTAGGATGGGGAAAAAGATTTGTTTCGCGACCGTTATCGCGACCGTCATCTCTTCGGCGAAATAAATTTTGTACGTAACTACATATATTATGTGCATATACAAGGTGAGTCATGAGGAACTGTACATACTCCTACCTCGTATAGAGGTCCCTGTGGGGAATAACAAATGACCATTAAAAAGTATCTGCTCCCATTGTTTAATTACATACAGGGCGAGTTTCAAATTTTGACAGAAATTTGTATTCGTCATCATTCTTGAACGGTCGGATCGATGTGTCTCTTATTTTGGTCAATCGTTACACTATTACCACCTAATAAACCGATTTATTCAAACTAGAAAAAAATCAGGTCCGGCTTTAAAAAAATAGTTCGTTTGGTCTTAGAAAAAATTTCACCCTGTATACGCTTTTTGAAAACTCTAATATGAATTTAACAAATTAGACAAATAGGCAATTAAAATGGAATATTTATTTTTTCCCCACACGATTACTTAATTTTTTATTAAAAAATCAGTTGATTAGGTGGTAATAGTGTAACGATTGACCGAAATAAGAGACACATCGATCTGACCGCTCAAAAATTATGACGAATACAAATTTCTGTCAAAATGCGAAACTCGCCCTGTATATTATTAAACAATGGAAGCAGACACTTTTTAATGGTCATTTCTTATTTCCCATAGGAGCCTCTATATACGAGGTAGGAGTATGTACATTTCCTCAGGACTCACCCTGTATACAAAAATTGCATCTTCTTCTTCAGGTGCCATCTCTGCTACGGAGGTTGGCAAACATCATAGCTATTTTAATTTTTGAGGCAGTAGCTCTAAATAGTTGTTTTGAGCTACATCCAAAGCATTCTCTCAGGTTCTTCAGCCATGAAATTCGTCTTCTTCCGATGCTTCGTTTGCCATCTATCTTTCCTTGCATTATGAGTCGTATTATGCCATACTTCTCGCCCTGCATCACATGTCCGAGATAGTGTAGCTTTCTTTCTTTAATTGTAGGTTCAACTTCCTTCTCTTTACCTATTCTTCTAAGTATTTCATTGTTCGTAACTCTATCTACCCAGGAAACCCTCATAATTCTTCTATAGGTAGACATTTAAAATGCGTTAAGTCGTCTCATTGTCTCTACATTAACGTCCACGATTCCACTCCATAATATAGTACACTGTAGACGTAACATTTTGTTAGGCGTACTTTAAGAGCTAATGTTAAATCTTTGCTACATAGGACCTTTTTCATTTTCATAAAATTAGAACGTGCTTTTTCGATTCTGACTTATATTTCTGCAGTGTAGTCATTATTTTCTGCTATAAGTGTTCCTAGGTAAGTGTACTTTTTTTCTCTTTCGATCTGCTGGTCCTCCACTATCAAGATTTCGTTAGTATTATGGTTGTTTTTACTAATTTTCAAAAACTTCGTCTTTTTGATATTGAGAGAGAGTCCGTACTTCCTACTATACTTTACTATATTACTTATGAGGCTTTGCAGGTCTTGTAAATTATCGGCTATTATTACTGTATCATCTGAATATCTGATATAAAGTAAAAAAATTGTATAGAAGTATTTAAATTTAAAATAAATGTAACACATATTTTTGGATGAGGAAAAAGGATTTATTTCGCGACCGCCAGCGCGACAATAATCTCTTCGACGTAATAAATTTTGTACGTATATTATTATAATGTACTACTACGTATAATAATAGTAATATTATTAAAGTGAAAACTTCTTTAGGGACGTTGTGCACTTTTTAGATGGGGAAAAGGTATTCAGATGTATAAAAGTATTAACATGGGGTCATCGCGACAGTCATCGCTTCGAAGAAATAAATGTTTGCAGTGAAAACTTCTTGAGGGGCGTTGTGCACTTTGTGGATGGAGAAAAAATATTAAATTGGCGACCGTCATCGCTTTGACGAAATAAATTTTTGAAGTGAAAATATCTTTAGGGACGTTGTGCACTTTATAGATAGGAAACAGTATTGAAATAGCGACCGTCATCGCGACCGTCATGGCTTCGAAGAAATAAATTTTTAAAGTGAAAACTTTTTAAGGGACGTTATGCACTTTTTGGATGAGGAAAAAGTATTAAATTAGCAACCGTCATCGCTTCGACGAAATAAATATTTGAAGTAAAAATTTCTTGAGGGACGTTGTGCACTTTTTGGATCGAAAAAAGTATTAAATTAGCGATCGTCATCGCTTCGATGAATTGATTTTTAAAGTGAAAACTTCTTGAGGGACGTTGTGCACTTTTTGGATGGGGAAAATTATTAAATTAGCTACCGTCATCGCTTCGACGAAGTAAATTTTTGAAGTGAAAACTTCTTTATGGACTTTTTGCACGTTTTTAATGGAAAAAGTATTCAATTAGCGACTTTCATCGCTTCGATGAAATAAATTTTTGAAATGAAAACTTCTCGTGGGACATTGTACACTTTTTGAATGGGGAAAAATTATTAAATTACCGCCTGGGATTGTTTCGACGAAATACATTTTTAAAGTGAAAATTTCTTTACGGACGTTGTCCACTTTTTGGATGGGGAAAAGTATTGAATTAGGGACGGTCGGTAATTTAATACTTTTTCCCATACAAAAAGTGCACAACGTCCCTAAAGAAATTTTTAATTAAAAAATGTATTTCGTCGAAGCGCGGACTGTCGCTAATTTAATACTTTTTCCCCATTCAAAAAGTTCACAACGTCCCTCAAGAAGTTTTCACTTCAAATATTTATTTCGTCGAAGCGATGATGATCGCGATGACGATCGCTAATTTAATACTTTTGCCATCCAAAAAGTGCACAACGTCTCTAAAGAAATTTTCACTTCAAAAATTTATTTAGTCGAAATAGTCCTGTCGCCAGGGGGGGTACAACGGCCTTCTTAATTCACATGGACTTACCCAAGTTTTTTTTATGTATTTTGACCCGTAGAACACGAATTTTTTGGGTAACAGTTGATCCGGATGTCGATAAGATTGTTATAAACAAAGAAGTTGAGGAATTACATAACAGCGATTTCTCGCAAAACAAAACATTTTTTTGTATTTTTTGGGTCATTTAACCAAAAAATGTTCCTACAAGTTTTTTCGTAGGATGCATAGTTTTCGAGATAAACGCGGTTGAACTTTCAAAAAATGGAAAAATTGCAATTTTTGAACCCGAATAACGTTTGAATAAAAAATAAAATAGCAATTCTGCTTACCGCCTTTAAAAGTTTAAGTCAAATTATATCTGTTTTGAATATTTGCATTGCTAAAAATTTATTTTTTGATTGTTAAGAAAAGCTATAAACACATACTGTTTCCCGTGCCTAATACATGCGTTTTAATGCATGCTACTTAGAAATAGCCCCGCTTGCACTTTTACCTCTTCTACGTACTCGTTCGATTTTAAATGAGAAATCATTGAAACATCACTCAAGCACTAGGTGTTTATAGCTTTGTTTTAACAATAAAATAATACATTTTTGGCAATACAAATAATTAAAACCGATATAATTTGACTTGAACTTTCAAATGCGGTAAGCAGAATTGCTATTTTATTTTTTAATCAAAAGTTTTTCGGGTTCAAAAATTCCAATTTTTCGATTTTTTGAAAGTTCAACCGCGTTTATCTCGAAAACTATGCATCCTACGAAAAAATTTGTAGGAACATTTTTTGGTTAAAATGGCCCAAAAAATACAAAAAAATATTTTGTTTTGCGAGAAATCGCTGTTATGTGATTCCTCAACTTCTTGGTTTATAAAAATCTTATCGACATCCGGATCAACTGTTACCCAAAAAATTCGTGTTCTACAGGTCAAAATACATAAAAAAAACTTGGGTAAGTCCATCTGAATACAGGAGGCCGTTGTACCCCCCTGGCGACAGGACTAAAACGATGACCGTCGCTAATTTAATACTTTTTCCCCATCCAAAAAGTGCACAACGTCTCTAAAGGAATTTTCACTTTAAAAATGTATGTCTTCGAAATGATGACGGTCGCTGATTTAATAGTTTTTCCCCGTCCAAAAAGTGCACAATGTCGCTCAACAAGTTTTAATTTCAAACATGTATTTCATCGAAGTGATGACGGTCGTTAATTGAATACTTTTTGCCATCCAAAAAGTGCACAAAGTCCCTAAAGAAATTTTAACTTCAAAAATTTATTTCGACTTAGCGATGACGGTCGCTAATTTAATAATTTTTTCCATCCAAAAAGTGCACAATGTCCCTCAAGGAGTTTTCACTTCAAAAATCAATTTCATCGAAGTGATGATGGTCGCTAATTTAATACTTTTTTCATCCAAAAAGTGCAAAACGTGCCTGACGAAGTTTTCACTTCAAATATTTATGTCGTCAAAGAGACGACGATTGCTAATTTATTACTTTTTCCCATCCAAAAAGTGCAAAACGTCCTTAAGAAGTTTTCACTTCAAAAATTTATGTCGTCGAAGTGATGGTTGCTAATTTAATAGTTTTTTCCATCCAAAAAGTGCACATCGTCCCTCAAGAAATTTTCACTTCAAAAATTTATTTCTTCGAAGCGATGACGGTCGCCAAATTATTACATTTTCCCATCCAAAAAGTGCATAACGTCCCTAAAGAAGTTTTCACTTCAATAAATATACGTACAAAATTTATTTCGTCGAAGAGATGACGGTCGCGAAATAAATCCTTATTCCCCATCCAAATATAGGTGTTACATTTATGTTTTTAAATACTTCTATATAATCTATGTATACATACACACAATATAGATACGTACAAAACTTATTTCGCCGAAAGATAACGGTCGATGACGGTCGCGAAATAACCCCTTTTTCGTTATCCTAAAATAGGTTTTACATTTATTTTAAATTGAAATAATTCTATACAATTTACTTATACATACAAATAATATATAAGCGATGACGGTCTCAATTACGGTCGCGATGACGGTTGCGATGACGGTCGCGAATACAATGCTTTTTCCCTATCCAAAAATCGCACAACGTTCCTAAAGAAGGTTTCACTTCAAAAAACATGCTGAAATGATTATTACGACAGTGGCGTAGATTGTTAAGGGGGAAAAGGGGCGAAAAGGAACTATATTATATCCCTACACAACGCATCTGGTAACAGAGGAATACTATATTTTAAGACTGGTTAAAGTACCCTAGCATGTGTAAACTCTGTGTCAAATTTGAACAAAAAATATTTAAAAGGTTCTTTAACCATGAGCTAAAATCATTTTAGAACATTTGTAATAAAACACTGTGTATCTCGGTAAGGAAGAATATTTTATTTTTAAGTGTTTGGGTTAAATCTTTTTAATTTATGCTAAGGTTTCTCCAGTTACAATATGGACAATTATTGTTAATGAAACATACTGTAAATTCTTGGATGGGTAATTTTTTAACAATATTTTCAATTTAAATTATTTCAATCCAAATAAAACACCAGACCTATTGGATTTATTTATTACAAACGGAATATCTCAATCATATACAGATGTAGTACCAAGTTTTGATTTATCATCAGATCATAGTCCAATAATTGCCACAATTAGCACAACGGTGATAATCCAAAAACCAACACCACGACTGCATAGCTTCAAAAAAAACTGGGACACATACCGGCTAATCATAGAACATTTATTTATTTATTTATTTATTGTTTTTACATATGACCTGGCCTCTAGTGACTAATCCAGGTCGTTTTTTCCTGATGGGATTACAGATATTTTTTTATATTTGTACATTTTTTACTAAACTACTAAATCTATTTTTACAATTTTTTAACTAATTTGCTATAATCTATTAATTACATTACAAACAAATACATTTAACAAATTTAACATAAAATATTTTTGGTACCATCAACTCCCTTCTAAGTTATAAAGACAGTCCCACTATTTTCAGAAGAGAGTTGGTATTCTTTTTTTTTAATTTAATGAATTATTTATTTATATATTATTTTTATTTATTTATTTTATATTGAATTATTATTATTATAATTGTAAATATCTATTTTTGAATTTATATTTTATTTTATTTATTTTAAATTTATCTTACTCAACTTCATCAGGGTTGGATTATTTGTTGTTTTCTTCTATTATTATAGATTTCTTGTTGTTTTTTAGATATTATTTCTGTTAGATTGTTCAATATTCCAAAATATTCTTCATTTTGTAATATATCTCTTATTTCAATTCTTTCTAATCTTCTTCACATTTCTCTATGTTCTTCATTTTCTATAGTATTTTCACAATGTAACACTATATGTTCTGGTGTACCTAGTCCTTCACATTCACAATATGCATCATTTTTTAAGTTAAATCTTTCCAAATATGTTGGGTACGGTCCATGTCCTGTTAAAAAGTGTACTAAACCTTGTTTTAAATATTAAAACAAGGATTAAAATAATTTGGAATGTTTTCTAATATTGGTATAAAATTGTATAAACGTCTTGATTTTGTTGAATTTTCCCATTCATTTTGTCTTTTTCTATTTATTATTTCTTTTAATTCTCTTTTATTTCTTATATCTAATCCTATTATTTGTATTACTTTTTCATATTTTTCTTTTTTTAGCCAATAATTACATGCTCTTTTTTGTGTTTCTAAATGCATTGGCATTACTCTAGTTAAAACTGTGAGTGCCTGTGTTGCAGTTGTTCCAAATGCTCCCGTCATTCTTACAAGAAATCCTCTCTGAGCTCTATTTAATTTTTTTGCATTTTTTTTTATTTATTAATCTATGTGCCCATACACTTGAACCGTACCCTACAATTGATGTAAGTATTGTACTTAGGTATATTCTCATCTGTCGGAACGAAATTCTATATTCCTTCTGTGCTAGACTAGCAATGCTATGCATGATCTTTGTTGCCTTTTCACAGACACAACTCATGTGTTTTGTAAATAATTTTTGTTCGTATATTACAATACCTTAATATCTTGTTTCCATTTTTCTTTTTATTGTTTTCCCCCTAATTTTTATAATTGGATCTCTTTCTAAATTTCCTTTTATTAAACTATATGTTGTTTTTGAATCTGATATTGTTAATTTTACTTTATTCATCCAATCATTTACTCTTATTAAGACTTAATTTGATTTATTTTCTAATTCTCTTCTTGAGTTTGCATCTATGATCAAGAACAAATAATCTGCATATGCTATGCTTCCAAGCACTTCAGGATCTATAGTCAATTGTTCCAACAGTTCCTCTAGCATTACATCCCAGAACATAGGTCCACATACTGATCCTTATGGACATCCTTTTGTGATATGTTTTGTCTTTTTTACTGTTGGACAGCTTAGGCTTGCATATCGGTCTTGACAGTAGTTTCTGAGACTTCCGTACAGATTCTTTGGACATCTCATTTTTCGAAACGGCCACCAAACTTTTGGACATCTCAAAGAATGACGGCCACCAAAGATTGTCAAAAGCCCCAGACACGTCTATTAAGATCATTAAAACATACTTTTTTATGCTTTCATTTACTATTTCAAATACTATATTTATTGCATCTTCTGTTGATTTACCTTTCCTAAAACCATACTGACCAGGATGTAATCCAATTTCTGTTCTTATTTGATTTAATTTTTTACATAGTAATTTTTATTGTAATTTTCCCATTGTATTCAATAAACATACCGGTCTATATGATTTTGGTAAGGCAGGATCTTTATTTTCCCCTTTATGTATTATTATAACTTCTGCTTGTTTAAAATTATTGGGAAATCTTCTTTGTCTAAGACATTCATTATACAGAGTGGGCCAAATAAAAGGAGCCACCCCTATATTTGGCAGTATTTATTAGATTTTAAGAAAATAAAAAAACAGGTCAATTGTTGATCTAAGGGGGACACATTTTTACGATACAAACATCTGTCATTTGTCAACTCCCCCCTTCCGCTTCCCCCACCCCTTATTTTTAAATAGGGAATAGGGGTCGTGTGCTAGCTCATTTGGAAGGCTATTCAATTCTCTATTCAGTAATATCAACATCGACTTAAAAATGTATACAGGGTGTCCAACAAAAATTATTTTGAATTAAATTAATTGACACAAAAAGAAGAATGTATGTAATTTATTTAACTCAGAACACATTCTACTGCTGCCAGAAAACAGAAAAAAATGTTTTTTGATAAATAGACACTGCTTTTTGCTTAATTTTAATGTTCAAGCTTCCACCCACCTGCCTCTTGGTAGGTTGAATATTGAATTTAAGCAACAAACATTGTTTATTTATCAAATAAACATTTTTCTCTCTTTTTTATCAGCAGTAGAATGTATTCTGAGTTAACTAAATTACATACATTCTTCTTTTTGTCTCAATTAATTTAATTTAAAATAATTTTTCTTGGACACCCTGTATAAATTTTTATGTCAATGTTGATATTACTGAATAGAGAATTGAATAACCTTTCAAATGAGCTAGTACACGATCCCTATTACCTATTTAAAAATAAGGGGTGGGGAAGTGGAAGGGAGGGAGTTGACAAACGACAGATGTTTGTATCGTAAAAATATGTACCCCTTAGATCAAAAATTGACCTGTTTTTTTTATTTTCTTAAAATCTAATAAATACTGCCAAATATCGGGGTGGCTCCTTTTATTTGGCCCACTCTGTATAATGATTTTAGTACTGGAATTATTTGTTCCGACAATGCTTGAAATATTTCAACATGAATATTATCCGGTCCAGGTGCCTTCTTTCTTTTCATTTCTCTCATACTTTCATATACTTCTTCTTCTGTGAATTCCTCTATTTCTCTTTCTTCTTCTATTTGGTATTCTTGTACCATTTCTTCTCTTATATTTCTTTGTTCTAGTGTTTCTCCTTCTAATTTATCTGGAGGTAATAATACATTAAGTAATGTTTCGGCCGATTCTTCCCAATTTTCTGTAAATTTTCCATCTTCTTTTTTTAAAGTAGAAAGCATTGTCGGACATCTAATTTTTTTAGAAACTATTTGATATTGTATTCCCCACATATCTAATTCTAAGGGTCTTGATACGAAGGTTTCCCAACTTTTAGCTTTTGTTATTTTTATTTCTTGTTTATATTCTTGTTTTAGTCTTCTATACTCACCTAGAAGGATTTGGCTCTCAAGATAGATACCACATCGTTGATATCGCTTTCGTAGAATTCATATTATATTTCAAAATATCACTAATCATAGAACAGGAAGTAAATCTACTAGTGAGATTGCAAACTCCCGAACAAATAGAAACAGAAACTAATAATCTAATCAACTTACTTCAAAATGCTGCCAAACAGTCTACCCCTCAACCTGGACAAAAAAAATTTTTAACCAACATTCCTCTTGAAATAAAAAGACTAGTAGCAGAAAAACGAAAAGCCAGATCAATTTGGCAAAGAACTCACAGACCAGACGACAGGACAATTTATAATTACAAAACTAGAAACTTAAAAGCAGCTCTAGAACAGATGAGAAACAACTCATTTGAAAACCATGTATCAAACCTTTCGCGTCAAGATAACTCTATCTGGAAACCAATCAAAAACAAAAATAAACCAATAAATACTTCACCTCCAATTCGGAAAAACTCAATACCACTAGGACCGTGGGCAAAAAGCAACAAAGAGAAAGCTGATTTATTTGCTGAACATCTAACTGAAGTCTTCAAGCCACATGACAATGACCAAGTACAAGAAGTAGAGCAGGAACTAGCCTTGCCAATTAATCAACGAGAGCGACTAACTTTAATTACACCGAAGGAGCTCAAAGATGAAATTAATCATTTGAATGAAAAGAAGGCACCAGGCACTGATCTCATAACAGCAACAATGCTAAAACTACTTCCTAAAAAAGGTATAATGAAATTATTGTACATATTAAATGCAATCTTAAGACTTAATTATTGGCCTATATCACTAAAAATTGCCCAAGTAATTATGATACCGAAATCTGGTAAAGCTTTAACGGATCTTTCATCATACCGCCCAATAAGTCTACTGCCAATAATGTGAAAACTTCTTGAAAAGCTGTTACTTAAAAGAATTATGAGCGACCTAGAATTCCAATTCTGGATCCCAGAACACCAATTTGGATTTCGGCAAGGTCATTCTACAGTGCCACAATGCCATCGCATATCAAATGTAATTAATAGAGCTTTGGACAATAAACAGTATTGCACAGCAGCCTTTCTGGACATCAGCCAAGCATCTGATAAGGTATGGCACCCAGGATTACTTTATAAAATCAAAAAATCCCTACCCAACAAATACTTTGACTTATTAAAATCATATCTAAATCACAGAGAATTTGAAACCAAGGCGGAGGATGAACTATCAAACCGTAACAAAATTCAATCAGGAGTCCCACAAGGTAGTATATTGGGTCCACTTCTTTATGTACTGTACACATCCGATTTACCAACCTCTCCATAAACCACCATTGGAACTTTCGCTGATGACACAGCAATATTTGCAACTGAAGAGGATCCAAGAGCTGCAGTAATAAAACTTCAAGAACACCTAAACCAAATTGGACAATGGTTAAAGAAATGGAAGATAAAAGCTAATGAAACTAAGTCAACACATATAACTTTCACACTAAGGAAAGAACAATGCCCAAATATTAGCCTTAATCAAGTCAACATACCACAACAGAACATCGTCAAATACCTGGGGTTTCATCTTGATTCTAAATTAAACTGGAAACAACATATTATTATTTTAAAGCAGAAGAAACAAATTGAGTTGAGAGTGAAAGTAATTAATTGGCTTATAGGTAGAAAATCTCGAGTCTCAATTGAGAACAAACTGCTGATTTATAAAACAGTCATCAAACCTATATGGACGTACGGTATACAACTATGGAGTTGTGCCCGCAAATCAAACACAAAAATTATCCAAAGAACTCAATCAAAAATTCTACGCACCATGGCAAATGCCCCGTGGTACATTTCCAACCAAACCCTTCATACAGACTTAAACATCCCGTTAGTCAGCGCAGTAATTCAGGAAAGAGCCAACAGACACCACGAGAAATTGGAAGGCCACCCCAACCAATTAATAGTACCATTACTGCAGCCACTAAACAACAGAAGATTGCGAAGATTATTTATTTATTTATTTATTTATAAAAATCCAAACAGGTCCTAAAACCTTTTTACATGGACAGTTATAATCATAAACTTTATATAACAAATATAACTAATATATACAGTCATTATGGCCCATAGATCTTCGCTGAAACTGAGGTAAAACCGCTGGGTGATGTACCTCATAACGCCATTTAGTGTACAATACTACATTGATATAGGTTATTGTACTTGTTATCAAATTAACTCATAGAATATGTAATTCTGATTGTTAATAAATGTTTACAAAAAAAAAGAATTTAAATTATTGCATAACGTGCTGAATTAATAATTACGAAGAATAGCTAATAATCACTATGCATTTTAAAATAGAAAAAATATATTCTCTTTGTTTTTATTCATTTTGTATTGCATATATTATTTGCCTAAATAAATTAATTTGTTTTTTGCCCATAGACCGATTTTGCAATTTGAAAATAATGTAATTATTTTGTTCAGTTTTAAAACAATATAAATTCTGATGATAAATCAAAATAATATTGACAATTTTATATTAATATTCTGCATAAGCGAACAATAGACCAGGTAAATTGGTACGTTATTAAAAGAATTTAGCAAAAATACTAATATAAATAAGAACTACAAACAATTAGAAAAATAAAACAAGGAAAAATTATGTATCTTATCAATCTGATCTTTTTCTTCTTATACTTGTTGTAGATCTGTCTATCTATTAATTCCGACGTTGAAGTATTTATTGAAAAGTAGATTGCCAGCTGTCTCTGCGTCTTTTTTGTGGTCCTCCCGGTGGACGCTTGCCAGCTGGCTTTCCTTCTAGCGCAATTCTTGGTAGTCTGTGCTCCTCCATTCTTTTTACAAGACTGAACCAACCTATTCGTCTTTAGCTACTCCATCTTACTACATCCTGCACGCCACATTGTTTCCTGATGATGTTGTTTTGCATTCTATCCCTTCTTGTCTTCCCTGCTATTGCTCTCAGTATCTTCATTTTGGCTATTCGTAGCATGCTTTTGATTTTATTGGTGTTTCCTCTTGATTTAATAACATAGGTCATAACAGGTCTTATGCTTCTTCTTCTTGATGTGCCTATCCGTGACGAATGTTGGCGATCATCATGGCAATCTTCACCTTATATGCAGCAACGCGGAAAAGCTGCACAGATGTGTTGAACCAGCTGTTGAACAGATGTGTTCTGAGGTTCTTTAACTCGCTTTCCAAATATTTTTCCTTGCAGGGTGGCTTGTGGGAGGGCATATATCTCGCATAATATGTCCACAGTATTCCAACTTTCGAGATTTGATGGTGGTCAGTACATGTCGGTTCTTCCCCATTCTTCTAAGGACCTCCTCATTTGTGACCCGATCAGACCATGGGATTTTAAAAATTCTCCGATATAGCCACATCTAAAATGCTTCCAACTTTCGGCACATATTCTCGTTCAAGGTCCATGATTCAACACAAAAAATAACAGAGAAGACGTAACATCTCAACATTCTTACTTTTATACCAGGAGAAAGGTTGTGGCTCTTGAAAAACGCGCCCTTACGGTTGAAGATTTTCCGATGCGCGCTCTTATCTCATGGTTGTTGGTCCATCCTTCATTTATTATGGTGCCGATGTAGGTATAGTACCTCACTCTTTCTATAGGGGTTTAGTTGATATAGAGTTGACCTTCTGTTACCTTTTTCTTGCTGACGATCATAAGCTTTGTTTCTTTACGTTTATATTGAGTCCATATTGTTGACTATAATACGTGATTTTGTTCATGAGAACTTCTAGGTTGTCCGCACATACTATGGTGTCATCTGCATACCTGATGTTATTTAGCCGGTACCCGTTTAGTAGAATACCTTTTTCAGTTTCGTGCCAAGCTTCGATAAATATTCTTTCAGAGTAAAGATTGAAAATTAGGGGGGACAAAATGCAGCCCTGCCTCACTCCATGCATGATTTTCACATATCTGGTGTGTTCACCGCCAACTCTGAGGTTTGCAGTCTGATTCCAGTGAAGGTTTCTTATTATTTTCAGATGATCTTGGTTGTTAATTCCTGCTTCTTTTAGTATTTGCATAACCTTGGCGTGTTCTACTCGATCAAACGCCTTCTCGTTATCAACCAGACATGCGTATACGTTGCAATTCACTTCTCTGCATCTCTGGAATAAGTCTTGTATTGAAAACAAAGCCTCTCTCGTACCAACAGCATTTATGAACCCCGAACTGGTTGGGCGAAATTTGACTTTCACATAGCTTGTAAATTCTCGTATGGATTACCTTTAGGAACAATTTTAGGAGATGACTCATCAGGCTTATCGTACGGTATTCTTCGCATTTCTTGGCTCCTGGTTTATTTGGAAGTGCAATAAACTCAGACTTCAGCCATTCTGTTGGTATTTCTCCAGAGTTGTGTTTTGTTGTATATCTTGTATTATGTTGTTGTATATCTTTATGATTATTTCTATTGATTCGTTGTCCATCAGTTTAAGTAGTTCTGCTTGTATATTATCGGCACCTGCTGCTTTGCCATCATTTAGCTGTGGTATGGCAGAATAAATGTCCTGCTGATGCAAGTTTTGTAATTCCAACTTTGCAAGTTTTATAAATTCCAACTTTGCTGTCCATTCTCATGTATGGGTTAATCCAGAGCACATCTCTCAAACATCCAGACTTGACTGCGGCCTTATTTATTTGTCGTCTTAGGTCTCTGACTGGGTTATGTAATATGTTAATGATAACTCTATAAATCTACACTTAGATATTTGGACTGGTTTAACTGTTTTATAGGTTTCCTCTCTACCACGAGATTGCATCTAATTGGATCTTTCACAATGGTAACGCATTTTGTTTTCTGAGTGGATATGTCCATATTTAGTCATCAACATGCTTGGTAAAATCGATAAGATTGTCTTTTTAGGGCATCCTCGTCCTCCGCAATCAGGGCTGCATCATCCACATAGCACACTATACTGATTCTACTGTGACCGAATCTGTATACTAGTTCTAACGATTCCACATCAGTAAAAAATATTAAACAACTATATTAACTTTATTTGTTACTGTTCTTGAACAATTTATATTTGAACAATATCAGAAATTAAAAACTGTTGTGCTAAAATATGGTTTTATACACACACCCAAACTTATATGAAATCACCTGATATTTCTTATTATTTCGTGCCAATTAAAAAAAAACGTACACACGAAGTCAAACAGTTTATTTTTAAGCAATTTATTAACAAACGGATAACAATTAAATTAAACAATAAAGTATTTAACAAACAAATTTAAACTAGTTGTTTTAAAGTCAATGGCAAAAAAAATTCAATGCAAAACAAATAATGTTTAAATTGTTTTTATTTATTTTTTTTTGTGTTTTTTGGTAGTTAGTGTTATCACCCCTAGTCCTTATATGTACAAGCTTCAGTTTGCCTGGGCACGCTCCTAATCAAATTATCAACATTTTGTTGTGGTAGGTTATTCCATCCTTCAAGAGCAGCTTGTAGAAGCAGTGCGGTGTTTTGTGGATTATCCCGGCGAGCTCTAATTTTTCTTTTAAGCATATCATACAAATACTCTATAGGGTTAAGCTCAGGTGAGCAAGCAGGCCACTCCAAACAAGGGATACCTTCTGCTTAAATGATGTCTCTAGTCACTCTAATGGTATGTGGAGGTCCATTATCATGCAAGAAAATTAAATGTTCTACTGTTTTACCTCTGCAGAGCCTAACTAAAGGTTATTAACATATCTGTGAGTAGTAAAAGTTGATTGGATGAAAATTAAAGAAGTTTTTTACGGACCACAATTTCTATCCAAAACATTACACTTTCCCTTGTATATTTGTGAACAGATCTGACAATTTTCGTTCTTGCTTGTCTTCCTCGTCCTCTAAGTAGACGATTTCGTGGGTAATGTGACTTTACACAAATCCTGACTTTTTCTGAAAATAGCACATTTTTTCAATTCCCAGTGTTCCAGTTTTGGTGGTGAAGACATCAATTTAGGCGAGCAATCTTGTGCTGCCTGGATTACTCGGGAACCTATAACTGTCTCCTGCTGTATACTTCTGGGCACGAACTCTTCTTCTTATCGTTTCAACTGAAATAGTTACACCTGTAGTTTCCAAAAGCTGCCTTTGGGGCTGCAGGTGACAAATGGTTGGGTGTCTTCCAGCTGATTGGACTATTAAAAGATCGTGGCGAGCCATTATTACTTTTTGGCGACTTTGTCTTGCTTTATTTTTGAGCTTTCGTAGTTCCTGTTACCCAGCATAAGTTTTGGACAGAACCCCCTGTGTTACGCCCAGCTCTACAGCTATGTCTCTCTGAGAACATTACTTGCTCCACAAGACCAATAATCCTTCTTCGTTGTAAGTTCTATAACCCCACATGAGGAATATTTTCGTTTTTGGACGCAAAAATTAGTTTATTTATTTTTCAGAACTAACAACAACTTAAGCAAATATATTAAAAACAATAAAAGCCGAAAGAGAAAGCAACTATAGAGTGGTGTGTACAAACTAACTTGTGGTGACTGTCCGAAAACTTACATCGGTCAAACTGGCAGAACTTTTGACAAACGGATAGCAGAACACAAAAGGGCTTTCAACAATAGAAAAACAGACACTTCTACATACGCACTTCACCTTCTAGATTATAATCATTCTTTCAATGAAGAGTTTCAAATTCTACATATTCAAAATAAAGGCCTTAAGCTATCACTTTTAGAATCAATGGAAATTAATAAATTGAAAAATACAGATATAATTCTGAATGACCAACTCGAGACAAACAGCTCCCCACTCCTCAACCTCTTCAGTTAAAGACTTAAAAAGGCAAACCCATTGTAAAATATATCACTTGAGAAAGGCACTTTGCCGAAACAGCTGTAGTAATAACATAGTTGTAATAAATTTTGTGGAAGTATAAAAAACAAACGTTTTTCAGTGTTTTATTGTGAGATAAAATGAACTTCCATCAAGTAACGGTCGAATCCATCAATTATTTATTTTTGTTCAATTTGCAACTCAAGCAAATAACCTATACTGTACCGAGCTGTACTATCTGATTGTCTTATAGATTTGTTTCTTTTTAATAAAAATCTTTATTCCTTGCGACAATAACAAGTTTTTTCAAAAGAAATAAATATTGCTTTGAAATACATGGTGATTTCGCATAAGTTTGGGTGTTTGTACCATTGGTAGATGGAATTAAAAAAATATTGCAAATTATTCATGCATATAACATAATCCCAAACAGCTTTCTATCTCCTGGCTTTCAAACATTTGGTTATTTTCGTACAGTTTTTTCGGGACCTAGCTTTTTCTCTCCGTCCTTCACGCCGATAGCTGACAAGTCTTGCTTTAATGCTTCCAACTACTTCTTCTTCGGACGTCCTCTTCTTTTTTCAGATTCAAGTGCCCATGTCATCTAGCTCTTTGGGCTCGTATTTTTTAGTAATTATTGGACTTCTACACATGCTTATAATTTCTATATTTTTTCGTCTTTTCCAAATATTCTCTGCTGCCTGTATTCCTCAAAAACTTTTTTTGGGTCCCTTTTATTCCGAGGTATCTGGTTTGTTTTCTTTCTGTTGGTTTATAATCCAGGTTTAGTTCTCATTTATAATACTCATTGTTGGTCTTATTGCTGTTTGGTAGCATTTTAGATATTCTTGACACATTTTTTGTTTTCAGTATTGAATTTCGTGATCCTACTGTTTGTGTTCCTTTTCATTAAACTTTTTTAATATTCTTCTTCTTTTATTATGTTACTCTTACTTCCTTATCTGCGTTTTTGTTTGGTTTATTGTTAAACCCTGTCTTCCAGATTTTTTTTCAAATTTATGAGAACATTTTTGGAGGTATTTTTTGGAGGTTTTCTTTGGAGTATTACCACACCATCCTCGTACTATCTACAATGTTCCTTCCTATTTGATTTTTTTGCGATTTGTTCGAATACAAAGTTAAATAAATTCATAAAAAATAAAAAATAGAAAATAAAAAGTAAAAAATAAAAAATAAAAAATAAAAAATAAAAAATAAAAAATAAAAAATAAAAAATAAAAAATAAAAAATAAAAAATAAAAAATAAAAAATAAAAAATAAAAAATACAAAATAAAAAATAAAAAATAAAAAATAAGAAATAAAAAATAAAAAATAAAAAATAAAAAATAAAAAATAAATAAAAAATAAATAATAAAAAATAAAAAATAAAAAATAAAAAATAAAAAATAAAAAATAAAAAATAAAAAATAAAAATTAAAAAATAAAAAATAAAAATAAAAATATATACCATTTTTATTCAGTTGCAATGCGAATGCAAAACAATCTTATTTTTCACTTAGAATACGGAGCGCAGTCCAGCACTCTGAACCGACGATTTTCGACTCTTATTGGAGTCATCTTCGGAGAGGCGTAGGCCTGCTGCTCCATACTCGAAGTGACCAACCATGAAAGCTTATGCCCACACTGAAACTGACGTTTATGGGTTAGGTGACTAGAGTCATCTGGCAATTGAAAGGTAAAGTTTTCAATCCTAATAGCAACATTAATAATGTTGAAAAATATTAAAAATATTACTAAAAGATATTTAAATCGAAAACTTATTGGTGCATTTCCCTGGTGACACCTCCAAGGCTCTTACAATATGCAAGCCAGATGGATGCTGCAGTGAAGACAAAAGGGAAGGAATTCTACACTATGCAATTCACAACCCCCGTCTGTAGCTTGGTAAAGTTCCAACGGAACTACGCCTAGGCCTCTCCGAAGATGACTCCAATAAGAGCAGAAAATCGTCGGTTCAGAGAGCTGGACTGCGCTCCGTATCTTAAGTGAAAAATAAGATTGTTTTATTACTTTCGCATTGCAACTGAATAAAAATGGTATACATTTTTATTTTTATTAGTATTACTCCTATAGGGTAACTAGGTCCATTCTCCGTTGGAACTTTACCAAGCTGCAGACGGGGGTTGTGAATTTCATAGTGTAGAATTCCTTCCCTTTTGTCTTCACTGCAGCATCTATCTGGCTTGCATATTGTAGAAGCCTTGGAGGTGTCACCAGGGAAATGGATCAATAAATTTTCAATTTAAAAATCTTTTAGGAATATTTTTAATATTTTTGCATATTATTAATGTTGCTATTAGGATTGAAAACTTTACCTTTTAAATAAAATTATTGCTGGCGGATCCCCTTTTTTTATCTTATATTTTCTGCGAACTACCTTGAAAACTTTTACCACTGTTACCCTATTTCTCGTGTTCTCGATAGCATTATAAGCTTTTCTGGTATTTATAATGTTCTCATTGTCTCATAAAGCATCCCTCGGTTTATGGAGAGTAATTCCTAAGAAAAATCGAGAAATAACGTACATAATCCTAAGTTATTTTACAGCTGTTACTTGGAATTAATTTAACATACTTATTTGATCAGTAATTGTTCTTCCTGGTTTAAACCCTCACAGCAGTTTTTGCTAATATTTTATAGACTACTCCTAATAGTGATGTATCTCTATCATAGTTATCGCACTCTGTTTTGTTGCCTTTTTGTAAATCTGACAAATAAGGGTGTTATCCCATTGCTTCGGCATTTTTTCCTTTTACGAAACTGCTGATGTCAGGCGGAATATTTTTTATTTTCATCTCTCTCTTTTATTCCTTAAAAATCTTAGCTGTGATACTACTTTCTCCTACTTTTGATATTTTTTAGGTCTTGTATTATTATTTCTTTAAGTTCATTCAGAATTGGTGCCTCGCACGTCATCTGTTCTTCTTATTTCCAATTCTCAATTCTGTCTAGTTGCAATATTGACGTCTCTCTAGCTCAGCGTTTCTCAACGTTTTACTATTTGCGCCCCAATTTTCCATAATTATTTTCACCGCGCCCCCCCTCGTTCAATAACAATATATCTATGCAATAATAATATACCTTGAGCAGCATGAAACCTAATAAATTAAAAAGACATTGGGAAACGTTTCATAGTGAGTACATTAACAAACCCCGAGAATTCTTCGAGTTAAAATTAAAATGGCGTGAAAAGCAAAAATTAGTTTTAATAAAAACGTTGACTGTGAATGAAATAGCTTTACTACTTGCCTCTTATAAAGTCTGATATTAAATAGCCAGATCTAAAAAGCCTAACACTATTGGTGAAGATCTTATATTGCCAACTGCAATCAAAATTGTAGAAACTGTGTTTGGAGATAATTTTGCTAAAAAATTGGAGTTTATACCTCTATCAAATGATACTGTTGCCCGCCGAATTGGTGATATAGCTGAATATGTACAGGATCAGGTAATCAGGAAGTTGCGTGGAAAGTTGTTTTCGATTCAGCTTGATGAGGCAACAGTACTAATAAATATGCTAATTTTATTGCCTGCGTTCGATTTTGTGATGGCAGATCAGTAGCAGAACTACTTTTCTGCAAACCAATAGAATTGATAGCAAAGTCGCTTGCATTATTTGCTATGTAAATGATTATATAAATGAAGCAAAAATAGAGTATGAGTAACACTGTATGATCAACAGAGAAGCTCTGGCTTGAATATTGTGCTAACTACGGTTGTAACAATAGTTAATTATCTACATAAAACTGAGACCTTTGAAAACTAGAATCTTTTCTGTACTTTGCAAAGACATGGATGCGGTATATTCAGCATTATTATTTTATTGTGAGGCAAGCTGGTTATTACGTGGGGAATTTTTACAACGTGTTTTGAATTAAGACATGGAATCGCCATTTTTCTAGAAGAAGAAAAGAGCCCGCAAGCCAAGATGTTTCATGATGGTATATTTTTGATGAAATTGAGTTACTTGGTTGATATATTCGAGAAACTAAATATTTTGAACTTACAACTTCAAGGGGCCAATACACATATATTTGATACGAATGATAAAGTTAACGCTTTCTGTAGAAAATTGAAATTGTGGAGCAGAAATTTAAAGCAAAAAACCTAGAAATATTTGAAAATGTGGGTGACTGTTTTAAAACTTATCAGGTTGAAGAACAACACGTGAAAGTTGTTTTTGTAACCATTGAAAATTTTAAAAGATACTTTTTTGCCGACGACCAATTAATACGTACCTAATAGTTATGAGTGGGTCGGGAATCCGTTTCAAATTACACCCGAAGAGCTCTCTGCTGCAGAAGAAGAAACCTTCATAGACTTCACAGAAAATGCCGAAATCAAGAAACAGTTTAATATTAGATCCCTCTTTGAATTTTGGCAGGGGTAAATGATGAGTTTTCTGCACTGAAAACCAGAGCGTTCCGTATGCTATTACCGTTTTCACCATCCTACCTTTGCGAAACAGGATTTTCCGCGATAGCTGCTTTAAAGACCAAATATAGATCGCAGCTAAATATAGAGAAAGATCTGAGAGCGTCTATTTCTAATGTTACACCCTGTTTCGATAAGCTTTGCTCTGCAAAACAGGCCCAAGGAAGTCTATAATTTACATTAAACTAATTGATTTAGTATTCAGTGCTCATAACTATGCATAGCTCCTTGTTCATGGGTATTTTATTTTTTTGTTTGTCAGAATTTTGTTTTGCTTTGATTTTAGTAAATTAGTAAATGTTTTAGGTGTTTTTTTTTATATTTTCACGCCCCCTCATTGCTAAAAGCGTGCCACTCTAGGGGGCGCGCCCCACAGGTTGAGAATCACTGCTCTAGCTATATAACTCTTCTTATATGCCTCTCCACTACTTCCGATATAGATGTAGCCCTTTACTTATTTCTTCCTATAGTCTGTTTACAATTTACTTCTATTGAAAATGCTCTAATTTTTATTTAATCTGTCTCTCACCAAAAGAGGTTTTGGAATTATTGATAATTTAACGTCTTAAATTTCGATATCACTAATGCATGGTCACTATTAGTAACTGCCCCTATGTATTACCAGCAATCGACTACTGCTTTATCTTGTTTCGTTCCTATTCGGATATATTATGTTCTATCTAGTGTTTTTAGTTTTCCATCGAGGGAAGTCCAGATTATAATACTTTATAAATGTCTTTATGATCAAAGCTTGTTCTAGCTATTTTTATTTTGCTCTTTGTAGCAAATTCTATTAACATTTCGCACTATGAGTGCAATAGTATCGCTAAAAGAAGTAAATGTGAAGATAATGAACGTTTTACTTGGCTCAAATTTTTATCTGTTTTTTTACATCAATCCTATTAATGATAGTGAATTATTGTGAATTAAAACAACACACTTAGATTGACTTATTTTAGTTAGTGTTTTTAAAATAATAACATGATACCCTGATAATGATATATTTGAAGTTAAGATAGTCTTGCACGGGAGTAATAATACACATTTTGGCATATACGATCGTAATTTAATGATAATAAGTCAGAATCATTATTTTCCGAACAAAACGTAATATATTAAATAAAACCAGTAACGCAAAATTAAGAATATGCAAATACAAATTGTGTTTCACTTATAACCTAAGCCTTTGCTTCATGAGCTATTCAACATCTGAGTCATTACTTGCACTGGTGGAAACTGGGAGTGATTCGTAAAAGTCGTGGTAGTCTTTTTTCATTAAATTTTTCTTACACAGAGATAGTAACCCATCTTTTTTTGCTTACTTATACCCAGGGATTCCTTGTAGGCATTGTCAAGAAGATAAATCTTTTATGGTGCATTCAGATATTCGTCTGTTGGATCGGTTAATTAATATTTCTAAACGTGTCTGATTCAAAGCTTGTTTTATAAAATATAGAATGTGAGGAATCTTTTCTACACTGCAGCACTTTAATATTACTCAAAATTACCTTCTCATTATTAACATTGGTTGTAAATTGTTTTCCTATTTTAGTTGTTAACGCTTTAATATCGTAGATATCATTTCGCGGACACAAAATGATCTTGTCACTGCTAATATGAAACTAAACTCTTGCATTTTTGTCCTTATTCGTAAATATTGTGAGTGTAATGCTATTACATTTTGGTATAAGATACTCAAATTTATTGCCGCGTACGGCAATTAGATGTAAGACTATCATATTTTTTCTAATATCTTGCTCAAAAACGATAAGACTTATACGCGAATATTATACTATTTTAACTTGGGAATTATACCATGAAAATTAAATTTTTAGTTAGAATAGTTTTGCACTCATATAAAGTGCTATAAATGAAACATGTTTCCCGATTATCTCAAAAATTTTTTTTTTTACTTACGATAATATTGCACTCATAGTGCGATTTGAGCTTGAATTTGAAAATTTTTATTGATCTTGTATTCAACAGTGGCAGCCAAAATCCCCCCTCCCCCCTCTAATATTTTTCGAACGGTTATAATAATAATATAATGAGGTTAATAATAATTAATTAATATATTAATTAATTAAATAATATAATAATAATAAATATTGATGTTTGGCCGGAGAAAATAAACGGACGTATGATAATAATAGGCTTATCAAAGAGTATAGACAATGACAAAGTAATAAAGTAAGTGTTATTGTTACTTTTTTACATTTTAGGAAAGTACTGAATCTATGTGTTCCATTGTTACTTACAGGGCAGTCAATGAGTTAATAGTTGGCTCTTATATTTGGCTCCGAATTCCATCCTACTACATCGATTTACTTGATATTTTCACAGTAAGTAGGGAATAGCTCAAGAAACAAAGTCTACCCCACACTATATAGCGATTTTTCTTAAGTGAACCTAATTCTAAGCAAAAACCGTTTTATATATTTTTTTGAAAACTCAATACATTTTGAGTTATTTGTGGTTGAAAATTGGCAATTTTTATTAAAAAATTACACCTTTTCTGACGTTTTTTTTGCGAATATTAAAAAAGTATACTTCTAACTAAGAAACTATAGAAATATTTTTGTAGCTTACAAAATCACAAAGAGATTCGTTCCTTCATAATTTTTCTAGTTATAATACAAAAAGGGATATGGTAGGTAAAAAAGTTTTTTTTTTTGGTGCATGCTCAAATCGGTGTATTCAACTTATTAAAACAGAGAAACGGTCGATTTTAGGTGTATAATGCTACCAACACCTTTTGTAGTACTTGAAAAGACCTTTAAAGTGAGCAATATTAAGGGCCGGTTGTTCGAACGCTAATCAAGAAGTTTATTATAATTAAGTCCCTTAACAACCATCAAATAACGACACCCCTCATCCGTACGTCAATCAGTTGATTGTAATCAATTATGTTAACATAATTGATTGAATAATTAATTATTAATTAACATAACAATTATTAACATAATTGATTAATAAATCTCATAATAATTGTAATCAATTATGTTTTTAGCAACTCAAACAAAGTTGACATTGACAGTTGGTGACAGTAAGTAAATATTTGATAATGATCAGTTGATTCCATTTTTGATTAGCGTTCGAACAACCGGGTCTAAATGTCGTTCACTTTCGAATTAAGCGAGATATGCTGCAAAAAAAATTGATGACTAATGTATTTTAAGAAAAAATGAGAAGTATTTAACCCCTCATCCACCAGAATTTAATGCATCGTTTTCCTTCTACAATACATTTTATTATAGTGTTATTTCAGTTTTCAGAAAGATGGACGGCTTTAAATGAATGGTTTTGAAAAAAATGAAGTCAAATTATAGAGCGAATTTTTAAAATTTTCTTACAAATCTTCTTTTTCTTTATGTAACTCGCAAATGATAAGAGATAGGCAAATGCCATATCATGAAAAAAGATAGGTACCATACCGAAATGTAGGGTTTCTTAGAAAAATTTTGTTTTTGTTTTTCAATACTCTATCTTGTCATTTTCTAGTTACATGGAGAAAAATGGAGATTTTAAAGAAAATTTAAAAATGCGCTATATAATTTGGTCTATTTTTTTTCAAAAAGCATTTATTCTAAACCCGTCCAACTTTTTGAACATAGAAATATCAGTAGAGTAAAAGGTATTGCAGAAGCAAAACGATGGACTTAATTTCTGGTGGATGAGGTATACTTCTCATTTTTTCTTAAATTACATTAGTCATACATTTTTTTTTGCAGTACACCTCGCTTAGTTTGAATGTAATCCACATTTAATATTTCTTATTTTAAAGGTCTTTTAAAGCACTAAAAAAGGTATTGGTATCATTATACACCTAAAATCGACCGTTTCTGTTATTTCAAGTTGAATAGTCCGATTTGACCTTGCACCAAAAAACAAACTCTTTTCGCCTACTCTATCTCTTTTTGTATAATAACTAGAAGATTTATGAAGGAACGAATAAACTCCTAAACTACGGAGAACAAGATCTAACTAAACAACTATTAAAACGAATACAAAAAATAATATAACAAAACAGAATACCACAAGAATGGAGATCAAGCATTCTAATACCTCTCTTCAAAAAAGGAGACAAATCAGACCCGGAGAATTACAGAGGGATTAACTTATAAAAACACAACATTAAAATTAACAACAAAAGTGATAACAAATAAATTGAATGAAATTATAACATTAGCAGAAGAATAATAAGGTTTTAGGTCGGGAAGGTCATGCACTGACGCTATATTTATAATGAGGCAAGTTCAAGAGAAATCGTTGGAATAAAACAAACCGGCAGATTTATGTTTCGTGGACCTTAAAAAAGCATTTGACAGGGTCACATTAAAGAACGTTATCCACTTGTTATACTCGAGAGAGGTACCTCTGGGAATAATTAAAACGATAGAAAACATCTACTAGAACAACACAATAACTACAAAACAAAAAAGTAAGAACTAAAAAAGGATACCAAATGGGAGAAAAACAACTTAAAATAATCTGCTATGCGGACGATGCAATACTAATCTCTCAAAGTGAGGATGATTTACAACGTATGCTGCACTAATTCAACAAAATCGCCAGAAAATTTAACATGTTAATTTCCTTAAAAAATACAAAATGCATGGTTATAGCAGCAGATCCAATAAGATGTAAATTGGAGCTGGAGTGTCAGATAATAGAACAAGTAATGGAGTTTAAATACCTAGGCATCACACTATCTAGCTCTACGGAAGGCTCAAAACAGAAGTGGAAGATCAAGTGAATAGAGCAAGCAGAGCCGCAGGTTGCCTGATTGACACAATATGGAGAAATAAAAATATCGGAAAAGAAATGAAAGGCAGAATTTACAAACCAATAATGACATACGCGGCAGAAACACGACCCGACACAGAGAGGACAAAAAGATTGCTCGAAACAGCGGAGATGAAAACCCTTCGAAAAATCGATAGTAAGACTCTATGGGACAGAGCTAGAAGTACAGATATACGACGAAGATGCAATGTGGATAACATTAATAACTGGGTAAGAAACAGAAAAATAGAATGGAATGACCACATAAGCCGAATGACAACAAATAGGGTAGTCAGGACAGCGAGAGACGGTTCCCCAATAGGAAGACGATCAGTGAGAAGACCACGAAAACGATGAAACGACAACTTACTAAAGGTACATTAAAAACAGACAGAGTCATGTCTATACAAAAAGAAGAAGAAGAAGAAGAAGACTTTGAATTAGGAGATAAGTAGAGGCTATTCCAAAAAATTCATTTAAATCCATGCAGTAGGATAGCATTCAGAGGTAACATCCTGTTCTTTCTCTCACTGACTGGCCTATTATAGGTATATTTGTTAACATAAATATGTATTTTGGTTAAGAGTTTTCTTTGTCTATTAAAGAAAAGAGAAAGTGGCGCACTTTTCGGGAAAATGTTTTCTGAATTGTTGTCTTTGTTTTATTTATTCACTATTTATGGCCTAGCTCTAATAGCTACTATCTTACAAAGTTTCTTTTCTTCCGATTCTTCTCTAGGTGTCTACACAATAATGACACACTTATGGTTTACTGTAAAGAGACCGAACTCATTAGACCGAAAAGCACTTTACCGAAACCTCACTAGACCGAACAGCAGACGACCGAAAAACAGTTCTTTTTACTTGTCGCAGTAAAAGAGATAAGACTAATGTAATTACAACTAAATGTTATTTGGATGGTTATTATAAACAGTTAAAATGGTGTTAACGTCATTCTACCCTTAATTAATTTTTACCTTTACTAATTTGTTTAACGGATGAAAATGATTTCATATCAGTGTGTACAGAGTAACCATTTACACAGTCTATATTATAAAATAATACAAAATAAATACAATAAACAAAAAGACAGATATACAAAATCTTAGCATAATGTACTGAAAACTTTTTAAATTTATTTATCATTTCGGTGTAATGCTGTTCGGTCTAGTGAGGTTTCGGTAAAGTGCTTTTCGGTCTAATGATGTTGTTCTGAAGCTATTTCCTTGTGGCATTTTTATAATTAAATATTTTCTATCGGAAATAAGCCACAATTTTACTAAAAAATGAATTTATTAACGTTTCGAAACCCAAATCGGGTTTCGTTGTCAAAATACAAAATACTATTGTTAATATTACTTCGAAACGTTAATAAATTCATTTTTTAGTAAAATTCGGTCTAATAAGTTCGATCTAATTGTCGTGTACCCACACTTATACATAGAATGAATAATAAAAAAACACCCCCACATATCTTGCGATTCTGAGCAACGCGCCCTCGTTCTTTTTGTGGTACACTTTTTTGTACTAAAACACGGGCGAAATAAACGTCGTTTCACTTAAAGACGAGAAAAAGTTCACAGAGGATAGAACAGAGCATCTATTCTCTTTAATAGGCAGAACCAAAGAAAGGGTGTTTTTAACCTTTGTCGAGCGGCATAATCTTACACCGGTAACACACGGCATAGGTACAATAATTGTACCTATAATATATTTTCTTAAAAATCCCTTAATCTAAAGGTAATACTTGTTAGTTTTTAGATAATAATATTTATTGCTAGCATAAATGGTAAAAAATTGCAATAAATAAATAATAATATTCGGTAATTTGTTGTTGTATGGATTTACAAACAAAGATTGAAAGCCGCTTTTAAGTGATCTCTGTTATCTATCGTAAATTATTTAAATTACTGCAATAAAAAACTTTTGGAAATAGTGGTCGTAAACAAATTCTAGGAAGAGTAGCATTGTATTGTATTTCAACTGGAAACATAGATTTTATCCACTATTAGTTGTTTGGTGTTTGTCAATGTATACCTGAAAATTATCATTAGTATTAATGATTTAACATCTAGTTTACCAAAATTCCGACAAAAGATGTATAAATAGAATCAACGAAGAAAACTTGTGTGAGTTGAGGAATATAGAGCCTCTGCCACTCATAAAAAAACACAAAAAAACAAAGGAAAAAAAATTAAGGAATTAACGCAGATCAACAGAAAACGAAAACCGGGAATACTAAAAGATATAGATGGGAAACTTGTGTTGAGTACTAACGAAAAATTAAAGAGATGGACAGAATACATAAATGAATTGTTCAAAGACAATAGAACAAAGCAGATGGAAGTCGAAGTAGAAGATGATACGGTTTTGAAGATATTAAAAGAAGAAATTAAATCGGCATTAAAAAACAGCAAAAATGGTAAAGCAGTAGGTCCAGACCAAATCCCAGTAGAAAGCTTAAAATGTATAAATGATGAAACCTTAGACATTATCGTAGTGTACATAACAGTGTACATAACAGGAAACATACCAAAACAATGGTTACTCTCAACCTTTTGTGCTATCCCTAATAAAGATGCATCAAGTCAAACTAGTTTGATTTTATTCAACAAACTTGACTTGACTTGAAAACCAAACTTTTTTTGTAAAAAAGTTTGACTTGACTTGATTTCGATATCTTTAGGTTTGACTTGAAATCAAACTTCTTCAAACAGTTTGAAGTTTGAATATCATAATATGGCGCAACGTGTTTATTTCCAATTCCAATTGAGAGCGTACCGACTTTTGTTTTGACTTATTTGGATAGGTCTGAATGTCTGAATCTGTACTCTGTTATTCCGCAAATTAATTTATAGTTCATATTAAAAAGTTTATGCCTGCCTTGTTTATTAAGTTCGTTTTGTAGTGTGTGCTTTGTGAAATAATATCTAAACCTGAATATTTTTCGGCTCAGAATAAGTAAGTTTTAATCTAGTAACACTCAAATAAAAATATAAATAAGTGGTAAGTATGGATAAAACGAAACTTGCTGGCAAGCAATTCTAAGCATACAGGAATCATTTTCAACAAATTTACGACCCTATTTTGATTTAAATATCTGGTGGCTTTCTGTATCAAGTTCAGGACCGCCGCTAAAATGTTGGTCGCCCGTGTGCAACTTTTAACATAAGTACTAGTATTTAAAGACATGTACAGGAGACCGTAACGCGTATATGAATAATAATTGCTCTAATCTTGACGTTACTTTTAGACCTTGATCCCGCGTACCAAAAGAAAGTTATTATTATTAGTTTTAATTGTGGAACAGGTTTAAAATATGGAACGTCAGACTACGAAAACGTTCCATGTATTTTGTCGGACATAACTTCCAATGATTTGCTACCAGTTCATTAAACTCTTATGCAAAAATCAGACTGGTGTGTATTACCAACTGGGCATTTTAATGACTGGAACACAAAGAACATGTTTAAGGAGAGGAATCATGTTGGTTAGTAGTAGGAGTCTGATTTTTGCATGAGAGTTTAATGAAAGGGTAACAAATCAATTTGATGTTCTGTCCGACAAAATACATGGGAAGTTTTCGTAATCTGACGTTCCAACTTTTTAAACTGTTCCACAATTAAATCTTCTCCTGATCCAGTGTTCCCATACATCAAAGTTTTCCCGACTAGACACCGTTAAACTATTAACAAATTTTCAGCTTGCTATTAATCAACTTTTTTTTGGTACGCGGGATCCAGGCCTATTTGAAATACAGTAGTGTGCAAAAGAAACGATCACACTACTATAATATATTACAAACAAAATCGTTTATCAAAAGCGTCTCTGAAATCAGCAAATTCTCAACTTGACTGAACTGTAGCCCATCTATAACCATACATTATAAGCATAAAGGAACAATATTATAGCTCGAGCAATCAAAATGATTTTTTTAAATCATCGAGTAATAAACAATACTATTTTATTACTCAATGAGAGCAACTTACCAAGACCAAGCACTTACCTAAATTCTCGGAAAGTATCCTATTGTCGTATCGTACTCTTAAAAATGTTCAGAATTTGAAAAAATCGCATGGCATATGGACCAAGTATGTAGATAAAAATAAGGTCCGAAAGCCGCCAGCCCTTTGAATTAAAAAGTATTCCCGGAACTACTTTATGACTACAACTACAGCTGCAAAAGGGCAGTTCATAATAAATAACATGCTCTGGCATTTTTGTTTAGATTGTTTGGAATAGGTATTAGAGTTTATAGAAATATCATTACTATTTTTAATTTTTTGAATTTATTTTCGTTGTAAAAAAAGTATTATCATCAGTGGTATGCTTTCGGCCGCTCGTGTGCGATGCACACTTTGCACACATGGTAGCGACGGCCCTGATCAAGTTACTTTTATATGGCACTCATTGTATTTAGGGGAGTGCAATTAGAACGAAAACATGCATTGTTTCGGAAAAATTCAAACAAGCTTATATTTTTCTAAAACTTTTTTTGTTAGTTTATATACATGTTAAAGTAAAAAGTTCTACTCGCGGATTTGGCAGCTAATTGTTTATTCATTGTTTAAACAATAACAATTGTTTTGTATTAATAATTTCAAAAATATCGTTAAATTCATCATGTTACTTTGATCAAATATGTTTCTATTTTGTTTTTGATTACACTGAATCCGAATATGGCATTGCAATTTGAACATTCTTATACAGAAGCTCTTATACAGTATGTCTGCGTAGTTAGGAACCACATGGAAAACTTTTTTATTATCAATTTTACGAAAAAAATTTATTCTTTATAAAAGGCTCTGGATAGTCAAAAATCTAAAACTCAACCATCAGATATCAAATTTTATCAATTTTATAGTTATGTCAAAAATATGAATTTCGTTAAAGAGTAAAGTAAAGTACCTTTACATTTCAGAATTCAAAAAATGCTATTATGAAAAGTTGTTTGAAATTAAAAACTAATTACATTATTCTAATCGAAATTTTTTTTTAAATTTTTTCTCAAATTACGGATAGGTACTCATCATCATTTTATTACATTTATGATAACTATTTTATTATCACTTTTACGAAAAAAAGTTATTCTTCATAAAATGCTCTCCCTGGTTTAAAATCTAAGATACAACCATCAGATATTAAGCTTTTTAATTATTCACAATATTCTAATTACAAGGATGTAATTGAATACTAAAACAAATTTTTTTAATTCCAAAGAACTTTTCTTAATAAAAATTTTCGGTATTGTGAAATTTAACGATACTTTACTCTTGAGTGAAATTCATATTATTTGACATACCTCGTATAAAATTCAATAAATTTGATATTTGATGATGGCATCTTAGATTATATACGATGCAGAGTATTTTATAAAGAATAACTTTTTTTCGTAGAACTGATAATTGTTTGCTGAACATTTATTACATTAACATTATTAAATGTATTTTAGCTAAGTTTTACAGAAAAAAGTTTTGATCACTTTATATAAACATTTTTTTAGCTGGTAATTTTCGGTTTTTGTATTACATTTTTGTTATCTTTCTTAATTTTCTCAAAAAGAAATAGTCTATTTTATTTCTAAAGTAAAATAATTTCGTGCATTTTAAATATTACATCCTAAGCTGTAAAAAAGCACTTATAAAACTGTAATAGATATGTTTAAACTTGAGTAATACCGTCTTAAAGTGGTGGTAATTCTATAAAACTACGAAGATGTCAATAGTTACATTTTTTAAGACGGAATATCATTTGAATTAAATTTTTGAGATTTTTTTTTAAATAAATCATCATTTAGTACAATTCTTGAAAGGTAAGTCGTGCAAAATTGAGGGTTTGATAACAAAAATAGTATTAGTTACACATTTTTAAATCTTTTTTAAACAAATTTCATGTAAGGCTCATTTTATGCCCACACCGTACTTATGCCCATACATTTTATTTCTTTTTATTATAACCATAAGATAGCTTAATTATTCTTCTTTTAGGTTCAATTTGTAAAATTTCATTTGATCCATTAGTTAAAGAATTACATTAAAATAACTCAACCGTGCACTTCGCCGTACGCTAGTTTACAGTGCGCCAATGTTTGTGAGAAGGGTGACTTTAGCGTTATAAATAAAAAATTATAGAAGATACAGATTTAATTTTAGAAAATTCTTTATATAAGGTTTTTTTTGTAAAATTTTCTGAATTTTTCAATGGTCAAGTCAGTTTTGTTCTAAAATTTATATTTTCGGACTTATTTAAAAAACATCAAACTTCGTAGTTCATTTGTTTAATAAAAAATAAAGCATCAACTTCTCGAGTAGAACTTTTTGATATGTTGTTTATTAAACATGTCTAATGAAATTACAGAAAGTTCTATTTTGTTTGATTTTTTCCAAAGTGAAAATCTATATGCACTCCCCTAATTATTAATTTTCTTATCTTAATTGGCAACTAACGTCTATCTCGACAAATAAGTATATCTACTAAATAAATGATTTTTCAAACTCTTTCAAACTAGTTTGACAAACAGTTTGAATTTTCAAACCTGTAGAATTGATCAGTTTGACTTGACTTGAATTATTTATCAGAAGGATTGACTTGATTTTGACTTGAAATTAAGTCAAATTCAAGTCAAGTTCAAACATTCAAGTCAAACTTATGCAACTCTAATCCCTAAAAATACAAACGCTAAAGATTGCAGTGAATACAGAACAATATCATTAATAAGTCACATTCTCAAATTATTCTTGAAAATAATACATGGTCGTATAAACAAAAAACTAGAAGAAGGAATAGATGATAGTCAGTTTGGGTTCAGAAACGGACTAGGAACCAGAGAGGCGTTATTTGCTTTTAATGTGTTAGCTCAAAGATGCATGGACATGAATGTGGATGTGCATGTTTGTTACGTTGATTTTGAGAAGGCTTTTGACAAAATAAGACATGAAAAATTAGTCCAAATTCTAAAGACAAAAAACATAGACAAAAGGGACTTACGAATAATAACAAACCTTTACTGGAATCAAAGAGCACAAATTGTAATAGATAACGAACCCAGTCCAGAAATTGAAATCAGGAGAGGAGTTCGGCAGGGATGTATTATGTCTCCATTACTCTTTAATGCATATAGTGAAGCCATTTTTGAAGAAGCATTGCTATCTCAAAGTGAAGGAATAATAATTAACGGAAGATCTATTAACAACATAAGATATGCAGATGACACCGTGATTATAGCAAGCTCTGCTGAACAACTCCAGCTACTACTGAACAAAACAAACAATTTCTGTAAAGAATATGGACTAAAAATTAATATAAAAAAGATCAAATACATGATAATAACTAAGAAAACAAACATACAAATAAGCATACATTTAGGAAATGTACCGATAGAAAGGGTTGATAAATACAAATACCTAGGAACCTGGATTTCAGAGAAAAATGATCAAACAACAGAAATAAGGACCAGGATAGAAATAGCAAGAAATGCGTTTGTAAAAATGAAAACAGTTCTCTGCAACAAAGACCTTAGCTTAGAACTGAGAGCAAGAGCTTTGAGATGCTACGTGTCCTCGATACTACAATATGGACTTGAAAGCTGGACATTAAAGCAAGAACACATAAATAAGCTACAGTCATTTGAAATGTGGTGTTACAGAAGAATGCTTAGAATAGCATGGACACAGAGGAAAACGAACACGGAAGTACTGCGAGAAATGGGTAAAGAATGCGAAATAATAAACACAATAAAAATAAGAAAGTTACAATATTTAAGACACGTAATGAGGGGACCGCGATAGAAATGCTAAGACTGATAATACAGGGAAAGATAAGAGGCGGAAGGAGTATAGGAAGAAGGAGAGTGTCATGGTTAAAGAATTTAAGGGACTGGTTTAGATGCAGTTCTATAGAACTCTTTAGAGCAGCGGTGGATAGAGTAAAGATAGTGATGATGATATCCAACCTCCGATTAGGAGACGGCACTTGAAGAAGAAGAAGAAGAAGAAGAAGAAGAAGAAGCCACTCATAAGTGCAGCTATATCTCGTGATCATCTCAAGACTATGCTAATATTTATAAGATTTCACAACGAAAATACCCGTCAATAACGCAAAAAAGCCGATAAGGCTGCACTCATACGAGATATCTGGACAGTGCTGAATAAAAATGTGCAACAATACTTCAAATCATCCCAGTAAAGGGACAGCACCGGTACGGGCGCAATTTGACGCTTTTTTACATGTAAATCTCCATAAGAAATTTTAAGGTCCATTCTGGTCATTTTTGACGCTTTTTGTGGTGGAGGCGCGACTGCTCGTCAGATCGTGACGTATGAGTTGGAATCAAAGTCCATCTCAGACGTACCAGAGCCCGCCAAGATGGACGCCTTCCATCTGTCGCTTTTTATAATATACAGGGAGAAGTCAGAAAGCCAAACCAATTCTTCTTTTAGGCTGTCACAGGGATTCTTCTATTTGTTTGCGAAATCGGTGTTCACGATTCTTTTGATATGTCCAAACCATCCCTCTTTCATGAATTTATCAAAATACAAAGCAACGGTATTTTATCAAAACCAACATTCGTTTACATATACACGTTTTAAACACACACATTCTTCAAAATGAACCTGAACCATCCTTAGAGCATGGCCAAACCAGCTAACTCAACATAGCCCTCATCTGCTCTTTACATACACACGGAAAATTTAATATGGTCAAAGACCTCTTCGATAACCTTCAGACAACAATAACAGATATAGTGAGCTGCTCAATATGCGTATCATTTTTTTATGAAAATTACTGAATCCAGATGATATTGTGAGTTACATACTATATTTTATCTGCGGCAATTCGGGTTTTTAGGTTGGTATTGTACTTCAGGTCTCTAGTAAAAATGGAAATACATATTGTATTAGAAAAAATCGTTTAACAATTTAGCATAACACAAACAACTGTTTGATATGCCGATATGATGTATCTGTTGATATATAAAAGGCATTTAACATAGTGTAGTAAGCAGTATTATGTGTGAAGAAGTGACGTCAGAGGGGGTTCGAGCCGTAGAAGTAGCCTCTGGGTGTACAAGAAGTGTGAACAACTGACGTGGGGTAGCAAAGTAGCCTCTGGGAGGGTAGCAAAGATGGCGAGGTGGCGTTGGGGCTGTAGAAGTAGCCTCTGGTAAGTACAAGAAGTGTGAAGAAGTGACGTCAGAGGCGGCTGGAGCCGTAGCCTCTGGATGTACAAGAAGTGACGTGGGGGTAGCAGGGAGCTGTAGCGTGGGACGCGACCTTATTTGGTAGCAAAATATGATGGATTGGGGGACGCAGGGGATTTAGTTACGATGTATTCAAGCCAAAGTAAAACGAAAATTTCATAGTTGTGAGTTGTATACTATATTTTATCTACGACAATTGGGGGTATTATTATGCTTTTTAGGTTGGTATTGTACTTCAGGTCTCTGACAAGAAACGGAAATATATTGTATTAGAAAAAATCGTTTAACAATTTAGCATAACACAAACAACTGTTTGATATGCTGATATGATGTATATGATGATATAGAAAAGGCATTTATCATAGTGTAATAAGCAGTATTGTTAAAATAAAAAATACATATACACAATATTTTATCTATGGCCATAAATTAATTTAGAGTATATAGCTACATAGACTGTCGGAAGAAATGTTAGCAGGACAGTTAAATAGTACGTAATGGTTAAGTGTAATAAGTATCTGTAAACGTTAATAAAATAATGATAATAAGTTGGTGAAAATATGTTAAGCGATGTATAAAAATGATTAAAAGCATGCAATGGAAGTAACATAACCAATTCGGTTCGAACATAAATTTGTTGAAACTACAAAAATATTTTCTTAACAACAGTCACCAACGTGAAGGTACGATTATACGACTACCAGGAGAGGTTATGTTAGTATAGGACAAAAAGTGAGTATGAATGAATTATTTTGCATTATATAATAATATATTTAATGATAACAATATATTCAACTCACTGAGATCAGCTCATTATTTAACTTGATTTAGTACATTTTTTATTGATCTGATGAATATCTTTTATTTATTCTTATAAATGTTAAAACATCGATACTTTGGTGTTAATTCATTCATTAATATGTATTCAAAATGAATTATTGAGGGTAAATTTGTTCGATAACTTTAGGTTATCTAATCTTAAAATTATTGATTTTCCGTCTCCTCTTTTGTGACAGACTATCGAAGACTTAAAACTAAATCGAGGAAATAAGGCCATTAAGTTATCGATTGTCTTAATTACAATTTTAGTAGATAATTCACAGGAAACGCATTAGGAAATCGCAAATAGTTTATGGTCTCATGCATGTAGATAAAACTTCGGTAAATTCCCCAACGACATGTTAGGACATGAAAACTGTAAAACAAATAATTACCCGCGTGCATTAGGTACGTCACCAGATTGCTCTACTATTTAAATATAAATCGGGTATAGCTATGGCTTACAGTTTAGAACAGTCAGATAACCAACACAAAGAAAACGAGGTATTTTGTGAGTGTGGACAATACAACTAAAAAGTAAGTAGGTATACATTTTTTTATTTAATTTGTTATTTTTGTTCAGAAGTATTTTCCGTTTGTGTTTGTCGGTATTCTTCTTTCAATTCTAGTAATTTTTTTCGTTTCTAGTCTTCTTGTGTGTGTGTATATTATTAAGTTATGAGTGTATTTTGCGTCCTGGTCCACGTTCATACGTATGCATCCCATAACATGACTTTACAGGTTCTGCTTTTTATCATGTTAATATTTTGTTATCTTTTATATTTTTACTGTTGCAACCTACACAGTACCAGAGTATTTATCGGTATTCTTGTGTATATTTTTAAATTATGAGTGCCGCTTACGCCCCGGTCCACGTTTACCTTCTATTACAAGCTGTAGAATAAACACAGCAGCATAGTATGTGTTGGTATTCTTGTATACATTCTTAAGTTATGATTTTATCAAATTATCATTCTTTTATGCAATACACGGAAGACGTTTGGTTGATGATTTCCGAAATAGTGTATAGGTTGTCCTGTTTAGATGTCTAAAGAGTGTCTATGTTTTTTTCGCCTTATTTTGATTATTCTTATATTATTTTTCTTTTATATAATACACGGAAGACGTTCGGTTAATGATTTCCGAATTAGTGTATAGGTTGTCCTGTTTAGAATTCTAAAGAGTGCCCATGTTTTTTCACCTTAACTGCTTCCATTGTTAGGCTTAATCGCCGTCCACTGCTTGACATGGTGTTCCACTGTTCGACGCTGAAACGTCCACTATGTCTACTGGTCGGTATAAGACACACATCGAAGTTTATTAAACAATACCGCAACAAAAATACACATCTATACATAATACACCTATAGGTATATTATGACCCTTACAGTAAATTGCGTATACGGGGAGAAGTGAAAAATTAATATTTATAAAGAGGTTTTAAATATTCTAGAGGTCTGTCGTCTTCCTATCCTTTTTCTGTATTGCATATTTTTTATTACTAATTTTAATATAAGGCATAATATTTGTAAGGTATAATCTGTTTAAAATTCTGTGTCGTGTTATCTCAAAATAAATTGTTTAGATATATCATGCATTTTCCATTTATATATTAATCATTTTTAATGTGTTATTATCTGTACTTGTTAGAATATTGCTAGTTATATTTTTCATATTCCAGCTACCTATATATTATGTAATTTTCATGTAGATCATTCTGTAGTCAACCCCTTTCGGTAAAACTTTATCCCATTACATTTCTACCAACAAGGTGTACATATTTTGCTTTACTTATTTTGGACCAGTCCATGTTCTCTTTGAATATCTTCTTTCTCAGAATATCTCTTTTCCTTATTGACAGTATATAATCATTGACCATTTCCTCCACATGTCGCCACGAACAAACAAGAATGTGGATGCTTAATCCACTAGTATACTATATACCCTTTTTTTATTTTCTTACAGTTTTGTATTTCTATTCGTTCTCGTACATATCAAGTGTGATTGAAAACGCTAAATGTCTCGGAGAGACATAGTTTAGAAGAGTCTTTTTTTAGAATGCGACATTTCGAAGAACAAGTTAATTTTATATTCTTAGCAACGAGAGATAAATTTAAAACTAAGAACAGTTGAAATAAAATACTAATTAACTTTATCATCATCATTATCATCAACAATCAACCAAATTTGTCCACTGTCGGCCATAGGCCCCCTCAAGATGTCTCCACCCTTCTCTGTCCTGCGCAGCGGCAATCCAGTTTAGCAAGAATAGAGCCATTCTTTGTAGGTGGGCTTTGCGCTTTGTCTGCCCTTGGTGCCACTCAAAAATCTTTGTCCATCTGTTGTCTCTCTGTCCTGTGACGTGTCCTGACTATTTCCACATTTTCCACTTTAACTTCATAATGCATTTTATGATGTCTTCCACTCCAGTTCTTCGTTATATCTTATTATTTTTTGTATTCTACCTCTCAAAGTTAGACAAAGCTTGGATCTCTACATTTTTCGTTGTGGTACTCGTAATTTTCTTATTGATGCTTTAGTCTATGTCTGTGTTTCAGCTCCCGAAGTGAGCACCGGAAGTTCATACTGGTTAAATGCTTTTCTTTTTAGCCTTATTGGGATGTTTTCCTTGAACACGTCTCTTAGTTTACCATACGCTCAGGGCCGCCGAGAGGAATGAGCGGGCCCCGGTAAGAAGTGAAGAGCGGGCCACTGAAAAGAAGTGAAGAGCGAAAACAATTTTTGTTTAATTTTTATAGAAATAAAATTTTCAATACTTAATAATAAGAAATGTTTCAAATATAAATTTTATTAAGTTTTGATTATTTTTATAATTGTGAAAATATTTATATCTAATGCAGGTGCTTTCTGAGTTTTCTACATAATTGGCAAAGATGTCTATCATTTTCGAAAAAATTACCAAATCATTCTCAATACAAAAGTCGCTAGGCCAGTTAACCGATCCTGTTTCATTGTTAATCTCATAGCATTTTTTATGTGAGAAAGATAACACAAGCATATTTTTGCTTCTGCGACTGTCACGGGTAAGGTGCAAAATATTCTTTTAACGCAATAACGACGTCGACGCCTAGGAAATAATGAATAAAATTTGAGATGTTCAATTTTATTATGTAAATCTATTGGAGAAATTTAAAATTCACCAATATCCTTTTATATCGCTCTCAAATGAAAAATTTTATCTATCAATTATTCTTCACTGGTGTCTTCTTTATAAAACTCGCTCAATGTTTTCTTAATATTGTCATCATTTTCATCTAGGAATGTCCATAAAATCTTAAATAGCGAATAAATTTCATTGTTGCATTAAATCTTCTGGTAAAATTTCTTGGTATACAATCAATGACAATGTCAAATATTTTACAGCCAACTATTGCGCCGGACTCAAAATTAGCAGTCACTATACTAGACCCAAGCAAATCATCAAAAAATCTCGCAGGCTTCTTGTGTCGTTTTCATTTATTTGATGTACATTCTGGATTTATTCCATAAATGCTGACAACTAATTTAGATTGTTCAACAATGGAAGACTATGAATGTCTGATTATATGGAAATATTACGTCTTTGGTCTGGTCGATGCCGGGCCCCTTACATCGCCAGGCCCCGGTAACATGTACCGGCTGTACCGCCCTCTCGGCGGGCCTGCATACGCTACCCATCGTAAAGCTATTCTTCTAGATAATTCGCATATTGGTTTGTCTCTACCTATTTGTATTTCATGGTTCATGGTATTGTCGACTGTTTCGATATATCAGTTTTCTAGTTTCAGTGATCCGCTGCGTACTAAATTTGACATCATTTTAGTTTTTCCAAAGTTTATTTCCAGTCTCTCTTTTAGGAAAACTCATTGTAGTTCTTGAAGCATTGCGGTGGCTTCTTTTAAGTCGTCGGTTATTACAACTACGTCATCTGCAAATCGTAGGTGGTTCAGCCTTTCGCCATCAACATTAAAACCTCTGTTTTTCCATTCTAACATCTGGAATGCATGCTGCATTACGGCATTGAATAGTTTTGGTGACATGTTTTCTCCTTGTCTAACTCTATTTTTTAGTTTTATGTTTTTGAGTTTGGGTGTGGAGATTTATTGCTGTTGAGGCATTCGTATATTAATGGTTAAATACTGAAACCTTATTAGTCAAAATCTGCAAATTTTCAAGAGAGCGAACAAATTTCACTGTTTTTTTGTGCATGATTTTTCTTTCTCTTCTTTCTTTTCTATTGAAAAGTATGCCTCGACCAGTTTTATCACCATTTTACCATCTCGCTAGTCAACAAATACTAGAACGAGCGGCTGGTTGTACTCTATAGTTTTTTTTATTAGAGCGTATAGACAAGTTAGATGGTCATTTGTAGCATGCACAGGGCGTAAACCAGCCTGTTCTCTTGGTTGTCATGTTTCTAATTTGTTCTCAATTCTGGCAGTGATTATTCGAGCAATCTATTTATACAGGTGGTTTAGAAGAGTGATTGATCTATAATCTTCGAGGTCTGTTTGATCTCCTTTCTTATGTATGAGGAGCGTTATAGGATTATTGCATTTAGCTAGTATGGCTTGGTTTTTTAAGCATATTACAAGAACATAATATAATTTGCAAGTCTATATTCCCATCTTTTAGCATTTCTCTCCTCTCTTCCAGCTTAAGTTTAGTGTTAGCAGTGATTCTCATCTCTCTTTTGTTACCTTTTGTTACCTATACAACATTTTCTATAAGCTTCTACTATGCTATGGTATTATACTTTATTTATCTCGTTTATGTGCTTTTATTTGTTTCTTTCTTATTAGTTTATTTCTCTCTTTACCGATGTCAATTTCTATTCTAGCGCAAACCATTCTGTGATCACATCCTACTGTGTAAATTTTTGTCTAACAAGAAAACAAAAAAAAAACAAAAAATATTCAGAAAACCAAAACGTACATTTTATTACTCTTTAATATTTTTGGTATTTATAATAATTTTTAAGTTAATTGCATGAACAATTCCATTTTTTTCAAAATTAAAAAAATGATTTATAACAAAAAATTTTTTAAAAAATGAGCATTTTGAACCAATAAAACTTATAGATAATATAAATAATCTATAAGTAAAGTAACTTGTGAAGTGATGACGATTAATTTTATTTGGGAAGCTAATTAGGGGATGATTTTCGCCGTTTTTGTACCAAAAAATAAAAGGGACCAACAATATTTTGAGCGTAACTCACCTATTTTTAATTTTAGAAGTTTTTTTTTTAAACAAAAATAAACCTTTTTTTAAGCACTTTAAAAAAAGTTATAATGAATTTTCCCTGAAAAGTGCTCTGTTCTTTGGTTATTTCACATTAAAATATTCGATTTGGAATTTGACGAAGAATAACCTAATTTTCATTGGCTACAACTCTGATTCTACTGGGCCTGAGACCTCACGCGTACACCATTTTTTTAATTTTTTATAAGCTATATTGTCTCTCTAAGAATATTTTTTCACTAGAGTACTTACTTTTTGAGTTATCTGCGAAAAACCATCCAAAAACATGTTTTTTTTTTGTTAAAAATGAACATATTCACTCACAAATAACTCGAAAATATTGACTTAGTGCAAAAACTCTATAGAACAAAAGTTGCTTAGAATTAGTCATTTGATCCAATTCCAGGCCTATTTTGAACGTATATTTTTTCACTTTTCAACCCGTATTTTCTAATTTTTGTAAAATGGAGGGGATGTAGAATTGTAAACTTTTTTATATAATAATAGGCAATTTCAACTACCTATTCCCAAATTTTTGTCCTTCCTTTATTTTTTTGGAGGTTTTCGTAAAATTTTGCGTTCCCTGATTGGGCTATTATGCTAACTCTTATTTAAAACAGCGGTCTAATAATGTTTCAATATTTTTCGGGTGAAGCTTGGTGTCTCAACTTTCCACATATATCCCTGTTTACATAAGTTATTTGCAGTAATCGTTTGTACATTTGACGATCTTGCGGTATAAAGTTTTTAGGATTCTTATAAAATAACTGAAGAAACTTATAAAATCATCACAATATCCTAAAGACCTTCAGTTGCTGTAAACTTTTCTTCACCTACAAATATATAATCGTTCTCATATATTACAGTTATTCACCTAACTTTCATTTTCTATCGCCTACATACTCTGATCCAAACACATAGTCATATTCTTCATCTATAGTTACATGTTAATCAACCAACTGTCAACACAAAATGATTTGAAAAATTGATGCGGATCTATATAAACGTAGTAGATGTTGATCAAACATATCGATAACGTGATCTAACGTTTTTTGCTAAGATCGTAAGCATCTCTGACGCACTCTTACGCATGTCTGACACATGCTGACGTCTGAAAACTGCGCTTTAGTAATATACTTAAAACATAGTTTCAACGCGATCTAACGCATATAAGACGTATAGCAGACGTGATATAACGCATATCAGACGTGATCTAACGCATATTGGACGTTTAGCAGACGTGATCTAACGTATAGCAGACGTAAAAACGTTTCCCAATCAACGGTCCATTCGTTTCCAGTTTTCGATCCTTTGCTGAGCGAATTCATTTTATGGTTATTATCTTGATATCATCAACCCATTGTGTGCTATCTACTTCTTTCTCTTATTGTATCAAACCTAAGACACCGTTATATTACGCTTTTAGTTGATATATCATCATTCAGTCTAAGTGTCCATCCCGGTACCGTTTCATATGTATTATACTTTCGACACCATCTCTTATATTTACCTTTGGGATTCTATCTCTTAGTGTTAATTCCTACATAGACCGCTTCATGGTACGTTTTCTTACCTGGTAACCTAAATACGATAACAAAATAATGTACTATTTATTATGCTTTATTATGGATATCTAAACATTACAGTATAATTCATTATTCCGTGATTAATACATTCACATTTAAAAAATAAACGTTCAGATGCTTCGTTGGAGCTGAATGTCGTAAATTCATTATTTTTCTTTATGTGATGTATAAGTTTAGCTGCATATCCTCTTCTCCGATGGTTAGGTAGTGTATATATGTAATCTAATACTCTTGGTACATCGTGTTGTCCGAGGGGGTCAAAATCACGTTTTGATAACAGAACAAACGAAGCTGGTTCTCCGCAGACATATAAGATGTAGCAGGTAACTTTTATGTTTGTCATCCACTGATCGATAATTACATCATCCAAATTTAACTCTTTAATTTTTCTGACTGCGTTCGGACCTCTAAACAACTCAATATTTTCCATCTTACTTCGTTGAATGATTGACTGATACTGATTTTACTTTATTCATTCTATCACAGACCGTCTATACATTTCACAGGAGTGGAAGAGTATCTCAGTATTCTAAACCGTAGGCGTATATATATCATACAAATTGAAGATCAATTAACATATTACGTAGAAGCATCTTCCTCTGTGTGCCGTGCTTGTTTTCGTTGGCTATCGTATTATCCAGCTGGTGAAATATTTCTCGGTCGGTAGCTGTATGAAACAATTCCTCAACCTTTCGACCTGTCCATAGTCTAATATTACACAGCCAGGACAATTGTTTTCTTCCAACCCAACGTTTTTCTTCGATTTTACCGTGAATGATCACCTGGAGTAAGCGATATTAATTATACATATAACCGACGTATTAAACCGAATGTTATACTATTAAACTATTTTAGGTAACATGTTTTAACATGTGGTCGTAGGTTATTTCCTATATAAAACTATCATTATTTATAAAAGACATTTATTGATGTAAATCAAACAATATTTTATCTCTATAGTAATATACAAACTCTGCTAAAGCAGTACTTAACATACTAAAATTGCAAGAAATTATAATTTGCACTAACTCCAACAAATCTACAGAAGAGGAACATGGTGTTGTTTTTATTACATTCACAATTTTATAGTAGTAAGCATCAAAATTAAGTTCACTTAAAAGTCTCACTCTTTGCAGGATAATACTTTTGTGAATAGACATAAGTTCTTTAACTTGGTCTTGAACCAACTCAATGTACACACCATATTTTATAAGGGAAATAAACTTTGTATTTTCACGTTCAAATTGGCAAATTGTGGTAAACTGTTCACACTGGTATTCTATTGGATCATTTTCTTCGTATTTTCTGGGATTCAGTGGTTCTTGGAAAAATATATTGACAATTTTGTTTTGAACAATATCCATAAGTTCAACCCATTCACATGAATCAAATGATATTTTATCTAGTTTTCCAAATGATTTATCAGATATGTGGTATCAGATATAACTGGCATAAACGACCGTGCAGGACTTAAACCAGTACCTACTTCTATGTATGCCATATTGCATTTTGTATAAAGTAAATAATAACGTTCTGAACTGCCCCATGCTTCATATTTTCTCAGTACTGGATCGACTTCAGCGTCGTACACTTTATCTGATTCGCTTTCTACCATATTACTATACATGATGATTTTGCTTACGTGTACAACAACATCAACGACGAATGTACATTAAGAACTGGTTCGTTCGACATCAAATGTCATATAATATAGTATATTACTCTAATTTAGGATTTTTCTTAATCGTATTTTATTGGTTGCAAACCATCACATAACATATCCCTGGCTAGACGTAGGCGAAGAAGGACATCTATCATTTAAAATGAAAGAAAATGACGTGAAACAAAACATTACAGGTGAATCGAAGAAGCATTGACATGTGGTAGATGATTTGACACAGAAGACGATTGAAGTGACAGAAGGAAAGAGGAAGAACGATGATACATCATAGTGTCTTTTAACGCAACGTCATGTCTATTTTTTATTTGACTACAGCCTATATATTGCAAGAAGTGATAGACGGAGAGAGGAAGACTGTCATAGTGTCATTTTCTCTGACGGCTGCTATCTGAACTACTGTTTTACATTCCATGCATTTTGTATTTTCACTACTGAACTCTTTGCATTCCTAGAGTTATGTTTTCTCACACATATTTTATATATTATACATTGTACATTACACTTTCCTATCTATGCGGCGCTGTGTTATGTGGTACATTGTTCTAAATTAATTTATGGTCGTAGATAAAATGTAGTAACTGTATTTTTTTATTTCAACAATACTGCTTATTACATTACGTTAAATGCCTTTTCTATGTTGATATATACAGCATATCAACATATCAAATAGTTATTTGTGGTTTGCCAAGTTGTTAAACATTTTTCTAGTTGATGAATGATGCTTGTGGATATTATTTAGAATTATCGAGTGTGTTAGTGATGAAAGTGGTGGGGTAATCAAGATGTTTGAAATGTCGTCATCTAAAATTTGCTATTTATACTTATTGTACGTGAAGGGAAAAATGTAACAAAGTTCGACAAATATGTTAAATTCAGCACTTTTACATTGTTTCTTATGAGAAAACAAGCACAAATCTACACTTTGCAGGGGCTTTTTGGGCATAACATAATACCATTCAGTTTTCCGTACGACCAATGTGTGCCTTATACACTGCTAAGGTATTTTATTTATTCTGTTTCAGATATTCCTAGCGTTTAGACGTGTGTACTGGTGAGGTTAAATTTCGATTTTTAATAATTTTTAAATTTTTTGAATTTTGAAAATTTTTAATATCTTTGAAAATTTTTGAATTTCTTATTCAGATTTTTTGAAAATCTTAATTTTATAAATATTTTCGAGTTTTAGTTCTAAATTGTTAATTTTTTGAAAATAATTTTTTAATTTTAATAATTTCAAAATGACAATTATTGCAATGATTAAATTTATAACATCCATCTTAGGCTTAATCAGAAATAATTATCAGGAAGATAATGTTAAGAAAGGGCTGATTGAATGTAATAAGGCATCTAAAAAAATAAGAGATTCGCTGAGATATGCTAAGACGATGGGAGAGAAGCAGCACCTCGAAGCCCAGATGAGGCACGTGAAAACGTTGAGAAAGCAACTGAAGGCCGAACAAAAGAAGGGAGCGGGACTGATTCCTACAAAGGAGACTGCAAAGCATAGGGTACATTGGGATGACTCTTTATCAGCATTCAACTCAAGAATTCGGACTGGAGTCATCTCAAACCTAAAACACAAGGATCCTGGCAGCTTTCTAAGCGATTGTAAGGCCATATTTAAACGGAGAATCCAAAATGCCCTAAAAAATGACGCTGCAGTGAAAGTTAACACGGCATTCGGAGGAGAGTTTGAAATCGTTCAGGGAGAAAAAGTGCTTAACGATACAAAATATTTTACTACTTCAAACTCAGCCATATATCGAGACACAAATCTTGATGAATGGTTTGAAGAGAAAGTAATGGAACCTATCACAGCAAAATTGGAGGAATTCCAAGAGCGTGATAGTGGCTGGGCACTAAAAGCTGTTGTTAACCTGGGGGTCAACATCAACAAGTTTACCCCACAGCTCGGATCCTCATTCGTTGAACTTCCTCCACAAATTATGAGAAAAGAAGCATGCGTAAATGTCAAAAATGATGATGAGGCATGCTTTGCATGGGCTGTAGTTAGTGCTTTGTATCCTGCTAACAGAGATGCTCAAAGAGTATCCAAATATCCACACTATTCAAAAGTATTGAATTTAAAAAGCATTCAGTTTCCAATGACTATAAAACAAATTCCTAACTTTGAAAAGAAAAACAATATTTCGATAAACGTATATTACCTAAAAAAAATAAACATTTTAAGATCCTCCCAACGTACCTTACAAAAAGTAGACAAACTAAACATGTAAACCTGCTTATAATCCAAGATAAATATGACGATGCAGAAGGCCCCATTAGTTACCACTATGTGTGGATTAAAAATTTATCACGCCTCCTCTCTAAACAGTTAAGTAAAGAAGAGCATAAAAAATATTTCTGTGACCGTTGCCTGCATTACTTCCGCTCACAAGAAACATTAGATAAACATACAATAGACTGCTTAAAACAAAATGAGACTGGTATCAATATGCCTGATAAGAGAAACAGCATAGTAAAGTTTAAAAATTTTAAAAATAAAGTAAATGTCCCATTCATGGTATATGCGGATTTGGAGAGCGTTCTAAAACCTACCGATGATCCGAAAAAACCTCAAAAGCATATACCTGCTGCCGTTGGGTATTACTTTAAATGTTCCTATGATGATTCTATGTCATTTTATCGCTCCTATCGTGGTTCAAATTGCATGGAATGGTTTGCTGATGAAATGAATCAGCTTGCAGCGGATGCCTCCACCGTATTTCTTTGTCCATATCCGATCCATATGTCTACAGATGATGAGCGAATGTTTCAGGCTACTACTTACTGTCATATATGTGAGCAACGCTTTTCTATTAAAGATAAAAAAGTCCGAGACCATAATCACATGATTCCGGAAAACAATTATCGAGGGGCCGCTCACGAAGGGTGTAACATCAATTATCAAGACACCCACACCATTCCAGTGGTCTTCCATAATTTGAGCGGATATGACGCGCATTTTGTCGTTTCCAGCATTGCTACACGCATGAAAGGCTCCATTGATCTTCTTCCTATCACTAAGGAAAAATATATATCATTTACTAAACACATTGATGATGCTCAAATTAAATTTCGTTTCATCGATAGTTTTCGATTCATGGCTTCTTCTCTTGAGAAACTTTCTTCGTATTTGCCCAAATATCCAAATCTTCATGCTCAATTTTCATCTCTTCCCGAGGAGCAGTTCAATCTTCTTACTAAAAAGGGAATCATGCCATATGATTATATTGATTCATTCGATCGCTTCATTGAAACATGTCTACCGCCTATAGAGTCTTTTTATAATAACCTTGAGGATAAACCATGTCCTAGTCGACATTATCGTAGAGCCCAAGAAGTCTGGTCATCCTTCAATTGTTCCACTCTTGGCGATTATGTAGATCTCTACATGAAGACAGACATTCTTCTTCTAGCAGATGTCTTTGAACAATTTCGTTCTAGTTGCCTTAAAACTTATAATCTTGACCCTGCTCATTATTACACTTTACCTGGCTTCACGTGGGATGCTATGCTGAAACATACGAAGCAGGAACTTGAACTTTTAACTGATCAAGATATGCATTTGTTTGTCGAGCGCGGAATCCGCGGAGGACTTAGTCAAGTTTGCTCGAAACGTCGCGTTCATGCTAACAATAAGTATATACCCACTTACGATTTATCTAAACCCGATTCATACCTTATGTACTTCGACGTTAATAATCAATACGGCTGGGCGATGTCACAATATCTTCCATATGGTGGTTTCGAGTGGGTTGATGCTAACATCGATGTCTTGTCGGTTCCTGACGATGCTTCTGATGGGTACTTCCTCGAGGTTGATTTAGATTACCCCCACCATCTCCACAATCATCATAATGATATCCCGTTCTGTCCAGAATCTCTAAATCCGAAAACTATGAAACCACCTTCACGACTAAGAGAACTTACTAAATTAATGACCACCTTAAACCCCAAAAGAAAATATATAATACACTATCGAGCTCTTAAGCAAGCATTAACTTATGGCTTAGTACTGAAGAGGATACATCGAGTTTTAAAATTCAAACAATCCCCTTGGCTGAAGTCGTACATAGACCTTAATACTGAACTTCGAAAAAATGCTAAGAATGAGTTTGAAAAAAACCTTTTTAAGTTAATGAACAACGCTGTCTTCGGCAAGACCATGGAGAACGTGCGCAAGAGAGTATCCATTAAACTTGTGACAAACTGGGAGGGTCGGTATGGCGCAGAAGCACGAATTAGTGATCCATTGTTTAAAAATTTAACTATTTTCAATGAAAATTTAGTGGCAATCGAGATGAGAAAAGATGAAATTTGGCTAAATAAACCTATATTTGTTGGAATGAGCATCTTGGATTTGGCTAAAACCACGATATATGACTTTCAGTATGGTTATTTAGCCGATAGATTTGGAGAAAACTTCACGACTTGCTACACGGACACTGATTCAGTAATAGTAGAGATACGAGGAGAAGATCCATATGAGACGATGAAATATGACTGCCACAAGTATTTCGATACATCTGACTACGCTGCAGACAATCCATATAAGATTCCCCAGGTTAACAAAAAAATTCCAGGCTTGATGAAAGATGAGAATAATGGTCGCATTATGACTGACTACATAGGGTTGAGATCTAAATTGTATACAACAAAAGTTCTAATTACAGATAATGACATTACAAAGAAACGAAAAATGCTACATAATGATGAGTATGATGAGGATGAAATTGGGGCGATAATCAGAAATTTAGGCGTGACAAAGAAAGCCAAGGGGGTTAAAATGTGTGTGGTTCAAAATAAAATAACTTTTGATGATTACGTTAAATGTCTAGATTCATATCAATCTATGTCGATTCAGCAAAAATTAATAAGATCTATTAATCATGATGTATACTCCATGGTTCAAGATAAAATAGGCCTTAACTCAAACGACGACAAAAGGTGTAAAGTTCCAGACACCTACAATACATTAGCCTGGGGACATTACTCTATAAATGCTGCACCCATGGATGTTGAATAAATATGCTATACTTTATCAGTTCAAACGCTAGTGAATCTGGTGTATGTAAGATAGATTAGCTCGACTAAACATTAGGTATATAGTTTAGGAAAACGATTAATATCATTCCTTTTGTTGTATATTGATCTTGAGATATATGTCGATTAGATTTACACAAAGCAAGATTTCAATAAGCTTATTTTGACATTTATCCATGATGATTTTATTGACTTTATGATGGATGTTGATTGAATATTGTAATTTGTTTAAAACCTAATTCATTTATTACAACTAAAATATTGTTAAATATATCTGAATCAGACCTTTTTATTATAATCCTAATCTAACTCATTCATATCATGCATCATTTTTATATCATATGATAATTCTAACAGATCATAGTTTCCAATAACTTAGTCTAAATTAAGTATAATAACTAAGATTAGCACATTAAAAAAAGATGTTTAGTTATGACCACTAAAAAGATATCTGATATGGACCATTAGCAAATTAATGAACCGTTCTGGTTAATTCCAAAGCTGTTGCTCATGTAGCCTTCAAGTTAAGACAATCGATAACTTAATGGTCATCTTTACCCGATTTAGTTTTAGGTCTTCGATAGCCTGTAACAAAACAGGAGTCGGAGAAATCCCTAGTTTTAAGATTAGATAACCTAGAGTTATCGAATAAATTTACCCTCAATAATTCATTTTGAATACTACAGAACATAGTAACGAATGAATTAACACCAAAGTATCGATGTTTTAACATTCATAAGAATAAATAAAAGATGTTCATCAGATCAATAAAAAGATGTCTACTAAACCAAGTATGGGCTGATCTCAGTAAGTAAGTTAAATATATTGTTATCATTAATTATATAATCATATAATGTAAAGAATTCATTCATACTAACTGTTTGTCCTATACTAACATAACCTCTCCTGGTAGTCATGTAACCGTACCTTCACGTTGGTGACTGCTGTTAAGAACATATTTTTGTTGTTTCAACAAATTTATGTTCGAACCGAATTGGTTACGTTCCTTTCATTGCATGCTTACATAATGACTGTAAAAGAATTCATACTAACTGTTTATCCTATACTAACATCACTTCTTCTGGTAGTCGTATAAGCGTACCTTCACGTCTGTGACTACTGTTAAGAACATATTTTTGTTGTTTTATTAATAAATTTATGTTCGAACCAAATTGGTTATGTTCCTTCCATGGCATTCTTTTAATAATTTTTATAGATCGCTTTACATAAATTCCATCGCTTAGATACTAACATTACTTTATTAACGTTTACACATATTAATTACATTTAACTGACCTGCTAACATTTTTTGCGACAGTCTATGTAGCTATACACTCTAAATTAATTTATGGCCATAGATAAAATATTGTGTATGTATTTTTTATTTTAACAATACTGCTTATTACACTATGATAAATGCCTTTTCTATATCATCATATACATCATATCAGCATATCAAACAGTTGTTTGTGTTATGCTAAATTGTTAAACGATTTTTTCTAATACAATATATTTCCGTTTCTTGTCAGAGACCTGAAGTACAATACCAACCTAAAAAGCATAATAATACCCCCAATTGTCGTAGATAAAATATAGTATACAACTCACAACTATGAAATTTTCGTTTTACTTTGGCTTGAATACATCGTAACTAAATCCCCTGCGTCCCCCAATCCATCATATTTTGCTACCAAATAAGGTCGCGTCCCACGCTACAGCTCCCTGCTACCCCCACGTCACTTCTTGTACATCCAGAGGCTACGGCTCCAGCCGCCTCTGACGTCACTTCTTCACACTTCTTGTACTTACCAGAGGCTACTTCTACAGCCCCAACGCCACCTCGCCATCTTTGCTACCCTCCCAGAGGCTACTTTGCTACCCCACGTCAGTTGTTCACACTTCTTGTACACCCAGAGGCTACTTCTACGGCTCGAACCCCCTCTGACGTCACTTCTTCACACATAATACTGCTTACTACACTATGTTAAATGCCTTTTATATATCAACAGATACATCATATCGGCATATCAAACAGTTGTTTGTGTTATGCTAAATTGTTAAACGATTTTTTCTAATACAATATGTATTTCCATTTTTACTAGAGACCTGAAGTACAATACCAACCTAAAAACCCGAATTGCCGCAGATAAAATATAGTATGTAACTCACAATATCATCTGGATTCAGTAATTTTCATAAAAAAATGATACGCATATTGAGCAGCTCACTATATCTGTTATTGTTGTCTGAAGGTTATCGAAGAGGTCTTTGACCATATTAAATTTTCCGTGTGTATGTAAAGAGCAGATGAGGGCTATGTTGAGTTAGCTGGTTTGGCCATGCTCTAAGGATGGTTCAGGTTCATTTTGAAGAATGTGTGTGTTTAAAACGTGTATATGTAAACGAATGTTGGTTTTGATAAAATACCGTTGCTTTGTATTTTGATAAATTCATGAAAGAGGGATGGTTTGGACATATCAAAAGAATCGTGAACACCGATTTCGCAAACAAATAGAAGAATCCCTGTGACAGCCTAAAAGAAGAATTGGTTTGGCTTTCTGACTTCTCCCTGTATATTATAAAAAGCGACAGATGGAAGGCGTCCATCTTGGCGGGCTCTGGTACGTCTGAGATGGACTTTGATTCCAACTCATACGTCACGATCTGACGAGCAGTCGCGCCTCCACCACAAAAAGCGTCAAAAATGACCAGAATGGACCTTAAAATTTCTTATGGAGATTTACATGTAAAAAAGCGTCAAATTGCGCCCGTACCGGTGCTGTCCCTTTACTCATCCCAATGCATAACCATAGATGAACAATTGTTTCCGTTTAGAGGCCATACCTACCTAGAAAATGTACACAATATAATCGTGACCCGTCAAAATAGCCCGGTCAAAACAGCCCCGTCAAAAAAGCCCCGTCAAAATAGCCGAACACAAAATAGCCTCGACAAAATAGCCCGCAAACAAAATAGCCCCGACAAAACAGATCGCACACAAAATAGCCCCGGTCAAAACAGCCCCGGCTAAAATAGCCCCTGCTAAAACAGCCTCTTATAAACAATTACATAATTATTTATACAAGGTGTCCAAAAACTTTTTTTTAATTTAAATTATTTGACAAAAAGGAAGAATGTATTTAACTTATTTAATTTAAAATGCATTTTGCTGTTGCCCGAAAACAGAAAAAAATGTTTATATCATAAATAAACATTGATTTTCGCTTAACTTAAATGTTCAAACTTCCAAGAGGCAGGGAAGACAGGACTCGAGTTCTCTGAAAAGACCATTTTTATTTAATGTGGTTAAGATAAACATCTGAATAGAGGATAATTACCATTTCCGAAAAAATGTATTTTTAGGGAATTATTTCATGATGAATTCTGAAGGGAGCTTTTTGGTCGGGGCTATTTTGTCGGCGGGCTATTATTCCGCGGCTATTTTGTCTGCAGGCTATTTTGTCGGAGCTATTTTGTGTGCGGGATATTATGTCGGGGCTATTTTGTCGGAGTTTTTTGACGGGGCTATTTTGACGGGGTATCCAATATAATATATCTTCCAAAGACACTAAACATGGTATTTTGGGTTTGTAATGCATCAAACACGTTATCCCACACAAATTCATCTTTATATTTGAAAAACAGAATATGGTTCCCGACAAGTTAACGTTGGCAATTGAACAGTTTTGGATCTGGTCACGTCTGATAAAGGTTCTGGGCGAAAGGTTACCACAGATAACTTTTTACCAGTTTTGAACATGTAAAGTCTAGAATTCGTGTCACATGACGTTCGTTGGCTCATTTAGAAAAAAAAATAAGAGATTTTTGCTCACCAATATGAAAGCAAGCAAGGAAAGGGCTGTTTTTCCACAAATCTGGCATACAATCATGATGCTACCGTATGTTCTTATTTGTTAAAGAAAAACAAAGCAGTAGTGTTACTCCCGTCCATGCATATGACAGGACAAGTAGCCTGAAATGATTAAGAATTAGAGTAAAACTAAAGGGAGGTTGATACGATGGATAAAATGCTGGCTGAATGTACGCTCAAGCGTCGAACATTGAGTTGGTACTTGACCTTTTTTTGTAATATGATTGAAATCACTGGATTAGCATCCTATATTATATCGAGACCACAATCCATTACAAAAAAGGACTAACGCAAGAAGTTTTTGAAGGCTCTTTCTAAAGATCTTTGTCTTGCTGTAGATACTCCTCCTCAAGTATCTCACAGCATTTGTGGATCTACTTCAGTAACCGGAAGTTACCATGTTTGTCGAAACGAACGGAAAAAACAGCCTAAAATGAGAAAAGGTTGTGTAGCATGTTTTCTACCTGTATGTCACGAACATTCTTTGTCTTAAACGACATGTATGTTGCGAAAATCCACACTAACATTCATTTTTGATTTTTGTCTCAAATAAACTATCATTTAAATACAAAATGTACTGATTTTTTATAACATTTATTAAAAAAAATACTAGTTACAAATGTACCTATGCCGTCGTTTATGGGGGTAGGAAAAATTTAAGCCCCCTGCTGGGAACTGAATAAATATTTCTTTGTTATATTTGGCTCACATAATCTACTGGATAAATGTAGAGATGTCACAAAAGTTCATGTCTCTATCTCGTTAACAAAAAAAGTTATCACAATTTAAAAACCCAAAGTTACAACTGTACCTATGCCGCCCGACTAAAGTATAAGTAATTGATATGATACAGCTAAAAATATAATAAAATTTTTCGCATGGGAAAAATGATCACACTCCGTCTATCGATGTATAATATGTATAAATTATTTCATAATTGATCGTAAATAACGTAACTATTAAAAATTATACCTACTATTTAAATACAATGTAAAGTCGTGTCCGTTCAGTTCTGCACCTACGTTGATGAACCATTTTCAAAAAATGTACGTTTCTATTGATGTACACGTTTTCCTTTAACTAACAGTTTGTTTCGTAATTTCGTTTTGTTTCGTTTTTAAATTAAAGAGACTAGTATTTTGGTTTTAATAATATACACATTCAAATTCCTAGACTAATATGACTGCCAAAGCCTGAACTCATAATAACGTTATAACTGCATGCATGCATAAAATAACCAAATTACAATTTTTCAATCGAGACACGGACGTCCAGGACACACAAACAGATTTCCTGATCAATTATTTAAAACAGATTTTATAAATAACGCAATTAACGCCTCGTAAAAAATGGATAAAATTGCTGTATCGCAAAGGGTTGTAAATATTGCCAGGACGTAGCGCATGGCGATAAATGAATCATCGGGTCAAGTACAGATGCTCTTTTTGACATTAGTCGGGTTTTTAATGTGCGGTTAAAGTTTGAACAAATATTGGTCCTAACGATTGATTGGGGTGGATTTAACTGGTTTATTTAAATATTTTATGTGTGTGGCATCGGAATTTTATTATTCAATTGGCTTAGTATGTTTTTTTATTAAAAGTATTATTTAAATTGTCTTTTAAATGATCAATAACAGTTACCTTTGGAATAGGTATTTCCTTCCCTTTAATGCTATCTGTTTTTTATCTAATAAACACCAACAAGATGCTTAAGAGCATTACAATCTGATTAACCAATATGACCAATGAGCACCTTATTTTTTAGCCTAAATTACTATTAAAATCTTCTAAGGACAAACTCACTAGTATAACGTAGGTTCTGATCAATCTTTCTACGAACATTAACCTGTACCATCACTTGCATAGTACAGGGGAAAAACAAGGAATATCAGATTTTATAAATACTGCAATAAACACCAATAAAAGTTTAGAGAGAGAGGGAAAGAGAGAGAAAGACCATCGACTGAAGTCTTTCAGCCATAAATGTTTAATTTTTTTGCTAAAATCTACTTAGGAGATTTTTAGCCGAACTCTAAAATTTCTAATGCTATAATCTTAATATATATTAACCTAATAATAAATAAAACAACTCTGTTAATTTAATAATGCACCAAAAGCTGCTGACATTCCTTGTAGGGATGGCGGTTTTTGGTTAAAACACCGGTTTTCGGTTATACCGGTTTTATTTACTTACGGTGTAACCTGCCGGTTATAACCGGTCAAAAAACCGATTTATCCAAAAACCGGTTTTTGGTTTTTGAATCAATATTCAATACCCAATAGGTTACGATCTTACATTTGTATTGCACAGAAGCGGCTGGTCAGAGGAGGCAAGGGAGGCTTAGCCTCCCCCATAAATTTTTTACACATGCTACACTGTTTTGCGTTTACTTTGCTATTTTGCTTCGCGTTAGAGATATCGGAAAAAGTTATTTGAACAAGTTGTTCCAAATAATATTCTAACCTTACGTACCAAATTTCAGCACAAGATTCGCACTTTTAGTTTTATCATTATTTTGTAGTCAGGATTCCAAAATTTGAGCGGAGGCTGCTGGCCGGAATATCTCACTTGCTAATGCTCCGCGCAGCCCAGCAGCGTTTACGGAGACCCAGTCTCCTTAGAGCCGCTGATCGGCCAGCAGCCTCCTCTGAAATTTTTGGATCCTGACTACAAACAATAAAAAAACTAAAAGTGCGAATTTGGTGATGAAATTTGGTATGTGGGGTTAGAATAATATTTGGAACACCTTGTTTAAATAACTTTTTCCTATATCTGTAATGCAAAGCAAAATATCGGTAATTTACCGTGTTTTTGGATTCGCAGTAGGCCGTTTTTAGAATTAAAAAAAAATCAGTTGAGTATCTTAAAAAATGTGAACTTTCAACCTGTATGAACTTCAAAAGTTCAAATCTGTATTTATTTTGATTTTGCATATCTACTTATAAAGATAGAATTGTTAACAAATAAACGACACAAACTTTGGTAATAGACTTTTACAATTAAATTGTAAATTGATTAACTATTTTTAAAATGATATGATATTATGAAATTATGAATTATGTTGATATTATAAAATGTAAATAAAAATGGTCAAAAAAATAGGGCCTTAGATTAGATTTTTTGGCGGATGTTTTTGCTAGTGCAAATTTGTCTAGATATTTGATATTTTACAGTTAGGTATAGCCTCCCCTATGGTAAAAATCACGAGCCGCCACTGGTATTGCACTTAGTTTGTGATACTCCACATGACCATTTTCAATATAAAATCCCCAGAAAACAGTTTTCGATATATTTCAAAAAATAGATTTTCATTTTTACCCCCTCCGTGGCTCAGTGGTAAGAGCGCCTGCCTTTGGATCGAAAAAATCCGAAAGGTTGTGGGTTCGAATCTCGCCAGGGTCAGGAATTTTTCATTTATTATACATTAATAAATGAATATAGTTTCTGTCCCTGTGGGATCGGTACTCACCGGAGGGACCGCAGACGTTCGGATACAATTAGCGTCCCTTTGCAAAGACAATGACGTCGACTTTGCAAAGTAACAAGACACTTACTCAACACACACACTACACATGACACTAGGTACCTAAATGTTCAAAATTACCGTACCTACCATGCCAATGGCCATTAGTTGTCGAGGCATTAGCTAAATAAAAAAAAAAAAATATTTTCATTTTGTAACTTTTAAGTTCTGCAACTTTTTTTATGTGCACATTTGTACTAAGGTAAATTAGGTTCAATCGATCTATTTTTGGTCCCAGAATATGTGATTTAATTTCTGACCTACCTTTTTGTTACACCCTTTAAAACAAAATAACGCAATGAAAATTTCGATTCCAAATAATATCAAATAATTATTGAAACATACAAAAATGGTGGTGAAATTAGGTATAAGGAAGTATAAGACTATAAACGTAATAAATTATGAAGTAAATTAGGCTATAACGTGTAGGTACATACATATATAAATATGAAATATAAAAACAAAAACTTATTCTTAAAATTCTGAACTGGATATACTATCTATAGTCTTCAATGTGTATTTCTATTGTATTTCCGAAAAAAAAATCCTTTTTGCACAACATACACAAAACATTATTTCAATTTTTTTAAGTGATTCTAGAGGAATGGTTTTTTCTCCTGGATTCACACAATTATAATACAAATATGAAAGCACAGCTGATCGATACTAATATCTATTTTTAACCAGAATTACCAAATTCAACAAGCAATTCTTAACCACATTTCAGTGAGTGCAAGAGTCATTAACGAATATGTATAAACATTAAACAAATCAAGAATTATTATTGATGAATTTAAACAAACAATATTTTTTCTTCGAATTCCTTATTTTTTTCAAAAGTACCTTATGCGGTTTTTCACCGGTTATTACTGTAAAAGAAAAAACCGGTTATAACCGGGCCAAAAAAACAACGGCTAAAACCGGTTATTGCGAACTAAAAAAATCGGTTTTAGGTTATAACCGGTAGGTTTTTTCCATCCCTAATTCCTTATTTTTGTTCGACTGGATACATAGTCCTGTCGCCAGGGGGGGTACAACGGCCTCGTTAATTCAGATGGACTTACCCAAGTTTTTTTTATGTATTTTGACCCGTAGAAAACGAATTTTTTGGGTAACAGTTGATCCGGATGTCGATAAGATTGTTATAGACCAAGAACTTGAGGAATCAAATAACAGCGATTTTTGGCAAAACAAAACAATATTTTGTATTTTTTGGGTCATTTTAAGCAAAAAATATTTCTACAAGTTTTTTAGTAGGATGCAGAGTTTTCGAGATAAACGCGGTTGAACTTTCAAAAAATCGAAAAACTGCAATTTTTAAACCCGAATAACTTTTGATTAAAAAATAAAATAGCAATTCTGCTAAGCGCCTTTGAAAGTTCAAGTCAAATTATGTCGGTTTTGATTATTTGCATTGCTAAAAATTTATTGTGTTATTGTTAAACAAAGCTACAAACAACTAGTGCGTGAGTGATGTTTCTATGATTTCTCATTTAAAATCGAACGAGTAGGTAGAATAGGTACTAGTGCAATCAAGACTATTTCTACGTTACATGCGTTAAAACGCATGTAAAAGCACGGGAAACCCTACGTGTTTATAGCTTTGTTAAACAATAAAAAAATAAATTTTTACCAATGCAAATAATCAAAACCGATATAATTTGACTTAAACTTTCAAATGCGGTAAGCAGACTTGCTATTTTATTTTTTAATCAAAAGTTATTCGGGTTCAAAAATTGCAGTTTTTCGATTTTTTTAAAGTTCAACCGCGTTTATCTCGAAAACTGTGCATTCTACGAAAAAACTTGTAGAAATATTTTTTACTTAAAATGGCCCAAAAAATACAAAATATTGTTTTGTTTTGCCAAAAATCGCTGTTATTTGATTCCTCAAGTTCTTTGTTTATAACAAACTTATCGACATCCGGATCGACTGTTACCCAAAAAATTCGTGTTCTACGGGTCAAAATACATAAAAAAACCTTGAGTAAGTCCATCTGAATTAACGAGGCCGTTGTACCCCCCCTGGCGACAGGACTAACAAGTTCCTAGAAAATTTATATTGGATGTTCTTTCTGGTTATTGTTCTGAATCGATAGGCTAGTTGGTAGTTCTCATTTTTTGCTACCACCATGGAAAGAAAAGCCAAAATTCATGAAAATGTGACATTCCTTGTTTTCTCCTGTAGGCACTCTTCACTTTCACTATACTCTGCTTTGCACTTAGCTAATCCAAAGATTTTCTTCCTGTTGAGTCTACTAGCCAGATCCGTGTTGTCGAGTAACTGGATGGCCTTAAAATTGACGAATTGAATAAGTCGTTGTTCGTGACTCTTGAAAAGTTTTTCAATGGTATTGTTAATAGTATCCATTTCTACGTCCTTATGAAGGTCACTGTTCCTGTAGTGCCAAGAAGCGTTGACAATAATGCTTCTTAGCACTTTATTTTGGAATTGCTGGATGATGTCTAAATTACTCTTACTAGCTCAACACCACAGCTAGAGGCAATGTCTATATTATAGGTTTTAGAATCTGTATAAAAAAGTAAGTATTTTGTTGCAGACTTACAGAATGAATTTTCTTCCTAACAGCCAGTACATTTTTTATACTTGATGTTAAGCTTTTCTCTTATCTTCTTAACATGGGCCATCCAGCGTAGCCTAGCGTCTAGTGTTATACCCAAATATTTTGCGGTATTGGTATATAGTATCTGTAAGGTATGTACATTAACAGTACCTTTTTTTTCTTTTTAGTAAAATAATTAATATGCATTAACTTTATTTCGTTTAATTTATTTTGCAAGCATTTAGTCCAGTTGTTAACTCTGTTAAAAGATGCTTGTAATTGTATTGCTGTTTCTTCATGGGCCAAGAAAGTACTACCAGGTGGTACTACTGTATTGGACTATGTAGTAGTTTAGGTGGTAGACTTGTTTCCTATGTCAGAGGGTGCTAGGGTTACCTCTTCTAGGAATTTAAGTCGTTTGCACAACAGCGCTACGCAATTGCATAGGATGTGTTCTGTCGTTTTTTTTTCGTTGTCACAGAAACGACAGTTCTCACTATCGGATTTGCCCATTTTTTTGAGATGATATATCAGAGGGTAGTGACCAGTGAGAAGGCCAGTGACCATTTTTATGTCTTTTTTACTCATTTCAAGAAGGCGGTTTGTTGCACTAGGCGACACCTTTTTGAGCCTTTTTGCTTGCCTTTGTCCTGGTGTGTTGGAACAGTATAGTTGTAGTTGATTGAGTTCCCAGGTGCGGAGTTCCTCTCTGATGTGGCTTTTTGGTAGTCCACAGAAGGGTTCTGGACCTTGGAATGGGGTATTGGGCCCTTCTTTTGCGAGGCTATCAGCTTCCTCATTTCCTATAATTCCCTTGTGGCCTGGCACCCACATCAAAGTTACTTTGTTGCGTTCCTCCAGCCTCTTAAGGCATTGTTTACATTCCCAAACTAACTTTGACTCACAACTAAATGACTTTAGAGCCTTTAAGGCAGCTTGGCTCTCTGATAAAATGAAGACTTTTGCCCTACGAGTGTGTCGGTTGAGACATTCTTGGGCACCAATCTGTATGGCATGTATTTCTGCCTAAAAGATAGTTGGGGCGTTTCCAAGAGATTTGGATAGTCTGAAATTTGGCCTAGTAACTCCCACTCCTGCCCTTTCATCTATCTTAGATCCATCCGTATACTATACTAGTGAACCTTCCTCCAGTTTCGGTTCAACTGTTTCATTCATTTGGTGGTTTTTTATGACCACTTCAAATGGTGTTTCAAAATCGAATTTGACTGGCATGACGTCTGTCGGCTTATCCTTAGAATTCAAAGGAATTTCTTCTAAGATTTTAAGATGGCCCACTAGATCGTCAGGTTTCATTATTTGTGTCTGTCGCAGCTTTAAAGCGGTGGTTACTGCCTCCCTTCATATGCAGAACTGCAGGGGAGGAAGGTTCAGCATCGCCTCTAAGGCTGCCGTGGGACATGTTGACATTTCCCCTGTGATTCCCAGACAAGCTAGCCGCTGCACTTTTTGCAGCATACTTTTTTGCGCGAGTTGTAGCTTCCTACATTTTGTATACTTGATGTTAAATATTTTCTCTTGTCTTCTTAATGGGCCCTCCAGCTTAGCCTAGCGTCTAGTGTAATACCCAAATATTTTGCGGTATTGGTATACGGTATCTCTAAGGTATTTACATTAGCAGTACCTTTTTTTCTTGTTAGTAAAATAATTAATGTGCATTAACTTGATTTCGTTTAATTTATTTTGCAAGCAATTAGTCCAGTTATCAACTCTATTAAAAGAGGCTTGTAATTGTATTGCTGTTTCTTCATAGGCCAAGACAGTAGTACCAGGTGGTACTACTGTATTGGACTATGTAGTAGTTTAGGTGGTAAACCAAAAGACTTTTGATTTTAAATTTTTGATATAATTTGGCTAATTCAATTATAAAAATAATTATAAAGAAGTGTAGGTACTTTTTTTATAACTATTGTTTTCAATATGTATAATGATAATGATGTATATTGACATCAACATTAATGACGCACTGAAAGAAAGGTTTGGTTTGAACTATACATACCTATTTATCGTGTTTAAATTTATTTGTTTATACTGCATAAGCACATATACCTTATTAACCTATAATTGTATTATTTCGTATTATATGGATATAAATTTTGGCCGCTAAAAACTAAATAATTTATTGCAGAACACAAAACATAGCAGAATTTGCAATAACAAATAAGTAATAAAATTTATATTCGGTACATCCCATGCATTAAATTATATTATTTTCGTTAAACTGCTAATTAATTCTTAATTGAATAACTATCATAAAATCATGCCAACCATTACGGACATTATAGGGATTTAGGGGTGAGTGGGTAAAATGTATAAATTGCAATAAATCAGTACACTTCTGAATAACACCACAAAAATACTTGGAATAATAATAATGTAATCAACGGTTTACCTTTGGTAAAGGTAAACTTAAAATTCTGACACTGTTAGTACATATATAGTAAGTACATTTACTAGTTAAATAATTAATTGCACTTCTTAAGTCCTAGGTTTTTAGGACACCATTTAAATATTCAAATTTCATGTATGTATATGGCATAATATTTTAACTGTCACTTATTTTTAAAAAGGAGAATATTTAAGAGAGCACATTCCTTTTCAGTCGACTGTCTTGCGTGTGTTATAATGTGTTTTGGTTTCTTACAATTATTACATACCTACATATATAGTGCTAGTCAAAATTCCAGTCCCATCCTCGTATCTTTTGAACGGTTATTTAAAAAAAAAAATGAATAACCATTTTCAATTTCGTTGCAAAACGAAAATACAGTCGAACCATATTATAGTCCAATCAGAGAGTGCTGCAAGCACCTCTACCGGTTTCTAAACTTATTAGTCTCTCATCAGGAGGCACATAATATGCTGCTCTCCCTGATCCAACCAAAACAAACCCCAGCGTGCAGTCCCGGATTGCAACGAACGAAATGGCATAGATTCCCTAGCGGCAACTGCTACCAAAAAGACTAAGTTTTCACTCTAATGAATTTAACTTTTTTTTTCATTCTCTAGTTAACTCTAAACTCTTGTTTTCATTCTGGTGGGATGTAGAATAGCATTATGTTGTTTTATATGCCATTAGAGTGAAAACTTAGTCTTTTTGGTTATATTTTTTATAATAGTGAAATTTGGAGGAAAGAAATAGTGCTTTTCATCGATTGTCATTTGTTTCGAGCTTCTGTGATATGTTGTATAATCTGTGTATAATATTAATATACACGGATTATACGACACATGACAGAAAATTGAACAAATAACTGTGAATGAAAAGCCCTACACGCTGTGAGCTCGTACGTAGAGGGAATATTTAAAAATTCGTGAGCGCCAGTAGTGACAAGTCAATGAACTTTTTCTGGAAATTTGACATAAATGTCAAAGTGTTTAATTCAAACCATTGAAATTAAAAACATTAATAGGAAAAAATATTAGTTGTTCAAAGCTGTGGTGTATATTTTTACCTTAACCTTTAACTACCCGCGCATCAAGTTAAAACATAACTACACGCGTGGCGTACTTTATACGCCACAAGGAAATACACTTAAAAACAGCAGATTTCTTTATTTTTTTTAAAAACACTTGTTGTTTGTTATAAACCTTATTCAGCATCAGTGAATACTTGGAGTTCCTTCTCAGTAAGCCAATTGAGGTTTATAACTGGAATCATGGAATAACTGGATTCCATGATGAATAAAATTACTAATAAATTTTTTTTTGAAATGTGATTTTTTACAGGAGAAAAAGTATTGTTTATAAAGAAAAATATATTTTCTGTCATAATGACTAAAAAACAATTGAAATATATACTCATATTACGACTTATATCAATATAATCGTGGCGTATATTGTCCACCACCGGAAACAACAAATAATAAACTGTAAATTACGATCTTCCCTTGCGTTTTAAATATTACGTTATAAAAATTAAATAATAAATTTAAAAATTTCTGGCGAAAGTTCCATTAGTAATCCGCTAGTTAGCGACACCAGCGAAGCTCAGAGCTTATAAACGGATGTAGGCTTTTCATGCAACTAGTCATAACAGGTGAAGTAATAGTGACAGATGACGTTACAGCGGCACTGTGAGCGATAATTTTAAATGGGACTTTATCGCAATTATTGATACCTCGTTTAAAAGGTATTAAGAATACATATTCAATCATACTAATTTTATGTGGTTCTAAGCTCATTGTGATAAATAAATTATATAAATACTAAAATTGGAGTTTCGCATTTATTCAAACGTTTGCCTCTAATTAGTTGACGTTTTTCAATTCTCTAATTGATTTTACATCCACGCCAACTTTTTTGACAAATAACTAGAGACGGACGTTTGAATATTTATTAATTAAATGCGAAACTACAATTTTAATAAATCTCTTCAATTATACTAATTTTGTTTGGGTTTAAGCTGATTTTGATGAATAAATTAACTAAATACTAAAATTCTATTTTGGCATTTAATTAATAAAAATTCAAACGTCCGCCTATGGTTATTTATCTTCTCTTGTTTTATTTATGTCAACGTCAACTTTGTGTCAAATAATCAAACATAGGCGAACATTTGAATTTTTGATGGATCCGACCGTTACTTGATGGAAGTTCATTTTATCTAACAATAAAACACTGAAAACCTTTGTTTTCTATACTTTCACAAAATGTATTACAACTATGTGACTACAGCTGTTCCGGCAGAGTACCTTTCTCAAGTGATTTAGATTACTATGGGTTTGCCTTTTTAAGTCTTTAACTGAAGAGGTTGAGGAGTGAGGAGCTGTTTGTCTCGAGTTGGTCATTCAGAATTATATTTGCATTTTTTAATTTATTAATTTCCATAGATTCTAATAAAGATAGCTTAAGGCTTTTATTTTGAGTATGCAGATTTGAAACTGTTCATTAAAAGAATGATTATGATCTAGAAGGTGAAGTGCGTATGTTGAAGTGTCTGTTTTTCTATTGTTAAAAGCCCTTTTGTGTTTTGCTACCCGTTTTTCAAAGGTTATACCAGTTTGACCGATGTAAGTTTTCGGACAGTCATTACAAGTGAATTTGTAAACACCACTTTGTAGTTGTTTTCTGTTTCGGCTCTTATTGTTCTTAGTATACCTGCTTAAGCTGTTGTTAGTTTTGAAAGACTACAGAGTTCAATTACCAGACTACACAACAAACACGAGTTCTCCGTATATCATAAACCTACCCATACTGACACAACTATACACAATTCATCATCCCATCCTACACAACACAAATTGGCAGTCTACCATAGCATGATACATATACTGACAGAAATTCCCATCTCAAAAAATAATTTCGAGATAGAACTGAACATCATTAAACAAATAGCAGTAAACAATGTTTATAACGAACACACAATTAACAAAATTTTAAACCAAAAACTCCATAAGAAAGCCCTGAAATTAATCTATCCACCACCACAGAAAGAACCCAGCACCTTCTGCTCTATCACATATACATACTGGCAAGATAACAACAAAAATAGCCAGATACATAAAAAAGAAAGGAATAACACCAGTTTTCAGAAATAACAACAACTTAAGCAGATTTATTAAGAACAATAAGAGCCGAAAGAGAAAACAACTACAGAGTGGTGTTTACAAACTAACTTGTGGTGACTGTCCGAAAACTTCCATCGGTCAAACTGGCAGAATTTTTGACAAACGGATAGCAGACCACAAAATGGCTTTTAACAATAGAAAAACAGACACTTCAATATACGCACTTCACCTTCTAGATCATAATCATTCTTTTAATGAACAGTTTCAAATTCTGCATAGTCAAAATAAAGGTCTTAAGCTATCTTTATTAGAATCTATGGAAATTAATTAATTTAAAAGTACAAATATAATTTTGAATGACCAACTCGAGACAAACAGCTCTCCACTCCTCAACCTCTTCAGTTAAAGACTTTAAAAGGGCAAACCCATAGTAATCTAAATCACTTGAGAAAGGCAATCTGCCGAAACAGCTGTAGTCACATAGTTATAATAAATTTTGTAGAAGTATAGAGAACAAATATTTTTAGTGTTTTACTGTTTGAATTTTTGTTAATTTTAATAAAAAACTACAATTTAATCAACATCAACTTAAACCCAACCAAAATTAGTATGCTTATTAGTATTATCAATACCTTTCAAACGAGGTATCTCTTGTGATAAGGTCCCATTTAAAATTTTCTGTCACTATTACGTCACCTGTTATGACTAGCTGAGAAGCATATGTCCGTTTATTTCCTCCCTCCAAATTTCACTATTTTAAGTAGAACCCTTCAACAGATACGATGGGGTAACCGGACTTTTGACTAGCACTCTATATTAAAATATTCAACCGTCGACCAAAGTTTTTTATAAAAAACTACATAAGGACTTTTTTTTAATTCAAATGAGATCTCTCTCGCGTTTTAGTTGCACTTTAAAGCTTAGACGTAAGTTAAACTTCATTTAGTTGGTTATTAGAGATCCATCATTTTAGCACAGCTCTGAAGATGGGGATGGGACATATAGCATCTCCGTTTGGGCGTCGAGCCATGTGGACGTTAGTCATTTCGGCGTCGGCCATTTCGACGTCGGTATTTATTAATTAGTAACGTTATAGATTACTTCTGTCAGTTCAATAATCAAAAAGTTTACTCTAGACTCTACGTTTCTAAGGTAACTGATAACTCTTCTAATAACTCAGCAAAAAATCGCTTTATTACTTTTAAATTTTATCCCCACTCTTTTTCTAGCCTTATAGACTCGTTTATCAAATCATGAAATAAATTTTGTTTCCTTTATTTTTCAACCTATTTAAAAGATTACTTAGTAGAATACCAGATTTATGTTAATCATTTTTTTTATCCTGTAGAGCTTTAGAAACATGGTTCATTACATCAAACGATGATAAAAAAATATGACAAGCACAATAAAATCGAAACTTTCCACAACCGTAATTCTATTTTGAACCAAAAACGTTCATACAAAGTTTCAACGAATGTATAGTTACATAACATAGTATATTCGTTATAAACCAAAAAGAGCTTTAACCCTCGTAAGGCGGTGCTTAGATTCTTGCGTAACCAACGGTGCGGGGTACATTTGCACCCCATCTGTATATCCATTTTTTCATATGTGAACGTCGGGGAAATTAATTTGAAAGAAAATTAGGACTTATTTATTATAGTACGAAATATAGTTTTACAAAAAGTACTCATTTCTTCTTAAAAAAATTATTATCGTCGCAAGAAAAACACATGAAATTTTTCACAGAATGAGCAACACAAAGTTTTTAGACAAAAATAAAAAAAAAAATATTAAAAAGATAGGTGAGAAAAACGAGGTCTGGGGTGCAGGTGCACCCCGCACCGCCCTACGAGGGTTAAAATGTTTAAATAGCGCTATACTAAGGCAACCCCATGTGAGACACCGGAATGGGACGTTTCGATGCCGCCGGTTCATCGCCGGCCGTTTCGATGCCGCCGGTTCATCGCCAGTCCATTTCATCGCCGTCATATCTCGCATTTCCTAGAATTCCTAATTAATACTAAAAATAACTAATAATTGTAACTGTCGAAAATTCGGAAATATATCAGATAGCGATTAATTGACTGGCGATGAATCGGCCGGCATCGAACTGGCGGCATCGAAACGGCGGCGATGAAACGTCCTAGACTCTGAGACACGGGAAATTTCCAAATTTTCTGGCAACCTGCTCCGTGTCCGACACGGAATAATTAATTAAGTGGTTAACAAACGCTCTTGCGCGTTTTATAAAACGATCGTGTTTTAAAGTGACCATGGCAACATCAGTAATCTTAGAGACGTATATAGTCTAGAGTCAACTTTTTAATTATTAAACTGACAGAAGTAACCTTTACCTCACCAATTAATTCCGCTGCCGAAATGTCCGACGGACGGCGAAACGGCTGACGTCCACTTGGCTCGACGCCCCAACGGCGACACCCAAATAGATCCGCCGAAACGGCGACGCCCAGATGTCCTAGATTCTCTGAAGATGGATCTGTAAGCCGAAAGCGGTCAGATAGGAAATTAAAAAACTTTACATACTTCAAAAATACTTTTCTTTCTCATTCTTTCAGTTGTCGCAAGTTTTTACAAAAGATATCACTCTTTTCAAATATTCATTTGTCCCATTTCACCCCATTCTATAGGCTATGGGCGGATATCGTTTGGAACGTTACCGAATCGTATAATAGCCTTGTGATTATCGACAGGAATACACGTCCTATTTAAACTAATAACCCCAAACAATTATTTTTAAAGCTTTCTCATTTGAACTGTTAATAGCCAGAATTATTTATGTTCAACAATATTGTTCATCGAAATAATTTCATTTGTTAAAATTCAGTAGTTAATTTGGATATCAATTCATCACGAAAGAACAGAGTGGCTTCAGAAAACATCGTTCTACTGTAGACAATCTTATTGACGTAGAATCGGAAATACATGAGGCTTTTGCAATTAAACAACATTGTATCGGAATATTTTTCGACATTCGTAAAGCCTACGACACAGTGTGGAAATTATCAATATTAAAAACTCTTAGCGAATGGAAAATTAGAGGTAATATACTCAAATATATATCAAACTTATTAGAAAATAGACAGTTTCAAGTCAGAGTAGATGGCGTATATTCCTCAACAAGAAATCAAGAAAATGGTATACCACAGGGCTCGAACCTTAGCACAACTCTGTTTCTTATAGCTATGAACTCTATTACCGCAAAAATTAAACATCCTGTAAAAGCTAGGCTATATGCAGATGATTTGGTTATACTTTGTAGAGGAAAGAACCCAACAACCATCCATAACCATGTCCAAAAAGCCATAAATCATATTGAAGAATGGTCATCCACAAGTTGACTTCAGTTTAATAACCTTAAAACCAAAGCAGTGTGTTTTACGAAAAGTCACCAAATACAACTGAAGAACCTATACTTAAATGGAGCACAGGTTAAATATGTAGACGAAGTTAGATTTCTCGGTATGATATTTGATCAAAAATTAACTTGGAAAATACATTTAGAACATTTAAAAAAGATATGTCAGCCTGGAATAAATTTGTTACGATCACTTGCAAACAAAAAATGGGGCGCCGACTCGTCTACATTACTACATATCTACAAGGCCCTAGTACGGTCCAAACTTGACTACGGCTCAATGACGTCTACAACTCCTCAAAAATGACGTACTTAAAAACAATAGATGTGATTCAAAATACAGGTCTTCGAATTTCTTTAGGAGCACACCACACAAGTCCAATACAAACTCTATACTGGGAGACTGGAGAGATCCCACTCACGTTTAGAAGACAATACCTAAGTCTTTCTTACGCCGCTGCAGTATCCTCTAATCAAGATAACCCAGTTATACACAACGTATTTGCTGACCGCTTTAAAAGTTGTTTCCAAAACTCAAATAGAATTGATCGCCCTTTTTATTACCGCATACAAACTTACTTATCAAAAATAGGTATTTATGTTCCAGACAGCTACGATATTTCCGCAATCCAAACCCCTCCTCCTTGGACAATTCGCCTTCCCTCTACTGATACCAGCTTATTGCGACTAAACAAATCAGAAACGCCTGCAAGTCAAATCAATCAAGAATTTCTTAAAATATTAAGCAAATATGGTAGCTGCTTCAAAGTTTACACCGATGCCTCCAGAAACGAAGACGGAACTGGCGCAGCAATCTACTCGTCAGATTACACAGCAGCTTATAAGCTACCTTCATATACAACAACGTTCTCCGCTGAACTGTTTGCTATTCTAAAAGCATTGGCTCTGATAGTTAACAAAAATAATAAGAGAAACATCATTATCACAGATTCTCTCAGCTCAATATTGGCATTAAAACAACTCTATTCTGATCATCCACTACTACTTTTCATTAAAAAGGAACTGAAATATGCAGAAAATATGAATATTAAAGTTAATTTTATTTGGGTACCATCTCATACTGGAATCGAAGGTAACGAGATTGTGGACAAAATAGCAAAGAATGCACCTAATAACCCAAACGCAGAAGAGAACATGAAAACCCTACACACCGACCTGAAAGCATATTTCAAAGTAAATACTTTTAAAATATGGCAGGATACATGGAGGGACTCATCAACCAAGTTATACGAAGTTGACATTAACCACAATCAAATTCCACAATTCAAAAACAGAAGAGAGCAAGTAATCTTCACTCGTCTCCGGATTGGCCATACTCGATTAACCCATGACTACATACTCCAACGTGCCGATCAACCTATGTGTGATATGTGTAGAAGTGTCCTTACCGTAAGGCATTGTTTATTGCAGTGTCCGAAGTATAAAGTGCAACGAAAAAAGTGCAACATACCACCAACATTAAAAAGTGCACTCGGAAAAGACAGTGATACAAAAAGCATCTTCACATTCCTCAAAGACTGCAACCTCTTACCAAAAATATAGTATTTTACTTTACTTTGTATAGATTTAGAGCTTTTTATAATTTCCTATTATCTTTAAAATCTATTTTTAAGTTATAATTTTGTAACACAATCCATACACGCTAATAACCCTGCGTGGTTGATGCGTAATGTAAGGAAAAAAAAATTCATCACGAAAACATAGTTTACATAAAATACCATTTTAAAATGGTTCTCTGTAAAATGAGAATTTTCTGATGAATTAACGTTTCTATTTTTGTGATTAGTTTCCAAAAAGATAATTGATACAGCTGTAAAAATGCATTAACTAATTTTAGAAGGCCAAAGTAATAAGTTTAGTATACGTATCTACCACAGAGCGGCCCTGTTGTATTTTCTGATGCATGTCCCGTTAGTACATTCTTTCACGGTTTTTCCTGTAAATTTTAAAGAACCGCTTGGATTGACATGAAACTTGGCATAAGCATAGCTAACATGTCAAAGAAAAAAAGTGATATGGTGTTGATGTGTGCTTTTGCCCTAGTGGTGAGTTTCACCCCATCTCGGGGGTGAAAAAATATATGTCTAAGGTAAGTCCCGAAATGGATAAACTGACTAATTTTAAGCAACTTTTGTTCTATAAAGTTTTTTCACCAAATCAATACTTTTCGTGTTATTGGCAAGTGAATGTGTTAATTTTTCAACAAAATAACCACGTTTTTAGACGGTTTTTCGCAAATATCTCAAAACGTAAGCATTTTGTCGAAAAAAATATTCTTAGCAAAACTATAGCCTATCAAAAAGTGAAAAAAACGGTGTATATATTAAGTCTCTATACCTAGGAAAAGCAGAGTTAGAGCTAATGAAAATTAGATTCATATTCGAAAAATTCCAAATAGAGAAATTCAATGTGAAATATCCCAATAATAGGGCTTTTCATTCACAGTCATTTGTTTCGAGCTTATGTCATGTGTCAAATAATATTAATATATCTACGTCATACGTTATTGGCATATACCAATGATACAAACCAAAGACGTATGACGTAGATATATTAATATTATGTGACACATGACAGAAGCTCGAAACAAATGACAATCGATAAAAAGCCCTATAAAGCATTCTTGGGGAAAACATATTACAACTTTTTTAAAGTGTTTAAAAAAGCTTTATTTCTGTTTTTATAAAAAAAATGTCAAGCATCAAATGTAAGCAAGTTACGCTCAAAATAAAGTTGGTCCCTTTTGTTTTGGCAAAAAAAAAACGGGAAGTTCACCCCCCAATTAGCAATTTAAATGAAATTAATCTTTACCGCTTCACAAGTTAATTTACTTATGTTGTGTTTATACGATCTGTAAGTTTCATTGATTCAAAGTGCTTATTTTTGAAAAAATTTGGTTTTAAAATAAATTTTTTAAGAAATTTAATTGTGAAAAAATGTTTTTTTTTTCAAAGTAACTTGGTAGAGATACCAAAAATATTAAACAATAAAAAAGTCAGCTTTACTTTTTTGAATATTTTGTATTTTTTGTTTTTCTGTAAGACAAAAATTGGTTGAGATTCGGTGTTTCTAAATTGGCATACACTCGTGATAAGTGACTCGTATTAGCCCTTTTAACTACATCTTCTTCAAAAATAAGGACTTTGAAGCGATGAAACTTACAGATCATATGATCAATACGTACGCGAGTAAAAAAACTTGTAAAGTGGTAACAATTAAGTTCATTTGAAATGCTAATTAGGGGGTGATTTTCCCGATATCTTACAAAAAAAAGGGACCAACTTTATTTTGAGCGTAACTTGTTTACTTTTGATGCTAAAAAATTTTTTAAAAAACAAAAATAAGAATCTTTTTAACAGTTAAAAAAAGTTAAAATGAGTTTTCCCCAAAAAGTGCTTTGTTTTTTGGTTATGGCACGTTAAAATATTCGATTTGGAATTTGACGAAGATGAACCTATTTTTAATTAGCTATAACTCTGCTTCTACTAGGTATAGTGACCTAATATATACACCATGTTTTTCACTTTTTTATGTGCTTATAATATATATAATATATTATATTTGATAGGAATTTTTTTTCTTGACCAAATACTTATTTTTTGAGTTATTTGTGAAAAGCCGTCTGAAAACTTGGTTATTTTGTAGAAAAATTAACATATTCCCTCGCAAATAACGCGAAAAGTATTAATTTGGTGAAAAAACTTTATAGAACAAAATTTGCTTAGATTTACTCATTTTATCCATTTCCGCACTTATTTCGAACGTATATTTTTCACCCCCGAAAGGGGGTGAAAGTCATCCCTAGGGCAAAAGCACACATCGGCACAATATCACTTTTTTTCTTTGACTTGTTAGCTATGTGTATGCCAAATTTCATGTCAATCCAAGCGGTTCTTTAAAATTTAGAGGTTTTGCAATATTTTACCTTTAAAGAACGTACTACGTTTCGATATTCCTGCTGTCACTATCAATATCCCTAGGTATTTATATTATTTGTATTTTTTATACCTCTATAATGTTGTTCATGTTGAAAGTGAATATGATGAGAATTTTAGTATGTGTACGATAACTTGTACATAGGTGAGATTGTGAATACAATCTTAGGATTGGACTGTATGCAGGATTGCCAGTTTACTGGTTCAAGTGGGAGTATAAAGGTTTTTTACAGACAATATTGATTTGTGGATACGAGTATTGCCAAGTTGTGAAGCCTTGTTGAATACTAGAGCCGATCACACACACGAGTTGACTGTTCTCGTTCCACAGCCTCGCGTTTTTACTGCTGCGAAATCGTGTATGGCATCACTCCCGAATTAACTGTTCGTTCCCGACTTTTGATTGTTCTTTTCAGCCCAAAAGAAAGGCTGTACGCTCAAGAGATGAGCGATACCGACTTGAGCCGTCGAAAGATCGTAAAGAAAAAGAAAGCGGTTGCACCCTCATGGCGAGTGGTACGTGTTGACCGTTTTACCGGCGTAAGAGAAGAGAGAAATTATCAATCGCAAATTGTCCAAATATTATCTATCTGTAAGAGTGAGGAGAGAGGGTAAGAAATAGGAGGGATGAAATGGTACTATTGAACAGGGCTGGCTTGACATCTTTTTTAAGTTAAGGGTTTTAATAAGAGACTAAACACATTAAAAAATACAATAATATTTTTGACATGTGAAAATTCAACAGTATGCTTCGGTTAGCTTTCAAATAATAAAATCCATATTATCCCCACCATTTGCCATAATCACTTGATCGTCTGGAAAGAAAATATTTGTTATGTACTTGTTCCCCAGTTCTATTCCCAACCCAGTGCATTTTATCGACAAACGTATCGCAGGAGACAAAAGGGGCTTTCAATAATAAACAAGCTGAAAATGCGAGCGTTATCATATCGAAAACTTTGTTTATTTACGTATTTAAATTCATAATATGGAAAATTGCTATTACGAACAGTTGTTTAAAATTAAAAATTATGTTTTTATGTGCAATTCATTCTAATTTAAATGTCGTGAACTGTAAAGATATTTTACTCGAAATTCATATTTTTTATATATCTCGTATAAAAAGAATAAAATTTGATACATGATTGTTGCATCATAAACCTCAGACCATGGGGAACTTTTTACGAAGAATAACTTTTCTTCGTCAAATTAAAAATACAAGAGTTATAGGTTAATGAAAATTATGTTGGTATCCATAATTTAAGAAATATCTTCAAATATTTTTTTCCATTAGAAGCATGTAATTGCATATATCAGAACATAATTTTTTATTCCAAACAACATTTTATAATAACAATTTTCAAATATGGTGAAATACATAAAGATACTTTTTACTGATGAAGTGTAGTATAAAGTGTTTTGAATTGTCAAAAATAGATGGAAATGAAACAGTCTATTTATCCGAAAGGAGAGGCCGTATACTCGTACAAACCTTTTTAAAGTTAATACATTTATATTTTATTAATACCTAATTCAATTTTAGTTTGACAATCACGAAGTATCAAACTTAAATGTAAATAACCTATGCTTTGCATAACAAATTCAGATTAAAACTAGCCTACTTACTAGCAACGATTTCACATGGCGTTTAGTGTGTCGTCAGAAAAAAGAATCGTGACGTCACATTTTAGACTTTGGGGTCGGTTATCTTGAAGATGGTTTGGTTAGAGATATCGAAAAGCCGTTTCCAGATTTGGATTCAGAAGACAAAACTATATAAGAATCCATTGCTAAATCTGCTCTAGGTTTTGCAGGAGCGGCAACTCACAAACGAACAGATTTTGCGAATTTATAAACGAAAAGTTTTCATTGAAAAAACAAATTCTACATATGCACTTCACCTTCTAGATCACAATAATTTTTTTAATGAACAGTACTAAATTCTTCATATTCAAAATAAAGGACTTAACCTATATTTATTATAATCTATTAAACTTAATAAATTAAAATACAGATATAATTCTGAATGACCAAATTGAGACAAACAGCTTCCCACTTTTCAACCTATTCAGTTAGAGATTTTACAGCATAGATCAGTAGTAAAAACACATCACTTGGGAAAAGCACTCTGCCGAAACAGCTGTAGTGACATTAGTTTATAATAAATGTGGACATATTAAAAACAGAAGGTTTTAGTGTTTTATTCCATCAACTAATGCTCGAATCCATTAACTGAATATGTTACTCTCTTTCAGCTTATCCTGTGTTCGTTTTAGCAGTGTTGCTAATGGTCTTTTGTTATGGTCCTCTTGAAGTTTAATCCTTTATGAGTTTACTGGTTAAAATTTAACTGTTCTTGTCTTCCTTATGTCTAAATGCAAAACTGTTAGCTAATTATTATACATATATCCATCTTCCATCTGTTATTGCTTCATAAAAAACCACACCCACATATGTTCCAACTCTGAGAACCGCGGGCCAATTATAGCGCCATCTATCAACATTTGTAAGAAATGTTTTAAATAAATGTTTTTTAATTTTTCATGATTAATCCAAATCTGCAATAAAAAATATAGGTTGCTATTTAACATATTAAAGTTAACCCCCACCCCACCTGTAGGGGGTGGAATAGAGGGTCATGTTTGGTGATATTCGATAGGTTTTTGATAGGTACTTCTCGAGATATTAGAGCGTTTTATAATTTACCTATGGTATTACAACAAATTGTTTTTTCCGATTATAGCGCCATCTATCCACAATTATAAAAATGTCTCAAATAAAAGTTGCTTACTTTTACATAATAAATTAAAATCTGCAATAAAAACTGGCGGATTCTATTTAAGATTTTAAAAGTTGCCCCCCACCCCACCTCCAGGGGGTGGAGTGGGGAATTGGGTGTCGTTGGATAGATTTTTAAAAATGATTGAAAACGTGTTTGTCAGTTTTCCACTCCGATGTTTAGTTTGCGAAATATTCGAACGTTCCGCTACTTTTGGGACACGCTGTATAATAAAATTATCATTCTTTATATCATTTATAATAGCCCAGTAAATGAACGTGAAATACGGCGATACCGTGTAATTTTCCGTGTCACGCCTAAATGCATGAAGATTTGTAATTAGGTTCCGTAAAATGGGGTTCCTTTGACCGCTGGGGTGAATTTGACCAAAAACATAGAAAAAGATCTATCGTGATATATTTCAGCCACCCTGTATAATTTTTAAAATTATTTTTAACGTTCCAAATTTATAACTAGGTATCTAAGAATTCATTTTTAAATTAAAAAAAAAAAAAAAAAAGAATTAATATTCCAAGGGTTGGTAAATCCACCAATATAACCAATTAAGAAACAATGGTTTAAAAACGGTCAAATTAACCCCACCTAAAAGAAAAATAAGTTTAACAGGCAAAAAGCATATACGGTCAACTTCCACCCAAATGGGGTGAACTTGACCAAAGGCATTTTTTATTTTTTTTTCATGGTTATTTTATTGTAATTATAATCTAACATACTGAAAGTAGACGCCCAAACCCATAACATATTTGCATATACAAAAATGTAGCAAAATTTAAAATATTATTTTTATAGGATTAAAGTACAAAATCGTTCAAAGTCACCCCATTTTACGGTTCCTCTTACCCTCAACTTCACTTTTAGACTCATGCCGTTTGTTGCTTTTACTGGGGTTAGACTTTAAAAGTTATCCCTTGTCGGGTGTGAAAAAACATAAATATATAAATATGTAGATATGTTCAAAATATGTCACACAGACACTGACACGAATATACTCACTAAGTATAAGCCACTTTTGTTTTATTCAATTTTTTCACTAAATCAATACTTTTTGAATTATTTGCGACTAAAAATGTTTATTTTTCAACAAAAAAAAACTTCGTTTTCAGACGATTTTTCGCAAATAACTTAAAAAGTAAGTATTTCATCGAAAAAATTATTTCTAGCGAAAATGTATCTTGGAAAAAAACTAAAAAACGGTGTGTAGATTAAGGCTGTTGGCGAGTTGTAACTTATAAGAAATAAGTTTTTATTCTTCAAATTCCAAATAAAATATTTCAAAGTGAACTAACCAAAAAAATTTTCACTAGTAATACCACTAGAGGTCAAATTATTTCCGGAAATTTTTTTGAGTTCATGGGGAAATTTTCTAAAAATATTCATGATCAAAAAAAATTTCCGGATATTAATTTGACTTCGCGTGGTATTCGGTAAGAAAATTCCACACCAAATTTGCATTTGAAAATCCAAAGCTGAATGAACAGATTAATAGCGCGCCATAGCTTTGTCATCAATTATTTAGGCTTTCAAATTCGTAATTTCTACTCATTGTAGTTGCATGGGAATACCATTTCAAGATAGAAAATAGTATATTCTTCAATTTTACATAAGTTTTGAGGAACTACAAGTGATAGAAAATGAATCAAAACTAAATTATGTAAACAAATAAAAACCAGTCTGTCAAAAATGTTCTGTTATTGTAAACGTCAAAAAATTTCCACTATAATTCGCTGTTGGGTACCTCACGAGCAAAAAATTTCCGATAAAATACCTCCGTTGCCATGGTGATCTGTCAAAATAACGTATTTTGATTGGTTCAAAATTACAGGTGTGGAATTTTCACTAGTAATACCACTAGAGGTCAAATTATTTCCGGAAATTTTTTTGAGATCATGAATATTTTGAAAATTTCCCGAATCGCAGACGAGGGAAATTTTCTAAAAATATTCATGATCAAAAAAAAATTTCCGGATATTAATTTGACTTGGCGTGGTATTCGGTAAGAAAATTCCACACCAAATTTGCATTTGAAAATCCAAAGCTGCATGAACAGATTAATAGCGCGCCATAGCTTTGTCAGCAATTATTTAGGCTTTCAAATTCGTAATTTCTACTCATTGTAGTTGCATGGGAATACCATTTCAAGATAGAAAATAGTATATTCTTCAATTTTACATAAGTTTTGAGTAACTACAAGTGATAGAAAATGAATGAAAACTAAATTATGTAAACAAATAAAAACCAGTCTGTCAAAAATGTTGTTATTGTAAACGTCAAAAATTTCCACTACAATTCGCTGTTGGGTACCCCACGAGCAAAAAATTTCCGATAAAATACCTCCGTTGCCATGGTGATCTGTCAAAATAACGTATTTTGATTGGTTCAAAATTACAGGTGTGGAATTTTCAGGTAAATCTCATCATCATTTTTTTGAGTATATGAAAAAGCGTTATTTTTATATAAAAGTTTCTCTCAGTATTTCTATGAATTTTATTTATTTAGCGTATGGCTTAAGTATATCACAGAATATAGTTAGATTTATGCATTATACAATGCATCACAAACAGATGTCCAATTTTTTTATATATTCGATTGACCCTTCGGTTGCCATTACAAAGTCTATAGGGTCGCCTGTGTATGCTCTGCGTGGGCAGTCCTGAACAATGTGACTGATCGTCTGTCTTGCAGCGCCGCAGTCACAAGAAGGCGAGGGGAGTTTACCCCATCTGTGGAGGGAGTCGGCGCATCTTCCACAGTTTGTTCGAATTCGATTAAGGGCTGCCCAAATCTTACGGGGACGTTCAAATTCGCCAGGTTTCCCTATGATGTCCGGTAGACTATGGTAATGCGGATCTGTCCTACTTTCCCAATCTTCTCTCCATCGGGTATTTAAGTCAAAGTTGGATTGCTGCAGCGCTTGAGCAGATTGTAGAGGGGGTAACCTGGATCGGAGACGGTTTCCAAGAATATCGGGGATGTCGTTGTGGACTAGAAGCTGGCGACTGTCCATTATTTTGTTATATTCTTTAACCAATGCATGTTCGCGGCGTAGGTTGGGTGGTGCTATATTACTAAGGGTAGGTAGCCACATTGTAGGGGTGGGCTTAATTGTGCCTGTTATCATACGCATAGTACGGTTTAGTTGGGTGTCGACCAGGTGGGTATGCCTGCTATTTAGCCACACTGGAGCACAGTATTCTGCCACCGGATATATCAGGCCAAGAGCAGAGGATCTTAATGTTGATACTGTGGACCCCCATGTAGTGCCGCAGAGTTTCTGTATTATATTGTTGCGTGTTTTCAATTTTGCTGCTGTTTTCGTCAGGTGTTCTCTGAATGTGAGCGTTCTGTCTAGAGTAACCCCAAGGTATTTCGGGTATTTATTGTGTTTTAACAGCTTGTTATTAAAATACACTCGCAATTCTCTGTTTGCCAACTTGTTGTTTAGATGAAAAGCTGATACTTCAGTTTTTGTAGTACTTGGCTGTAGTCTCCATTTCTTAAGGTATTCGCTGAGGATGGATAAGTCATTCGTGAGAGTGATTTCTGTAGTTTCTAAAGATTGGTGGCTTGTTGCAAGGGTCCAGTCGTCAGCATATCCAAACTTCCGAGATTCGGTTTCAGGCATGTCAGCAATATAGAGGCTGAAAAGTAAAGGGGCAAGGACAGAACCCTGTGGAAGACCATTGTTAAGTTTCATCTGTCTACTCGTCTCCTTTCCCATTATAACCTGGAAGGCTCTGTTGGTCAGCATGTTGTCAATGAGGTTAATTATCTTTCTGCAGGGGATAATGCGGGCCAGTTTATATATTAATCCCTGTCTCCAAACAGTATCATATGCTGCTGTTAGATCTATAAATACTGTTGCTGTCTTTTGTTTCTTTTGAAAACTAGCTTCTATAAAAGTTGTTAATGACAGCACTTGGTCCGTACAGCTTCGATGAGGGCGGAAGCCAGCTTGTTCAATGGGGACATTTTCTAGTATCCTGTGACTAATTCTGTTGAGGAGAAGCTTTTCTAATAGTTTATATACCATGCTGAGTAGAGCTATGGGGCGGTAGTTTTCTGGCTTATCGTTTGATTTGCCCGGTTTCGGAATTGCAATTATCTTCGTTCGCTTAAGTGAGAAAGGAATGTTACCTGACTGAAGTATATCATTAAAGAACATTGCAAGCCACTGTTTCGTGTATGCACCACTGTGTATCAAGAACTCTGGATGGATACCATCAAACCCAGGTGCTTTACCTGATTTCATTTCTTTCAGCGCATGTGTGATTTCAGAAATAAGTATTCTTGCTGAATATTCGGAGTTCGTTCTGTTCATTTGTTTTAATGCCCTTAAGTCTCTTTTCACGTTGGTAGTATGTGTTCGATCTCGTGGAGCTCTGGATAGAGATACTATATGGGAGGCAACCTTGTTAGGAGACATTTTAGACTCTCTGGATTCCAGCTGGTTAGCTCCTCCAATTTTCCGCAACAAGGACCATGCCTGCCGGCTTGATTTTTTGAAGTCAAGGTTTTCGACAGTCTTTATCCATTTTTGGCGTCTAGCTGTATCGATGTTGTGTAAAAGCTCATCGGCTATTTCTCGGTCACCACTTTCGAGAAACTTCGTGTATAAGTCTTCACATGTTTCAGTCCATCCAGGCACATATTCTTTGCGATACCCCCTAGGGATGGTTTTCTTGGCAGTGCTTATTACTGCGCCCACAAACCTCTCATAATGTTTGCTGGTTGGAGGGACCCAGCTCAAGGTCCGGTCTAGTTGTTCAGAGAATTTCTTCCAGTTTGCTTTTCTAAGATTCCACCTGGGTCGAGGATATGATCTAATTATTGGAATTGATATTCCGATGGTGATAAGCACCGGACGATGTTGAGTATGTGGGAAGTCTGCAAGGACACTTCTCGCAGTTGTTAGTGGTCTGTCATTGGTATCTTTTGAGACAAAACATAGGTCTGGGTTATATTCTTTTCTCCATGCAGCTGATTTAAATGTTCCTCTGTCTTTGGCATCAAAAACTAGGTATGTGTTTTGCTCTTCGGACCATTCTACTAGTGCCTCCCCATTTTCATCATTCGTGGTGTACTTCCACATTTCGTGGTGGCTGTTGAAGTCGCCGATGTATATAGTAGGATGTGGATGAGTCTTTATCACTTCTGGGTTCCATGTAGTGGCTGGAGGTTTGTATATGTTAACTACGGTAATATCTCCAATCTTGGTGACTACTTCATGTATATTATTTTCATTGGAAGCAGAAAGTAGGAAACCATTTTCTATATTGCAGCGAATGTAGGTTGCGACGCCGTAATGTTTATCATAGGTGGCTCCCAGTAAATCGTAGCCAGGTATCTTTCCCCTTAAATCAAGCTGGACTTTGTCTTCAGTATGGGTCTCTTGTATGGCAACCAGGTCAATGTCGTTATCGTGTAGGATTTTTTGCAACACTTGGCATTTTGCCTGGCTTATGCCCTCGATGTTAAGGTGACAGACTCGGATACACGGTCCGAGATCTCTAGTCAGTTGGTTCTGAGAAGAACCTTTATTTGTTCCCATCGTATGTTTACGTATAGATAAGATTTCTGTTTGTGATCTGTGATGTTGGCAGGATATTGTTTTTGTTTTTCGTTCGTCTGCCGCCAAATTTTTGCTAGTTCATTTAGCGTTACCCAGGGTGCACCACATGGAGGCGAACTAGCATTACACCCCATTTCTATGAAATTACTATATTATGAAACTGTAGGTTTCACCGGTTGAAAGTGCTTATTTTTTAAAGGATTTTAGTTAAAACGATTACACCTGTTGCTAATCATGAGTGTATACAAACTATGAACAAACATGAGAATTTTTGGTCTTGCTTAAAAACAAAAAAATCCAAAATATTCAGAAATGCCAAACCTACAGTTCTGTATTCTTGAGTTTTTTCGTATCAATAACACATTTTAAGTTTTTTGAAAAAAGTGATTAAAAAAAATTAATTAACCAAACGTTTTCAAGAATTTGTACAGCGGCAACGATTAATTTCATTAACGATTAATTTTATTCGAGATAGGGGGTGATTTTTTCAATTTTTTTACCAAAAAATGGGACCAATTTATTTTGAGCGTAACTTGTTTAGTTCTAATAGTAGAAACTTTTAGAATAAAAGAAAAACAAATTATTTTTCTACGGCCTTGCTAAAACACCCACTTTCAAGCACGTATTTCCTTTCCGAGTGTTGCACTTTCCCGCACTATTGCGGGAATAGTATATTGTGCAACACGTGCAGAAAGGTACTAATTTCTCATGAGTTTAAAAATTCAAACGAGTGAGAAATTATTTTTCTGCACGTGTTACACACTATACTTTTTCTACAACCACAGTTTTTGCTAAAAATAAAAATCACAATTTGTAAACATTGTAAACATTGTAAAGATTTTTTATAATAGTAAATTATAAATTTTAAACTTTATTGAATTAATACTAATCAATTTAAATTCCTTATACCTTTTATGCAGTCACGGATTTACACCATACATTCTTTATTTGACGTATCTTGCGGAGGTTGCTAAATCCTTATTGGTTAATTGATAATTATAAAATGTTTATTAAGAATAAAATTGTAAAATAAAACAGTTGTAACATCCATAATTTAATTTCTATTCGATAATTAAATATAATAATTGTCTTACAGATTGTATATTTTTCTACACTTCACAGATGTAAACAGGATATATTATATAGGGGAGTGCATATAGATTTTCACTTCGGAAAAAATCAAACAAAATAGAACTTTTTGTAATTTCATTAAGAAATGTTTAATAAACAACATATCAAAAAGTTCTACTCGAGAAGTGGGTTTTTCATTTTTTATTAAACACATGAACTACGAAATTAGATGTGTTTTTAAATAGCTCCTAAAATATAAATTTTAGAAAAAACTGACTTGACCATTGAAAAATACAGAAAATGTTACAAAAACAATTTTTATATAAAGAATTTTCTAAAATTAAATCTGTATCTTCTATAATTTTTTATTTATAACGCCTAAGTCACCCTTTTCACATACATTGGCGCACTGTAAACTAGCGTACGGCGAAGTGCACGTTTGAGGTATTTTAATGTGATTCTTTAGTTAATGGATCAAATGAAATTTTTGCAAATTGTAGATGAAAGAATAATAATTTATCTATCTTATAGTTATATTATAATAAAAAGAAATAAAATAGATGGGCATAAGTACCGTGTGGGCGGAAATTGAGCCTTACATGAATTTTGTTTCAAAATGATTTAAAAATGTGTAACTAATACAATTTTTCTTATAAAACTCTTAATTTATTACAATTTACCTTTCAAGCATCTTGCTAAATGATATTTCATTCAAAAAAAATCTCAAAAATTTAATTCACATGATACGACGTCTCAAAAAATCTAATTTTTGAAATCTTCGTAGTTTTATGGAATTACCACCACTTTAAGACGGTATTACTCAAGTTTGAACAAATCTATTAGAGTTTTATAAGTGCTTTTTTAAAGCTTAGGATGCAGTCTTTAAAATGCACTAAATTATTTTACTTTAGAAATAAAAGAAAATATCTCTTTTTGAGAAAATTAAGAAAGATAACAAATATGTAATAAGAAACCCGAAAATTACCAGCTAAAGAGATGTTTATACAAAGTGATCAAAATTTTTTCTGTAAAACTTACCTAAAATACATTTAATAATAAGCTTCAACAATAATAAATGTTCAGCAAAAATTTTTTTTTAGGTCTTATACAGTATGTCTGCGTAGCTTGAAACCTATTGATAACTTTTTTATTATCAGTTTTACGAAAAAAGTTATTTTTTATAAAATACGTATATTACTTAAGATGCATTCATCAAATATCAAATTCAATAACATTTATATGAGGTATGTCAAAAAATATGAATTTCACTCAAGAATAAAGTACCTTTACATTTCACAATATCGAAAATTTTTATTAAGAAAAGTTTGTTTTAGTGTTCCATTACATCCTTCTAATTAAAATATTGTGAATAATAGAGGCACTTAACTCTTAAGAAAAATTCATATATTTTACATACCTCGTATAAAATTAAAAAAGTTTGATATCTGATGGTTGTATCTTAGATTTTCGACCAGGGAGAGCATTTTATGAAAAATAATTTTTTCCGTAAAAAAGTGATAATAAAATAGTTGAAATCATAATTGTAATAAAATGATGATGAGTATCCCTAATTTGAGAAAAAATTGAAGATTTTCTTTCGATTAGAATGATGTAATTGTATATTTAAACATAGTTTTTAATTTCAAACACCTTTTCATAATATCATTTTTTGATATTCTGGAATATAAAGGTACTTTGCTCTTTAGCGAAATTCTTAGTTTTGCCATAACTCGTATAAAATTAAAAAAATTTGATATCTGATAGTTGAGTTTTAGATTTTGGACTATCCTGAGCATTTTATGAAGAATAACATTTTGTCGTAAAATTGATAATAAAAAAGTTTTCCATGTGGTTCCTAGCTACGCAGACATACTGTACAAGAGCTTCTCTATAAGAATTTTCAAATTGCAATGCCATATTCGGATTCAGCATAATCAACAACAAAATAGCAACATATTTGATCAAAATAAAATGATGAATTTAACGATATTTTTAAAATTATTTATACAAAATTTTTTTTCTTGTTTTAACAATTAAAAAACAATTAGTGGCCAAATCTGCGAGTAGAAATTTCTACTTTAACAAGTATATAAACTAACAAAAAAAGTTTTAGAAAAATATAAGCTTGTTTGAATTTTTCCGAAACAATGAATATTTTCGTTCTAATTGCACTCCCCTAATATAACGTTACTCAGAATTAAGTAGTCATTTGTATTGTAAGATACCAAATGTGTTCAAAAATAATGTGTTGAAGTAGCGATTTTTGCAGATTTCTCGGACATGAGTTAAATCCATTCTTTTTGGAAAAGCACTATCAAATCTAATATTATCTTAAGTAACACCGTTTCATCTAAACATGGTCTGAATAATTATTATATTTATGATTTTATTGTGGAATGTAATGGCGTAATGGTACTGTGATATTTTCTCACAATTTAATATTTATGACATTAGTGTGCAGAAAAGTGACGTTTATGTGCCGGAAAGTTGTTTTCTGCACAGAAGCGTCATTTTCTGCACACTAATGTCATAAAATTTATACTGCGAGAAAATATTAACTTTGTTAAATAAAGTGCAGAAAAGTGCACTTTGAATTGTGGTTGTAGAAAAAGTAAATTTTCCCGCACTGCTGCGGAAAATTCAAGGATCAGTGTGCATCAGTAATACATTTTTTGTAAATGCCACGAAAAATAATTGATCGTTTACATTTAATATTACCAAACAATAAATACAGGCATTCTTGTTTTTCCAAATGATTTAATTTGCATACATTTTTGTATTACCTATTGTTGTATGTTGTATTTACTCATAAATAAAAATTGATATAACTCTTTTTGTTGTGATTTTTTTCCAAACGTATGGCCTTAGAAAAAATATTGTTACTAACTCATGCGGAAAATGTCTTTCCTTCACTCGACTGCTTGCCCGAACTTTGCTATGGCGTCTTTCGAGTCAACGGCGGTCGCGTGCGGGAAAGTATCAGTTTCCGCGCTAGATAGAAAAATAACTATTTTAAATAATTTAAAAAAGTTTTGATGAGCGTTCATGTTGAAATTCGATTTGCAATTTTACGAATAAGACTGAGGCTCGGTGTACAGATTGTACAGACTCCATACGTACACCATTTTTTTCGTTTCTTTTTAATATGCTACATTTGTGATTTGAAAATGTTTTGGATAAGATACCTACTTTTTGAGTAATGTGCGAAAAATTGACTAAAAACGTGTTTTTCTTTTATTGAAAAATTAATCCCCCCAAATAAATGCAACCCTGGGTCCAAGTTCAAAATTAAAGTAGAGGGTAAACGCTTGTACATATGAGGGCGGTACTCAAGCGGTTGACGACGTGGTTAGCCGAAGTTTGTACCGTATATACAGGGTGAGGCAAATAAAGGGCCTATTAGAAATATCTCGAGAACTAAAGGCAACAGAATCATGAAAATTAGAATAAAGGGGTTTTGAAGGATGATCTATTAAATAAAAATATTTTCATCTCTTTGCAACTTCCGGTTATACCGGAAGTTGCTTATAACTTCGTTTTTTTAAATGGGACACCCTGTATATTTTTACATTTTTGGATTCTCTTCGATGTCTTCTTTCTTAAACTATGATGTTTTGTAATATTATACAGGGTATTTTAAAAGATAATTACGTTTTTTTATTAATTTCGTAGCAAAATTAACACCCTGTAGAATTGTAGCAGTTTGACATCTAAAACTCTACTTACGTTCAAATGATTTTTAATATACTCTACTATTGTTAAGAATTATTAGTATAGCTAAATTTTTAATTTTAGTGTACAGGGTTGGTCGAAACTCGGAATGAGTATTTTCTGAGTTTTCTTAAATGGAACACCCTGTATTTTAGTATTGTAATCAAATGATATTTTATGGTACTTTTCTATTTCTTCAGCATTCCCTATACCTAACTGCTTTAATTTGTGCTTAATTGTTAATCGCACCAACAATCTTAACTAAGTAGGTATTTCGATAGCTAAACCATTATTGGTAATTTTAAGGACCAGTCTGGATTAATATGTATTTATTTCTGAAAAGTTATTTGGGATTGAGTATTTTCACCGCCAACCTAATAAAATTTTACATATTTTTTGTTGCAATTAATGTTTAGTTTGAATCACCAATAACTCACAAATTAAAGCAGTTAGGTATAGGGAATGCTTAAGAAATAAAAAAAGTATTATAAAATATGATTTCACTACAATACAAAAATACAGGGTGTTCCATTTAAGAAAACTCAGAAAATACTCATTCCGAGTTTCGACCAACCCTGTATACTAAAATTAAAAATTTAGCTATACTAATGATTCTTAACAATAGTAGAGTATATTAGAAATCATTTGAACGTAAGTAGAGTTTTAGATGTCAAACTACTACAATTCTACAGGGTGTGAATATTGCTACGAAATTAATAAAAAAACGTAATTATCTTTTAAAATACCCTGTATAATATTACAGAACCTTATATTTTAAGAAAGAAGACATCGAAGAGAATCCAAAAACGTAAAAATATACAGGGTGTCCCATTTAAAAAAACGAAGTTATAAGCAACTTCCGGTATAACCGAAAGTTGCAAAGAGATGAAAATATTTTCATTTAATAGATCATCCTTCAAAACCCCTTTATTCCAATTTTCATGATTCTGTTGCCTTTAGTTCTCGAGATATTTCTAATAGGCCAGTTATCTACCTCACCCTATATACATATTATGACAGCGTTTGACTGGTGGTCCCATTCCTCCCCTAATAATTTACAACCGCCGCGATTTGACGACGTTCTGCGGTTCATGTGTACGCAAGTTGAGCGGTTGCATTTTAGTCCAGAGAAATAGGATTTTTCTCGTGACACATCCCCCTCCAGGCCGAAACCAAATTTTTTGAGTAGTTTGAACATCTATATTAATAACCGATATGTTTTCTGCAGTATATTTTGATGATATACATAGTTATAAACAAATGAAGATCAAAAAACGGTAAATTTTCGCATTTTCGTCTATTACTAAAAAGTGAAGCATCCTAAACAAAATTTGAGAATAAGAAACTCATACATCATATAAAAAGCTTCAATATGGCGTTCACTAAATATGTCTATTCTTATTTGTTGCTTATAAAATGGCAAAATAATTCATACATTTTGAGATTTTATAAATGTTCATAACTTATATAAAAATTAATTTAGAACCTTTTTATTACACGGAATGCTGAGACTTCTTATGCTTAAATTATATTTTAAATTTCAAAGCAACTGTCAAATAGTTGTTATTTAATTTGTTTATCCGTAATTAATTTTTTTTTCAACATTATATGTCAGAAAATTATGAGGTTACAGTAATACTTCGGACAGTATATATGAAGGAAGAACATTTGCATTATTAACTTATTGAAAAAAAAAATAATGACAAAAAGTAATTTTAAACAGTTTAAAATTATTTTGCAAAAACTTGTCGATTTTTTGCTTATTTATAATCCATTAGAATAACCTTTTAACCGTTACCCGTACAAAAATTATTTTTTCATATTTAGAAAGATTGAATTTTTATACAAATTTAGAAAGAAAAACAATTATTGTCCTAGGACAATTAGAGACGAAGTTATCACCCTTTTATTTAATTCACATGTTCTTGCAAAATAATTTTTAAATATTTAGAATTATTTTTGTCATTTTTTTATTAAGTTAATAGTGTAAATCTTCTTTCATAAACTATCCAAAGTATTACTGTAACTTCATCAGTTTCTGACTTAAAGTGTTGCAAAAAAATTAATTTGGCTTAAACAAATTAAATAAATTTTAAACTATTTGACCGATTGATTTGAAATTTAGGGTATGATTTAAGCATCAGAACTCTCAGCATTCTGTGTAATAAAAAGGTTCTAAGTTAATTTTTACATAAGTTATGAATATTTGTAAAAACTCAAAATTTATGATTTATTTTGCAATTTTCTAAGCAACTAATAAGGATAGACATATTCAGCGAACGCCATATTGAAGTTTTTTATACGATTTATGAGTTTCTTACTCTCAAATTTGTTTAAAATGCTTAACTTTTTGGTAATAAACGAAAAAAGCGAAAATTTACCGTTTTTTTATTTTCATTTGTTTATAACTATGTATATCATCAAAATCGGCTGCAGGAAACATGTAGGTTATTATTATATTTAGATGTCCATACTACTCAAAAAATTTAGTTTAGGCCTGAAGGGGGTTGTATCATTAACAGGATATTTTTTTTCCTTATTTCTCTGAACTATTTGTTCTTTATTAACTTGAACCGTGGCGTTTGGGATTTTTCAGGTAAACCGCGACGTCAACGTTGGCAAACCAAATTTTCAAACCAATCAGTCGTGACGAGTAAAATTACCATTAAAAACGATCATCTGCTGGCCTATAAATTCATCATATTATTTTGTGGTAAAATTGATTGTTATATTAAAAGAGACCCATTATAAGATTAGTTATCAACAACACAAAAGCAATATCATTATGACAGTGATTTTTTTTATAAAATCAGCTCAAAATTTACCCAGCTCTCCAAACAAAGCACTGCGTTTGTTATAGCTATAGCAAACTATCCCGATTCGACAATGACACTTCAGCCGATCGTTATAATATAACAAAAGCGGCGCTAGCAAATTTAATTATTAGTAAATCGAAAGTGCATCACAATCCAACGTTACTTACACTATTATACATAACAACAATTAATAATTGTCAATTATATTTACAATGGCAGTATTTCTTTTACGTTTGAAATTTAGTTAAATTTATTTTCATTACAGATGGTAACACAAAATAAAAAAACATTGGTTTCGAATAATGGCTGTCAGATTTTAAGAGAGACAAGTAAATGTACTTCGTACGCCCTATGAGCCGATTGAGACCATATGCAGAACAAATTGTTGGGGGATATCAATGTGGTTTCTGCAGGCAGAAGTCCACAATAGATCAGATCTTGGAAAAGACCGGTGAGTTGAATATAGACACACATAATAGACTAAGGGCCGGTTGTTCGAACGCTAATCAACAATGATCATTATCAAATATTTAATTACTCTCACCAACTGTCAATGTCAACTTTGTTTGGGTTGCTGAAAACATAATATGAAATTACTTAATCAATTATGTTAATAATTGTTATGTTAATTGATTAACTAATCTCATAATTTTAATCAATTATGTTTTCAGCAACCCAATAAAAGTTGACATTGACAGTTTTGGTGACAGTAATTAAATATTTGATAGTGATCATTGTTGATTAGCGTTCGAACAACCGGCCCTAAGAGCCGTATAGGAAAAATTTGCTAATCATTTTAGGCACCAAAAGATTCTATAACTTAAATAGTAGAACCTAAAAGAAAACGTTTGAACACTGTGCCGTCACTTTTCAGTGGCACATGCGTCGACAGTGGCGCATCAAACTTTTCACTTTTGGACCGGATAAATAAATTATTTTTAAATTGACGGCATTAAGACGCAAGGAAGGTATTAAAAATATAAGACATAAAAACTATATGCCGTACAAAAATAATGGTTCTGCCACATAAAAAAAAAATCATTTTCCGCATATTTTCATTGATAAAAAAATTATAGAAAACTGTACGGCATGCATAATATTAAGTAAATATATATATTTTAAAGTTATATTTTACTATGCCGTACGAATCTACTGGAAACAGTTTCAACCCATATGTAAATTTTCTCATTTCAACCCCTATTGACAAAAGTTATTTAGAAAAGTACGGCACTGACTTCAAAGTATTACTTATGCTCTAAAATGATGAAAAACATGAGTGCCGTACAAATTATTTGGCAAAAAAATAATTATTCCATAATTTTGAGTGTTCTATACTAAACGCCATTTTTTGTAGTGAAAAATTATTATTTTCTGGACGGCATAAATTTTAGAAGCTAGTTATTATACTTTATAACCTGCATGTGAAAATGCCATGCAAATATATTGACACAAAAAAAAATTAATGGTGAATACAAATAATTATGTTTTTTCAATTTTACTATTTGGAAAATCCATTTCCCAGCTACTATAATAATATTTAATATCATATTTCCACATAGTTTTAGAATATTCTATGACTAATAATGACAAAAATGTTCATGCCGTACATTTTTAACTACATATAGGGTTTCCCAAAATAAGTAGGACTTCCAAAGTAATTTTCATCACATTATGAAATCATACATTCCTGTACGGCACACACTTTATAACATTAACAACATCAAATGATGATGAAAAAATAATAATGCCGTTCATTTTTAATGGATCATTTATATACAGTGGGGTTCAAATTTTGAATTCTCTCGATAACCCTGTTTTGTCAAAGTTCCAGGCATTCATATGCACACAAAAATTTGACAAACGTTTACTGTTTTTCTCAAAATATGTTTAATACTATAATTGATCCTAGTTACTGAATATTTAAATGTGCTATTTTTACTATTAACTGAAGCAGGTTCACACCAATGCACAGAATTCTCAGATTCGTGGCTTGAGGTTCCTCAGAACGAAAATTTTCAATCGGTACAATTTCAAATAATCCACATAAAGAAGGTATACCTACTCCTTATTGAACACGGTAATTCAGTTTTTTTATGTCGATTTAAGCTCTTACCTTAGTAGGAAAGTTGGTAATAACTGAAATACATGGTGTAAAAGTTAAAGTTTTTTTATTTATTCTTGAGTATTTCCTGGCAGGCATGGGACAACAACACGAAATTTCGTAAGCGGGGGTTTTTTGAAACGAGAAATCTAAATTTGACACCAAAAATGATGTATTACCCAGATGGCGCTACGTACGTCTTTCAGCGCTCATTTAATACCTCCAATTTTTGTATCCCGCACTCTACATACTTTTTGAGTCAAAACTTTTATTCTCTTAATATTTTTACTTAAAATAGATATATGATATATTGAACTACATTCATCTCGCTAAACTCAACCGCTTTCGAAATAAACGAATTTTAAATCTGCGATGCTACAGTAGTTATATCCGAAAAATAAACTTGAAACCATAACTGTAATTATACACATAGTTTCAAAAGTTATGCATCACCCCTCTAATTCACGATGTTTACGCTTTTATAAATCCGTACCTTTATCACATATTTAATGGGTCTTTTTTATAAAAAATATACCTTTTTTGGTTTTTTATTTTATTTGAATACCCATTTAATTTATTTAATAAAAAACGAGGGTAGGTCGTCATACAGGAAGTAATTATTATAATATCAAAGACTCCTACGATTTCCTGTATGACTACCTCCCCTTGTTCGTAAACTGGACTGCTCCGGACTTACTTAACCTAGCCACCACCTAGCACTGTGACCTAGCTCCAGTGCAGCTGTACCTAGATGCAGTGAATTTTAAAAATCTTCACGGAATTCCCGCGCATCGTCCTCTTTTAGGTTTTACTATTTAAGTTATAGATTCTTACGGTGCCTAAAATCATTAGCAAAATGGTTTTAATCCTTGATTATTTTTTTAATTAATAATAATATTATTATATATAATAAATATAATATATAATATTATTATATTTATACAATATTATTATATAAAAAAGAGGTACTTTGTGTATACGAAATGTGTACGAACGTAAGAAGTTGCTTTTCTCTTGATGAATAATCAATCGCGCCTAAAGAAATATAATTTAAATAAAAATTAATATTATTTTTTTAATTTCGGGTTATTACGTATTAAACACTTTCTTGTGTTGAATTATTTTAAAAATATACAAGGCTTTATTGAAAGCTAAAAATAATTTGTAAAGCAAAGTAAACATAATATATTGTGAGGTAGCTGCGCGTACAAAAATTTAAAAACAATGCATTTGAAAAAATATTGCAGTTAATATGCAAACGATTTTAAAGGCTTTTTGCTTCATCGTGCCACAATATTTATACGGGATTAGCTTTTTAATAGTCTATTTTTAATAGATTGAGAAAAGACAATAATTTTTTTACTAAACCTTAAACGAAAAATTAATTTTCCTACTGTGACCTCATGTGCCATTCAAAATATACGGCATAATAATTTGGGGACTATTTTTTATTTATAACCTTCTAAATGTTTTGGTTTTAGGGTGCCTGAAATAAATTACCTTATTCTACGTAAAAAGTGAGGGTTGAGCAAGGGTTAAAACTGCATTTGGGCCAGTGAATTTGTACGGCATATTAAAATATAGTTGTGAAATAAATATATTTACTTAAAATCATACACGCCGTACAGTTTTCTATAATTTTTTTATCAATGAAAATATGCGAAAAAATGAATTTTTTTTACGCTGCAGAACCAATATTTTTGTACGGCATATAGTTTTTATATTTTATATTTTTAATATTTTCCTTGCGTCTTAATGCCGTCAATTTATAAATAATTTATTTATCCCGTTCATAAGTGAAAAGTTTGATGCGCCACTGTCGACGCATGTGCCACTGAAAAGTGACGGCACAGTGTTCAAACATTTTAATTTAGGTTCTACTATTTAAGTTACAGACTTTTATCGTGCCTAAAATGATTAGCAAATTTCACCTATCCCGGCTCTTAGTCTATAATCTCTTCATTGTTTTTGAGAGTGCCGATAGCATCCATCGAGAGTTTCTGATCCACGCCCTGAAAGAGTTTAATATTCCAACTCAACTTCCATTGATATAGTAAAAGAAACACTTAAAGTACAAAGTAAAATTCGAATTCAAAACGCACTAACAGATACAATACATGTTACAACGTGCCTACGACAGGGAAAAGCCCTATCCTGTATTCTATTCAACATCACATTAAAGAAAATAATTCTGTATGCTGGAGGTAAAGGGCATTATGTCACAAATTTGTAATTTTACAGGAGAAGCGTTTTAAGGTTATTTTTGTGTTTCATTATTCACAGGATGTATGTTAATACACATTCTGTCATAATTCCTTGTCTAATTTATTCTTCAGATTATTAACTTTCAAAATTTTATTATTTAAAACACATATTGTGATACTAAACTTGATTTATTTTTAATAAAAAAAATTAAAACACAATGTAGTGGACATAGTGCTGTTTACCTCTTTAAGATCTTTTGGGTCATGGTACTAGATGGTTACTAAAAACGCATTATACAATGTTAAACTTTAATTTGATTCTCTTTCATGTCAATCATTACAGGGAAAAGTGTAATACTTGACTCTACCTGTTTAATACTGGATTTATTTTATAACTTCCTTCAACCATGTGGGTACCATGTCCACATGGTGCCCTCTTCCTTTAAACAAAATGTGACATGATACTTTTTATAAAGTGCTTATCTTTGTTATTTTATAAAGTAGGACATAGTGCTTTATACCTCCGTGTGGAGAATTAAAAGTTCATTATAACTGCAGTATAGCCCCAATATTGACAAAAATGGACATAGTGCCCTTTACCTCTGGCATACAGAATTAGAGACTCGAAAGTCAACACCAGAGGACCAAAAATATCAAAAAGTGTACAAATATTGGCATTTGCGAAAGAGAGATGACAGAAGCATTTAGTGCGATAGAAAGAGCGGCACAAATACATGAAGGCCAGTAAATCAACAGGCCAAAGAAACCTACAGAATCTGACAATGGGAGACTATAACATCGAAAGCGTGAAAAATTTTACATAATATCTAGGTTCACTAATTACCGCAGATAACAATATCAGTGAAGAAGTTAAGAGAAGAATACACATTGCTAATAAAACATATGTTTAATGGACTAATTGAACATCTAAAATATAACAAGATCACAAGAAAAACGAAATGCAAAATGTACAAAACCCTGATAAAACCGATCTTTATAGGTATATGGATCAGAGACATGGGGAAAAAAATTACGTATGGCGCAGAAGATATAATTTTGAACTATACGCAGCATAAAACGAACCCGACGTCATAACATCCATAAAGATTGGATGTCTGCGCTGGATGGGCCATGTTTAAAAGATGTTGGAGACCTTAAACATCAAAACATACAATGAGGTAGACACCAGTATAGGGAGAAGGTTAAGAGGAAACAGTAGCGATCAACAGGTAGCGAAAACGCGTTCCAAGATTGCGGCTGTAATTTTGAATATCTTTTCGAGATATTTGGCACACGTATTCGTAATATAATAAAGAATGGCGGTGCAGAGGCCAATTTGAAAAATATATTAATATGTGGAAATTATTCTGTAATTAAATACAATATTAAAAAAAACGAGCCTGTACCTCCGTTAACAAGAACAAAAAAATACACTTTCTTCAAATAAACTTTTTTATCCGATGCCTAGATTTTGTGTCATTTTGGAACTACTAAAATTTTTTATTTCATTAGTAGTTCCAAAATGACACAAAATCTAGGCATCGGATAAAAAAGTTTATTTGAAGAAAGTGTATTTTTTTGTTCTTCCTAATGGCGGTACAGGCTCGTTTTTTTAATATTGTATTTAATTACAGAGTGATTTTCACATATTAATATATTTTTCAAATTGGGCTCTGTACCGCCATTCTTTATTGTATTACGAACGCGTGTGCCAAATATATCGAAAAAATATTCAAAATTACAGCCGCAATCTTTGAACGCGTTTTGGCTACCTGTTGATGGCTACTGTATCACCTTAAAGGAAAGACCCAAACTTAGATACATAGAACAAGTGGAACAAATTCTAAAAACACTTAAGGGTACCAACTGGAAAAACAAAGCAAGGAACAGAACGAATGGCGGAAAATCCTAGAACAAGCCAGGATCCAAAAAGGGTTGTCAAGCTACTGATGATTAGGGATGGCGGTTGTTGATAAAACACCGGTTTTCGGTTATACCGTTTTTTTTTTAACTTACGGTTTAACCTGGCGGTTATAACCGGTCAAAAAACCGATTATTGAAAAAACCGGTTTTCATTTTTTTGAATCAATATTCAATACCGTGAAATGGGGTGAGATTGATCAATTTTAACTTTATTTGATTTATATTTTAAACGTTTTTGTGACTGTTCTATATTTAAACACTTCACGTGTTATATTAATATCTAAAGAGTAGTGATTTAACACTAGTTTTGTTTTAATTATTAAGAAAATCAACTTATCTCACAAAAAAAGGGTGATCAATCTTAGACCCGTGACTGGGGTGAGATTGATCATGATGATTTTATAGCCTGAAACAGTAGTGCTTTTAAATAGAATATGATCAATCTTAACCCTGACTAATTCGGTCAGACAGTTTTTCGAATTTTTACAAAGGGGTGAGATTGATCATGCGGGGTGAGAATGATCACACTATTTTTATTGTACTATTCTTTATTTATACAAAAAAAACAGATTTTAACAACTAAAAATGTAATTCAGAACAATTTATAAAAAAAGAAAATTTGATTTAACATTCTTTTATATTAATTTCTCCGCGAAAATGATATTTTTGTATCCTATCAGAAACCGTCTCAAGTGTCGGATCTGGTAGTAAGGCAACTACTTCCTTGAAGGGAACAGTGGATATGCCATTTTCAATTATTTTGAAAATCTTCATCGATCCTGCTGATTTAAGGCCAAAAAACTTTTGACGAACATTCTCAAATCCATTGCACTTAGAGGATATCCCCAATCTGCACACGTTAAAATGCTATTTATAATGGCTACTTCTTCTTCATATGTGAATACAGATTGTCCACCTGTTTTCTTAATCTTCCTTCCATGGTACTTGTTATTTAAAGTTCCGTAGGACAATTTGTATTTTTTTGCGGCTTTTCTTAGCGATAATCCATTTTCCAATACATCGTGCAACGCCTGATTAACTTGTTCTTCATTAAAATTGCCATACGTTTTACTGCCTAATTGTTTTTTGTACGTTCTTCCCATTTTGATTGATATACTTAAATATGTAACAAAAATTATAAATTAATTTCTGAAACGTACGTAACGTGGGGTTAGATTGATCACTTGATCAATGTCACCCCATTCAATATTATCCGCCATCTTAAAAAAGCTGGCGGTAGTTAAAATGCTAGATACTTAAAATTTTTATTACAGAACTATGTAAAATAATTTTATAACACTAGAAATAGCGAACTTACCTCTGTTCTTCCTCTACCATCAAAAGTACACAAACTATAAAAATATGCCAAAAATTATGGTTAATTTTAAAGCCACAGAACTTCTTGCCAATGCCAATTGCAAACTAACAACGACGTGAACTGATCATAGTCAAGATCCAAGAAATGAATAGTGCCACGCCCAGAAACAATTTTACATTGTTGCCGGTTGTATCTACATATATGTAATACAACGACACATGATCAATGTCACCCCGGGAGATCAATCTCACCCCATTTTACGGTACCCAATCAACGTTAAATTTACATTGCCCTTTAGCTTGTGATACTCCACATGGTTATTTTCAATATAAAATCTCACAGTTTTCGATATATTAGAAAAAATCAATTTTCATATTCATGAATAAGACCTACAACTTTTTTTAAGTGCACATTTGCACCAAGGTAAGTTAGGTTCATTCGATCTGTTTTTGGTCCCAGAATATGTGACTTAATTCATGACCTAACTTTTTGTTACATTCTTTATAATAAACTAACGCAATGAAAATTTCGAGTCCAAATAATACCGAATAATTGAAAAACACTAAAGTAGTGAAATTAAGAACCTATTTATAATATGAAGTAATATGAAGTAAATAAGACTACAATTTATATGTAGATATATTATGAATAATTATGGAAACAAAAATGTAACATCAAAAATAGTAAAAACAAAATAATAAATCATTGTTAAAATTTTGAATTGGATGTATTATGTCCTAAATATTTTTGCAAATTTGTCGTATTTCCGAAAAACATCACTTTTTACACAAGACAAGTACACAAAACTATTTTATTTTTTTTTTTCATTTTTTTAAGCGATTCCACAGACTTATTTGTGTAGGTATAGCATTTATGATAATACAACTATGATGCCTGCACAGCTGATTGAAGCTAACACGTGTTTTTAATAGGATTTCCCAATTCAGTAAACAAGACGTGCTTATTTTCAAGTTTGTCAAAATAGCCAATTCAGCTTATCACATTTCTTAAACATATTTCAGTGAATATGAGAGTAATTAACGAATATTATGAACATTATTAATCATAAATCAAGAATAATTATTGACGAATTTAAGCAAACAATATTTTTTCTCCGAATTCGTTATTTTTTTCGGAGGTAATTTTTATCCAAATCCATAAGGAAAAATTTCCTGTAACTGGCTGTATACCATTAATTACAAAAATTTAAGAAAAATCTTCTGTGTAAAAGGTATAATTATTTAAAACACCAATAAATGGCTACATTAAAAAACAGAACGTATTCGCTCTAAAGAGAGCATCATCAGTGTTCTAAGCAAGCTCTACATGCTAAGCCACCAAAAATACTTAGGTTAAAACCCTTAAAACGCCGACGAAAAGTCTTACATTGGCGTGTTATATATTAAACCCTGGCGATGGGTGAAATTTAAACAAGATATACCTCAAAGCATCATATGGCTATACCACCTGTATGTGGGTGTTTGAGTTGATTTCTCTGTCTTCCCAAAGAGAAAGGTAAAAGCCAACTCCGTTGGCTTTTACCTTTTATTATATATTATGGTAAAACAAAATAAAAAACATTTGTTTAGAATCATGAAAATAATTATTGTTTAAGAGAAATATCAAGTCTTGATGACATGATTGCTAGTTTGTTGTCCTAATGTAACGTTCTAAACGTCGCATCTTAATTAAATTTGTTAATTTATATTTAATTTATTATTGTATTCCAATTTCTATTGAACTTAGCTTTCTGTTTTGTTTTACTATTTGTTCTTCAAAGAATAGTTGGCGTTCTTTTCTTTTTTATTATCTAAACAATATTCTATCTTTGTCCTAAACGTCTTCTAGCATAACAATATAATCACAACTATATATTAATCTTATTTGCTTCTATGCCAAATCCCATTTGTCAGTTGTCAATTTCCCCTTCCGTTCTGTCAAGACAATCCCTTCTCTAAATGGGTGTACGAAATATTTTTATAATATCTGATGTGTACTTAAGGGAGAAGTTCTCTACAATATTTACAATAATATCGTCTGTAATATCTTGGGGTGAGTAATATTATTGTTATGCTATAAATTTTTATATTCGTTTTTATATTTCTCAGTTCTGTCCAAAACCACATTTATTTTAAATTTTATTAATCCTAGGTATATATTTGTAAAATATTTTGCCAATTTAGTTAATTATTACAATGATTATTTTTTGATGATTTTAACTTTCAATCGTATAGTAAGATATTTGATCACGTGTTTAATTCTGTCCAATCAGATTAAAATTATACTGAGAATTATCTACTGTAGAAAATTACCGATAGAATTTTTTTAAGTAGATTGTTTCTGTTTAATGGCAACCAGTTTCCTAAATAGAAGAACCTCAAATATATTGCTCGACAAAAATGGAAAGATTATAATGGAGACAAAACGAAAACTACGACGATGGAAAGAGTATATCGAGGAACTATTTCATGACCAGAGAGAAGCTAGTACATCCGTAGATAGCCAAACGGGAGATGTAGGCCCAGAGATAACCAAAGCAGAGGTTAGTCAGGCAATAAACTCTATGAAAACCAATAAATCTGCTGGTCCAGATGAATTGCCTAGCGAGCTGATAAAGTTGGTCAACGAGAAAAACCTGGACATAATAGTAGAACTGTTCAACGCTATCTATACTACAGGAATCATCCCTAGAGAAATGTTGACATCAGCCTTTGTGTGTTTGCCAAAGAAGGTGAATGCAAAAGAATGCAGTGACTACCGAACCATAAGCTTAATGTCACATACCTTGAAAATTCTATTGAAAATTATCCACGCCAGAATACACTCTAAACTGGAGCTGGATATTAGTGACACTCAATATGGGTTCCGCAATGGCATGGGTACCAGAGAGGCATTATTCTCCTTCAACGTGCTGACACAGAGATGTTTGGATGTTAACCATCCTCTTTACGTCTGTTTTATAGACTACAATAAGGCGTTTGATAAAGTAAAACATGATCGACTCATGGAAATCCTAAAAAATAAAAATCTAGATGAAAGAGATTTAAGACTAATAACACACCTCTATTACAATCAGCGAGCAATAGTAAGAATTGAAAAAGAAACATCTGAAGAAATGGAAATAAAGAGAGGAGTCAGGCAAGGCTGCATACTATCACCTCTATTATTTAACGCTTATTCTGAAGAGGTAATGCGAGAAACTCTGGAAGATGAAACAGTCGGCATAAGAGTAAATGGAGTCTTAGTTAACAACATCAGATATGCAGATGATACAGTAATAATAGCCGATAGTTTACAACACCTGCAAAGACTCATGAGTAAAGACCGGATTATATGTTCCTGTTTTGACTGAAATATGTGCATATATATGTCTGAAATATGAGTAAAATATGTTGAAAATATTCCCTAAAAGTTTAAAATATGTTCCAAATATGTGGAATATGTGAAAAACATTTTAAAGTAACAAGAAAATATGCATTACAAAATGTATAAAAGTTTTATTAAATAACGGTAAGTACATATATTGACAAAATTAACCTAAATATACGAATGTATACCTATCTAGTACCTATTACTATTACACGTTTCTACATTTTATTCCTTCTTATAAAAACAATTCACAATCAAATGTTTTTAAATATTTTCAATAGTAAAATTATGTCGCCTATCCGTTAGTAGTAATTTGTATGTTGAAAATCTTTGTTCAACATCAACTGATGTGATTGGTGCAAATTTTATAACGTTAACAATCTCCGCATTTAAATTGGTATTGACATCAAAATCGCCCCAAAAATTATTTTTTTTTGCTTCCTGTAATAATAATTTTAAATCACTATTTTTCTGTAAAGTTTCAATCCATTTTTTATTTATTGACTGTCCAATTTTTCCAGAAACTTCTTCAGCGTTTTCCTTAAATTTCTGAATTAAATTAAGGGACTCTTTTAGTGGAAACGATTCAGTTTCATGATTGAGGATGGTTTTATAAACAAATTCATAATTCGATTTAATAAAACAAAGCTCATTGTGCAGTGATCTGTTTTCTAAAATTGATTTGCATTTTAAAATCGCACCAATATTTGTTTCTTCAAAACATAAAATTAGTTCTTTTATATGGAGAAAATGTTCCGCATAAAAACAGGCAGCTTTTAAATATGTTCCCCAACTTGTGATTATAGGCTCCGGTGGCAAAGGAGTATTTGGTAATTTTTCTTTATATATCTGAATCCTTAAAGACGATTTTAAAAATATTTTCTTCACGTTGCTAATTAAACTATTAAATGTAGGAAATGAATTTCGAACGCCACTCTGTCTAAACCATGCGACAAAAACCCGTCACATGAATTAAATTGGGATATAAAACTTTTAGTTGTTGGCCAGATTTGACCATGTATGACGCAGCATCGGAAACCATAAGCAAGATTTTGTTAGCTGGAACAATGTCGGGAAGGAAAAAGTTCATGAATGCATTATTTATAAACCTAACCATTGTTACATGGTTAACTGTGTCAAGCTGTTTACAGCGAAAAATATGTCAAAATATGCCAAAATATGTTAAAAATATGCCAAAATATGTTAAAAATATGCCAAAATATGTCAAACGGTCGAAAATATGTTCAAACCATCAAAATATGTTAAAAAACCGAAAATATTCTAAATATGTAAAATTAAATTAGTGTCAAACGCCTTTAATTATCATAATTCGTCCACATCCTGAAGCGTTTGATTGTATCTTTGATGGTTATCGATATGCAAAAAACATATAATCCGGTCTTTACTCATGAGTAAAATAGTAAGGTGTAGTAGGGAGTACGGACTCTCTCTCAATATCAAAAAGACGAAGTTTATGAAAATTAGTAAGAACAACCATAATACTAACGAAATCTTGATAGTAGAGGGCCAGCAGATCGAAAGAGTAAAAAAGTACACTTACCTAGGAACACTTATAACAGAAAATAACGACTACACTGCAGAAATAAAAGTCAGAATCGAAAAAGCACGTTCTAATTTTATAAAAATGAAAAAGGTCCTATGTAGCAAAGATTTAACATTAGCTCTTAAAGTACGCCTAACAAAATGTTACGTCTACAGTGTTCTATACTATGGAGTGGAATCATGGACGTTAAATGTAGAGACAATGAGACGACTTAACGCCTTTGAAATGTGGACCTATAGAAAAATTATGAGGGTTTCCTGGGTAGATAGAGTTACAAACAATGAAGTACTGAGAAGAATAGGTAAAGAAAAGGAAGTTGAACTTACAATTAAAGAAAAGAAGCTACAGTATCTCGGACATGTGATGCGGGGCGAGAAGTATGGCATCCTACGACTCATAATGCAGGGAAAGATAGATGGCAGAAGAAGCATCGGAAGAAGACGAATTTCATGGTTGAAGAACCTGAGAGAGTGGTTTGGATGCAGCTCGAAACAACTATTTAGAGCTACTGCCTCAAAAATAGCTATGATGATTGCCAACCTCCGTAGCGGAGATGGCACCTGAAGAAGAAGAAGTTTCCTAGTTTTGACAACTGTCACATTTAAGAAAATATCCATAATATACGCATTAAAAAATAATCTTACGAATATCACACGACAGTAAGAATAAATCAGAAAATAATGCTTCATTTTTACTCAAATTGGTTTTCATTGGGCAATAGCCACTCGAGCCTTGCAAGCTCTCGTGTCTATTGCCAGAAAACAAATTTTCGAAAAAGTGTCGCATTATTTTCAATTTATTCTCACTCTCTTGTGATATTATACCCGATAATTCTATTAGAATAGAATAGAAATATGCTTTATTGTCACTGAAAATTATACAATTTTATGGACAAAGCTTAACATAGAGTCACAAAAAGATATACATAAAAATAACAAATACAATTTTATGAAATTAGGTAAACCGTCAATAAAAAAAAATATAAACAAGTTAAAAAAGTGAAGTAAAAAACAAAACCAATATATTGCAAAATTAAACATACAACATACAGGGTAGCGAGAAAGTATGGAAACACGGCAATTTCTCGGAAACCGCTGGAACGATTTTCATAGATTTTGGTGGGTAAGGGTTTTCTAATACGGCCGATATTATAGTGGTAATTACATTGTTGTCAAATATTCCGTTTTTCTGGAAATCTAATGAAATTTCTTATTTCAAATAGAACACCATGTATATTTTTTTTGTTTTGAGGTTCTTAAGAAATACTAATCATTTTACGTGTTAAATTTCCTATACCTAAATGCCATAATTTCGGAGTTATTGCTACATTTATTAAAAAAAAAAATAAACAAATTATAAAAATCAAATTTATAGGCCCAGATAGACATTATTTTAGTGTCTTTGGATCATTGGGAACAAAAAAGATATTTTGTAATTTTTCTTTTAAGTTAATCGTTTTAGAGTTATAAACAATTTAAAACTGAAAAAAATCGAAAAATTACGATTTTAAAGATTCAAAAACACACGTAAAAAATAATTTTTGAAATTACGAAGTACCTTAATTCTAGGTCAAACTTTCTTTTATGATCTCCCCATAAGAATTTTTGGCACGTTTTATGCGCATATTAGTCCTGTCGCCAGGGGGGGTACAACGGCCTCGTTAATTCAGATGGACTTACCCAAGTTTTTTTTATGTATTTTGACCCGTAGAACACGAATTTTTTGGGTAACAGTTGATCCGGATGTCGATAAGATTGTTATAGACCAAGAACTTGAGGAATCAAATAACAGCGATTTTTGGCAAAACAAAACAATATTTTGTATTTTTTGGGTCATTTTAAGCAAAAAATATTTCTACAAGTTTTTTAGTAGGATGCACAGTTTTCGAGATAAACGCGGTTGAACTTTCAAAAAATCGAAAAACTGCAATTTTTAAACCCGAATAACTTTTGATTAAAAAATAAAATAGCAATTCTGCTTAGCGCCTTTGAAAGTTCAAGTCAAATTATGTCGGTTTTGATTATTTGCATTGCTAAAAATTTATTGTGTTATTGTTAAACAAAGCTACAAACAACTAGTGCGTGAGTGATGTTTCTATGATTTCTCATTTAAAATCGAACGAGTAGGTAGAATAGGTACTAGTGCAATCAAGACTATTTCTACGTTACATGCGTTAAAACACATGTAAAAGCACGGGAAACCCTACGTGTTTATAGCTTTGTTAAACAATAAAAAAATAAATTTTTACCAATGGAAATAATCAAAACCGATATAATTTGACTTAAACTTTTAAATGCGGTAAGCAGACTTGCTATTTTATTTTTTAATCAAAAGTTATTCGGGTTCAAAAATTGCAATTTTTCGATTTTTTTAAAGTTCAACCGCGTTTATCTCGAAAACTGTGCATCCTACGAAAAAACTTGTAGAAATATTTTTTACTTAAAATGGCCCAAAAAATACAAAATAGTGTTTTGTTTTGCCAAAAATCGCTGTTATTTGATTCCTCAAGTTCTTGGTCTATAACAATCTTATCGACATCCGGATCAACTGTTACCCAAAAAATTCGTGTTCTACGGGTCAAAATACATAAAAAAAACTTGAGTAAGTCCATCTGAATTAACGAGGCCGTTGTACCCCCCCTGGCGACAGGACTATATGAGAGGACGGGCGATCGGGCTACTTTAACAACTAAAAACGAGTTTTTAAAATGCAATAAGCCCAAATTACTTATCGGTAGCTGATAAAACAAATAAGGTTTGAACTTGAATTTAGGCTCTTCGTTGTTTCAAAAATAATATTTCTTACTTGTGGTTTTGAGTCTAGAAAATCGTAATTTTTCGATTTTTTTCAGTTTTAAATTGTTTATAACTATGAAACGATTAACTTTGGACAAAAATTAAAAATACATTTTTTCTTTCCAATGACTCAAAAGAACCTAAAATAATGCCTATCCGGGCCGAAAAATTTGATTTTTAAAATTTGTTTAAAATATATTTTTTTAATAAATGTAGCAATAACTCAGAAATTATGGCATTTAGGTATATGGAATATTACACAAAAAATAATCAGTATTTCTTAAGGACGTCAAAACGCAAAAAATATATATGGTGTTCCATTTGAAATAAGAAAGTTCATTAGATTTCCAGAAAAAGGGAAAATCTGACAACAATGTAATTACCACTATAATATCGGCCTCACTAGAAGACCCTACCCACTAAAATCTATAAAAATCGTTTTAGCGGTTTCCGAGAAATTATTGTGTTTCCATACTTTCTCGCTACCCTGTATAATAAAACACAAACACAGGAACTAATAAGTTTAAGCTGCTGTATGTGATACCCAAATATAGATAAACACATTTTAGTTACTTGTACATTACTGTGATTTCTTAGTTAGTGATTAAGAAATTCTTCTAATGAATAATATGGTCTTGTAAATAAATGAGCTTTTGCCATTTTACGGAACTTGAGAAAGAATGTTGCAGATTTAAGTTGTAAAGGGAGATGGTCGTATAGTTTTTTTGCGGAATATAGTATAGATTTATTTACTAACTCAGAAGACGGGATCGGTAAATAGACATCAAAAGTTGAATTTCTGGTGGAGTAGTCATGATGAGGCCTTGCTGGAAAGACATGCATGTGTTTACGAATTAAGCAAACAGTTTCTAAAATATACAAAGATGGAAGGGTTAAAATTTCGTGATCTTTAAAGTAACTTCTGCAATGGGTTGTTCTTCTGAGGCCAAACAGATATCTTATTGCTCTTTTTGTAATTTGAAAATAACATCAAATTGGGCAGCTGTACTAGACAAAGAAAAATATGTTATTTTAGAAGATGCTAAATTGAGTTCCTTCGAAACAGATCTTATGGCATAGCAGGCTGAGGCGAGTTTCTTACTTAACAAATCGATATGAAGGGACCATTTCAGGTTGCTGTCTAAAAGAATACCAAGAAATTTTACAGAATCAACGGTAGAGATCTGGCTGCTATTCACAAGCAGGGGTTGAAGAGCACCTTTATATCGTTGATTGGGAAGAATAGTATGATATTTCAAAAACATTAAGTTTACAGAAAAGACAATTAAAGATTGAGATGGGTTACGAGATCGGATTACTTAAGCAATACAATGTTAAATATCCTTTTCATCAGAATAATTAAAACTTACAGTATTAACTGACAATATGGGTTTTACATCCAATCCATATACCACCCCCAACTCATATTTTTCATCCCCATTTTGAGTTATAATACTTTTCTTCATAAAAATTTTGTACTATTTCACAATTATAAGGTTATTAGGGACAATAAAACGGAACAGTTTAAATGTTTTATTAGAGTGTAAACAACAATGAATGAAAAAAATCGCAGTTATAGTACAATACCAATATAAAAAAAACAAAAAATTTGCTATAAATAACCGCTACATTTTTTTCTTTTCAAAAAGAGAGAGCAGGCCAGCTTTCTTTTTTTCACTTATTCCCACTTTCTTCTTGTAAGTTTGTTTTAGAGTAACGTCACGTGCTGATGGAAGTCGTCGTTTGCTTTGAAGAACGTTTATGGTTTTAAATTCCTGTTCTTTGTACGACATTTTATATAGCAGGTGACTAGGATTTTATTTGGTAGCTTTTAAAACGCATATTCCTGAGAGAGGGACTGATCCACCTTCTTCCGTCTTAAAAGAATCCTTCATGCCCATATCACTTGATAGTTGTTTTAGATCAAAAAAATTCTCATGACCCATTTCATGTACGTTGAATGGATTTCCATGCTTCTTTGCTTGTCTAACCAATGTTACATATTTATCTGGTACGTAAACGTTCTATAACACTCAGGGCCGGTTGTTCGAACGCTAATCAAAAATAATCATTATCAAATATTTAATTACTGTTACAACTGTCAATGTCAACTTTGATTGGGTTGCTGAAAACATAATTATTGATTACAATTATGAAATTAGTTAATCAATTATGTTAATAATTGTTATGTTAATTGATTAACTAATCTCATAATTATAATCAATTATGTTTTCAGCCACCCAACCAAAGTTGACATTAACAGTTGTGACAGTAATTAAATATTTGATAGTGATCATTGTTGATTAGCGTTCGAACAACCGACCCTATATGTTCTATAAATTGAATGTTCTAATTACAGAATGAACGTGGTCTCCCTCGTTCTGAGTATGACCACTAATTAAAAATTCATGGGTGATGGACCTAATATTTTCCAGAATAGAAACTGCATAGATGTATAAAGCAAATACGGAGCGGTTCTTATTTTGTCCGAAATAGTTGTCAGTATAAAATACAACATCTACCATTTCAGTATTTTTGGCGTTCACAGACTGCAAATAATTCCAAACGCACGAACCCACTTCATTTGCACCTCTGTGAGCAAGACCTTCGTGCCACATAAAGCACATTGCTTCCGTAGTTTTAAGCTCGTACAATGTTAAATTATACACACTTAGTTTTGATACATAATAAAAAGAAGACGAGTCCCCTTGTGGACATGGCAATGCTGCCTGCATATCATAAACAGCGTCAATTTTATCCAGAGAATTTTTATCCATGTCCTTCTCTTTCCTTGTCAGTTCTTTGTCTTCAATATGGTTATTGTACTATTCCTGAAGTTCTTGTTTTTCTACCTCGGAGGCATTAGTAAAACCCTGCCAAAAATCACACTTATCTTTCTTTGGAACGAAACAAGATAAATTAAACTCTCCTTTGAATATATTGGAGTACATCAAGTAGTTTACGTTAGGTTTCCCGAGTTTTTTACAACGCTGCTCATAATTTCTGTGCAGGTCGGCAATAGTTTTTCCTTCTTCAATGTATTCATTCTTTGTTTGAGATCGGCAGTAGTGGCTCTCCATTCGAGGAATATATCGAATATGACTACGCACTTCTTCTTTCAACTCCTCAGGAACACTGCTATGTTTTTCATGTGTATCTCGATTATCTGCCTGTATTATTCCATTTACTTTATTATTTTGTTTGCGAAAAATGGTCTCAATTACTTGAGAGTTAATGCAAAGAGTTGCCATAAAGAAGGATTTGCAAACACGAATTTTTTCTCCTGCGTATGAAAAAAAATGCGTTAATAAGTATCTAGTAAGAAAAAAATATTTTAAGGAATAGAATGATAAAACGAAATCATTTCTTGGATTTGAGTTAAATTATGTTGCAGACAATGTTAACTAAAAATATCACGTTATACTTAGCGCAAAATTATATTCAAAACTATGTTAACTCAAAATGAAATAAAGATAAAATGCCCACAGGTGTACTTATTTTATTCAAGAGTATCATATTATTTGTAATCATCATACTGACCAAAATTATAATAAAAATAAATGCTTACCTGTTAAAGAAGAGTATGATATTTTGAAATATAATTCTCTTGCTCCAAAAATATTCACTAATAAGATGCAAGCAGTGTTAATATTTTGACTTATAATAGTATTGATTAAATAAAAATGACCTAAACTTAGCACGACCTGTAGACAACTGAGTTACCCGAGTCTTCTCCACACCGGTTGTGTGGAAGTGGGAGATGCCATACTTGGTCACAGAGCTCTCTAGTGCTTGTCGTTTAAACTGCACTTACAATACTTTTCTCCATAATAGATCCATTTATTTTGAGTAGTTTGTTGATATAAACTAAAAATGAACCATTTTTGACTTATCATACTATTCTTCCCAATCAACGATATGATAATGCTACCATTTTATCCACATTAAAGGAGAGTAAATTAGAGTCAGACCAGGTTTTTATCGTAAGAAGATCAGAAGTTATAGTTGCATGAAGAGTTACAATAGTTGAGTTGCTTTAAGTGATACTGGTATCATCAGCGAAAAGAAAAATTTTTCCATCGATTTTTAAATTAGTGATGTCATTTATAGTGGGTAGCGGATAGGAACTCCTTTGGATAGTCCTACCAGGGAAAATAAATCAATCCCTGCCCTCCGTAGATTCCAGGGGTTTCCTGACCCGGAAAACTAGTACCTCTTTAGGGTCCCTTGTCCAGGGTTACGGATGAAGTCCACAACGGCAGCCATGGCGGAGAAGAACACCTTCGGTACGGTATGGATGGCGGACGTGGCAACCCCTTGCTGTACTACAAAGGCAGGTTTTGGAGTTGGTTTTATAATAAACAAGAGAATCGTTAGATACATACAATCCACCAAGGGTATATCAGACAGAGTAGCCTACATTATGCTTAAATTAAAAAGAACGTCGTTGAAAATTATACAGGTATACGCACCAACAAGCACATATAAAGATGAAGATATTGAAAACTTCTACGAAGAAATAACACTCGCTGTGGAAGAAAAGAAAACTAAATTGACGCTAATAATTGGAGACTTCAATGCCAAATTAGGGGTAAGAATAGACGAAGACGAACACAGAATAGGACAATATGGATACGGCGAAAGAAATAATAGAGGACATACATTAATGAAATACTTGCAGGAAAGACAACTTTTTGCTATGAACTCGTTTTTTAACAAAAAACCGCAAAGAAAATGGACATGGATAAGTCCCAACGGCAATACTAAAAACGAAATAGATTACATCCTTACAACAGAAAAAGCCATCATCAAAGATGTTACAGTGCTGAATCGTTTCTCAACCGGTAGTGATCATAGACTTGTCAGAGCCAAACTCAGCATTAATAGCCAATTCGAAACAAAAAAGAAAATGGAAAATAGATCGAAACTAGATATGGGAAAACTTAAGAAAACAAAAGAGGAATATAAACAAAAAATAAGGGAAAGTATACCGGCCACTAGAGATTTGGAAAACAAAAATATCGATGAAATAAATCAGCTATTAACCGATACATTAGCAAAGGCGGGAAAAGAGGTAGCACAAACAAGAATAAAAAAGGAAAACTATATATCCCAGGAAACAAAAAACCTCATGAGCAAAAGAAAAACATTAATAGAACAAGATAAGAGAAACACAGTAGATTACAAAGAGGTAAACAAAGCTATCAGAAGGAACATCAAGGAAAGTCAAAGGAGAGTACAGGAAGAAAAAATAGAAAAAACCATTGAACAAAATAAAAATATGAAGTGCTTAAAACCACAGCTTGGAAGCATACAGATTAATAGTATAAAGAACAAAGAAGGCATAGAGACCAATAATATAGAAGAAATTATACAAATAACACAAGAATATTATAAAAACCTCTACAATACAAAGCAGAAACCAACACAAGAAATCCTTAAGCAATTACAAATAAAAATAAAAAATGTCAATTCCGACTTACAACCAGAAATCAGTAAGAATGAGATAAAAAGAGCACTCAAGGAGATGAAGAATAATAAATCGCCAGGAAAAGACGGGATAACTGTAGAAATGCTAAACAATGGTGGGAAAACAACTAGAGAAGTTTTGTACACACTTATGAATAAAATATTAATGACAAAACAAATACCCAACACTTGGAACGAAGCAGTAACATTGTTACTATTTAAGAAAGGAGATAAAAAGGATCTAAAGAATTACAGACCCATAACTTTACTAAATGTGATGTACAAACTATTAACCAAGATATTAACAAACAGATTAAACTAAATTAGATGGATACCAGGCAAGAGAACAAGCCGGATTTAGAAAAAGCTTCAGTAAAGGTGACCACCTTTTAACGATGAAGATATTAATCGAAAAAGCTAACGAATATCATATCCCGCTATACATGGCATTTATTGACTTCGAAAAGGCATTTGATAGTGTGGAACACTGGGCAGTAAAGAATTCCCTACAAAACAGCAGAATAGACTACAGATATACCGACTTAATTACAAATATATATGATAAGGCAACAACAACTATCAAGCTAATGAAACAAATGGAGCCTATTAAAATAAACCGAGGAGTAAGACAAGGAGATACCATCTCGCCCAAGCTATTCAACCAAGCGCTAGAAGATGTGTTCAAACAACTGCACTGGGATGGTTTGGGTATAAATATAAACGGGCAATATCTGAATCACTTACGATATGCTGATGATATTGTATTAATAGCAGAAAGAATTGAAGAATTACAAAGAATGATGGAAGAACTAGATAGAGAATCGACAAAGATAGGACTGAAGATGAATTACAGTAAAACAAAAACCATGACCAATCAACAAGAAGAACTAGTAATTACAGTGGCACAAACAAGGATAGAACAAGTAAAAGAATATATATATCTAGGACAAATCACTAGATTAAATAAAGAAAATCAGACCGAAGAAATAAAGAGAAGAATAAGGTTAGCCTGGGCATCATTCGGAAAATTGTCTTATATTCTAAAGAACAGAAAATACCCTCAATACCTAAAAACAAAAGTCTTCAATCAATGTATACTCCCTGTTTTAATATATGGCTCTCAGACATGGACGTTTACAAAAGAGAATATGGAAAAAATAGCAAAGACAGAAAGAGCCATGGAAAGACAAATGCTGAACATTAAATTATCAGACAGGAAAAGAAACGAATGGATCCGTAACAAAACAAAAGTGAAAGACGTCTCTACCCAAGTAGCAAAGCTTAAATGGAAGTTCGCCGGACACACCCTACGGCAGAAGGATGAAAGATGGACTAAGATGGTAATACATTGGAGACCATGGAACCACAAACGAAAAAGGGGAAGGCCACAGATGCGATGGTCAGATGACCTGAAGAAACACACTGGGTCAAAATGGATGCAAATTGCCCAAGATAGAGAGGCATGGAAGAAGGAAGAGGAGGCCTATATCCAAGGATGGATGTTTAGGGCTGATTAGATAGATATATGTCATTTATAAAGATAAGGAAAAGTAGAGGGCCCAATACTGAACCTTGTGATACTCCACATACAATGTTTTTGAGACTAGAGTCAGTACCATTTGCTCTAACCAGTTGTTTCCTATTATCTAAGTAAGATTGGAACCAATTCAAAGAAATACCTCGAATTCCATAGAAATTTAGTTTTTTAATCAAAATGTCATGATTTACACAATCAAAAGCTTTGGCATAGTCACAGAAAACAGTGGCAGTATAGAGATTATGGTCTAGTGCTTGGTAAACCTCGTGAAGTACAGAAAACATGGCATCAGTTGTGCATTTATTAGGTAAGTAGCCGAACTGATTTTGTGATAAAATATTGTTATCAAAGAGAAAGGAGATAAGTCGGGTTATTTATGAGCCTCTCAATAATTTTGGAGAGTACGTAGGGCAATAGGTCTATAGTTGCAGGCATTAGATTTTTCGCCACCTATATGAAGAGGAATAATAATGGCTGTCTTTAGGCACTCTGGAAAATTACCATTTTCAAAGGAATCATTAATTAGTGACACGAGGAGTTCTAACACATTATCTGTGAGATTTGAGAAGATTTTTGTGGATAAGATGATTTGCTTTTCATACTATTGATCGTTTGGATTAATTCAGATTCAGAAATTAATTCGAGACAATTTCTGAATTAGGGAGATAGGACATGGGATCTTGTTGAGACTGAATAGTTGATGTTATATTTTTACTCACGTTAATGAAGTATTCGTTTAGATTTTCAGGGTTTGGAAGGACAAATGTTTGAGCTGCGTGGGTTTTATTTCGAAGATCGTTTATTATGGACCAAGTTTCTTTTGCAACACTTTTGGAGCTTCCCAGACGATTATGATAGTAGGCTTTTTTAGCTGATTTGATGAGTTTTGGGTATGTGACTCTGTAATTGGCGATATATTGAGTGACACAGACTTTGGTAGTAAATTGCTTGATATAAAGTAGTGAACGCATATTTTTTGCTGATATGCGGATACCTTTGGTAGCCCAGGGTTTGCGATATTTTGACTTAATCGTAATTAAAGGAAATGCCTTATTGAAGATACAGACAAGCTTCTCTAAAAAATGACTGAAATTATAGTCCACGTCCGTAGTAGGAAAATGCCAGTCAGAAGTTAAACATAAATTTTGGACTTTATGAAAATTCCGAGCGGAAAAATCCTACCTAAACGTCGGGTTTTCGAGAAGGGTTTGCTGAAGATGTTAAATTTCGTATATACTGCTTCATGATCCGATAGTTCCGCATTAATAACTGTAGAGCAGACATCACGGGGTGAGAAATCGGAGACAATATAATCGATTATGGTAGATGTAGTTTTTGTAATCCTTGTAGGAGAATTAACGTGCATTGGGAGACCATATGATTCAAATATGTTGACCAAGAACATTTGGGTAGCACAAGCAGCAGCATAATTTATGTTGAAATCTCCGCATAGAATTTTTCTGCTTTTGTGAGGCAAGTCATCTAACAAATTTAGCAGGTTCTGAAAAAATAGTTCCACGGAAGAATCAGGTGATCTATAGATGCAAATAATGTAAAGATTAAGATTTTTATTAAAAACTAAGGAAAACTCAAAGAAGGCTTCATTCAACAGAAAGTCATATTTTGTTATCAGAGAAAAATCATTAAAAAAAACCTATACAGAAGTAAAAACTTCAAATTGTATTTTGGTATAAAATCGTTTATTTAAAAACTATCTAAAAGTCATCCACACGGATTGCAAAACGTTTTCGTTCTGAACAGAACATCTTCAGTGCCTGTAATGAAGTATTTCCACGTTAGATTAAGGCAAAAAGGTTAAAATTGTGACTGTTAATGAGAAAAATATGTGGAGAATACTTACATTCCGCAAAGTAGTTGTAACTAGCACACCAATGAAGGTGGTAACTTCATAATATATGGCTTACATTATAAATTTTGATAAAATATTGTGACTACTAGTCGATGTTAAAAGATTAAATTATGTATGTGCCTAAAGAGCAACATGCTTCCCTGCTCGAAAAAACTAGGTACTTGCCATTTCAACTAGCACAGACCAACTGATATAAAAGGAAAAAGAATGACAAAGAGTGACATGACAAGACAAGGTAAAGTCAATTTTTGGTTACGAACTTCAAAAAATGTAGTTTAATTTTTGGATTTTAATTAAAATGTAAAGGTAGTTAATAACTGATTGAAAATATTATCAAAACTGTTTAAAAATATGTTGAGAATCTATTGTAAAGTCTAAAATAGCAACTCTCTAATCCAAAAAAACTTTTGGTTTGTTGGAAATAAGATTGGTATATTTCATGGTTAGAAGCGTGACGTCATCGATTGTAAAATTTAAAGGTGAAAGTTTAATTTAGTATAATAGAATGAGATATATACTATAATAAATGACCTGAAGTGGAGAGATTGGATGCTAAATAAAGCAGATTTTAATTTTAAATGTTATAGATATATGTACTGTTGGTTGCCTAACATGATGAGGAATGTTTAAATTTGGCTGTATACTGTTGTAATGATGATTCTGTCTGTTAAAATTGTAAAGGAAATTGTGGAAAAATAAAATTTAAAATAACTAAAAGAATACAGATCAAGAGTAGATGACAATATTAAAGAAATAATTGTAAACAATGGAATTAATAAAATAGGTAATGAATTAGTAACGAAAAAGAAAATAAAATATGTGACAGCAAAATCTAATTACACTTTATGTTGTATAGGATGGAATAAAATAATTCAAGGAAAAATACCATGAAGGCTTCCAGCAGCAGTGTTTAATGTGTGGGTGAATAATGGAATAATATCTAACTAATATAGGATAAATTATGTGTTAGTGTCAATATCTAATGGAAAATCTAGAATGACTGAGTATCTGAGATAGCGAACTATGAGTTTGATGTGGTATAACATCGACTAGTAGTCACAATATTTTATCAAAATTTATAATGTAAGCCATATATTATGAAGTTACCACCTTCATTGGTGTGCCAGTTACAACTACTTTGCGGAATGTAAGTATTCTCCACATATTTTTCTCATTAACAGTCACAATTTTAACCTTTTTGCCTTAATCTAACGTGGAAATACTTCATTCCAGGCACTGAAGGTGTTCTGTTCAGAACGAAAACGTTTTGCAATCCATGTGGATGACTTTTAGATAGTCTATAATAAACGATTTTATACCAAAATACAATTTGAAGTTTTTACTTCTGTATAGGTTTTTTTAAACTATGGTATACAGCCAACTATTGGGATTTTCCCATTGATTTTAGAAAAATCATTGTTTGCAGAAAGAATTAGGGTGCCTCCATGATCTGAGTTTGGACGATCATACCTAGCAATTGTGGTATATTTCTCTACAAAAAAAGGCTCGTTGACTTTAAGCCAGTGTTCTCTAACAGCAACTATCTGGGGAAATCCTAATAAAAAAGTAAAATATGTGACAGAAAAATCTAATTACACTTTATGTTGTTTAGGATGGAATAAAATAATTCAAGGAAAAATACCGTGAAGGCTTCCAGCAGCAGTGGTTAATGTGTGGGTGAATAATGGAATAATATCTAACTAATATAGGATAAATTATGTGTTAGTGTCAATATCTAATGGAAAATCTAGAATGACTGAATATCTGAGATAGCGAACTATGAGTTTGATATGGTATAACATCGACTAGTAGTCACAATATTTTATCAAAATTTATAATGTAAGCCATATATTATGAAGTTACCACCTTCATTGGTGTGCCAGTTACAACTACTTTGCGGAATGTAAATATTCTCCACATATTTTTCTCATTAACAGTCACAATTTTAACCTTTTTGCCTTAATCTAACGTGGAAATGCTTCATTCCAGGCACTGAAGGTGTTCTGTTCAGAACGAAAACGTTTTGCAATCCATGTGGATGACTTTTAAATAGTTTCTAATAAACGATTTTATACCAACATACAATTTGAAGTTTTTACTTCTATATAGGTTTTTTTAAACTATGGTGTAGAGCCAACTATTGGGATTTTCCCATTGATTTTAGAAAAATCATTGTTTGCAGAAAGAATTAGGGTGCCTCCATGAGCTGAGTTTGGACGATCATACCTAGCAATTGTGGTATATTTCTCTACAAAAAAAGGCTCGTTGACTTTAAGCCAGTGTTCTGTAACAGCAACTATCTGGGGAAATCCTAATTCCTCTAGAAACAAAAATAATTCGTCAGTTTTATTTCTTATAGAACGAATATTAATCAGAACCATACTAAAGTTTTCATCAATAAAATTATTCGAGGTTTCTAGTTCCTCAGAACACGTCGTATTATTTAAAAATTTCGTCTTGGAGAGCTAGTGGAATAATAATTTCGGCGACATTCCCTTGATTTTGCAGGTGAATAATTCTTTCCGAAGTGAGAAAAGACCTAAAAGCAGCAAGATCAGCGTCTACCTCATCTGCACCAATTCCATAAGCATCTCTGAATTCTAGAAGAATTTTTCTTAGATCTTCACTCTTAGTCGGAAGTCCTTCGGAAGCCAGAAACAGTTTAACACTTGTGTTGGTATACCCATCATAAAATACTGATGCAGGTTGGTCGTGTAGAAAAGCAAGATGAAGTTTAATGGCCTTCAAGATATCCGGTTCCCTTAATCTGGCTAAAAGATATCGACTATTCGAGTTATTGGTTAATCTAACTCTTGGTGGGGTCAAAGGATCCAGATTTATCGATGGTTCTAAAGTATCCTTCTTAATGAAATTAATATGAGAACGGAAATGATCTTTAGATTTACAAATTGCAATGGCCTGCTTGTCTGTCAGTATATTTGTGGTATCAACTTCATTCTTGTTGTTACTTGGAATGGTAATTGGATTTTCCAAGTTAACCGTGCTTCTGATGTTCTTCGGATTTATATTTGTTTTAGATGAAGTTGTTGGTTCGGAGAATAAGGATTCTGTAGACCACTTAACGTTTACACCCGGTGGCCAAATTTCTTTATTAAATAATAAGTCAATATATATGTTTTAGACTTAATACCTATTTTGAATGAGGAGCCAGTTTCCGAGTTGGCATCTTTAAGGAGGGCGTAACGTCTTATATATTCCTTGATACCTAGCTTCTCTTTAATGTAATGAACTACTTGTATAGGTGTGTATATTGGGGTTAAGTTGCTAATGACGACAAAGTGATATTTATCTTCTGCAATTTTTGTTTTTTTGACTGTACTGGTTTCGAAATGCTGGGTGTCTTCAGTTTGGGTACTTGAAGTGGCATACACTATGTTTTTCTTCGATACCTCTTTCTTCGTTGGTATAGTAGGTAGTTTGTTGGAAAGATTACACATTTGATTAGATATTTCACTGATGTGTGAAGAGAGCCTCTCTAATCCCAACTTTATCTCAGATGAATTTGTATCTTGGACTTGTATTTTAATCGTGTCATTTGAACAGCCGAAAAAAACTGATGATATATTGAAAATATCTTGTTCCATCTACCTTATGGATTTTAAAAGATATTCAGGATTTAACAGGTTATTTAATTTATGAATCTCGTAAATTTTTTTTGTAAGATAGTCTAATTTGCCGTCATTTTTTGCTAATAATCATATGTCTCGATAAATACAGGCAAATTATCTGTGAGTTTTTTAGTAACTTGAATTAAGGCGCCAAAGTTCTCTTGTGGTATTTGATTTTTTGTTAAATTCAGTTTTGTTATTCAGTTGATACTTGCCAATTTGCTCTTTTATTTAATAATTGTTATTTTGGAAAATATGAGGTGTCTTTAAGACCACAATAAAAAGAACTTTTAAAACATTTTTAGGAAAAACAATCCGAAAATGTAAAACCCCTATCGTTGTAATCAAGTTTTTGGTGACAACGTGAACTCTTGCCTTCTAAAATTTGTAAGCCGAACGAACGATAAAGAAAGTATACCATATAAGATTTTCAATTGATTCCACCTCCAATCAATAATTTATCTAGGTAAAATTCCAACGAATCATGATTCCGTTTACTCAGATGAGAGTAAAACTACAAGGAAATTCTTCTTCTTATACTTGTTGTAGATCCGTCGATCTGTTAATTCCGACCTTGAAGTATTTCTTGAGAGATAGGCTGCCATCTATCTCTCCATCTTTTTGGTGATCTCCCCGGTGGAAGCTTGCCTGCTGGTTTTCTTTCTAGAGCAATTCTTGGTAGTCTGTGCTCCTCCATTCTTTTTACATGACTGAACCATTCTCTTCGTCTTTGCCTGTCCCATCTGATTACATCTTGCACCTCACATTGATCCCTGATGATGTTGTTTCGTATTCTTTTTCTTCTTGTCTTCCCTGCTATTGCTCTTAGTGTCTTCATTTCGGCTGTTCGTAGCATGCTTTTGGTTTTATTGTTGTCTTCTCTTGATTCAATGCCATTACAAGAAGATTAAAAGCAGTTAATATGTATGTCATTCGGTTTCAGAGGCAACACAGGCCTACATGAAGATTGAAAAAGGGTAAAACATACGTAAGTGGATGGCATTTGCCTCTAAAATGGAATTAAATATTAACTGTCTCTCATTTTCGGAATGAAGATTCGTTGGTGAATCCAACCCAAATGAATTGACTGGTGATGAACTGCAGTCTTGGATTCCCCTTAGTCTAATTTATTTATCGTTCGCTTGCGTTGCAAATTTTACAAAGCACGAATTCAGGTTGTCACCTGCAACTTGATTCCATCGATAGAAGATTTAAATTTTCGGATCTATAAATTCTCATTTTTTTAAATGTATGTCGCTGCAGCGTCCAGAAGCAAATTATTTTATATCAAAAGACTAAGTTTTCACTCTAATGGCATATAACATATCCCACCAGAATGAAAACAATGGGAACCTTCTCTGGTTACACCTCCGAGGCTTCTACAATTTGCAAGCCATACGGATGCTGAGACTAAGGAAGATGAGGGAATTCTACAATTTACAATTCACGTCACATCTGCTCAGCGCGGTAAAGTTCCAACGAGACTGGTTCCCTTCATACTCCACACAGAGTAAATGTAAATCAAAAATGAATAACCATTTTCAATTTCGTTGCAAAACAAAAATACAGCCGAACCATATTCCAGTCCAATCAGAGAGTGCCGCAAGCACCTCTACCGGTTTCGAAACTTATTAGTCTCTCATCAGGAGGCACATATGCTGCTCTCCCTGATCCAACCAAAACAAATCCCAGCGTGCAGTCCCGAATTGCAACGAACGAAATGGCATAGATGCCCTAGCGGCAACTGCTAGCAAAAGACTAAGTTTTCACTCTAATGGCATATAACATATCCCACCAGCATGAAAACAATGGGAACCTTCTCTGGTTACACCTCCGAGGCTTCTACAATTTGCAAGCCATACGGATGCTGAGACTAAGGAAGATGAGGGAATTCTACAATTTACAATTCACGTCACATCTGCTCAGCGCGGTAAAGTTCCAACGAGACTGGTTCCCTTCATACTCCACACAGAGTAAATGTAAATCAAAAATGAATAACCATTTTCAATTTCGTTGCAAAACGAAAATACAGCCGAACCATATTCCAGTTCAATCAGAGAGTGCCGCAAGCACCTCTACCGGTTTCGAAACTTATTAGTCTCTCATCAGGAGGCACATATGCTGCTCTCCCTGATCCAACCAAAACAAACCCCAGCGTGCAGTCCCGAATTGCAACGAACGAAATGGCATAGATGCCCTAGCGGCAACTGCTAGCAAAAGACTAAGTTTTCACTCTAATGGCATATAACATATCCCACCAGAATGAAAACAATGGGAACCTTCTCTGGTTACACCTCCGAGCCTTCTACAATTTGCAAGCCATACGGATGCTGAGACTAAGGAAGATGAGGGAATTCTACAATTTACAATTCACGTCACATCTGCTCAGCGCAACGAAATTGAAAATGGTTATTCATTTTTGATTTACATTTACTCTGTGTGGAGTATGAAGGGAACCAGTCTCGTTGGAACTTTACCGCGCTGAGCAGATGTGACGTGAATTGTAAATTGTAGAATTCCCTCATCTTCCTTAGTCTCAGCATCCGTATGGCTTGCAAATTGTGGAAGCCTCGGAGGTGTAACCAGAGAAGGTTCCCATTGTTTTCATTCTGGTGGGATTATATGCCATTAGAGTGAAAACTTAGTCTTTTGCTAGCAGTTGCCGCTAGGGCATCTATGCCATTTCGTTCGTTGCAATTCGGGACTGCACGCTGGGGTTTGTTTTGGTTGGATCAGGGAGAGCAGCATATGTGCCTCCTGATGAGAGACTAATAAGATTCGAAACCGGTAGAGGTGCTTGCGGCACTCTCTGATTGGACTGGAATATGGTTCGGCTGTATTTTCGTTTAGCAACGAAATTGAAAATGGTTATTCATTTTTTATTTTATATCATTTTGCTTATTAAGACGGTCGGTTTTCGCTACGATGCAGAGCAGACTGCAGACTTCTCTGTAGATCCCAAAAGGGTGAAACATACTTAAGAGGATAGTGGTTGCCTCTGAAACGGAATTAAATATTATCTCTCTTTCATCCATCTGAGTACAAAGAATTAAGTTTCAATGGTACAATGCAATCTTAAATTCACTCTAGTCTGCTGTGTTCATCGTGCGTTTATCTTGCAAATTTTAGAAAGCACGAATTCAGGTTATCACCAGAAACTTGATTCCAATGATAGAAGTTTTAGATTTTCGGATCTAAAACTTTTTATGGTTTAAAACAGATATCGCTACAGCATCCAGCCGCAAAATATTTTATATAAAATGTATAAATATTTTTAATTTATTTACAACACAAAAATGCAGGAGCTGCATAATACTCTGGTTAAATTGGAGAGTGCAGGAAGAGTCTATACCTGTTTCGGAGGTTTTTTCCTCCTCATCAGTAGTCCCATATTCTCTTCTCTCCGATTTCCCCAGACATCACACTTTGGGCCTTTCCGAATTGCAAAGAACGAAATGTCACGGATGCACTAGAACCATCTACCGAAAAACAAAATAAATTAACAATCGAAATAGCACAGAAAACGACAATAAATATCGTTCCCATACCGCCAGATTGACAACAGGTAGAATATTTTCTTTGGTTACAACCTCCCGAGATATTCAAAAATTATAAATCATACAGAATGCCGGGGAAATTAAGATGAGAGAATTTTAAATAATTTACAACCCATCTGCTCAGCGTGATAAAAGTTCCAACAAGAAAGATTCCTTAGCACGCAACAAAAGAGTAAATGAATTAAAATGTATAAACATTTTCAATTTCTTTGCAACACCAAAAATTCAGCAGCTGCATAATACTCTGGTTAAATCGGAGAGTGCAGGAAGAGTCTATACCGGTTTAGGAAGTTTTTTCCTCCTCATCAGTAGTCCCATATCCTCTTCTCTCTGGTTGTGAATTATTTAAAGTTCTCTCATGTTAATTTCCTCGGCATCCTGTATGATTTATAATTTTTGAAAATCTCGGGAGGTTGTAACCAAAGAACGTATTCCACCTGTTGTCAATCTGGTGGTATGGAAACGAAATTTATTGTCGTTTTCTGTGCTACTTCGATAGATAACTTACTTTGTTTTTCGGTAGATGGCTCTAGTACATCCGTTACATTTCGTTCTTTGCAACTCTCCGATTTAACCAGAGTATTATGCAGCTGATGTATTTTGGAGTTGCAATTGAAAATGTTTATACATTTTAATTCATTTATTATTTTGTTGAGTACTAAGGAATCTTTCTTTTTGGAACTTTTACCACGCTGAGCAGATGGGCTGTGGATTATTTAAAATTCTCTCATCTTAGTTTCCTCGGCATCCTGTATGATTTATAAGTTTTGAAAATCTCGGGAGGTTGTAACCAAAGAAAGTATTCCACCTGTTATCAATCTGGTGGTATGGGAACGATATTTATTATGGTTTTCTGTGCTACTTTGATTGATAACTTTCTTTATTTCATATAATTTTGCTTAGTAAGACGGTTGATTTTTGTTACGATTCAGAGCAGACCTCTCTGAAGACCTCCCAAAATGATGAAATGTACGTAATATAATGGTGGTTGCCTCTGATGCGAAATGAAATACTAACTGTCTTTCAGTTTAATTTTTAGGAAATTTACATAACTAGTCTAAATTTTTAAAGTTCTGTATCAGCTCTGATGATAAGCTAGGGGAAACAGGTTCACAGTTTAATAAGAGGGCATATTTAAAATGTAGAAAGATTCTCCTATCTGTGTGTTGAATTAATGGGATGGTCACGTAGTGAACATGGAGGCCAAAAGATTCCCGGAAAAAGCCTAGATATTAAAATGCGGGGAGCAAAACCAAAAGAAAAGACACGGAAAATTTGAGAGGATGAAGTTGCCGAGGACCCGCAAAGTTTGCGAGATGATGAAAACCCAAAAAAATCGCCACGGGATACTGGAGGCATAGCTAGGAGAAGGCCAAGGCTTGAGCCGTACTATCATTAAAGAGACTTTCTCTAAATGAGTTAAACCTTAAATAATCAAAATACGCTTCATTGCTTTGTTTACCTTTTCCTCCAACTCCAATGACAACAATTTTTTTATTTGCGTTTGCTACATCTTACAATATTTCTAAGAAATATTATAAAAATATTAAAAAATACTCCGCTCCAGAATTTGCTGAATGCTTCATTCTGCAGTGTTTGCAATCCATCGGTCCAATATAGTTTCGATATTTCCACAATCTATAATTCGACACCCCCATCGAACAAGGTTGTAACTCAAGTTAGACCTTTTTTCAAATTTCAACACAGGCGAATTCAGCAAAAAATTGCGCACACGCCAATATAAACGACATAGTCTAAATCTCAATAGTTTGGCCAATACTCCATTGAAAAAAGTTGTATTTTAACTTACATGTGCCATTTTAGCGTGAAAAAGGCAGCAACACTAGATACCCCCTATGCTAAATATATTTACTTTCTTTATACTGGTGATTCAATAGAAAAACGAAAAAACATGAAGTCCTATATGCTCCACAACAATGGATACCCATGATAGGATATGCCAAAGCCTCAGGCCAGCCTAAAAACCCGTAACTGAGTTAGATCAGAAGCCAATTCTAAATTTTAACCTATTTAAGGACACACATGTTAATTTTGAAGTAAATATTAATAGTTAAAGAGTGAAGTAATAAAGTAAAATGGTTTAAATTGAATATTTACAGATACGCAATAAAAATGCGAAAAATTTGAGATATTTTATACCATGTTTTTTTAATAGTGATAGAATATAATGGTTATTGTATAATTTATATTTTCTAATTAAAATTGTGTAAACTGTGAGTTGATATTTTGTTTAAATATACCATAAAAACTAATTTTCTCCTAGCTCTATTGCAAATAACTCAAAACATACAACCTTTTAATAGTTAAACGGGAAAAATAATTAACACGGAGAGTGTAAAATGGTTGTTAGGTGAGTTACAACCTTTTTCTACGAATACTCATGTTTATTCTCAAGGTTGTATCTCACTGAAACTCAATATTTTCAATAGTTAATAAAATTACAAAACATACATCTCACAGTAATCCCTTATTATGTTATAAATATCATATCACATTCGTGTAAAAGGGTATAATCATTTCGCTACAAATTTTGAAAACTTCATGATTTTGTTTTTTACCTCTCCTATAAAATATACAACCTTGTTTGATGGGGGTGTCGAATTAATAGTCGTCTCTTATTTTCATGAAGTCCGTTTGATTTGGATGTGGCATATGTATATTATGCATGTTAACTAATTCCTGCCACAAAGACGAACAATTTTCACATACTACACCTGATATTGTTGTGTTTCGCGAAAACTGATCGCCAGTGAATGAAAATATGTGCCTAGAGCGAGATATCTGCAATAAATAATGAAAATAATTCTTATCGTAATAACTTATAAACTTAATAGTAATCGTAAAAAACTATGGTATATACCTGTTGTGAACTTTCAAAATCCCAAATAAATCCGTATATAGTTTTGTCTTTATTTCAGAAACCCGCTCAAAAGGGATGGAAGCACTTACAGGATCAATACAGAAAAGAAATAAAAAAAATATCTCGGTCGTTTCAAAGGTTTCCTATAACTCCCCTCTCCCTTAAGTTTTATCGATTCCTTCTCTCCAAAACTTAATCTCGGTCTACCTTGCTTTTCTCTTCCATGCGGTGTCCAGTTCAATACTTTCTTTGGTATTTTGTGTTCATCCATTCTTTGAACGTATCCGTACTATCATAGTTGATTTATTCTGATGTTTAGTTCTCTGTTATATTGTGTTTAACACCCATAATTTCTCGTATTTTTTTGTTTCAAATTCTGTCTAATCTTGATTTTCCAGCCGCTCTTCTCCAAAAGTCCATTTCTACTGCTTATAATGCTTTTAAGCTTTTTCCTTTCAGTGGCCACACCTCACTTCCATATTATTATGTAACCATGCTTTTTATAATGCTGTTATAGATTTTGTGTTTGTTTCTTTGGGGATTGTTTTGTGCCAGAGTACACTGTTTAATTATCTAATGCCTTGTCTTAACTGGTTATTTTTATGTTGAATTTATTCGTCTAAGTTGCCATCGTTGGCAAATAAATAAACAAATTAATTTGGTTTTTATTGTAACTTTAATATGTGTTTTATAACTGTTGTTGCCTTCCGAAATCCCATAAAACCTCATATACAGTTTTTATCTTTATTTAGTAAGATACATTGAAAAAATTCTGTAGTCACTTAACCCCTAGACGCACAGGGGTGGGTAAAAAATGTCCACCGATTGCGTATTCCTTTGTAACATATTTATTATGTGTTCCAAAAATTTTCAAAAATTATTTATTGTTAAAAAACAGCCCTTTATCGAATGTTAATTTGGTTCTACCCATTTTTTTAAAATAATAAAAGTAATATCTTAAGTTAAATATGGGTTGACACAAAAAGTAAACCCTCGGTAAATCTTGTTACTAAAGGTTCCTGTATAATTTCTCGTTGGTAGGAACATAAGACATATTTTATAATTATCGACGTATAATTACATAATCCACATAATTAACCGCCAATGAAGTAGCTGAAAGGAAGAATGTGTAGAAAATCGGAAAATCTGAATTAGTGGATTTTACTTGTATTTTAATTTTAATGTACATCGTAATTTTGTTGTAAGATTTAATCGTTTGTATTAATATTTTAAAAGATGCTGTGCATATTAAGCATAAAATTCTTATGTTTAATACATTTGTAACAACTCTCAATAAATATATTATCTATGTATTTTCGACGTGGATATTTTTTACCCACCCTTGGGCATACATGGAACCTACATACTGTTGGGTGTTTAAGAATTAAAGGATCAATACAGAAAAGAATTAAAAAGTAAACCCATCTCAAAATGTGGCGAAGAAGCTAACTACTGGTAATCTGGATGTCAGTATTTTGAAACCGTCAGATTTATTATGTATAAAATAATACCAGCTCCTTTTTACCCTCCGTTAGTCGCGCGGTCTACAATTGTAGACCACTCTCCTTTAAGTGGTTGCCAATTGCAGAAAACTGCACATACGCCCCCATCCCTAATACTTCTAACTTACCCCTCAGTTTGCTAAACGCTGCCGATCTGTTTGCATTATTTTTTTACCATTATTCAAAGAGCACTGGTCTACAAGCGTAGACCGCGCGACTAAGCGCGTTCCAGTTTTTAGTTGTATATATAAAGGTAATATGTAGCCTGCTGTGTATATAAAGCTAAAACGTAAATGAAAAAGTTTCAAGAAGCGACTTCATTGAAATCTTAGCATGGGAACTAATCAAACCGCAAATTGAATATGGATCAACTATACCTTCCCTGCTAAGAGAACTTAGACGACGAGCTCGCGTACTGCTCGGAGTTCAAGAAGTCGTACCCCCTCCCCTATATTCCAACAAATTACGTGGGACGATGTTGTATTTGTGCACGAATTAGCAATATGTCAACAAGAACGGCATGCCAAAGATGTGACAAATTTGCATGCAAGGATCATCTCAGGCATATTTGCACTGAATGTTTGACGGACTAAAATTGTTCCACTTTTACCATTTAATAGTTTTGTTCTTTTTTAATTTTTAGCGCTATTCTTTATTATTCATCCCTATTGGTCATTCTAAAAATTCAAGGATAAAACATATTTGTGTTTTTTACTAAATTGAGCTTATTTTTGTGACCATTTTCATTGACTTGCGAATAAAGACACAAAAAATCAGTAACTCGTTTTTAATTTTACCACGGTCAAAATGAGAAAAGCCAAGGAAGAAAAATATCTAATCTAAAATTACGGACATAAATAAACATGCAATTAACCATTAATTTGTTAATTTTGTCAAAATCCGGTACTATACGACAAAAAAATGTTGGTCTACAATCGTAGACCGCGCGACTAAGCTCGTCAGCAATAACCGCGCGCCTAACATAGGGTTAATCGATATTTAAATCTTCCAGTGGAAGAATAACCTAGCATAACGTTCTTACAAAAAAGAAGCAACATCAGAGATGAGACAAAGTCATTAAAAACAAGTCCAACTTATAAAAAAACGGATTGTTTAAAACAGGGAGAGTATAATTTCAAGAACCATCTAGATCTATAGTATATGCTTCCCTTGAGGATAATATATGAGGAAATTAATAGAATATTAGAATCATTGTTTTCACAGAAAAATAAGACTGGCAGTTGGAAATTATAGCCCCTAATCCAAATATTGTACTCATTCATTCTACTAGTCCAATCAGTCCTACTACAGCCAAGCAGAGACTACCAACACCACATACCAATGATCTCTCAACTAAATATTGCTAATGAATGGTAATGAACAGTAATTATTATAAATTTAGTTGAAATTTAAATTCGTTTTTTGTCGTCAACGAAATCCTCTTTAAAGTATAAAATGCATACTTTTACTTATCTCAACCACATAACAAATAACAATTAAATTGTTTTCTATTATAACAATAACAATTGTTTTTTATTATTTACCCCAACGTCAGAATTAGTTTTTTCTGCAAAAGTTATGCTATATGATATTATTTGAAGTTAGTACTTGTGAGCTTCAAAAGTAATTCAATATTTTTTAAAATAATAAGTTGATTCGGTCATTATTCAATGGAAATGTTTCTTAAATCAACCATAAACTTTAATTATATTATGAAAATAAACAGTTTCTTTTTGGTTCAAATCGAGTCTCTAGCCACCCCGATACGTGTTTCTAGGTTTACCCGTTATCAAATAAGCTTCGTAAGAAGACTGATCTGAATCAAAACGCACCGACTGCTCGGTATAAATAAAGAAATATTTATACCGGAGTATGGTTAAAACGACCTCTAACGGGGAAAGATGAAATGAGTGTCGATAACGATTCAAGTAAACTGTTTACCCAGGTATGAAAATACCAAACGGGTGACGTTTAGGAAAATATTCCAACAACGCATCTCAGTTTACCCATCTGAATCGTTATCATTCTGTACTCTAATACAGAGTATGGTGTAAAGCAAGATGAAAATAAACGGTTTCGTTTTAATTAAAATCAAGTCTCTTGCCATCCCCTCACAGAATATCCCTGACATTCCCTGATGCGATCAAAACGAAACCATTTATTTTCATTTTGTTTTATATCAAACTCTGTATAAGAGTACAGAATGATAACGATTCAGATGGGTAGACTGAGATACGTTGTTGGAATATTTTCCTAAGCGTTTTTTACTTTCATACCTGGGTAAACAGTTTACTTGAATCGATATTGACGCTCATTTAATAATAATTATATTCTCCACACTTTATTCTTTGTTTTACAATCACTTTTAACTCACCTTGTTCCTTTCTTGAAACTTAATAACTTTCTTATAAATCAATGTCAAACATATTATAAATGTGAAGCCATGACGCTCAAAATATAAAATGTCCTTCACAAACTCTACTAGTCTACTGAAGATTACAATATATGAATGCCCTGTTACCGCCCCTTTCCACGCTCCACGCCTCGCAAAAACTCTGCTCTCCCTTAGCTTAAAGCAGGTATGAACTTTCTTTTATATGAATTTTATAGTTCCAGCAAGTAACACACTCCTCCTTAAACTTAAACCCTAAAAGTCCCTGTTTTCAAATAGAATAGTTTACAGATATCTTGAGCTATAACTTCTTTATTTTAAATGATTTATGAGGGTAAAGGAAGGTGAAGAATTAGCTAAATTTCTAGTTGATGACTTTTGTCAGAGATTTTTGAAATCTTTCTTAAATAAAAGATTCTGTTCACCGGTGGAACGAACACAAAACTGTTTATGTATATCTTGAATCCGAGGATATGAAATTCCCATTCTAAAATTTGTCCCAAAAGTCTTTTAGCCACGAGTTCTGGCATCTTTCTACTGATATTTTGCCCAGTAATTTACATTTCTGGTACCAGTATCAGCATGGTAATGAATGACTAAGCAACCATTTATATCTGCAATACGTTTTCTACTATTCGTCAAGGTATGGTGGTTGGGGTAGTTACCCCCGATGATGGGATTGATTAAGTTGAACCCTATTAATCAGACATATTGCCAACACTAGATATGCCAGTAACGAGTTGGTGAACAAAAGTCTATATTCTAACTACATTGAGGGTTAAAGAATGAATGATGAATAATGAATGATCTCTGCTTTACTTTCTCCGTATCTATAAATAAATCGTAATTGTTTTGTTATGATTTCATACCTGAATGGGACTATGAAATACTAATAGTACAAAATTGCTGACTCCGTTGTTTTTCAAAACGAGTGGTCTACATTGCAAAAGCTGTAACGTTTCAATCAGCCGATTGAACGCTACACCAAGCTCCGCTTGGTATTTGTCCCTCGGACTATATATTTCTAGAAGCGACCCTACTACCGTCAAGTCAATTAGTACATCTCTTCGAAGCTATTTAATGCGATAAAAATTTGTACTAGCTCCCTTTTGCCATTGCCACGTAAATCAGGCACAATATTGGCATACATTATCGTGTTTGTGTGAAGGTCGTTAAACAATGGGTAAGTTTGATTATCTAGTTTTAGCCTAAGTTTTTCACCGATTTCTTTTGCACAGCAGATACCTACTTTCTCCTTGAAATAAAGCTTAAAAACTTAATAATTTCAATTTAATTCATTAGTAGATATTAATATTCACTCTGCTGTTTTTGTCTATTTTCAACATTAATGGCGTAGCTTAAAATACTAGTTTTTACATTTTATTTTTCTTTCATAAATGTTCGTTTTGCTTAATTGCCTTTTGCCGGTATTAGCTACCCATATTTAATGATATCTATAAAATATTTTATAAAATATAAAATATTTATTATTCCGATACATTTTTAATGTGGTAGTGTATTATAATATACCGTTTGTCCCAAAAATACTAAATTTTCAGGACTTACATTTTCTTATGCTGAATTAATTTTATTTAACTATCTTTAAAACTATCTTTACTATTTTTAAATTTTACTCTCTTCAATTAATTTTGAATTGTAGTTACTATCGTTGTATTTTTTATTCTTCGCCCGCTGTGAATTTCTGTCTTTTTTCTTTTACAACTATCCTCTCAGATTTTTCAACTATCTTCTCGTTGTTAAACATGCCTCTCCCTTTCAATCCCAACCACTTAAAAACGGAGGAATTGGCCTACGAACTCACCATTAGAGGTTCTACAGTGCCCGAAAATGTTGCGGAGCGTAGGAAGTCACTGAGAGGGTTGCTTACTGAAGAAAAGAAGACAGCCCCAGAATATAAGTTGACTCCGGCTTTTACGCAGGATGTCAAAGACGCTAAGAAAACGTACCAGGAGTTTAAAACTTTGGTCGAGGGTTTTACTGGTACTAGTGCAACTCCTAGCTATCGGACTATTTCCGATCGTTTTCACCATCTATCCGTAAGAGCACGTCGCATGGCCGCTTCAGATGAAAAGGAAGAGGAGACCAAGCAAAAATTTAAAATGGACGTATCCATCCTTTTTGGCGAGTTGGAGGAAAAACTGGGAAATCCTCAAGATGAAGAGGAGCCTCAACACTTCTCTTCTACACCTATTGCCTCTCCTTCCTTTTCTTACTGCGTCAAAACCTATTCCCGTGCGCAAATGGGGAATAAGAAAATTTTCTGGGGGTACAAACCTCATCCCTTTTCTTGAACAACTTAATGTCTTAAAACAGTCTAGAGGATGCAATGATTCTTATCTTTTTCTCTCCGCCGGAGATCTTTTCGAAGGCTCTGCCTTAACTTGGTGGCATAACCACTATTTAAAAAAGTCATTTGCTTCTTGGGATGAGTTAGTTTCAGCTTTGAAAAAAACCTATCTACCTGACAACTACGATAGAGCTTTATGGGAACAAATTCGTACTAAACAGCAAGGTCCTGATGAGCCTTTTTTCTCTTTTATAGCCGATTGTGAGGCACTCTTCAATCGTCTTGAAAAACATGTTTCAGAAGCGGAGCGAGTGGAAGAAATTGGGTTAGGCCTTCTTCCTGATTTTGTTATGGGTCTTGCTATGGTCAAAACCCCCACTGTTGCTGATCTCATTAATTCGTGTAAGTGCATAGAAACTTCTCGTGCAATTTGTTCTTCCCGTTCTAAACAGTCCACTTCCTTACCTCAAAGATTCAGAGAAACATGTTCTTTGAACGTAATTTGCTGGAATTGCCGAACTAAAGGACACGTCTATCAGGATTGCCAATCCGAAGCTACTATTTTCTGTTACGGCTGTGGAAGACAGCGTGTTACAAAGGCGAGGTGTCCGAAATGTTCTAACGTTCAAGAAAACGACCATACTGGCGTCACCATCAACCCGCCAGCACTATCTTCCACCCCACAACAATGAAGACCCGCGGACCAACCCAGCGCACCCCGTCATTAACCGATGAATCTCTACCTTCACTTACAACTCTCTCTTCACCTGTTATCTCTGACGACCTAACTTTTTACCCAAGTAACTTAAATTCAAACATATCTTCACCATGTGTTATTCCCTCTTCCCTCATGGTCAATCCACCTGTCTCTACCGTTACTCCAGTATCTTTGGCACATACGTCTCAAATCAGTCGAACTTTGTCTACAAATCCTCTTTTAAATGTTCGTGAACATGACAACCGTCCTTATCTTTCAGTCAGTATTTTAGACGACTCTATTTCTGCTCTTATGACTCTGGTTCTAACGTGTCAATTTTTGGTTCTAAAGCCCTTTATCTATTAAAAAAATTTAAATTGCAGATTAGTTATGACGTTGCAATACACTTAACGACAGCTGACGGTAGCCTACAAGATGCCATTGGCTTTGTTCACGTTCCCGTTACTTTACAGAACACCACACATTCCTTAAAATTTTTAGTTGTTCCCTCCATATCACATAAAATCACCTTAGGTATGGATTTTATCCGTGTTTTTGGTTTATCTTTTAATTTTTCTGATTTTTCGTATAGCTCCAATAATTTTTCAACTTGCGTTATTAATACGATTTCTGATAGATGCACATAATCTCCTTCTCAACTCGCTCAATTAGATTCGATCATTTCTCTATTCAAAGAAATAGCTCCAGAGGACTCTATTGGTCGAACAACCCTTTATACTCACCACATCGACACCGGAAATGCAAAGCCAGTAAAACAAAGGCAATACCCTCTATAGCCTGCAATGCAGAAAATCCTCAATGAAGGTGTTGAAGAAATGCTGAAACTAAAGGTTATTCAACCCTTACACACTTCACCTCCTTGGATGAGTCCTCTATGGCTCGTTAAAAAGAAGAACGGCACACATCGCGTCTGTTTTGATGGTAGGAAGCTGAATTCTATAACTCTTCCGGACAGTTACCCAATGCCCCTTATCGACTCTATTATCTCTAAAGTTCGTGATGCTAGGTATATAACATCCATTAATTTACGACATGCTTTCTATCAAATTCGTCTCGACGAGGAGTCTAAGATCAAAACCGCTTTTTCTATTCCAAATCGTGGAGTATTTTGCTTTAATGTTCTTCCCTTTGGTCTAAATAATTCCGCACAAGCAATGTGCAGATTAATCGACATGGTAGTCGGTCCCAAACTTGACCCCTATATATTTTACTACGTTGATGACATTATTGTGGTGACTCCAGATTTTGAGACTCACCTTAAAGTACTCTCCTCGCTGTTTAGACAACTGAAACTTGCCAATTTGACCATCAATTTTGATAAATGTCAATTTTGTAGACCTTCTCTTAAGTTCCTAGGATTGATTGTCGATGAAAAAGGTCTTAGAACAGATCCTGAGAAAATCGATTCTATTTTAGAATACCCTGTACCTCAGAATACCACACAGATCAGACGCCTTATCGGTTTGATCGGGTATTACCGTAGATTTCTCTCTAACTTTAGCTCTGTTTGTTCTCCAATTTCGGATTTGTTAAAAGGAAAAAAGAAAGGACAGCCCATATCATGGACTAAAGAGGCTGATTCAGCTTTTCCTGAGATAAGAAACCTTCTCACTCGTGCTCCTGTTCTTGCTAGTCCTGATTTCTCAAAGAAATTTTTTATTGCCTGCGATGCATGTGACTCTGGAATTGTGTCAGTCCTGTTTCAAAAAGAGGATGGTTTTGAGCACTCCATCGCTTATTTTAGCAAAACTCTCAACAAATACCAACGCAAGTACAGTACGACCGAGAAAGAACTTTTGGCCATCCTCCTATCAGTCTAAAAATTTAGAGGTTATATCGAAGGCACAGTTTTCTGCGTAATTTCTGACCACGCTTCACTTCAGTGGCTTTTCACTATGAAAAACCCTTCTCCTCGTATAGCTAGATGGATAATGAAGTTATCTTCTTATAAGTTTGACATAGTGCATCGTAGCGGTTCTCTTAATGTCGTTGCTGATTCCCTTTCCAGAATTCCAGAAAATGCCAAAGAAGTTTCAGTTCTCAATCTGTCTAATATCACTAGAGACAATTGGTATAACACCTTAATAAATAAGGTTACCAATGACCCACATAAGTATCCTTCTCTTAAAGTTGAAAATAATATCTTATACAAGCATGTCTTCTCTCGTTCCAAATTCTGCGATTCCTCTCCGGATTGGAAAATATTTGTTCCCTCCCCACACAGAAAATCTATCCTCCATATGTACCAAAACGAACCTACAGAAGGTCATTTAGGTGTATCCAAAACCCTTGGCAGAACTTCCGAATTGTACTATTGACCTAAAATGAGGCAATATGTTTCAAAATATGTCTCTAAATGCAAAGTTTGCGCTTCGTGTAAATCATCAAATTTACCCCCACAGGCCGAATGGGTAAATACAGGAAAATCAACTACCCCTTTCAGTTCCTCTCGATCTTAGGTCCTTATACTCGATCTAAGAAGGGTAATCGATATCTTTTGGTCGTTGTAGATTGGTTCACCAAGTTTATCTTAGTACACCCCATGTCCTCGCCAGATATTTTCCCCAGATTAATCCAACTGAGAGGGTAAACAAAACTATCGTAACAGCTATTCGTTCTTTTATTCAAGACAACCATAAAGACTGGTATAAAGACATATTTAAGATAGCCCAGGCAATCAGGCTCGCAAAACATGATGTTACCAAATTTTCTCCCTCTTTCCTAACTTTTGCCAGGAATATTCCAACTGACGGTTCCTTTTACGGAAGCATTGAGGAGAGGGCAAATAATTCGGTAAATATTAACAACAGTCTTTTCTCTCCCTTGCCGCCCGAAAATTTGCCCCCTATCTTCGATGAAGTCCAAAAAAGAATTCGTCATTCCTACACTACCAACAGGGATCGTTATAACTTACGTAGAAGGCCCTCTCCGACTTATTCTCCTGGAATGAAAGTCTGGAAAAGAAATTGTGTCTTGTCTAAAGCTGTTGATAATTTTACCTCAAAACTTGCTCCGAAATTTGTTCCTTGCATTATTGACAAAGTTATTTCTTCCACTGTTTATGCTGTCAAGGATCTTAATGGTGTTGACTTAGGGAATTTCCACGTCAGAGATTTAAAACCTGATGAAACAGATTGTGACAACATTGATGATGCTGACGTTGATAACGATACAGACATCGATAATAATTGATTTTGTCTTTTCTTATATTTAAGAGACGTTTTCCACATCTTTATTTTAACAACATTCCTGTCAATTTCTTTTGTAATCAATTTTTCGAGGTTCATAATTTGTATCTTTTTATCGTGCATTTTTCACGATTGTGATTCCTGAATACGCGTTATCTTGAGTTTGGGCCACCACCAGATTCTATCCTTTCCATATTTGGAACTATCTTGGCATATATTAATTATTACTACTCTCTTTTCGAAACACAAATGTTATTATGCAGCCGTCCCAAGTGACACCTTTTGTGTAATTCCATGGCGTTTTGAAATAATTTTAATAGTTTTTAGAAAACTATTACCCTCAGGTCGTAAATACTTCCTGAAGTTAAGCGTGCATTATGCACATATAGTTTTTTTTTTTTCAACTTCTGCGTAACCATGTCTTCTGCTTCAATAGGAAAATTTTATGACACTTTTTACCAATTTTCTTTTTCATGAACCTTCGATTTTTTGCTTGCATGGCGCCCCGGCACTCTTGAAATACCTCATTAGAATTTGAGCTTCAACTACTTTCATCTCAACACCCACCAAAATATCTGAGATATATTTTTTTATATATTGTGAATACTTTAAATATTTCAAGAGTCTTCTTTTGTTTTATTGACATTGTTTGTTATTGGCTCTTAATATCAGAATTTTAAATGATGTTCATTCGTTACCATTCTTCTTTATCTTTTCTAAGTTCATTGTTTCATTTTTATCTATGATTATAACCTTGACTTGTCTAAACTTTTCTGGCAGTTTATCTAGTACATCTTTATTTTACTATCAATAAAATTTTGTTTATCTCATATTACCGTAACTCCATTTTTATTGATAGGCTGAATAATATGTTGTGCTTCCTGCCTAACTTTTGCTTTGACCTAGGGGTGCTTTACTTTACTCCAAAGGCACATCCCTTATTATTTATTTTATTTATAATTGTAAGTTTAAATTTTAGCTTTTAGTATTAATTAGGTATACCTACAGAATTTGTTAAATATTAATTCAGCTTATTTTTAGTTAATAATACAATGCTTTATTCTTTTTCTTCAAATGAAGGTATCTGCAGCAAAAATTCAGAGAACAAGGCTTAACTAGCTAGTTAGCGTCATTTCTTTTTACAGTTGAATTTTATAGTACAGCTATTAGCAACAATTTTTTATTGCTGGTCCAAATATTTATATTTAACTTTAATAACTTGATTTGTGCTAAATATTGTCTCTCTCTCTCTCTTTCTCTCTTTCAAATCAACTATTTCTTCTTCTTGTTTTCCTTTTAATATTATCTTAAATATAATTACCCTACTTATTCATTCTTCTCCTGCTTCTTCTTCTTTTCACGTCTCGAGTTTTTTATCAACATTTTTTTTTCTTTTCTGCCATTCTTACTTGTCATCCTTCTTCTTATTCACATTTTTTTTACAACGTTTCTTCTTCTTTTTTGAAAAAAAAATTTTTCAAGTCCCTGTGAAAAAATTTTCCGGTACCTTGGGGATGTGTAACGTTTCAATCAGCCGATTGAACACTACACCAAGCTCCGCTTGGTATTTGTCCCTCGGACTATATATTTCTAGAAGCGACCCTACTACCGTCAAGTCAATTAGTACATCTCTTCGAAGCTATTTGATGCGATAAAAATTTGTACTAGCTCTCTTTTGCCATTGCCACGTAAATCAGGCACAACATTGGCATACATTATCGTGTTTGTGTGTAGGCCGTTAAACAATGGGTAAGTTTGATTATCTAGTTTTAGCCTAAGTTTTTCACCGATTTCTTTTGCACAGCAGATACCTACTTTCTCCTTGAAATAAAGCTTAAAAACTTGTATAATTTTATTTAATTTTCTCTGGTATATTATAGTATATTACTTTATTTCCTGTACATAGTTAAAATATTTTATTGATAGAATTCTTTCCGTTTCTTTTTATTTTTAATAATACCACGCCGTGGTCAGAGATTTTGCTGAGATCATGTTTCTCACAATACTCAGCTTTATTTCTGATCGGGCTTTTCTTTTGGGAGAAAACTGATCCTTGTTTGAATTTTTCGAGCCCCTACCTCGGGAAGAAGGTTTTAATCAAGCACCTGGAAAAGAAAACCTTCTACCGCTACCTTGGAGAGCGAATTAGCTTACAACCGTATCCTGATGCAGTAGAAAAAATTAAAAAAGAGAGCCCTACAGAGACAAGACAGCCCAACAACGTAGCCCTAGACTTCCCTTAACTGCCAGCGACGACAAATTCTACAGGGATTGGGGACCTCCTTTAGGAACTGTGACGGAAGGACTTAAAGCTGAGTAAATTTTTACCTTTATAACTTTTGTACCGATTACCAGCGGGGTCTCGGTCACGGGCTTAGAAAATTAACTTGGTTATCAGTATACAATAAAAATGATTTTTGTTAAGGTTTTTTTATATTTCAATAAATAGGTTATTTAAAATGATTAGGTAGAACTTTTTATTTCCTGTACCTTTTCTGGGATGGGTGTGAAGGAAGAATGAACAGGGAACGAACCCAGGGCTGAGCAGTCGGGCAGAGCACCATTCTGATGGATAGAACGGTGGACGTTTTTCTTTTGAATATCCTAAGGGATGTTCGAGGAATTTCTCCCTTCGTCTCTCCCAACAGTGTGGTGTTGCTTAATGCCCTGGTCTTGTTATGATCAGGATGTTACAAAGCAATGTCACCTACTTTACGAAATCAAAACAATGCATGTAAATAATATTTGTTTTAGACTTTTAAAAATTAAATCGATATGGATTACTCTTATTTTTTGAATGATAATATAAATCCTGTACAAAGGCCACACTATCTTCCAGCACTGGGTTGAGGGAGTAATTTTTTCTTAAAAGTTCTATTTTTGGTTTGTCTGCTTTTTTGATTATCTATCCTTTAATTATGGTATCGCCTCTATAAGTTAATGATATGAAATTTATTTTCCCTGATTCGTCCTGTATGCCTCTATAAGTTAATAATATGAAGTTTATTTTCCCTAAGTCGTCTTGTATGCCAGAGTTAGAATAGATTAAGTTTTATTAAAGATTTTTTTACTGATATATTCATTAGAATCAGTTATTTAGATTGGTTTTTATTAAAGGAATAACCAGTCATAAGTGTTCCTACACTATAAACATCTACAAAAAAAAAACACAAATTATGTGCATTTGATCAAACACAGCATTTCAATTCTTTTGCCATTAAACTTTCCTGTTTTTTCCTCGAACAAAGACGCGCTTCTACTACCGATGCGGTGTTTTATATGCACTTAACCTGAAGCTGCTACGGCGATTTAATCTATTCCAGGATTTCCTCCTCCTTTTACACAAAGTAATACCTCATGTACCTACTTTTTATTAAATGAGGCAAAGTGAAACGCAAAAAGTTGCAGCACCTCCTCCCTTAGTCCGCATTAACCCAGATTCAGTCATTGGGTTGAGAGAAGGGGTAGCGCACTATCCTCTCGACGTGCAAGCATTAATGAACCTCCTTCTATGTAAACAAGATTGATTTTGGCGCCATCGGCTACGAATAGATATGCAGATGCAGATCCAGGTCCGACCAGACTATTTCAATGAAAAGAATTAGGATCATGTTCGCGATATGCCTTATTTACGGTATACAGTGTGACAAAGCTATATGAATTAAATTCATTATTTCTTGAATGGGCTATTTTTTATATATACAGGGTATTTCATTGGTGGTGGTGATGGTGATGTTTGGCATGGAAACTAGTCCATTTACCACAGATTTTTTCATGTTTATATTTATCATATTTTATGGGTGTTCCATTGGGAAACGAAAATATTTGATTGGTGAATAGAGGTCACTGAGTTTCTTCTAGATATAATACATTAATTGTCTCATTGATTTTTATAACCGAGTTACAGAGTGTTTTATCGATTTTTTCCATGAAAAATAACAAAAGCCCTGGAGAAACTGGGACAGCAGCAGAAAACTTAAAGCATACACAAGAAAACACTTAATACATAAGAAGGGGGACCTGTCAAGTTGTGATAACTATAGAGGAATAGCACTCCTGGATGTCACACACAAAATACTGGCAACCATACTTAAAAGAAAAAAAAAAAAAAAAATTTACACACAGAAAACATATTGGGCGACTATCAAGTTGGTTTTAGAAAAAATCGATCAACGAGTGACCATGTATTTATGCTGAAACAAGTTCTTTCTAGTGCATATGAATACTACATACCGACCCACCTTCCCTTTGTAGATTTTAAGGGTGTTTATGAAAATGTAGGTAGATCCAAACAGATGAAGGCACTACAGGCGTTCAAAATCCCATCTAAGATGACTAGACTGGTACCTATGACGCTTCAGAACAATACAAGCGCAGTTAAGATTAATGGAAAGAATAGCCAATACTCAAGGTTCAGAAAGGTGTAAGACAAGGGGATCCTCTCCACCACGCTGTTTAATTTGGCCCTTGAAAATATAATAAGAGATAGCAATATGAATACAGTAGGAACGACATTTAAGAAGAGTCACCAATGTCTAGCCTATGCTGATGATGTTGTACTTTTGGATAGGAGTAGAAAAGAATTAGAAAAAATAACTAAGAATCTTCTAGAGGCCGCAAGAAATACGGGATTGTAAAATATAAATAAACAAAGTAAATGGAGCTGAAAAATAAGCAAAAGAACAGCAGAAAACTAAATATGGAAATGGACAAATTCTAGAAATTTAAGAGTTGTAGGATTATTACATGTTACTCGGAGTTATTGAGACCAAAATAAATGCAAAGAAGAAAAGGAAATAGATCTACGAATACCAAAAGGAAACAGGTGTGTGGGCAGTTCGTAAAAAATGATAAAATCCAAAGAAGTATCAAGAACAACAAAAATAAGGCTGTATAAAACTATCCTGCGACCTACTCTGACGTATGGGTGCGAGACATGGGTGTTAACATAGAAACCACATCAGAAAATTGAAATATGGAAACGACTAATATTAACAAGAATTTTTGGAGGAAAGTTGCCAGAAATAGAATGGGAACGAAGAACAAATGCTGACATTAATGATATGTTCAGGGAGAATGGGCGATTTTATCAAAGCTAGAAGATTTCAGTAGCTAGGTCATCCTGTTAGAATGAAAGACCATATAGAGGTAAAGAACATAGCATGGAGAACACCGGGGGTAAAAAGGAAAAGAGGCAGACCGAGGACAAGATGAAGGAAAGCAGTTGCGGGAGACCTACAAGAAAAGAAGATAGAAAATTGGAGGAGAGAAGCTAGAGACAGAGGGGGATGGAAGAGAATTACTAATCTATGAGCCTGAAATGGCCAGCTACAAGATTTTATATATAATACCTCATGTACCTACTTTTTATTAAATGAGGCACAGTGAAACGCAAAAAGTTGCAGCACTTCCTCCCTTAGTCTGCATTAACCCAGATTCGGTCATCCGGTTAGAGAAGCGGTAGCGCACTATCCTCTTGACGTGCAAGCATTAATGAACCTGCTTCTATGTAAACAATATTGATTTTGGCTCCATCGGTTACAAATAAATATGCAGATGCAGATCCAGGTCCAACCAGACTATTACAATGAAAAGAATTAAGATAATGTTCGCGATATGAGTTATTTACTGTATACAGTGTGGCAAAGCCGAATGGAATAAACTTATTATTAGGTGAGTGAGCGATTTTGGAAAAAAATTCCGAAACAAGTCGATTTTTATTTTAAAACTAGCTGACTCGGCGAACTTCGTACCGCATTAGAACTAAATAATGTTTAAAAGTTAAATAACGAAAAATCACCAGATAACAAACAAATACTTAAAAATATTGTGTATACTTTTTTCTGATAAAAATCACGTGATAATTACGTGATCAAATGCACAGTTTAGGATTCTATAAGGTACATACAGACAAACATTCATTTTTATTTAAATAGAAGAGGTACATAATATTTAGATTGATATTAAAAATGGGGGTTGGTGATAGAAAACTGACATTTTAAAATTTTATGTATCTTTTGGTTCCACATTATAGACAATTAAGAAAAAACAGTGTGTTCAAAAAAATATAATAAAATGTCGGGGGGGGGGCGCTCTTTTCAATTAGGTTGGTTGTACCAACTCAGAAACCTTCCCGGATTCATGCACAACAGCTTTGCTTAACCCGGCATCTGAGAGGTGAACTTTTTAGCCACTAACAGACAGATGGGGTGTGACAAACCCCAGCAATTGAAAGAGATAAACATTTTTAAAAAATTAAAATTAGTCAGTTTACCCATTTCCGGACTTATTTTGGACATATATTTTTTCACCCCAAAGAGGGGGTGAAAGTCACCCCCAGGGCAAAAGCACACATCGGCACAATATCACTTTTTTTCTTTGACATGTTAGCTATGTGTATGCCAAATTTCATGTCGATCCAAGCGGTTCTTTATAATTTAGAGGTGCTGCAATATTTTACCGTTAAAGAACGGACTAGAAATATGTGACAGTCTGAGGAGACGACAAAATCAAAGAAGGCGTGCAATTCTGCAAATATTAGGGGGTCATTTTCAATAAGAAGGAAAATAGCGCAGATGAAATCAGGGAAAGGATAAACAAGGGCAGAGCAGCGACCCGTGCCTTAAACGCTTAAACTCTCTTCTCTGGCAAAAAACAATTCGACGAGAAACCAAAAAACACATTTACGTGAATATAGTCCAAAGTATCAGAAAAATAAAGTTTTTCAATCCTAATAGCAACATTAATAATATTGAAAAATATTAGAAATATTACTAAAAGATTTTTAAATTGAAAACTTATTGGTATATTTCCCTGGTGACACCTCCAAGGCTTCTACAATTTGCAAGTCAAATGGATGCCGCAATGAAGAAAAAAGGGAAGGAATTCTACACTATGCAATTCACAACCCCCGTCTGCAGCTTGGTAAAGTTCCAACGGAAAATGCACCTAGTTACTCCACGGAGTAATACTACTATAAAATAAAAATGTATACCATTTTTATTCAGTTGCAATGCGAGGCCAAAAATTTTTACTTAGATTAGAGAGCGCAACCAGCACTCTTATCGACGATTTCACCTCTTGTTAGAGGCTCTTCAGAGAATGCATAGATTGCTTTTCTCTAATCCAGTAAATTTTTCGACATATATTAATCCCACACTGCAACTGAGGTGAATGGATTAGGTGACTAGCGTCATCTGGCAATTGAAAGATAAAGTTTTTCAATCCGAATAGCAACATTAATAATATTGAAAAATTTTAAAAATATTACTAAAAGATTTTTAAATTGAAAACTTATTGGTATATTTTCCTGGTAACACCTCCAAGGCTTCCACAATTTGCAAGCCAAATGGATGCTGCAGTGAAGACAAAAGGGAAGGAATTCTACACTATGCAATTCACAACCCCCGTCTGCAGCTTGGTAAAGTTCCAACGGAAAATGCACCTAGTTACTCCACGGAGTAATACTACTATAAAATGTATACCATTTTTATTTAGTTGCAATGCGAGACCAAAAATGTCTTAATTTTTACTTAGATTAGAGAGCGCAACCAGCACTCTTATCGACGATTTCATCTCTTGTTAGAGGCTCTTCAGAGAATGCAAAGGTTGCTTTTCTCTAATCCAGAACCATTTAAAGAAAAGATCTATAAAACGAAAATTCACGTCCTTAAGGAAAAACATTTATAAACACCTTGGTAGTGAGGCATCAGACTGGAAAAGTGACACATCTCAATTAAGTCAACATTAAGATTCAAGTTTCTACTTCAATAGAATATTGATGGATTTTTCCATCGCCTTGCTATGCTTCAACATCTTTCTCTAAATTCCAGCATCTATACTGTAGAGGTTGTTTGGTTTGTTTAAAGCCATTAAATATGTATATATTAAAAGCCTTCCTTGTTGTCTAGTCCTTTCCGCCTCTCTTCGCACAGTCAAAGCTATGCAAAATATATACCATAAACACCCCATTGAGAAAAGAATAAAGGCCGAACTAAGAGAAGCTCAAGAAAATTTCAGAAGAATCCACTTCCTGTGGACACCATCCCACATATGCCTAGAAAGAAATATGAACAAGCAGATACTAGTGCGCGTAACGCTATCACTAATGATGCATCATAAAGGGAGTGTCGGAGTGTCGCTAGCGATCTAAAAGTTCATTTCAAAAATAAAGGGTTAGTGCGTGGAATCCAATTATTGCTCCAAAGGTTTAATCGTCTACAAATTGTAATTATTCATTTTTACCAATTTTTGATTTAATATTGTTAAAAAAGTTACAGAAATGTCGCTAATAATCTTGGGGTGGATGCGACTTTGTCTTTTTTAAATAAATAAAAAAAATTTCGGTACAACTAATTTTTCTTGGCAGCCTTTTATACACTGTACTTTAAAGAATAAAATCATATAAAAATTATATCAAAAGCCGAAATGGTAGGACTATAATATAAATATATATGTAAAAAAGCACCAAATAAGCACTAAAATTAAAAAAAGTTATACAAATTAAAAACAAAACAAAAAAAGCATATAAAGGTTCATGTAGAGAATATTCCTGCTTTTAGTATTCACCATAAATACTATGCTTAGAATTCGAGCTCTGGTAACAAAGTACTACCGAAATCAAATTTGAATCTCTTTCGGGTTGATCGTTTTTGAATTATTTTTCAACAGGTGTTGTATGTTACAAATATATCGTTGGGTTTCCCTAACCTCAGCTAAAGTTAATTGCAGCAATCGACAGACCATAAAATCTATCCTAGGTAATAAAAGGTGCGAATGACCAAATTAGCTGCTGGTTTTTCGGCTAATTTTCAGGTCGACTTGCCCTGAGGGAATCAGGGACCGTATGCACCGAATAAAGTGACGCGATGCGTACCAAAATTTAATCATTGATACTGAAAATCCAATTTATAATAAATCTGGTCGTGACGGTAATTTTAAAGTAATGTCAATGGTGTTTAAAGCCCCATTCGGGCTTTTTATCACGAATACTAACAGGCTCATCCGAATAGCGAACAAAAGAGCGATATTAGCGATTAGTTCTGACGCTATGATCGTGCGTAATTATTTCCATGGATAATGTGAGCTAGTTTTAGCGATAACGTGTGTATTGTTATGTTTGTCGAAAAATTTGATTTTGACGCGTTTCAGCCATGGGCTTTCCCTGTGCGGATAAAAAAGACAAAATAGCTAAATATGCGGATGATTATTGTTCTGCAGTGAGGACTTTTATAGTTAAAAATGGACGCTATAAGCGCCAGTATTTGTGGGAAAACAAATTTTACAAAATTGAACAAAAATTATTCTCCTCTAGTATACGAAACCCTCTTGTATGAGCCGATTATGATGTTGACTTATTATACTCTTAAATAATGCTAACGAATATTATGTGAAACCTCTTAACTCAATCAATTTCCATTGTACATAATGTAAACACGAGCTTGTCCGCTATCATTGTGGTCAGTTATTTACTAAATTAAAACAGTTCTCGAGGCTCTACACCGTGTACTTCTCATTGCGTAATGTAGCAAACTATAATTTCATTGTAATTCTAGCTGTTAATAGATTTAATAACATGAATAAATGACCTGATTTTGTGAAACGTGGAGTTACGAGAATTTATTTGTGTATTTTGTTATATAGACTAACGGACTTAAGAGGTTTGCTCCATAGGCCTGGGGTAATTATATAGTATACAAGAATAGGCATTTGTAGATTCTGGAAATATTGAAATATTTAACTAGCTGAATAAGTGACTATACATATTTTTGTAAGCGACTAATGCAGTTAAGTATGACTAATGTTTATAAGTGTTTTATACCTAAATGCTTTTATACCTGTTACTACTTTATATTCAACAGTAATGACAAATATTTTTTCCGAATGTCTTTTAGAGAGACCTTAGTAATACAAACTGGAAACTGAAAAATGCAAGCAAGGGCATAACAGAACGGCGTAGAAAGCTTGAGAAAGTCGAGGCCCTCTAAAGGCTGTATCACCAAGATGATAATGACATAATGATTAGTAATACAAAAAGCTATCCAAGAATTGGTCAATATTTTAAAGTACAATAATTTTTCATCGAGGAGCGTCGTTATAACATGTCTTGCCAACAAGATATTCTTCTTCTTTATGTACAATGTCTTTTAGAACGTTGCTTACAGTCATGGCTATCATAATTTTATTCACTGCCATCCTAAATAGCATGCTTGTATCAATATTATATCAATCTCGCAAGTTCTTTAATCATGAGATCGTTCTTCGTACTGAACTGCGTTTGGCACCTATTTGCATGACATTTCGTAGCGACCTATTTGGGACCTCTCATTACATGTTCGACATACTCCAGATTTCACTTCTTGAGTCTTTTTATGATCTCCTAGTCTTGCTACGATGCTCTAGTCCTCTGAAGTTTCGAATCTTTTCCACTCAATAAACTTTTCATGTTCTTCTGTAAAATTACATTTCGAAAGCCTCAAGGCGATTTATATCGATTTTATCCACAATCCAGAACTCGACACCATAAAGTAAATCCGAGAACACGTAGCAGCGATGTAGGCGAATCTTCAATGCTAATTGGGTCTCTATTACATAATATCTTGGACATCGTTCTAAAAGCGCTTCTGGTCTGCTCAATCCTAGATCTAATTTCGCCTTGAGTCTCTGCGTAACAATTTAATTGATAACCAAAGTAAACAATTTTATCAGCTTGCTCAAGATTGGTATTATTTACATAACATAAACAGTTTTATGCTCTGTTGTACACTTATTACGAGTGTTTTGGTTTTCCGTATGTTCAGCTCCAGACCTGCTTCCTTACCACTCTCAACAAGACATCTTATTTTCTTCTTCTTCGCGCGACTAGGATTACTCCTGTTTGTCTGCCTCTTATTCTGTTTCAGTTGTTGTTGACTACATTGTCTTTCCACCTTTTCGGCGGCCTTCCAATGGGTCTTCTGCTATACGGCTTGTTGTTTTTACAGATGTTCGCTAATTTATCTGGTTCCATTCGGTTTATATGTGAGATATGAGAAATAAAAATCTCCACACAAAGTTAACAACGTTTTGTCAAGAATTTATGTTGATAATCAAGCTGGTACTTTACCAGAAGCAGTTAAAGAAACTACAGATCAATCAGAACAACATGTATAATACGAAAACCGCTAAAAGAAAGTAACAACATTTTGCAAGTGATTCCTACTGTTAGCAATGATGGTACCTTAACTTCAGTAGATGGGGATTTTTGTCCATAGGACGCTAGATTTTAAAGTAATGACAATGGTGTTTAATACTGTTTGAAGCTCCATTTTTATCACGAATACTAACAGGCTCGTCCGAATAGCGAACAAAAGAGCGATATTAGCGTTTAGTTCTGACGCTCTGTTTGTTATGTTTTTAGAAAAATTTAATTTTGCCGCATTTCAACCATGGCCTCTCACTGTCTGTGAGAAATTGTGTGTGTAAGAAAATTGGAAGCTATAGGTCCTTGTAACTGATGGAAAATAAACGTTACTGGCTTTTAGTATGTGTGTGACCTATTGAAGAGATTTATAGTAAGTAATGGTAAGCCAACAAAATATAATAACATATAAAAATACATTTTGTCATTGTAATTAACAATATTCGTAAGGAGGTTTTCACCCCCTCTTGGGAATGAAAAAATATTCGTCCAAAGAAAGTCAGGAAATGGATAAACTGGCTAATTTTAAGTAACTTTTGTTCTATAGAGTTTTTTCACTAAGTCAATATTTTCGAGTGATTTGGCAGTGAACATGTTAATTTTTTCAACAAAATAACCTCGCTTTTGGACGGTTTTTCGCAAATAACTCAAATAGTAAGTATGTTGTCGAAAAAATATTCTTAGCAAAAATATAGCCTGTAAAGAATTTAAAAAAATGGTGTATATATCACGTCTCTACACCTAGTAGAAGCAGAGTTATAGCTAATGAAAAATAGGTTCATATTCGTCAAATTCCAAATGGAATATTTAACGTGAAATAACCAAAAATGAAGCACATTTCGGGGAAAACTCATTACAACTTATTTAAAGTGTTTAAAAAAGCTTTATTTTTGTTTTATAAAAAAAATTCTAGCATCAAAATTAAACAAGTTACGCTCAAAATAAAGTTAGTCCCTTTTGGTTTTGGTAAAAAAATCGAGAAAATCACCCCTTTATTAGTATCTTAAATGAACTTAATCGTTACGACTTCACAAGTTTCTTGACTCGTGTATATATTGTTTATATGATCTGTAAGTTTCATCATTTGAAAGTCCTTATTATTGAAGGGGCTGTAGTTAAAAGGGGTTAAACGAGTCACTGATCATGAATGTATGCAAATTTAGAAACACCAAATCTTAATCAATTTTTGTCCAACAGAAAAACAAAAAAATAGATGATATTCAGAAAAGCTAATCTAACTTTTTTTGTTTTTCGAGATTTTTGGTATCTCTAACAATTTTTAAGTTATTTTGAAAAAAAGCATATTTTTCAAAATTTAAATTTTTAAAAATTTTAATTTGAAACCATTTTTTTTCAAAAATAAGCACTTGGAACCGATGAAACTTACAGATCATATAAACACAACATAAGTAAAATAATTTGTGGAGCGGTAACGATTAATTTCATTTAAGTTGCTAATTAGGGGTTGGTCTTCCCGATTTTTTTTTGCAAAAACAAAAGGGACCAACATTCTTTTTAGCGTAACTTGCTTAAATTTAATGTTAGAAACTTTTTGTAAAAACAGAAATAAAGCTTTTTTTAAACACTTTAAAAAAGTTATAATGAGTTTTCCCCAAAATGTGCTTAATTTTTTGGATATTTCTCGTCGAAATATTCTATTTGAAATTTGGTGAATATGAATCTATTTTTCATTGGCTATAACTCTGGTCCTACGAGATCCAGAGACCTAAAGCGTACACCAGTTTTTTTACTTTTTTATAGGCTATATTTTTGCAAAGAACGTTTTTTTCGACAAAATACTTACTTTTTGAGTTATTCGCGAAAAATCGTCTAAAAATGTGGTTATTTTGTTGAAAAAATGAACATATTCACTCGCAAATAACTCGAAAAGTGTTGACTTGGCGAAAAAGGTCTATAGAACAAAAGTTACTTAAAATTACTCAGTTTACCCATTTCCGGACTTATTTTGGACTTATATTTTTTCATCCAAAAGAGGGGGTGAAAGTTATCTCCAGGGCAAAAGCACACATCGGCACAATATCACTTTTTTTCTTTGACATGTAAGCTATACGTATGCCAAATTTCATGTCAATCCAAGCGGTTCTTTAAAATTTAGAGCAAAAACCGTGAAAGAATGGACTATTCATCTGTCCCCACTGAGAAATATTTACATTTTGTCATATTCATGTTTAGACCTGCCACCTCATATTCTTCTTCTTCATTATTATAGATTATATATTATATTTAGTTAATTATTTACATTTTACAAAAAATGATTCATAATTTTGTTATACAGTTTAGAATGATGGGTAAAAGACAGAACTTCGTTGAATTTTGTAACCAGTGCTTCTTTCAGGCTGAAGTATCTTAAATATCGCCTTCGCTGAAGTATACTCTGGACATTCTTTTATTATAATAATATGGTTAACTGTGAGAGGTGTTTGGCATCTTTGGCACATTGGTGGTGGTTCTTAGAAGATTATGCAGTAGTTTGTAAGTCGGAGCTTTTATTGAATAGGGTTACAGTCGCTTTCTTCCTCAGTAAAAGAAGAGTTGTCTATTCCGTTTATTTTTTAAGATCCTTGAAATGCTGTATTTAAGGCGTCGCACAGTTGGGTGGAACGAAAAGATAGGAAAAAATATTTTTTTTTTCAAAGAACTTTCTAATAAGTTGCCTATCATATCTACAATAAAACTACAAAATATTTTTGTTCTAGGTTTACATCTAGAGGCGCCGCAAGAGCTCTGAAAAGATAGGTTTTTAACAGAAAATTTCAAATATTTTATAGAGTATGGTGCAAATGAAAGGAATAAATTCGTTATTTCGTAAATCGGCGACCTTAAGGAAAAAATCCCAAAACAGGTCGATTTTTATTTTTAAATCAAGATATTTTGGCATATATTCCATACTAGTGACGTCATCCATCTGTCAATAGGGGTCGTGTGCTAGCTCATTTGAAAGGCTATTTAATTATCTATTCAGTAATATAAACATTTAAATAATTATTTATACAGAGTTTCCAAAATAAATTTTTTAAATTAAATTATTTGATAAAAAAAAAGAAGAATGGATGTAATTTATTTAATTCAAAATACATTTTACTGTTACCTGAAAATAGAGAAAAATGTTTATTTCACCATTAAACATTGATTATCGATTAAATGAAATTATCAAGCCAGCTCCCACAAGCCACCTGCCTCTTGGAAGTTTAAACATTAATTCAAGCGAAAAACCCTTGTTTATTTGTGAAATAAACATTTTTTTCTGATTCATGACAGCAGTAAAATGTATTTTGAATTTAATAAATTACATACATCCTTCTTTTTTTTTGTTAACTAATTTAATTAAAAAAAATTTTTTGGACTCCTTGTATAATTAATTATGGAAGTGTTTATGTTACTGAATAGAGAATTTAATAACCTTTCAAATGAGCTAGCACACGACCCTATTGTTATTTAAAAAATCATCGATTACGTCATCACACCCAGATAGATGACGTCACTAGTATGCCATATATGCCAGAATATCATAATTTAAAAATAAAAATCGACGTGCTTCAGGATTTTTCCTTAAATTGGCCGGTTTACGAAATAACGAATTTATTGCTTTTATTTGCACCATACTGTATATTTAACCTGGTACCGTAGCTAACATTTCTTAGTCAAATATTGTTTTTAATATCAGTTAGCATTGCTATCATTGCTACATAATATGTATACGTTGCTATAAGATTTCTTTAGTTACAATATTCATATTGATACTTAAATAAATTGTTTTTTTGTCTCAAACTTGGGCATAATCTTTTGGGAAGCAATATTTGCTCTAACAAAGCCATTTTTGCTTCAAGACCACACACACTAAGAGATGACTCAGTCACGAGCTTCATGACTCTTTTCACTGCCTTTGTGTGACAGGGAAAATACGGAAAATCCACACACTGCACCTGACAACTAGGGTCTCTTGCTTCACTTATATACTTTTTAAGCCCTCTTCAGTTATCTGTTTTGTCACAGAAGGCTCAGTAATTTCTTCTTTAGTTTAGTTAATTATATCAAAGTAGTTATTGGCATTAAAGTTAAGCTTCGGAACAACAAACTTCCTTACACCATTTATGAGTTCCGATCTTGCGTTCAAAAGTCGACGCAGACATAGCTCCCTTATGTGTTTTCTCTTGTCACATAGCATGGAGGGAAGCAAATTTTGTGGGCGAGAGAAATAATCATTCCTTTGAATTACTGGATCAATTATTTTGAGATATTCCTCACAAAGATAACGTGAAAATTTGATGACTCTGCATAGATGTTTTGATCCATTTATGGAAAAGGTTCCAATTTTATCTGAAAACAGACTCTTTGAAGGATTCTCCGTTGCAACAGATAACCGAAGAAGGCGATTAGCCAACGTAAGCCTTCGTGAATGAGCTAATTTCCCAGGAGTTTTTAAAGAAATATCAGAAAGACATACACCACTGGAGATTTATTTCTAGGTTTCAAGTAAATATTTTTGATCTGTGCTTAGATCACTCTTAATCTCTAAAATAGGGAGATTGTTTCGTATGGGAGCGAAATTAACCACAGGAATCTGGTTACAGATTTCAAGTTCTCTGCCTAAAAGCCCTCCAAATTCATTAGGGCCTTTAGTTTTTCCATCCAGTATGCAAAACAAATGACGCAAAGGCAATTCATTGGTATAGAACAAAAAAATCAGCAACTTCAGCGATTTAGGCTTTTTTCTATTATAGCAATTACACCATTATTAACACCGGTGTTAGTGACAGTTCCATCACAGCCGAGAGCTGTTATATTCATAATTCTCAAAGGATTGTCACCTTTAAAATTCTCCATTATGCTATCTTTTATAGCATCACCCGTTCCGGAAGCAGGACTTATATTATGCACTAGGAAATTTCATTCTAGACGGAGAGCTAGAGCCGAAAAATCATCGTCATAAGTAATATGGAGTTTTTCCTGTGAAATGTGTCCATTGTATATTGACAATTATGACCTCTTTCAGGCTGACACCTCAGTGGATACAGGAAGTAGCAATAAGGGATGAAAGGGGAAAGTTAGTGCAGTCATTAAAGGTTTTCACCTTCTATTTTGTTAAACCTCCATCGATTTGCATGAAAACTGGTGATTAGTTAGATCATACCTCAAGAAACCAAACTGATTTGGTGCCACTTGCACTTTTACCCTGGTGGTGAATACCACCCCTTCCCGCGGATGAAAACTATTTTATTAAAAATATCCCCACAAATCGATAGAAGGACCAATTTTAAGTAAAATTTGTTATATCATGTTATTAAATTATATCAATACTTTTTGAGTTGTTAAAGATCACAGATTTGTCTATTTAAGAGCATATGCGTGAAGTTACAAATGATAAAAAGAACATGGTAATTAATTGTATGTTAGTAAAATATTATTTTTATATTATTTCGATATTTGATTGAATTTTTTTTTTCATTATAAACTGCATATATCCAGAAACTGGGGGTGTCCAATAATGGGTACATTTGACATATTCAAAAACACTTTTGCTAAATTTAAAATATCAAAATAATATAAAAATAATATTTTAGTAACTTACAATTAATTAATATGTTCTTTTATCATCCGTAACTTCACGCATGTGCTCTTAAACAGACAAATCTTTGATCTTTAATAACTCAAAAATTATTGATTTATTTTAATAACATGATATGACAAATTTTACTTATAATTTGTCCCTCTATCGATTTGTAGAGTTATTTTTAATAAAATCGTTTTAACCCCCCAAAAAGGGGTGGCATCCACCCCCAGGGTAAAAGTGCAAAGTAGTACCAAATCATTTTTATTTCCTGAGGTATATTCTAACTAGTCACCAATTTTCATGCAAATCGATAGAGGTTTATGGGCCATTCCACGAACATACGCCTGTTTTGGATTACTTCGACAACGAATATTTTATTGTGCAAAATAAGAATTACGAAAGTAAATGGCGCTAATAATTATTCCAATAAACAACAATGTAATTTGCAATTTACTTTCGTTCTTCTTATTTTGCACAGTGAAATATTCGTTGTCGAAGTAATCCATAACAGGCGTATGTTCGTGGAATAGGGTATAACAAAATAGGAGGTGAAAACCTTTAAAGACTACACTAACTTTTCCCTTTCATCCCTTATTGTTACTTCCTGTATCCACTAAGGTGTCAGCCTGAAATGGGTCATAATTATCAATATACAATAGACACATTTCACATGCCAAACTCCATATTACTTATGACGATGATTTTTCGGCTCTAGCTCTTAGAATATTCAGGTTCCTCTACTATTGAAAGGGTACCCCCGTTAAGATAGGCAAAATGCCCTCACTCCCAGAATTCAATATTTTTATTTTTTTTTACCTTCTATGCAATTAAAAAATGAGATAACGCGGATTTTTAGCTCGCCACCCCCTTACCCCTCCCCCCACAGCCAAAAAGGTAGATTTTTAGATTTAATTTTTTTTAATTGGGTTGCAATTGATTTAAAAATTTCAAAAAATTCTCACATGTATCTGAGACTTTTACAAAACATGTCCATTTTTTATGGAACCGTAGGTCGAGTTTACATATCCTCAAAACAATTTTTAACTTTTTTAAAGCTTATAACTTTTTCTTGGAGGGGGCTGCAGGTCCAATTTTTTTTGCATTTTATGTATTTTATCAAAAGCTATCTCTCTGAGTTTTTTCAGATTTTTCCGTTACCTGCGCCATCTTAAAAAATCCGGAAAACTGTTTTTTTAGGGGGTTTTTGGGGATTTTCTCCATTTTATAGACTGCAACATAGATCAACTCAAAGTTTTGTTAATAGATTATGTAGAAATTTGAAATAACTGAGTATTTTAGGACTATCAAAAATTGGGCAAAACCCCCCAAGCCCCCCAAAAACCATGTTTTTTTTTAGTTATATAAGGGTTTTTGTTGGCTTAATGATATTTTTTGAGATCGATACAGCCTAAAATTTTTTTTCATTTTTTACTTTATATGTGATTAAAAAATAAGACTCATCGCATTTTTAGCTCACCACCCTCTCCCCCTGCCTCCACAAAAACGACAATTCTTCTATTTATTTTATTTAGTTAAGTTGCAATTAATTTAAAAATTTTATGAGGCTTCTAAAAAACATATTTATTTTTTATAGACCCGTAGGTCAAGTGTACACATAACCTCAAAATTCCTTTTTTATTTTTTTAAAACGTATTTTTGACTTCGATCGATACTTGTTTTATCGATATTTTTTTAAAACGTCCAATGAATTGTACATCTCTCTCGTGGACGACCGCCTCAATACGAGCTTAGCGCTCATTTTTAATTATTAAAATTAATAGTTAGTAATAAAATAATGACAAAAATTTCTTCAGCCTCTTGTAGGGGGGGCTTTAAACTTTGATTTGGTCACTTTCTGACTTTCCTAATAATAATTTTTAATCGAGTTATTAAGCCTTGAAAATGGCCATTTTTGCGTTTTTAAAATTTTAAATCGCGTGTAACTCGACAACAGTCAATTTTAGAGCAAGATCACAAGAGACCTTTTTTGTTCAGGTTGATCCAGATAATCTAAAACAGATTTGTCCGAAGTGAAAAAATTGATTTTTTGAATTCGTTTAAAAAATTGTTAGAAGACTTTAGAACTGTTAAGTGTAATACCAACGAATATAACTCTCCGAATACTCTATGAATATACCTACACGGAGCTATATATTCTTTGGTAATACTTTCCTCATTCTTTTTATGGTGTTTTATGTGGCAGTAAACGTGAAGCAAAGTGTCATTATAGGCAGAGATACATATAGGTTATGTAGATGGTACAAGCAGATGTTTGAATAATTAGAATATGTATAATGTAAGGCAATATTTAGTCCTGTCGCCAGGGGGGGTACAACGGCCTCCTTAATTCAGATGGACTTACCCAAGTTTTTTTTATATATTTTGACCCGCAGAATACGAATTTTTTGGGTAACAGTTGATCCGAATGTCGATAAGATTGTTATAGACAAAGAACTTGAGGAATTACATAACACCGATTTCTCGCAAAACAAAACATATTTTTGTATTTTTTGGGTCATTTTAAGCAAAAAATATTCTTACAAGTTTTTTCGTAGAATGCATAGTTTTCGAGATAACCGTGGTTGAACTTTCAAAAAATCGAAAAATTGTAATTTTTGAACCCTAATAACTTTTGATTAAAAAATAAAGTAGCAATTCTGCTTACCGCATTTGAAAGTTTAAGTCAAATTATATCGGTTTTGATTATTTGCATTGCTAAAAATTTATTATTTTATTGTTAAACAAAGCTATAAACACCTAGTATGTGAGTGATGTTTTCTATGATTTCTCATTTAAAATCGAACGAGTAGGTAGAGTAGCTACAAATGCAAGCGAGGCAATTTCTACGTAGAATGCGTTAAAACGTATGTATTAGGCACGGGAAACACTATTGTGTTTATAGATTAGTTTAACAATAAAAAAAATAATTTTTAGCAATGCAAATAATCAAAACCGATATAATTTGACTTAAACTTTCAAATGCGGTAAGCAGAATTGCTACTTTATTTTTTAATCAAAAGTTATTCGGGTTCATAAATTGCAATTTTTCGATTTTTTGAAAGTTCAACCGCGGTTATCTCGAAAACTATGCATTCTACGAAAAAACTTGTAGGAATATTTTTTGCTTAGAATGACCCAAAAAATACAAAAAGATGTTTTGTTTTGCGAGAAATCGCTGTTATGTAATTCCTCAAGTTCTTTGTCTATAACAACCTTATCGACATCCGGATCAACTGTTACCCAAAAAATTCGTATTCTACGGGTCAAAATATATAAAAAAAACTTGGGTAAGTCCATCTGAATTAAGGAGGCCGTTGTACCCCCCTGGCGACAGGACTAATTAGGGTACCTACTAAATACAAACTAATGAACAAAGGACAAAATATTTTGATTCACAAAACTACAAGAAGTATGATATATTAAAATGTACTTTTTGTAATTTATAATTTAATAATTATTAACTATTCAAAATGGGAAATAAGCCACAATTTAACTAAAAAATGATTTTATTAACGTTTCGACGTCCACCACGTTGTAAAAATACAAAATATTAATAAATTAAACAAAAATGTAGCTTGGTAAAAAAATCTTATCTTAAAAAAATCTAATAATTTAATTCAATCTGACTTATTTATATAGATCGCCCCAAATCATTTTTTCAGTGCGTCACAGATTATCGAATTCTCGCTAACGCATTACAGATGGAAAATAAAATCATTTTTTAGTTAAATTGTGGCTTATTTCCCATTTAGAATAGTTAATTAAAAAATGCCACAAAGAGATAGCTTTAGAACAACATTTGCAGTTTAATTGCAAAGCCAACTTAAAAAAAAATAAAATCGAAAAATTTACGTTTTTGGCTGTGGGGAGGGGTAATAGGGGAAGTGGGCTAAAATTGCGGTGAGTCATAATTTTTTAATCACATAGAAGTAAAAAAATAAAAAAAATATTTAGGCTGTATCGACCTCAAAAAATATGATTAGACCCGCAAAACCCTTACAAAACTTTAACTAAATAAAAAAATAAAAGAATTGACGTTTTTGTGGGGGAAGGGGAGTAATAGATAAAGTAAAAAAATGAAAAAAATTCAAAATTTTAGGCTGTATCGATCTCAAAAAATATCATTAAGCCAACAAAAACCCTTATATAACTTAAAAAAACATGTTTTTTTGGGGGGCTTGGGGTTTTGCCCAATTTTTGATAGTCCTAAAATACTCAGTTATTTCAAATTCTACATAATCTATTAACAAAACCTTGAGTTGATCTATGTTGCAGTCTATAAAATGGAGAAAATCCCCAAAAACCCCCTAAAAAAAGCAGTTTTCCGGATTTTTCAAGATGGCGCAGGTAACGGAAAAATCTGAAAAAAATCAGAGAGATAGCTTTTGATAAAATATACAAAATACAAATTGGACCTGCAGCCCCCTCCAAGAAAAAGTTATAAGCTTTAAAAAAGTTAAAAAATGTTTTGAGGTTATGTACACTCGACCTACGGGTCCATAAAAATGGACATGTTTTGTAAAAGTCTCAGATACATGTGTGAATTTTTTGAAATTTTTATATCAATTGCAACCCAACTAAAAAAAATTAAATCTAAAAATCTACCTTTTTGGCTGTGGGGGGAGGGGTAAGTGGGGTGGCGAGCTAAAAATCCGCGTTATCTCATTTTTTAATTGCATAGAACGTAAAAAAAAATAAAAATATTGAATTCTGGGAGTGAGGGCATTTTGCCTATCTTAACGTACCCTTTGCTCGTCTACTATTTATAGATATAGTGTTAAATTATATTAAGGAATGAAGTAAATATTTACTATTAAATATTTCTTTAAATGTGGAATTCAAGTTTAAACTTTGCCAGTTTTAGTAAAAAGAATTGTTGAAAGGATTGTTGAAAGTTAAAACTAAAATTATCTTAAAAGAGTAGGTTTAGAGTGTGTATTTATCATTTAAAATAGGAATTAAGACATTAAAATAGCTATTTTTTACAAAACCAAAATCATCAAAATTTGCAAAATTGAACTAAAAATTCTAATTTTCAACACTTTTGCGGCACCTCTAATAATATTTTGTTTGGAAAAATATTTTATTTGTGGCTTAACAATGGCTATAGGCAACTTTCTATCACTATTACACATTTACATTTACAAACGGTCGTTTGCGTTTGCGTGTACCATTTAAAATTCAGCGCTAAGTCCTTCTAGGTCATTTGTATATTCCTTTGCTACGTTTTCAAGCAATTTTGAGGCTATAGCCTGTGTAGTATAGTCACAAAGTTCTGTGTATTCTAGTGGGTAAGGAGTAGTAGCTGACAATAAAAAGGCTTCTATAGGTTTCATTGAGGTTTCGATGTTCAATACTTTTTTTAATCATATAGGTGCAGGTTTCTTTAGAGCAGGAAGTATTATTTTTTTATTTTCTGACTCTATTATTTCAGGAGGTGTTGAAATTTGTCTTTTGACAGAAGTATGTGCTACTATGCTGGTAGTATTATATAGTGATTCGGATAGGTTTTTGTGAGTTGGTGGAGGTATTTGGTGGTGGGCTGGTTGTAAAGGTAGGAGGAGCAGTGGATTTATGAGCAGTTGAAATCTCTGAGGTAATGGATTTTTGATTTATTGGATAATTTTCTGTTTAAGAAATATAAGCATTCATAGATTTAAGTACCTGGTCAAGATTTTGTATATTAATTGATTCAGTAGTAATTTTCGTCTTTATGCCCTGTGGTATTACATTTAGCGCAATTTAGACCATCTAAGAAAAGATTAATTCTGTAAGGGGTATTCTCGTGAGATATTAGAAGTGAATTTGGGATAAGATTATTAATTGTTGGAGCAACAAATACTTGACGCCTAAAGCTTAATAAATATATGACTGTATTCAGATTCAGGCATGCCAATTTTTAAAAATGTTATTTTAGACACTGCAGTAAGCTTCAATTTTTTGAGCTCTCCTTCGATTATAGTATTTGGAATACTGGGACAGATATTTGATATCACTAGTCGGCTCGCAGGAGTAATTAATCTTCTGATCCCGATGTCGTTCCCTTGTATTGAAAGGGATTTGTGATTGTGTAATGCATTTTCTACGATTGTGGTGTTACTAAGATGGATGCATACTCGGTTGTTTGAGATTTTCGACGCGAAGATGATATTTTTTGGTTGTGCTAAAGTTCCTATTGTTGTTATATTATATTCATTTATTTTTGTGTCTGGTACAGAAGACAAAACCACTGCTTGTTGTCTGGATGGGAGGTTAAATTTGGTTACAGCATTGTAGTAGGTTAATGTTGAAGATGCGGAAGAAGTGGTTGGTGTTGATAATGGTTTGGTGATTGCTGTATGAGTTAAATTGCTATCCAGTTTTATTTTTGTCTTCTTCATTGAAGGAATTGTCCAGAGCCGCTCCTGACCTAAGGTAAATAAGCTGGTTTGTCGGTGTTTTTTTTAAATAAAAATGGATTTTCTGTTTGGTTAGTTTTCAACAATATCCTTTAAATGTTTTGATATGGCCGAAACGAAAATTGTACTTACAATTGTTTCTCTTTTGTACTTAGTAACCACTTTAACTTCACTCTTATCACAAACTTGTTTTTTAATTTTGGTTGTAAACTAACAAAAACACGTCTTAATTCGGAGCTGAAATTTATCGACACTTTTATAAATGAGGTCCAGAGCCGGAGTCCTCTTTAAAAGTTTATTCAATTCTATATTTGGTAAAATAAACAAACATAATTATTTATACAGCGTGTATAATTTTTTTAACTAAATTATTAGACACAAAAAGAACAGTGTATATAATTCACTTAATTCAGAATACATGTTGCTGCTGTCAGAAAACAAAAAAAGAATGTGTGTGTACTTTGTACGCATGTAAGAAGTTATACTTCTATTATATGATTTTTTAAAAATAAATATACTTTAAACAGTTTGTTTTAATTTTTTATACACCAAACTAATTTTGTGCTTACCGCTTTCAAAAAAATAAAAAAAAGTATAGGATTGCACTGGATTTGAACTCACGACCTCTCGATCTCTGGCCGAATTAGTCGAGGCATTGAAGCACAAAAAAAGGCCTTACTCTCGATTTTTGGCGCAGTAAGACGGATTTTAATGCAGTTTGGTGCGTTGGATTCGTGAGAATGTCAGGAAATTTTGTGAATTATTGTAATGAATAAGAAATCTGAAATTGCATTTGTGCATAAGAAAAATTCATTTCAAAAGTGCATTTTGAAATAGGCAATTATTATAAATTTGCAACCCGGTAAATAGTTGGGCAACATAAATAATAGTCATCTAATAAAGATATGGACTGCTGCAACTGGTCTTACAGGGAAAAGTAGAGGGAAAGCGGGGACCAGGAAGGCGAAGGATTTCGTGGCTGAAAAATCTACGTACGTGGTTCAACACGACCACTACAAATCTTTTCAGAGCAGCAGTGTGCAAAGTACAGATTGCCATGATGGCACTACACGAAGAACGGATAGGCACTACAAGAAGAAGAAGATAATAAGAGTCTAACATGTCAATAACCATTAATAATAAACAAAAAAATTTCCTTATGTGGGAATCGAACAAAGTACTAACGGGTCCGTAGCTAAATACACATACCGCTAAACTATGCAGACACTTGCTAGACAACGGCGATATTAGGTATAAACAAAACAAATTGGTAAGTAAAAATTGCAAAGAAAATTATTACTACATAATTAAATGTAGTATAAAATTAATATATTCCTAAATTTTAGAAGAAACATTGGTAAAAAGGTATTATTAATATCTATTAATGTTATTAAATGAATTATAAATATTTTGACGTTACACAATTTGACAATTCACTTTTAACTGCAGTGTCTTAAACTTTTTAAAGCACCGGTGCTTTAAAGTAGCATTTTTAACGCTCCTATGGAGTGCTATAAATTGCATTTTTAACACGTTTGTAGAAAAATATATTTAAAAACACTAACATATTCTTTCCACACCTTTTCTGGACTGATAAATACATACATTAAAACATTTAGTAACGAACTCCATACTGCCTGTGTGCGCAGATTACCAAAATTTCACCCTCAATGAAATCGCGCCTAAAGAAGTATAACTTCAAAAAGGCAGTATAACTATTAACTAACCTTTGTTGTTTCTCTTCCCACAAATTTTAACACGCAACAACCATACATTACATAACCAAACCGTCAACCGTCCACAACACAGCTGTGCTACAGCTGCCATATTGGATAATTTTTGACATGTCATTTTAACATCCAATCAGAACAAAGTTATAATGCTCATACGCCCGGATCATAGGTTTTAACATATAAAAATTCACCCTCATATCGCGCGTAAAGAAGTATAACTTAAAAAAATATCTGTTTTACAAATTTTTATTTCACAAAAAGTAAACATTGCTTTTCTTTTAAATTCGATGTCCAAGCTGTCACCAATTGCTTCTTGAAAAATTAAACATCGAATTTAAGAAAACAGCAATGTTTTTTGTAAAATATACATTTTTTCTCTTTCTGGGAGCAGTAAAATATATTTTGACCTAAATAAATTACATACATCCTTGTATTGTGTCAATTAATTTAATTTGAAATAATCTACACTCTGCATAAATAATTAAGCTAATGTTTATATTACTAAGTATAAAATAAAATAAACTCTTAAGTGAGATAGCACACGACTCCTTTTCATATTAAAAAAATATTATCGATTACGTCAACACGCCCTGATGGTTGACGTCACTAGTATAATAGGCCAATCAAGTTAGGTTTTTTCTAGACATAACGGAAAAGACGAGGTTTGACAGTTGAAATGTGTAGTATGAGATATTACAAAAAGACTACTACCTTGGGATTCATCAATTTTTTAGTGGAACATTTTTTAAATAAACAATCAAAACGTCAAACTTAGTTTTTTGCTCATAACTTAAAAACTTGTTTATTTAGAAATTTGACGTCCACAGATAACTTTTTCATAAAAAAAAGATACGTCGAATGAGATACGCTAAATGAAAATCGGTTAATAAACAAAAAAGTTATTGCAAAACGGAAGAAAAAATCACTGTTTTTGAATATTGTTAATAACAATTTTATTGTTTATTAGAATATGTTTTAATATAACTAAAATTGAGGGCATTATGGTAGTTGAATGGTGTGCAAAAAATGGTCCAGATCTGTTAAATAGTTTTCGCAAAATTGAATTTGTTTATAAAATTTTTTGAAAAACGAGCTAATTTCTGAGGCTGGTCCAGTTAATATGGCTGAATGTATCTCAATAATCCGGAGCTCATTTCCTTCGTTAAGATGTATACTAACAGCGTATGAAAAAAAAAAGTAAAAAAAAATTACATATACGTACACAAAATTATTTGTTAATAAATATCAGTTTTTAAGCTTATAAACAATTACAATAATTTCGTAGAAATTAGATCAAATTAAATGGCAATAAAAAATACGGAAAGCTGGTTAAAATACACAACTTGTAAAAAAAAATTTAGGTCGTACGACCCTTGGGGTCTGAGATAGCCCCTTTTTTTGAAAAAATCATTGTTACGTTAATTAACAACACTAAGGTATGAAATTAACCAATATTTTATAAGAAAAGTCAAAGTTTTTAATAAAGTTTTTAGCAAGAAAAAATGTTAAAAATTGTTTAAACAGTAGTGTTATAAACAAAAATTATTTTGCGTTCCGACTAAAGTAAAAAATATCGGGCGTAGTCGACTGACTGAATAGTGGGCGCGCTTGGCGACCGGCAGCAACTCCTAAAATTACGTTATACCGACCACAAAAATCAACTTTAAAGTGAATAACAAATTTTCGTCATTCCTTATGTTTTCGAGGTCTCCGAATCCGAATATGGAGCTTATTTTTTTCTAGAATTAGTGGAACATGTTCAAAAATCAAATTTTATGCCAAAATGCGATAAATCAATTTTGATGATTTTTCAATTTTAACTCACTGTATTTTTGGTCGCTGTCAATATTTCCTTTTGAAAATTTTGCTGTGTTATCTTTGAAGCATTTAGATAACAATGAGATTCGTCCAAAATGATTAAACACATTAAAAGAAAAGTTGTTAATTTTTAAACATTTTGTCGTCAGATTTCGTTAGTTTCATGCTTACAAAAAAAGTTGAGTGACAAACTTTTTAGTTTATAATTTTAACTAACACAGAAATAAAATATAATTAATGAAGAAGTTTTCCAAAAAAATTTAATTTAAAATTTGCAATAGGAAAAATGTTATGTGACTTTATAGACGAGCGGCACACTGGCACACCCCAAAAAAAGCTTATTTCTCGAGATACTGATACTAATTTTGGTAATAGGTACTTTATATTTTTGATGGTGCTGAAAACGAAAATTAGGGTTGTTTTGAATTTTACGTGGGGGAACATTATCAAAATCCCAACTTTACCCTAAAAATAAAAATCACGTTTTTTGCGTTTAACTTGCTACAACTCAGTTCCATTGTAATATTTTTTTCTGAAATTTTTATAGTACATATTTCTCACCATTCTGAAGACAGTGGGACCTGCTTCAATATTTCTGTCTTGCTATAAAGAAAGTTATAAATTGTTTGAAGTAAAAGGTGCAGATTCTTGAATTGCAAAGTTTAATCGCAAAAGTTGAGTGACAAAATTTGAAATTTAGCTGTTCAATTAATTTTATGTTAAAACCTAGAGTACAGAGAACAAAATGTTTTATAGAAAAAAGGTGGTGTAACTTTTAATTTTAAGAAAAACGTGATTTCATTTTTTTTATTTTTAGGGTAAAATTTCGATTTTGACAATGTTTCCCCATCTAAAATTCAAAATAAAACTCATTTTCGTTTTAAGCACCATCAAAAACATAAAGTAAGACCAAAATTAGCCATTCACCACAGTGCAGTTGATATCTCGAGAAATGACCGTTTTTTTTTTGGGGGAGTACCACTCGTCTATAAGGTCGCGTAACTTTTTTTCTGTTGCATATTTTGACTTGAAATTTTCCAGAAAACTTCTTCAGGACCTATATTTTAATGCTGCGTTGATTTAAATTATAAACTAAACAGTTTGTCACCCAACTTTTATAAGTTAACAGAAAACTAATGAAAAAATTGTTTAAACAATTTTCCGGCCGCGGTAGCTCTTGGTACCTTTTGGATTTGTTATAAGGAACTTTTTTTTGAGTAAGTTTGTGCAAAAAATAAGAATCGGAATAATTTACCTAACGGGGTCGACGATACAGCCTGGACTACAAACGGATTCAAAATAGAGAATAAAAATGGCCTATACCTACCAATCGGGTTCTACTGTACCAAGTTTACTATTTTTTTTATCTATGGTACCACATTAAAATAATCATGTTTATATTATTTTCATTGCAAAATTATCCAAAACAAAGCAGCTAATGGGATGTATAAACCTTTTTTAAGTTGCCTTTTTATTGTCATTTTTTAAATTTATTTATTTAAAATATAATTTTACTAAATAAATGTGCAAGATAATAATATTCATAAAATGCAAGTTTCTACCAAAATATATAAATATAATCTTCAAATCCGGTATACTGTCAATGTTACAAATGGGCTGCAACGGTCTTTTTGTTTATAACACTACCGTTTTAACAATTTTTAACATTTTTTCTTGCTAAAAACTTTGTTAAAAACTTTGACTTTTCTTATAAAATATTGGTTAATTTCAGATCTTAGTGTTGTTAATTAACGTAACAGTGATTTTTTTAAAAAAGGGGCATTTTTTCAAAACAACCCTAATTTTCGTTTTCAGCACCATCAAAAATATAAAGTATTACAAGCTTTTTTTGGGGTGTGCCAGTGTGCCGCTCGTCTATAAAGTCACATAACATTTTTCCTATTGCATATTTTAAATTAAATTTTTTTGGAAAACTTCTTCATGAATTATATTTTATTTCTGTGTTAGTTAAAATTATAAACTTAAAAGTTTGTCACTGAACTTTTTTAAGTAAGCATGAAACTAACGAAATCTGACGACAAAATGTTTAAAAATTTACAACTTCTCTTTTAATGTGTTTAATCATTTTGGACAAATCTCATTGTTATCTAAATGCTTCAAACATAGCACAGTAAAATTTTCAAAAGGAAATATTTACAGCGACCAAAAATACAGTGAGTTAAAATTGAAAAATCATCAAAATTGATTTATCGCATTTTGGCATGAAATTTGATTTTTGAACATGTTCCACTAATTCTAGAAAAAAATAAACTCCATATTCGGATTCGGAGACCTCGAAAACATAAGGAATGATGAAAATTTGTTATTCACTTTAAAGCTGATTTTTGTGGTCGGTATAACGTAATTTTAGGAGTTGCTGCCGGTCGCCAACCGCGCCCACTATTCAGTCAGTCGACTACGCCCGCTATTTTTTACTTTAGTCGGAACGCAAAATACTTTTTGTTTATAACACTACGGTTTAAACAATTTTTAACATTTTTTCTTGCTAAAAACTTTGTTAAAAACTTTGACTTTCTTATAAAACATTGGTTAATTTCAGATCTTAGTGTTGTTAATTAACGTAACAGTGATTTTTTCAAAAAAAGGGGCTATCTCAGACCCCAAGAGTCGTAAGACCTAAAATTTTTTTTACAAGTTGTGTATTTTAACCAGCTTTCCGTATTTTTATTGCCATTTAATTTGATCCAATTTCTACGAAATTATTGTAATTGTTTATAAGCTTAAAAACTGCTATTTGTTAACAAATAATTTTGTGTACGTATATGTAATTTTTTTTTACTTTTTTTTTCATAGGCTGTTAATATACATCTTAACGAACGAAATGGGCCCCGGATCATTGAGATACATTCAGCCATATTAACTGGACCAGCCTCAGAAATTAGCTCGTTTTTCAAAAAATTTTATAAACAAATTCAATTTTGCGAAAACTATTTAACAGATCTGGACCATTTTTTGCACACCATTCAAACACCATAATGCCCTCAATTTTAGGTATATTTAAACATATTCTAATAAACAATAAAATTGTTATTAACAATATTAAAAAACAATGATTTTGTCGTCTGTTTTGCAATAACTTTTTTGTTTATTAACCGATGTTCATTTGGCGTATCTCATTCGGTGTATCTTTTTATTCTAAAAAAGTTACCTGTGAACATCAAATCTCTAAATAAACAAGTTTTTAAGTTATGAGCACAAAACTAAGTTTGACGTTTTGATTGTTTATTTAAAAATTGTTCCACTAAAAAATTGATGAATCCCAAGATGGTAGCCCTTTTGTAATATCTCATACTACACATTTCAACTGTCAAACCTCGTCTTTTCCATTATGTCGAAAAACGGCTTATTTTTTACTAACTTGATTGGTCTATAATGATAGATAATGATTTCAAGTCAAAAAATATTTTTTAAAAATAAAAATCGTCCCGTTTCAGGATTTTTCCTTAGACCATAATAAAATTCTTGTTTTTATAAAATCGTTATGCTTAGCATCTTTGCGTTTCTATATGCTTTTAAATCCGAACTATATTTATTATTATTCACTCCAAATTTTGTAGAATGTTATTCTCATTGTCACAATTTTACATAAGGCAATCAACTCGTCATTGTATATTATCGACGTCTTTAAATAATACACACGTTGCCGATTATTCTGTATTCCACTCAAGCTTTATAAAAAATACACGTAGTAATAACTAAGTACAAGTGGTAAGCAATCACTTGCTTCGCTCGTTTGTGGCCGTAATTTTCCTCCTTTTGCGAAATAAGTTCTTTGCAACACTCGACATTTAATATACTGTTGTCATAATGTAATTATGTGTTCGCGAAATTGTAATTAGTAAATCGATAAATAGTAAAGTGTACTTATTTTGTGGGTTTACTATGAACAGCACAATATTTGAACTTCAACTTGTATAATGAGGAATAGCAAAGTGTCAGGCGTTAATATGTTAAAAACGATTAGATAACGGCTTCTAAATTTTAGTAAAAAAAATAATTTAATTAGTGGAGAACAATGAGATAGATACTTTAGGGAAATAAATTTCCTTTAATAAATAACCTTTTGCAGAAAGTTGTATTTAGTAGTTTTCATCATTTCAACTAAGTACACGTCCTGTCCATTTTATACCAACTGCCTTGATGTACCGTACTATATTTTTGTCTCCATAGAGTGCTTGGAGTTTCTGATTATATCTTCATCTCCACTTTCCTGTTGTTATATCGTCTATATAAGGCCCAAAGTTTGTTCGGGGTATCTTCCGTTCTTAAGACTAATAATTATGTTATTTTACGCTGGTTCAGTGTCCACGTCTCATTTCCATAGTTATTATGGAGCCAGTTATTGGCGGCAGGCTCTGAATCACATTTATAACCCTCTTGGTGAGATAAGGGGAAGAGAACTCGCAATTAAAAATGGGGCAATCAGGTATCAGACATATTTAACCTCCTCCGGCCCAAGGGAAAAGTGATACACGAAATTTTGTGTGTTACTTAACACATTCGCTGCCTATAGAAGTGAAGGGAACTTGGCCAGGATCCATTTTGTTGAAAGGCGCCTGACTCACTGTAATCGTCGCTGTAACCATACCACTCGCTGGCGCGTGTAAGGCACATGACTGAAGTAAACATATCACGTGCTGGCGCATGATCGCGTGCAAATGGGTTAATGTAATGACATAGAAGTAGAGGCAGTAGCACATAGCACAATCAACATTAGAAGTTAAAGATATTTTAAAAGTAAATTAAGACGAAATAAAATACAAAGTTTTTCCAAAAGAAGATCGATAGCGAGTAAGACAAAATATTACTGTAAACGATGATAACTTTGAATTGGTTAAATAATTTAAATATCTAGGAGCAAAAGTCACCACCGACAACAAAGTAAAACTGTAAGTTGAGACGCGAATAATAGCGTGAATAATAGATCTTTCTATGAAATGCAGCATCTAGAAGTCAAAACTTCTTTCATCAGTTGCAAGGATCACAAGGTGCAAGAAGACGATAATAAGACCATCAGTCACGTATGGAAGCGAAACATCTTCTTCTTCTTCTTCACGTGCCCTCTCCGCGACGGAGGTTGGCAATCATAATGGCTACTCTGATCTTAGATGCTGCTGCTCTGAATAGTTCGGTTAATGTGCATTCGTACCATTCCCTCAAGTTACGCAACCACGAGATTCGTCTCCTTCCTACACTTCTCTTGCCCTGGATTTTCCTCTGTATAATCAACTGGAGTATGTTGTATCCCTCATTATGCATAACATGCCCCAGGTACTGCAGCTTTCGTGTCTTGATGGTTTCCAATATTTCCAGTCTTTTGTTGGCTCTTCACATGACTTCGTTGTTTGTTATATGCTCGGTGCATGATATCTTCAGGATTATTCTATACACCCATAGTTCAAATGCTTCCAACTTTTTAGTAGTCGATGCGTTAAGTGTCCATGCTTCTATCCCATAAAGCAGAGTCGAGAAAATATAGCACCTTACCAGCTTAACTCTCAAGTCTAATTTCAGTTCTCTTGCCCAAAGTTCCTTTCTCATTTTATTGAAATTTGCTCTTGCTTTCTCTATTCGAACTTTGATTTCTTTGGAGTAATCGTTTGTGTGATTAATTATTGTGCCAAGATAGTTGTAGTTTTCTACTTGTTCTAAAGGTTTACCTTTAATTGTCAGGCTTTCATCATTATTTTGGGTTTTTGATATCCTCATAAATTTAGTTTTCTTGATGTTTATTGATATAATCCACATTCTTCTCTATACTCAACTATCTTGTTCATTAGCTTTTGGAGGTCTTTAAGGTTGTCTCCTATTATGATAGTACGGTCCGCATATCTAATGTTGTTAATTGGCGTTCCATTTACCTTTATTCCCGCTGTTTCTCCCTCAAAAGCTCTTTTCATAATTTCTTCAGAGTATGCATTAAATATTGAATAATAGTGGTGATAATACACACCCCTGTCGCACTGCTCTTTTAATTTAGAACTCTTTTGATGTGTGTTCGTTAATGCGTATGTGTGCTTGCTGTTTAGATCATCAAGCGAAACATAGACGAAACAAAAAGAAGTAAATACATTGCTCTGGTGGGAACGCTAAATCCTTCGAGTGATATATGGCCCTTCCAGATTTAGCATGACAAACAAATGGAGGTACAGACAAAATGACGAGTTAGAGTCTCTTTTCGGAAAGGAAATCTAGTGGGATATATAAAGGCCAATGGGCTAAGATGGGCCAGGCATATGACACGCAATAATGACAACCGCTTTATATATAATGTGCTTTGGAAAAGACCAGAGGGGAGAAGGTCTGTTGTAGGACTGTCTAGAAATAGTGAAAATCAGCTGCAGTCAGGGAGGATCTAGAGAAAGTGGGAGTGATAGTGTAGACTGAGTAGACAATGGGAGATAGTGGCACCAGACCGACAAACACGGAAGGCAATAGTAAATGCTGAAAGACTCACGAACAGTGGTTTGGTCGGCGGACAAAAGCAGACAAGTCGAAATTTGAGTTTTTTAAGGAAGCGAAAAAAACTATTTTAAAATTAAACGTATAAATAAATGCAGCTTTTATTAATTAAAATGATGTATATAAGATACCCTTATTACAGTAAAATATAAAAAAAATCATAAATGTTAAATATTTTGGATTTTGATTGACTTGTCCACTTAGGTACACCTTTCTTTATTGACTTAATCTATAAGGCACAAATGAAGTAAAAACTATAAATTAAAAAAAACATCAATTTTAATATAATAATAATATATGAGCACTACAGGCCTACCAGGCCAATGGCTTGGTTCACTATTCTGTTCCATTCTCGCTTATCGTTAGCTTTCCTTTTCCAGTTGTTATGTTAAGTCTCGCCATGTCTTTTTTGACCTCATTGTTCCATCTTGACTTCGGTCTTTCCCTTCTCCTTTTTCCTGCCAGCGCACTAGATATTATCATTTTTGGAACTCTCGCTGAACTCATTCTCTGGACGTGACCCGGCCATCTAATTCTTTGACCTCACGTTACTGTTAGTATATTAGGTTCTTGTTAAAGCTCTGCTAGCTCCTTGTTTGTTCTTCGCATCCATTGACCGTTTACATTCTTCCTACCAAAGATTTTGCGCAGAACTTTTCGCTCCCAAACCGACATAATTCTTCTTCGTATTTCTTCGTGGGTATTAGAGTCCCTTGTGAAAAAACTTCATAAGTATTCAAACCTTCGAACTTCCTCAAATTTATGTTGGATTCCTTTTGTTGTTTTCATCGTTATGAATTGAACCTGAGTAAATTTTGTTTTTTCTTCCTTGATATGTAATCCTTTGGTCACCGCTTTCTTCTCGAGCTTCTGGGCTATTTCCATCAGTTTTTCCCCCCGTAGTTTCCGTAGAGTCACAGTTTTGCCCCTTACATGTGTCTGAATAATAAATTACATGTTTCTTCTCATTAGTCCATTCTTTCACGGTTTTTGCTCTAAATTTTAAAGAACCGCTTGGATTGACATGAAATTTGGCATACTTATAGCTTACATGTCAAAGAAAAAAAGTGATATTGTGCCGATGTGTGCTTTTGCCCTGGGGGTGACTTTCACCCCCTATTGGGGGTGAAAAAATAAATGTCCAAAATAAGTCCGGAAATGGGTAAACTGACTAATTTTAAGTAATTTTTGTTCTATAGAGCTTTTTCGCCAAGTCAACACTTTTCGAGTTATTTGCGAGTGAATATGTTCATTTTTCAACAAAATAACCACATGTCCAGACGCTTTTTCGCAAATAACTCAAAAAGTAAGTATTTTGTCGAAAAAACTTTCGTAGCAAAAATATAATTTATAAAAAAGTAAAAAAAAATGGTGTACGCGTTAGGTCTCTGGATCTCGTAGAACCGGAGTTATAGCCAATGAAAAATAGATTCGTACTCACCAAATTTTAAATAGAACACTTCGACGTGCAATATCCAAAAAATTAAGCACTTTTTGGGGAAAACCCATTATAACTTTTTTATAGTGTTTAAAAAAAGCTTTATTCTTGTTTTCACGAAAAGTTCCTAGCATTAAAGTTAAGCAAGTTATGCTCAAAATAAAGTTGGTCCCTTTTGTTTTTTCAAAAAAAAATCGGGAAAACCACCCTCTAATTAGCAACTTAAATGAAATTAATCGTTACCGCTCCACAAATTATTTTACTTATGTTGTGTTTATATAATCTGTAAGTTTCATCGATTCAAAGTGCTAATTTTTGAAAAAATTTGGTTTCAAAATAAAATTTTTAAAAATTTAAATTTTTAAAAATATGTTTTTTTTTCAAAATAACTTAAAAATTGTTAGAGATACCAAAAATCTCGGAAAACAAAAAAAGTCAGATTTGCTTTTCTCAATATCATGTATTTTTTTGTTTTTCTGTTAGACAAAATTGATTAAGATTTGGTGTTTCTAAATTTGCATACATTCCTGATCAGTGACTCGTTCAACCACTTTTAACTACAGCCCTTTCAATAATAAGAACTTTGAACCGATGAAACTTACAGATCATATAAACAATATATACACGAGTCAAGAAACTTGTGAAATCGTAACGATTAAGTTCATTTAAGATACTAATTAGGGGGTGATTTTAACGATTTTTTTACCAAAACCAAAAGGGACTAACTTTATTTTGAGCGTAACTTGTTTAATTTTGATGCTAGAATTTTTTTTTATAAAACAAAAATAAAGCTTTTTTTAAACACTTTAAATAAGTTTTAATGAGTTTTCCCCGAAATGTGCTTCATTTTTGGTTATTTCACGTTAAAGTATTCCATTTGGAATTTGACGAATATGAACCTATTTTTTATTAGCTATAACTCTGCTTCTACTAGGTGTGTAGACGTGATATATACACCATTTTTTTAAAAATTTTACAGGCTATATTTTTGCTAAGAACATTTTTTCGATAAAAACCGTTTAAAAGCGTAGTTATTTTGTTGAAAAAATGAACATATTCACTGCCAAATAACTCGAAAAGTATTGACTAGTGAAAAAACATTATAGAACAAAAGTTACTTCAAATTAGCCAGTTTATCCATTTCCTGACTTTCTTTGGACGAATATTTTTTCACCCCCAAGAGGAGGTGAAAACCACCCCCAGGGCAAAAGCACATATCGACACAATATCACTTTTTTTCTTTGACATGTAAGCTATGTGTATGCCAAATTTCGTGGCAATCCAAGCGGTTTTTTAAAATTTAGAGATTTTGCAATATTTTACCGTTAAAGAACGGACTACATGTGATACGATCGTTTGCAGGTTTTGTACAGACAAGATGCTATCTGATTATCCTCTCTACTTGCAAGAGATACATACTACATGTAACAAACAGCTCTACGTGTACTGTTATCATGAACCCTCAAATTAAACGTCCACAGCTGTATCTTATAAAATAATGTACCCGATAATTTTAGATCTGAGTTGGTAAGCACCATTATAGGTCGAAAGTGTATGTCCTTAAATGTGGAACAGTTTTGGCAGGGTCTGTATCTCTCGATCTCTCCTTTTTCATCATACGCTTGATCAGCTTCTATTTGGTGAGACTTGTGATCTGAAGAGAGTTTTTTATTTTGGTCATTTGTACAAATCTCTAATTGCATAATCAATTTATTGCACGTAAAACATGTATCACATTATGGCTTTTTAAATCCAAGGTTAAGCTTTTTAAATTCCTATGATTAAATTTGGATATGATAACAATCTCTTTCAGTACAATAAAATTACATTAAATGTACAACAAAAAGCATATCTACATATTTATTTACATGTTTTACATGTTTACATTATTTACATTATTTACATTTACATTTATTTGCATTGTTTACATACATATTTATTAAAATAAAAAATATCACTTCACTTCCTCTAAAAGTGTTTTTGTTGAAGAGTTCTACATAATATAGTTTGCCGTACGCATATTTACAGATGCTTGCGTGTGTAGACACCAGGGTGTTGAAATCAGTTAGGGTTTGGAAAAATAGTACATTTACACATGCTAGCGCGTGTTGACACCACGGTGTTGAAATCAGTTAGGGTTTGGAAAAACAGTACGTTTACAGACGCTAGCGTGTGTTGACACTAGGGTGTTGAAATCAGTAAGGGTTTGGAAAAACAGAACAGTTACAAATACTAGCAGATTTGGACACCAGAGTGTTGAATCCAGCTAGTTTTTTTAGTAAAAAATATACATGCATAAATGCTAACGGCTACTGACTTTGATTTTATATACCTACTGCTGTGGAAAAATATTTAAGTGATTTAGGTATTAGTAAATAATTAAACGTTGTTGGGATATAAACAATAATGTAATTAATAACACAAAAGAACAACATAAAAAATAATGTTGCTCTGAAGCTATTTGCTTGTGGAATTTGTATAATTAACTATTTAGATGGGAAATAAGCCACAATTAAATTGAAAAAACTAATTTTATTAACGTTTCGATGCCCAAATCGGGTGTCGTTGTCAAAATAAAAAATACTAGTACAGGGTGTTTGGTAAAGAATAGGCCATAGCTTAACCTCAGGTTCCTGAGCTTAAAATAGGCCGATTTAAGCTAACTTACCTTAGTACAAAGTTTATAATAACCGAGATACAGGGTGTCAAAATTAAACTTTTTTTTATTTATTATTGAATATTTCCTGACAGGCCTGAGACATCAAAACGAAATTTGGTATGTGGGGGTTTTTCGGGACGAGAAAACTAAATTCCCTACCAAAAGTTATGTGTTGCCCAGAGGGCGCCACATACGCCTTTCAGCACTCATTTAATACGTTAAATTTTTTTTATCCGTCACTCCGTATAATTTTGATATTAAAATTTGTATTCCCCTATTAGTTTTACTTAAAAAAGATATACCTCTTTCATCTCCCTAAACTCAACCGTTTACGAGATAAACGCATTTTAAATCTGCGGTGCAACATAATTTTTAGCATAATATCATTGTAGTTACATCAGAAAAATAACTTAAAACCATAAAATTATCCAAAAATGTATCGCAAATTTCTTCAAATGAAATTTGCGATGCAATGCCATAAATTTGAGAACTGGCACAATTATTATGGTTTTAAGTTATTTTTCGGGTGTAACTACAATGATATTATGCTAAAAATGATGGTGTATCGCAGATTTAAAATGCGTTTATCTCGAAAACCGTTGAGTTTAGGGAGATGAAAGAAGTATAGCTTTTTTAAGTAAAACTAATAGGAGAATAAAAATTTTAATGTCAAAATTATACAGAGAGAGGGATAAAAAAAATTTAACGTAATAAATAAGTTCTGAAACGCGTATGTGGCGCCCTCTGGGCAATATATAATTTTTGGTAGGGAATTCAGTTTTCTCGACCCAAAAAAACCCCACATACCAAATTTCATGTTGTTATCTCATATCTGTCAGGAAATATTCAATAATAAATTAAAAAAAAGTTTAACTTTGACACCCTGTATCTCGGTTATTATAAACTTTGTACTAAGGTAAGTTAGCTTAAATCGGCCTATTTTAACCTCGGGAACCTGAGGTTAAGCTATGGCCCATTCTTTACCAAACACCCTGTATATTAAACAAAAATGTTGTTGCTTAGTAAAATATTCTACTAATAATTTTTTTAATCTGACTCATTTATATGGCAATTCATACATGTATTATATATACATTTTAAAGTATTTTTTACTAAACAACAACATGTTTGTTTAATTTAGTAGTACATATTTTGTATTTTGACAACGACACCCGATTTGGGCGTCGAACCGTTAATAAAATTATTATTTTTTTTTAATTTAATTGTGGCTTATTTCCCATCTAAATAGTTAATTATAAAAATGCCACAAGCACAAAGCTTCAGAACAACATTATTTTTTATGTTGTTTTTGTGTTAATATATTATTTTTTATATCCCAACAACGTTTAATTATTTATTAATACCTAAATCACTTAAATATTTTTCCACAACAGTAGGTATATAAAATCAAAGTCAATAGCCGTTAGCATCTATGCATGTATAACCACTAAAAAAGCTAGCTGGTTTCAACACTCTGGTGTCCAAATCTGTTAGTATTTGTAAATTTACTGTTTTTACAAACCCTAACTGATTTCAACACCCTAGTGTCAACACACGCTAGCGTCTGTAAACGTACTCTTTTTCCAAACCCTAACTGGTTTCAACACCGTGGTGTCATCACGCGCTAGCATCTGTAAATGTACCGTTTCTCCAAACCCTAACTGATTTCAACACCCTGGTGTCTACACACGCAAGCATCTGTAAATATGCTTCCCGTACCCTGTGTTGTTAAAAATTTTATTTTAAGTCGAAACTTTCAAGCAAAACATCTAGGTATTGATTTTGTGTATGTATTCAACTTTTATTGAATATTTTGATGAAATGTGATTACTACACATTATACGCGGTATATTATTAACCAAAACATTTAAAGAGATAAGAAACGTGAGAAACACAATGTAATCAATACCCAAAATACAAATTAAAGGAATCATTTACATGGTATTCCTTTTTCATGACTCAGTCAGTCTCTTCGCTAGTGAGAATTTCACTGATAACAGGATCTGGATAAATCCACAAATGTACCTAATCAGTTAAGTCAAATGTTTTGGTTAGGCACAGGCCGATCTAAACCAGATAAAAGGACTTGATTGGTTGAGTTCATCTCCAAAATGAATAAAATTGGAAGTATGAAAAATATCACTATTTGAAGAATTTTACATAATTATGTGGTCGGTGGACAAAAGCACACAAGTCAATTTTTGGGAATTTTTTTATTTATTAAAATCATCTAGAAAAAAATTATCTACCATTGGAATAAAACAGACAAGTCAAATGGTATACCTGTGGTTCCATCATATGGAAGTATAGTATAGTATTTCAATTAGCTGGGGTAGTTCTATCGTGTTTTTCGCTTCAAAGACTAGATTAGAATATACTTATTAGAATAAAACATATTATAACATAACATTCGAGCTAAAATATAGAATCAAGTTTACACTGCCGTAACTACTAGTAATATTACTAGCGATTCGTATAAATAATTTTTGTGAATTTGTAAATTAGTCTATCTATTTAAATAACATACTTATCTAATTTACTTAATTTAGGTTTAGTTTTTAGGAACAACAAATCTAATGCAAAATGTTATAAAATGAGTTAGGTGAGCTAACTAGCTAACTAAATGACCATCAACGATTAAGAATTTATTCTTAATTACAGGACAATAGGAAAACATTTTACTTGAACATAACTTATAATATAACTGACATTAGATTTTCTTGACATTGACATTACATTACTTCAATTGTCAATACTGTCAAATACATAAAGTGGCAACCATAGAGCAATATCCACTTTCAATATTGTATATTCTAACACTCTCCCTCAATATGAAAAGTAGATATGGGCTATTCCACGAACATACGCCTGTCTTGGATTATCGCCACAACGAATATTTTAGTGTGCAACATAAGAAGTACAGAAGTACAGAAGTATAACGGGTGGAAAAAGTTTGCATAAGGAATCAAATGAAAATGGGAAAAAATTAATTGAATTTGCAACAGAAAATAAAATGAAAATTGTAAGCACAAGATTTGACCATAAGGATATTCATAAGATAACTTGGATATCTCCAGATGGAAGGACAAAAAACCAGATAGACCACGTATTAATAGAAAGTAAACATATCAGAGCAATTACCGATTCCAGAAGCTACAGAGGGGCAGATACCAATAGCGATCATATTCTAACGATAGCCAAACTTAAACAAGAGCTGCCAAGAAACCCAAGAACAGCAAAAGAAAGATTAACATACAAGATAGAATTACTTAAAGAAGAAAAAACGGCAAACAAATTTGTGGCAGAGATAAATAAAAGACTTCGTTACCCCACCGCAGAAGATATTGATGAAGAATGGAGGAATATACAGATAGCGATGACAGAAGCAACGGAACTATGTCTAGGAAAAGCACAAGCAGAGAAACGAAGAGACTGGTTTGACGAGGATTGTAAAATAGCATTGATACGTAGAAATAAAGCAAAAATAGAAAAAGACAAAAATAATACACAGGATACTACAGAAAAATATAAAATGGCAAGAAGAGAAGTAAAACAAATCTGCAGAAAAAAGAAAAGAGAACATCTTGACAAACAGTTGAAAACAATAGAAGAATCATACGTAAACAAGGAAATAAGAAATTTCTACCAAGAAGTAAAAAAATCTCGAGGAACTGCAAAGAGTAAAACAAGTTATTGTAGAGGTAAAGACGGTGTGCTTTTAGGAGAAACAACAGAAAAATTGAACAGATGGGCGGAGTATTTTGAAGAACTATTAAATGAAAATAAACAAGCAGAACCCCAGGAAATAAAACAACATGAACAGGATAACACAGAACAACAACGTGAAGAAGAACCTACACTACAAGAAGTAAAAGAAGCAATATTGAAGCAAAAAAATAACAAAAGCGCAGGAGAAAGCGGAATTCCGGCAGAGATTTTTAAAGTAGGAGGAGAAAAGCTGCAAGAAAAAATTTTCCGACTAATATTAACAGTCTGGCAAAAAGAGGAAATGCCGCAACAATGGAACAATGCACTCATCTGTCCAATCTACAAAAAAGGTGATGAAACAAGTTGCGAAAATTATAGAGGAATATCGCTATTAGAAGTGGCCTATAAAATACTTGCAAAAATCATCCGAAATAGATTGCAAAAGGAGGTAAATAAGATCATTGGAGAATACCAAGGAGGTTTTAGACCAGGAAGATCAACAACAGATCAAATATGTTTATTAAAACTAATACAGAACAACAGCTACGAACAAAATTTGGGACTACACATGTTGTTCATTGACTTTAAACAGGCTTACGACTCAGTAGACCGAGATATGCTATATGAAGCAATGAGATCCTTGGGTATTTCAGGAAAGCTGGTTAAATTAGTGAGAATGACGCTCAACAATACAAAAAACAGGATAACACTGGAAGGAAATTTTTCAAAACAATTCACAGTGAATAAAGGACTGAAACAGGGTGACCCTCTATCTACAGACTTATTTAACTTGGTACTAGAACACATAGTAAGAAGGATAAAAATTAATACAAGCGGTACCATATTTAACAACAGACAGCAGTTTATAGCTTACGCTGATGATCTAGTCATCCTAACAAGAACAAAGGAACATCTCCAAAAAATATTCCAAAAGTTCGAAGCGGAAGCAAAAAGGTATGGATTAAGAATCAACCAAGGAAAAACACAATACATGGTAATGAAAGGAGATATAAATAAAGAGGATAACTATATAAAAATGAAAGGAGAAGGAGATGAATATAAATTTAAGGAAGTAGCAGAATTCGAATACCTGGGAGTGACTGTAACCAGTACTGGAAGGGAAGAAAAAGAAATAGATAAAAGATTATTGAAGGGAAGTCGAGTTGTGGGTGCCTTAAACACGATATTAAAAGCAAAAAATGTATCAATAAACGCGAAAATCAGAATGTATGAAACGATAATACGGCCCACAGTGTTGTATGCGAGCGAAACGTGGGTAATGAATCAACAAGAGGAGAAGAAGATACAGATATGGGAAAGGAAGATCCTGAGAAAAATTTTTGGAGGTATACAGATAGCGGAGAAAACCTGGAGGAGACGAACAAATGAAGAAGTAATGAGGATGTATGGGAGACCAAAAATAACGACAAAAATACGAGCCCAAAGAGTTAGATGGCTGGGACATATTACTCGAATGCCAGAAACTAGAAACGTCAAACGAATATTGAATGACAGAGCATTGGGAAAAAGGAGACGAGGTCGACCAAGGAAGAGATGGTTAGAGGCTGCAGAGAGGGATTTGGAAGAAATCGGGGTGAAGGACTGGAGAAAGAGTGCAGAGGACCGAACAGAATGGAGAAATATTATCCAGAATTTAGAAGCCGTAGGCCTATAAGGCCTGTTAGCGCTGTTATATATATAACATAAGAAGTGCGAAAATAAATGGCTCTAATAATTGTTCCAATAAACAACAATGTATTTTGCAATTTACTTTCGTTCTTCATAATCTGCACAGTAAAATATTCGTTGTCGCGATAATCCAAGACAGGTGTATGTTCGTGGAACAGGGTATAAGCTAAACATTAGACCGTAAAAAAACAGACATTATTCTAAATTCAAATGCTGGCAAATTAACTGCAATTTCTTTGAACTTAACGACTTGGTCAACATATCAGCCACCATTTCATTCGTCGACATATATTTTAATTTAATATCATTGTTAGCTACTTTTTCACGAATAAAATGATACTTGACATGAACATGTTTAGTTCTCTTATGGTATATTTGATTTTCCGATAACTTTATGGCACTTTGACTATCATTAAATATAACCATCGGAAAACCTTCAAACAAAAACTTACAATTCACATTGTTTTCAAATATTTCTCTACATAAATACGTTAAATATAACGATTCTTTTGCTGCCTCAGTTATGCCAACATATTCAGCTTCAGTTGAACTTAAAGCCACGGTTCTTTGCTTTGGACATTCCCATGAAATAGGACCACTAGCCAATGAAAAAATAAATCCATAAAACGACTTTCTATCTGAACTGTTATTGGCCCAATCTGAGTCAACAAAGCCACTTACAGAAACATTCGACTTTCTGTAATTAATTCCTACAGTTCTTGTACCTTTCAGGTATCTTAAAACACGCTTGGCTGCTAACCAATGTTCTTTCGTATGTTTCTTATTAAACTGGCTAAGATAAGTAACAGAGAAAGCTATGTCAGGCCTTGAACAAACTGCTAAATACATTAACGAACCAATAAACTGCTGATAAGGACATTCATAAAAAATTCCTTCACTAGAAAGCTTAACATTAGGTTCTAAAGGAGTATTTACAATGCTACAATCAGTCATTTCAAATCGTTTGAGTATTTTATCAATATACTGTTCTTGACTTAATTTCAATTCAAACTCTGACCTACTTCTCTCCATCTTCATACCCAAACAATATGTAATTTTACCCAAATCCTTAATACGAAAGTTCCTATCTAATTCATTTGTCAAAACTTTAACCTCATCATGATTATTGTAAAAAACAAAGAAATCATCTACATAAAGTGCTACAATAAGGATTGAATTCTCACTATTTTTAACAAAAATACATGGTTCAATTTCACATTGCTTAAAATTCATCTTTAACAAAATTTGGTATGCCTTTTTATACCACAGTCTCGAAGACTGTTTGAGACCATATATAGCTCTCCTGAGCAGGCAGACTTTATTTTCCGAGTCTGGATCATTAAAACCTTCAGGTTGAGCCATATATATGGTTTCATCAATTTCACCATTCACGAACGCAGTCTCCACATCTAAATGAACTGTATCTAGATTTAATTCAACAGCCATCGCTAACAAAAGCCTAAAATTACTAAAACGAATGACTGGAGAATACGTTTCTGAATAGTCAACCCCATATTTTTGGGTAAAACCTTTTGCCACTAACCTTGCCCTGTACCTTACTACGTCACCCTTTTCATTTTTCTTTATTTTAAACACCCATGTATTCTGAACAATATTTGTATTTGCAGGTTTATCAACCAATTTCCAAGCATTATTCATTCTGAGAGCTGTCAATTCATTCTGAATGGCTAATTTCCATTCATGGCTGTAACTACTTGACAGTGCCTCAGAAAGGCTTGTAGGCTCAAATTCATTTGACATAGTAAGCATGGCAAGATCAGGTACATTTTCCAGGTCTTTATTTAACAAAAAATCATTAAACAATTTTGGTATGTTTCTAACACGCGTAGGGTAACGCCTAAATTCTTTAACACTATCACTATTTCTTTCTTCTCTATTCACTTCTCGATTTTCACTCGCACTTTCTACACTTTCAGTATTCTCAGATTGCACAATTTCATTCATACCAGTTTTCACTTCTTCGGAGTTTTCATGTACACCAAAACATTCCGACTGATTCTGGTTCACTGATTCGGCTTTAACTTCAAAAATTCGCAAATTACATGTAACCTCAGATTTAAATCGTACGTCATGGCTCGATACGATTCTTCTTTCAGATGGAATCCATATTCTAAAACCATCCCTGTCATTCACGTAACCAACTAAATAACCATGTATCGCCTTGTCATCAAATTTACTGCGAAAATTTTTGTTTACGTGAACATAACATTCAGTGCCAAATATCCTTATATGTTTCAAACTTTCAACTGGCTTTCCATACCACAATTCATAGGGACTTTTATTCTCAATTGATGACTTTCCTGTGCGATTCAGAAGATACACTGCAGTATTACATGCTTCTGTCCACAATGCTTTGGGTAAATTGCATGGGTTTAACATGGAACGAGCACACTCTACAATGGTACGGTTTTCTCTTTCAGCAACACCATTCTGCTGAGGTGTATAGGGTGGAGTGATAAAATGCTCTATACCTCTACTCGCAAGAAGTTCAGATACCTTTCTATTGTCAAACTCTCTCCCTCCATCACATCTTAGTTGCTTTACTACATGGCCATTTGTTTTTGCTTCATTTAAAAATTTTTCTAAGAAGGTACATACCTCAGTTTTGTGTTTCATAAAGAAAACTTTTCGAAACTTACTAAAGTCATCTTTAAAACATACGTAATAACGTGCTTTTCCCAGTGATTCTATAGACATGGGTCCATTCACATCTGCATGGATCTGCTCACCAGTGACTTGTGGCCGATTGATTCTAGTTGTAAATGGCAATCTATGCATTTTTCCAATTGCACATCCATCGCAAAAGCTTTCTTTGCACCCATCAATGTCTATATTCATTTTCTTCAAGACTTTCTTTACGTGTTGCTTATGCTGATGACCAAATCTTTCATGATACACTTGTAACATATCTGTTGACTCTACTAAGTTTGCTTAAATGGGATTGGTCGGTTTCATAACACGTATATCAAGTGCATACAGGCCACTACTGAAGTACCCAGTCATTACAGATTCAAGAGTATTTTTATCATGTATATTTACACCTTTATCGTCGAGTACTGTAACGAACCCTCTTTGTGCAGCAGCTTTCACAGAAAACAAATGAGCGCTTGCTTCAGGAACATAAAACACATTCTTCGGTTTAGCATCTTTCCATTTATTATTCAGACGCGTTTGAATTTTCACCGTTCCTTGTCCACAGGCTAGCATACATACATCCTTCTTACCAAGTGATATCTTTTCGGGCTCAGCAAACTCTGTATAAGATGAGAAATATTGCTTATCTGTAGTGATATGATTTGTGGCTCCACTGTCACAATACCATTTCCCAGCTTCAACACAATAATTGTTAGATGAGGCACTTAAAACAACAGACAAAAAAACAGCATCATTGCTTTTATTCTCGCCTAAATTCTCAGCAGATTTTTTCAATGGACAGTCTCTCGCCCAATGGCCTAATTTCTTGCATCTGTGACAAGAAAATTTTTCTTTTGCACGATGTACATTTTTCTTTGACTTTGTAGTAGCTGTACTTTGGCTCTGTTTGTATTTTCTGTCGGGCTATTGCGTGCAACAAACGCAAAAGATTCTGTGGTACTTTGGTCACGTAATTCAATGGCACACAATTTCTCAATCAATAAATTCAAAGTTTGATTCTTCGATGGTATCGTGTCCCACAAATCTTTGAAATTATCAAAGTCCTTATCCAAAGTTGATAAGATCCGACCATTTAACATTCTTTCGGATAAAATATTTTCATCATGCTTCAGCAATTCATCATTCAAATCTACAAACAGTTTCTGTAACTACGCAACATGTGTGCTAATATCTTCTTTTTCATCACGCTGGACTCTAAAAAAGGCTTCAATTAACATGTTTAACCGTTGCGTACTGCTACGTTCAAATCGCGCACGTAATTTGTCCCATATTTCACTAGCATGAGTACATGTCAACACCAGCTCGGAAACAGTTTTTCCTAGCGTACCTGCTAACAAACTTACCGCTTTTGCATCGTCTTTTAACCATTGTTGATGCTTCTCTACTTCCAATGAAGTTGAATTTTCAGCAACCTCGGGACACTTACACGTACCGTTCACAATGCTTCAAGTGCATACGCTCGTAATAACATCGAAACGTGCCATTTCCATTTTGCCCAGTCTTCAGGACCCTCAAGTTTATCGACTTGAATTTTATAATCGTTATTGCTGGTCGCCATATTTTTACACCTGTTCACAGTTCACGTGAATTGGGCCCGTAACCTGTTATAAAATGAGTTAGGTGAGCTAACTAGCTAACTAAATGACCATCAACGATTAATAGTCTGGGCTGATTATCGGAGAATAGGCCATTTTTGGGAAAAGTTATTTACCAGCAATTTTATTGCTAAAATCGAATCTTATGATTGTATATATTAATAATATAGGTATGCAAAGTCCGCAGATAGTGTGCTACTTTTTTTATAAACAAAATGGCGCCCGAAAATCGTGTTTTCTTCAATTTTTGCTCTATAACTCCTAAGATTTTAACTTTACACCAAAAACACTCAAATAAAAATTCACCGGAATTAAATTCTGCATAGAGACGTGTTTTTTCCGATTTACTTCGACGAAAACTTTCCCCGGAAAAAGCGGGTATTTCCAACAATATCTTTAATTTTCAACTAAACTTTTAGGTAAGTAATTGTTAATCAATAATTAAATAACTTGGTAATGTAAAATCCCTTTTTGTATAGATTATAATTCCAGAAGCCGATGGAAATTCAATGAACAGTTTAGCAACAATTGAATTGTTAATTAAAAATTTACGGTCACTTTAATAACGACAATAATTATGATGCATAAGAATAATTATGATTTTTTCATAAAAAGACACTATACCTATCTAACGTACTTTACAGAATTGAAATTGGACTATTTAAGCGGCCTCAGGAATATTTTAAACTTATAAACAATTTTTTGGCTTAAAAACAAATAGAATATCTCGGGAAATATGAAACTAAATTAAATTATGAAAACGGTATTCGAAAAACAACGGCATGATGCTTCTTTTAAAAGAAAAAATGTTTAATTACGACGAGTGGTTCCTGAGATACAACCGGTGAAATTTGACCGGAATTTACAGCAAAGATATAAACAATAAAATCATAATTTTCAAACTATCACCTTTTTATTTTTGTCCTCTTTGTCGACACCAATTTTCATATCCTTAAAATACTCATAACATATATTATTATAATAAAAACTATCGATAATACGTGTGAAAATTGCCAAAAATAGCAAAATCCCAATCAAAAATTAGGTTGGAGAAAATGTAACCCTCAAAGTTCAAAATCGGTATACGTTCAAAAAATGCATTTTCTCGGCTTCCCATGGAGCAATTTCCTTCATTCTTTTTTTGTTCCCAAGTAACTCGAGGAGAGCCATCGAACTAATGCATTACTAAATGTCAGACTTGCTTTTGTTTTGTTATAATAAATTAATTTATTTATTATAACACAAAATTATAATTTGTTTAAATAAAAATTGTTTTAATAATTATACAGCTTTCAAATGAGAATATTTATGTTTTTAACTTTAAAAGGTACACTTGTAGTAAGTTACCTAAAAAAAACCTACAACTGGAAAAAATATGTAGTTTTCTGTCCTTATAAATAAATTAATCTATTATAACAAAACAAAAGCAAGTTTGACATTTAATAATGAGTTAGTTCGATGGCTCTACTCGAGTTATTATGGAACAAAAAAAAGGATGAAGGAAATTGCTCCATGGGAAGCCGAGAAATGCATTTTTTTAACATATACCGATTTTGAACTTTGAGGGTTACATTTTCTTTAACCTAATTTTTGATTGGAATTTTGCTATTTTTGGCAATTTTCACACGTATTATCGATAGTTTTTATTATAATAATATATGTTATGAGTACTTTAAATATATGAAAATTTTTGTGGAGAAAGAGAACAAAAATAAAAAGGTGATGGTTTGAAAATTCTGATCCTACTATTTATATCTTCGTCGTAATTTCCGGTCAACTTTCACCGGTTGTATCTCAGGAACCACTCGTCATAATTAAACGTTTTTTCTTCTAGAAGAAGCCTCGTGCCGCTGTTTTTCCACTACCGTTTTCACAATTTAATTTAGTTTAGTATTTCCCGAGATATTCTATTTGTTTATAAGCCAAAAAATTGTTTATAATTTTAAAATATTCCTGAGGCCGCTTTAATAGTCCAATTTCAATTCTGTAAAGTACATTTGATAGGTATAGTGTCTTTTTATGAAAAAATCATAGTTATTCTTATGCATCATAATTATTGTCGTTATTATAGCGACCGTAAATTTTTAATTAACAATTCAAATGTTGCTAAACTGTTCATTAAATTTTCATCGACTTCTGGAATTATAATCTATACGAAAAGGGATTTTACATTACTAAGTTATTTAATTATTGATTAACAATTACTTATCTAAAATTTTAGTTGAAAATTAAAGATTTTGTTGGAAAAACCCGCTTTTTCCGGGGAAAGTTTTCGTCGAAGTGAATCCAGAAAAACACGTCTCTATATAGAATTTAATTGCGGTGAATTTTATTTGGGTGTTTTTGGTGTAACGTTAAAATTTTGGAGTTATAGAGCAAAAATTGAAAAAAACACAATTTTCGGGCGCCATTTTGTTTATAAAAAAAGTAGCACACTATCTGCGGACTTTGCATACCTGTATTATTAATACATACAATAATAAGATTCGATTCCAGCAATAAAATTGCTGGTAAATAACTTTTCCTTGTATTTTCTAATTAGCCCAGAGTATAAGAATTTATTCTTAATTACAGGACAATAGGAAAACATTTTACTTGAACATAACTTGTATAACTGACATTATATTTTCTTGACATTGACATTACATTACTTCAATTGTCAATACTGTCAAATACATAAAGTGGCAACCATAGAGCAATATCCACTTTCAATATTGTATATTCTAACACAAAGAATATTAATGAAGATTGCAGTTTAAACAGCGCGTTACCTCTAATGTTTGGTATATCCGAAGAACGTTTAAAGTCAGATTAAAGGGACATAATATTATGAAATACATAGAATACAATACAATATCAATCTTTTCTCATTTCTCTCAACATCATCCAAAAGGAAGGTAACGTAAATCTTTTTACATACAGTAGTATAACATTACCTATCGTGATATACTATTGATTAAATAATACTTCTTACGAAAAGAAACTAAATCTTTCGATTCAAAAACAACTAATTCATTTCTAAGCTTCATAAATATCTCTTTTAAGTCATATAAATTATTTTATTCCAATAATAATAAGTCACATTCGCACTCGAAGTTAAAACGTAACCGGCTCCACTATCTATCACAAGCCAAATTATAGGGTCTAACTTTCCTTCTAAGTAATTTAGAGAATTATCCACCCATACAACGTAAACATATATTTTTCCACCTACCTCTACCGAAAGTATACTTTTCCGGACCTGATTGTAGGGAGCAAAGTTGTACTTTTCCTCCCTAGGGAGGAAAATATTTTTCCTCCCTAGGGAGGAAAAGTAAAAGTGACGTCATAGTATTTCATTCATGAAATATAACTTATTGACGCCCTGTATAATATCTATTTTCTATTACGAAGTATCTATACATTTTAACGTTTATTTATAAAACACCCTCTATTTTGCAGAATGGTAAAAAACAGTAAATTGTTATTTTGATTTAACAATGTTTACATTAATAATTTGACTTATATTTGACAGTTGACAGTTACATTGTACCTACTTGTTGTTTTAGTTCTAATAAATTTTGTTGGTTAGTTACATAAATAAATTAAGTAAAAATGAAAAAATTACTTGTTATTTGAGGAAGGTGGAAAAACCATATGTATAACATGGGAGTAAAGTGCCTTTTCCTCCCTTGAATGATTACTGCCCTCCGCTACGCGTCGGGCAGTAAACTTCATTCTCGGGAGGAAAAGTTACACTTTCCTCCCTTGTTATACAAATAGCTATTACTGATTACTGGAGAATTTACGACAATATTCGATCGTTGAGCATCAACTTTTCTATATAGTCGACAAAGTTTTCAAAAAGGACGAAGCATCAATTGTCATAAAAAAAGAAGTTTTTCTTTCCCAACCCCCAGCGGTGAAGTTCGGTCTCGAAGTTGACCTCTAGGTTTGATTTTTTATGAGGGAAAGAATGAGAATGATAGCGATAAAATAGTATTAAAGTTTACCTGAATATCACAAAGGTAAAGAACGATTCTATTATATTTGAAGGTTGTTATTATTATATTTATTGTATAAGTGGATCAGGATAAGTGGTGGAGTATTTTCAGATTATAAGCACCCATAAGGTGTTGTACTTTTTATGTTTTTTTGTCGGTTACTTTACCTATGTTATTATCTTTTTGGATAATGTATTATAATATTTACTTACAAAAAGCTTATGATAACATACCCTTAAATAAGATGTGGGAAGTTCTACATGCTTCACCAGTAAGCTACACTCTCACCAATGCATTAAAAAATCTATATGCAGGATCATGTTCACGAGTAAAGATAGGAAACTCACTTACTAACAGCTTTCCAGTAACTAAGGGGCTTAGACAAGGATGTTGCATATCTCCGACCCTGTTTAAAATCTACGTTGCAGCAGCACTTAAAGATTGGAAGAGGAAAGTAAATGGAATGGGCATCGAGCTAAACAATACATGCCTCTACACGCTCCAGTTCGCGGACGACCAGGTCGTAATAGCAAACGACAGGGAAGACATAGAATACATGATGCGTAAGTTGGTCGAGGAATATTCAAGATGGGGATTGGACGTCAATATAGATAAAACAAAGTACTTATGTGTTGGTTCAGAAGAGAACGATATTCATCTTACTATGGAAAATAATCAAAAAATTAAAGCCTGCCAAGATTATAAATATCTAGGAGTAACATTTGATAAAACTGGAACTGATGACAAAGAAATTACTTCCAGAATTATACAAGCAAAAAGAGCAATCCGATGTCTCAATAATATTCTTTGGAGTACTCAAATATCGAATAAGAGAAAATTTAATATCTACGAAACTATGATTAAGAGTAGTTTATTATATGATGCTGAAACTTGGAGGCTTACAGAAAAAAACAAAAACAAAATTGAAGTACTGGAAATGGATGCAATCAGAAGGTCATTACGTATATCCAGAAGAGAACATATCAGAAATGAAGACATTAAAAATCGAATGGGAATAGAAGGAACAATAATGAAAGATATAGAGAGAAGACAACTGATCTGGTATGGACACGTAAACAGAATGAATGACGAGAGACTTCCAAAGCAATGTCTGGAATGGCAACCTCCTGAACATTGGAAGCGAGGGAGACCGAAAGTTAACTGGACCACCGGCATCCGGAAAGCGATGAGCGCGCGAGACCTCAGGGATGACCTGTGGCAAAATAGGAAGGAATGGAATTTGGGAATCGGACAACGCCGCAAGACGTTCTAAACCGATCATATATATATATATATATATATTATAATATTTAAATATATTTTGTTGAATACTTATTTTTTCGGGTGACCAAAGTCTGTATAGAGGATGGAATATCTAAAGTAGGTACGTGTAATTAATAAACTTTCTGGCAGATTTGAAATCACCAGTGGACTCAAACAGGGTGATGCGTTAGCTCCACTACTTTTTAACCTTATATTATAGAAAGCCATGAGGTCGGCCTAAATAAAAACAGACTTGCTATCGCTTCAAGGTCTCAAGCTATTACTAGCATATACAGATGACATTGATCTCGTTGGAGACTCCATTTTATCCATAAAGGACATTTTAAACAAGGTGGAAGGAGCAACAGGTGAAGTAGAGCTGAACAGTGCCGGCGCTAGGGTATAAGGTGCCCGCCTGCAAAACTAGCACTGGCGCCCCTCCCCCCACACACACATACACACAGATACCCGTTCAGTGTGACCATATTTAGTAGAAAACTACTTTTTTAGTAGATTTTCGATGTAAATTAACAGTTTTTAGTAGGGAAATAATCTTTAGTAGATTCTAGTAGTTTTTACACACAGAGACACATGAGTAAAATCCAGATTATTTTCCAAAGGACATTGTCAAAATTCCTGGTTTCTTAGTAAAAATAATATGAAAAAAAAACGGAAAATAAGTAATAAACATTCAAGCCATCTATGATCACAATATGTACAAATTATTTAACAGTTAACCGGCGTATTTGTAATAGGGGGCGCTAATATGAGTTCTCACGTCAGATAGCATAAACCGTTTTTTGCAATGGCGCATGCGCAGTATCCTTTGGTAGTTTTTAGTAGATTTTCGACCTGGTTTTTGGTAGATTGTCTAAAAAATATATGGTCACACCGTACAACCCCAGCCTCAGGGACATTATGTGTGTTCTAATGGAACAGTGAAGTGAAACCCACATGTCTGAAGATCAAACCGGTCAGGACCTCGATTTTTGACCCTTCGCTTCGTTATCGAACGTATTCGTTTCGTTTACTAAACAGATACGAAGCGAATACGCTCGATAACGAAGCGAAGGGTAAAACATCGAGGCACAGACTGCGTAACCTGGAGTGGTACCTATCTGACCGCCCATAACCTGAAGTGGTATCTATCTGACCCCCAAGCTTCACCACCACCCCTCCTCATCGCAGTACATAACGAATGAGGAGGATTTGTACTGAACGTTACCTTGGATGTCCTGGGTAATGGGACATCCTGTGTATTACTTTATGCGGTTATACCACCTGATTTTAGGGGTAGCTAGAAGAGCTTTTCTCCCCATTAATGGCTTGATTTTGGACTTGTGTTCTAAAAATGTGTGTTTCGGGCAACGAGGCACCGACTTAAGTCGGTGTCCCGCTATCCGCAAATATCCACGGAAAATAAAGTTCGGTTACAGTTTTGTTGGGCCCATCATCTGACAAAACAACTTCACTTTGACTTTTTTAAGAAATTGGCTAAGAGAACTAAGATTGTTTTTTTTGTCATTTCTTCTTTTTCGGCTTTTCTTTTTCGATTTGTACCCCAGATATTTTTTTGAATCCACTGTTATTTTTAACTAATTAAAAATAATAACTTTAAAACCTCAAGATTATGCTTCTGCAGTAATGTGAACCCGTAATTTGATAATAGTACTGAGTACTTAACAAATATAATTTTACATTAATTGAATACAACACTAGATTCTTTAACTGCAGGGTACAACTGACAAACTATTCTGTATTATAATCACATGAAATAATACCAAATCTAAAGAGCTCTAAACTAGATTTTTTGTAAAATGTTTATTGTAAATATTATGTTTTTTATGGGATTAATACTAAACTTGGTACCTATTAATAGGTACATAATACTTAAACTTAGACTTAGACAGGCGGCAAGAAAACGGTATCGCAATCTCGTTTATTTTAATAGAAATCATTCATTTCCTCTCATAACTGCTGATACAAAACTAACAACTTGCAAGGAATTTGAAGAAAATAAACAAAGCATTCTCATTAAGAGCAAAGTTGTTTGGTTGAAATATGATATCTTTGACGAATAAATTTTACTACTACCTAATAGTAAGAATTATAAATGCGGCATTGCATATTGCATATTTTTGTATATTTTACATGTGTGATATGCAAAAATAAACAAACACAGATTAGGGTATTACGACGAATTTAAACCACATCTAAAAAATGAATTTTTCTATTTAAGTATTTTGCATAACACAAGCAGAAAAAAGCTCATTCTGGCGCCCACCAAACAGGGGCGCCCGCCTGCAGTGCATCCCTTGCAGGCCCGTTATCGCCGGCCCTGGAGCTGAAGATTAATGAAGAGCAGGCGAAATATATGTGTATAAATAGAACGACACGAAGAGACAGGATAGGACAAAATTAGACGATCAGCACCTTAAGTTTGGAAAAAGTGCAAAGTTTTAAGTATCTGGAGGCCGTAATCACAGCTGACAACGATGTTACTGAAGAAATAAAAGAGATAATCGAATCGGCAAATCGCTGTCCATTTGCACTGGATAATCTTAAAAAATCAAAAATTCTTACAAAAAGAGCAAAGATCAAAATTTATAAATCCATCGTCAGACCTGAACTAACATATGGATGCGAAACGTGGACAATGGCCGAACGAAGAAAAGCTCAGACGTTTTGAACGAAAAATACTTAAAAAAAATTTCGGACCTCACCACGACGTCAGGACAAACCAGTATTCGCGGTGTGCAAGTACTTGGAAGGGGAAACGAGAAACGACCCTGCGCGAGTCGCGGAGAAATATTGCAACTATCTTAAATAATTCATATTGTCAATTGAAATTGTCAAATTGACGTATATTTCATACCTTCTGTCAATGAAGCAGAAAAATTATATATTGCTCCACAATATTGATATGATATGCAATTATTATATAAAGGTAAATTTAATTAATTTTATTTTGCTTGCAGTACTGCATTTTAATAACTAATTTTATTTACTACATACAATTGTTGACGTTTTCATAACATAACCTGAATCTTATTTTTTCTTCTTATTATTTTTTTGGACTATGGCCTTGACAATTATCCAGTAACCGGGACTAATATAATTGGCCAATATAATTAAAAGTGCGAATTTTAGTATAGAGCGTAGAAATAGGGGTCGCTTTGCCGAACTTGCACGGTCCCAATAGGATCAGAATCAATATCGAATTAAAAGCACTCTACAATGACGCCAATATTGACTTGTAAGACTGGTATGGGAGGAGATTTCTACGGGAAAAATACCACTCGGACATCCAAGAATACGATGGAGAGATATCATTCAAGCAGATCTCCGTAAAATGGACATTCCACAAATTGGAAAAAAGTTGGAAAAAAGTTGTACAGTTAGCCAAGACCCAACCAGAGTTGTAGCGCTACGTAATGATGATGAAGAACAAACTACAAAATTAACTAACAATTAGATACAAACATAACATTACAATAATATAGCTTCAAGATGTACCTTGTTTTAATTATCGCGACATGAGTCAGTCGAAAATCTATAATATACAATGGACCGTTCACTCTTGTTAGAGTATAGGTCGCTTAAATACTATGAGCACTTTTAATCCATTTCACACGGTGGATTAGTCCGCAGTTTGCTTTAGGTCGTCGTTCATAGATTGTGATGTTTTTTTGCCTTCTCTACTATCTTCTTCCTGTCAATCCGTTCCTGAATCTTTTCTCTCCAGTTTGCAATTTCCATCTTTGATATATCGTCTAGCAGTTGGTCTTCCCATCTTATTTTTGGTCTTCTTCTTGGTCTATCTTTTACAGGTCTCCAGTTCATTATCTTCCTGATATGTTCTTCCACCCTTCTTCTTTGTGTGTGCCCAAACCATCTGAGCCTTTGTGCTTTAATAAATTTTACTTTATCTTCTCCTTCAATTATATTTATTATTTCATGCTTCATCAGTTTTCTATATTCCCCTGTTTCTGTCTTCACTGGGCCATGAATTCTTCTCAAAATTTTTCTCTAAATTATTCTTAATTTTTCTTCGTCTTTTTTCGTAAGGCACATTACTTCTGCTCCATAGGCTATCACTGGTATAATTGCTGCTGTATATATTTTTGATTTTGTTATTTTGCTCAGGTTTTTGTCCTTGAGTAGTCGGTGATATTTCCAATATACTCTATTACCTGCTTTAATTCTTTCGTTTATCTATATACTCCTTCTCTTTTTGCCGTTTGCCGTCCACCATTACCCCCAGGTCTTTGAAGCAATCTACTCTCTGGAATGTATTTTCACCTACCTTAATTTCTGTTATTCTGTTTAAATTGTCCCTTGTGCTTATATAACGTATTTTGTTTTATTCTGATTGATTATTAATCCTCTCGTCTTTGCTTCTCTTACCAGGGTTAAAAGTGCCTCTTCTAGTCTTTTTTTATCTCCTACTACCAGTCCTAGGTCATCCGCATATCCTATGATCTGTGTTGAGCTTTGAATAATTGCCTTTTTCAGGCCTGTGTCCCTAATTACTTCTTCTACAGCGATATTAAATAGTGTCGTTGACAGTCTGTCTCCTTGTCTTTCCCCAAGTTCTATTTTGATGTCGTTTGTATCTCGCTCATTTGTTTTAACTTTTGCGCTGTTGAGTCTTTCATTGTCATTCTAGTTAGTCTTATTAATTTTGCCGTTATCTCCATTTTTTTCATTTCCTTTAATATTTGTTGTCTGTATATGCTGTCGATGGCCTGTTGGAAGTCGATGAATAGTATGTGTAATTCTGTCATGTTCATAGCTTTTTTCAATTGTTTGTGTTAGTACTTGTATTGCATCTATTGTTGATCTCCTTTTTCTAAAGCCCTGTTGGTATGGCCCTATAATTTTTTCTGTGTATTAATTTAGTCGGTTTCTTAAAATTGTGGTCAATATCTTATAAGTTGTATTTAGTAGCATAATTTCTCCGTAGTTGCAGCACTTAGTTGGATCTCCTTTCTTAAATATTGGTGCGATAAGTCCGTTTTTCCATTCTATGGGCATGCTTTCGTCCTTCCAAATTGTAACCATTAACTTGTGCATTCGCTTCGTGAGCTCCTCTTCTCCGTTGATGATCAGTTCGTTGTTGATTTCATCTGGCCCTGGCGTTTTGTTTACTTTTAATTGTTTTAGTACCTCCATGAATTCCTGATAAGTAGGTGCACCTTCCTCTTCATCCCTGTAATCTCTTATATCTTCATCCTCTGAATCTGTCTTGTTGTTGTTTTTGTATAGGTCCGTGAAATGTTTTTCCCAATCTTTTTTGTTTATTTTTGGGACAGTTTTTTTGGTGCTGTATTGTATTTTATGTATTCTTACAATTTCTTTTTGTTATTATTCGTTTATATTTCTTGCGTTTGTTCAGAGATCCATGTGTTCTTCTTTCTTCTATAGAGTCTCAATGCTTCTTCTTTTCCTTTTCTATATGGGTCCAGTTGTTCCTGTTCGGCACTCTGTAGCCATTTGATTTTTACGGGGAGCTTCAGTTGGCTTTTTTGGTGATATTCCTCATCAAACCAGTCGCAATTCTGCTTATCGCAAATCATCTTAATTGTTTATTGAACAAAATCTGAACAAGATTGAACATTTTTGCGATTTTTGCCCATATTTTTACCTATAACTCGAAAGATCTTGCTGCGACAAAAAAAATACAAACGGAGAAAGTTTAGTTTTTTTATTTTCACATAATATTTGACTAGCTATAATTGAGCAAATAGTGCACCAAAAAGAAGTTTCGCCTTTTCATTTTTTCGACATCGTAGACATACATTACTTTTTTTTTTACTTATTATTTATTGACGGACCGAAGTCCATTAGTACATGATATTTTTCTCTAAAAATTATAAAAACAATTCAAAATAAGAACTAGTGCTAGTAGGTAAAAAATTGGTAAATACATAATGAACAACAACAAAAAAATAAAATTACTTGCTCTCATTTAACAATTGAGAGCTAGTCCTGTAATATAATGCAAAAATCTAAATATCTAAAACATTTTGCAATTGACAAATCAGTCTTGAAATTAGAACATTAAGTTAAATATAAATGTAATTGTGTGGAAAACGCAGTAAAGTCCTTCATAAAGAAATCAATATGCGGAGACAATGTATTTGCTAATCTAATAGTTTTACAGGGATAGGAACTTGAACCATAGTTTGTACGGTTAATGACCTCGTGGAAGGTGGTCACAGAACGGGTGGTTGTTGAAGGTACACGTAGACCAATTTTATTTAAGAGTGAGATACAGGATTTATGACCATGAATTAAGTTATATAAGAAGCAAAGATCTTTATGTTGACGACGACTCTGTAATGAGTCAAGTCGAATAGTTTGCAGTAAAGACTCATAACTTTGGCCAGTGAGATGCATCTTATAAGCATAATAACGTAAGAATTTACGCTGAACTTGTTCGATTTTATTGATGTGACAATTATATTGAGGTCACCAAACACATGATGCATAATCTAAATGTGGTCTAACCAAAGAACAATAAAGGAGTTTTAAAGAACGACCAGTCGTAAAGTCATAGCTACATCTTTTAACAAAGCCAAGCATCTTTAATGACTTAGAAACCATGCTATTAATGTATAGGTTGAAATTCAAGTTAGTGTCAAGAATAACACCCAGATCTATAGCTGAGTCAACTAATTGTAACCTAGTGTCCCGTATATAGTTAGAATTATTCTCAAAGTTTCTCAGTCGAGTAAAAGTTATAGCATGGCATTTGTTTGCATTTAAGTCCATACCATTAAGTGAGCACCATTCCACAAGACCATTAAGATCTGATTGCAAATTGTAGCAATCTAAATCAGAGGTAATTATGTGAAATAATTTAAGGTCATCAGCAAATAGAAGAAATTGAGCGAAGTTGAAACTTTTATTTATGTCATTTATAAATAAATTAAAAAGGATAGGTCCTAAGTGGGAGCCTTGAGGTACCCCCGATTTAACTGTAATTTCATTAAAGAAATAATTCTTAATAGGAACTACATACAAGTTAACGACCCACATTCCGCAACATCAGCTAGAACACGGTAATGACCGTGAGAAGAGTAAGTCCCTGAACCAGAGAAACGCTGACGAAGACATCATACGTTCATAGTTATCAAAATGTTACATTTTCATTTCTTAGTTTAGAATTATAATTGTTTAGTTCAGATTTTGCTTTCAAACTGTAAAGACTACTTTCTTGTGTTAAATAAATATTTTTTAAAAAGGGACTTTCGGAAAGATTTTATATTTCTGGCGCAGTCAGTAGGATAGTCAAACGGGCGTTAGCGAATATAACTCTCGGTTCGTTTTTACGATTTTTTGACTATTCGAACAGTTTTCGTGAAGTGAATTCCAGTTGGGCGAATTGAGTAACCTGACGAGAAGATTCGTACCGGAGAGACTTTCAAGCGAATATTGTGAGTGTCTCGACCCAGTTCCGAAGCAGTTCCATGGACAAGATCGCTACATTACTGTAAGTGTTTAATGTCATATAGAGAGCCTAATTTAACACTAGATTCTGATTATTCAGACAGTAGTAACTCAGATACAGATTCTGACTCAAATTTAACTAATTTAGCTAATTTACCTTTTAATAAAAATAATATAAGTTTTTCGAAAATATTAGAATTAAATAATAAATTTAAAATGGCTGTTCCACAAGTTCCTCAACTAAAGAAAGAATACTTAGATATGATTCCAGATTTTGAAGGAAATCATACGTTACTTCCTAGATTTTTAGAAATTTCCGAAAAACTTGTAACCAAATTTTATAATGCTACAGATGTGAATGATTTTCAAAATGAATATTTGATGTCAAGCATAATTGCAAAAATAAAAGGCGAAGCCGCAGTCAATATTTCTTCTTGTAATCTTAGAACTTGGCAAGATTTAAAAAATGCTTTAATTAATTCTTATTCAGACAAAAGAGATATTTATACTTTAAACATAGAAATTTCAGATTTGAAACAAGGCAACAATGAATCCCCATTTGATTTTTATAACCGAATACAAAAATTATTAAATCTTCAAATATCTGTCTTGACCTCAAAAACTGAACATGCTGCTGAAATTAATATTCTTGGTAGCTTTTTCCGAAATTTAGCATTAAGAGTTTTGTTACGTGGGTTAAAAGAACCTCTTGGTACCTTAATGCGTACAAAGAATCCTCCAGATTTAAATTCTGCGTTAGGCATCCTCACAAATGATTTTCAGATATACCTCGACCAAAATAATTCTTCTCAAAGCAAAAATCACAAATCTTATCAAAATAACAATTATTCGTCTAGACCAAAATCCAATTTCCGACAAAACCAACAAAATAATTATCAACCCCAAATTCAATATCAACCCCAAACTCAATATCAACCAAGGAATCAATTTCCAATACAGAGAAATACTATGGATCCTCCGAATCTCCAACCGAATCCTCAAAATATGAGACAAAATAATCAAAATAATTATTTCCAAAATAATCCTAGTACAAGTAGGAATTTTAATCGAAACTCCAATGTATTCCAGCCAAATCCAAACAGAAAATTCTCAAACCCTACTCCAATGACTATCACAACCAATAATACTTTCAGACCATCACAAAACTTCCAAAATAGGACTCGTTTCCGTAACCCCAATAATTTCGCAAGCCAAAATATTATTCCGGAAGAACTGCATAACATAGATAATACAGACTGTCCTGAAAGTTCATCCCAAGAACCTTTTTTAGAAGAGATAGCCCCGGAAGAAAACCAGAGCATGTAGAATTATTAAACTTAACCAACAAAGAATGTGAATTGCCGTACATAATTTTCCCTGAGCATAATTTAAAGGTCCTTATAGATACTGGGAGCACTAAATCTTTTATTACACCAAAAATAGGTGAAAAATATTTTAAAAATTCAATATTTAAAAAACCATTTCAAATTTCCACTGCTCTTGGAACTACTAAGGAAAATTTCTGTACCGTAATTCCTTCTTCCTCTATATTTAGGCATAAAAAGCCAATAAAATTAACTTATCATATTTTTAAGTTTCATGATCATTTTGATTGCTTATTAGGATTAGATAATTTAAAACTATTACAAGCAAATATCGATTTAGTAAATAATTTATTAAGAACACCTTGTTCTTCAATTAAAATTAACTATTATAGTCCGAGCGCTGGGAGCACGAATTGTATAGTAGTGTCTCCACGTTCCGAACAAGTAATTAAATTAAATATAAAAAATATAGAAAATGGTGACGTTATCGTACCTTATACAAAAATAGGGAAATTAGAAATTCCCCAATGTCTTACTAAAGTTGTTAATAAAGAAGCTTTATGCACTATTACTAACTCATCAGAGTCACATTTTAAAGTTGATTTAACTTCACCAATAGAAGTTGAAAAGTTCGATGAATACGAACAAATAAATCATCCTAATCTTAATTCTATTTATGCCGAAAAATTCAAATTTGATATTTCTAAAATCCGCACGGAACATATGAATACCGAAGAGCGGAATTCAATTTTAAAACTAATAAGAGAATTTTCGGACATTTTTCATATTGAGGGCAACCAATTGTCTTTCACCAATAAAATTAAGCATAGTATAAAAACTTCTAATGAGATTCCAGTATATTCTAAATCATATAGATATCCGGAAATATATCGTAAAGAAGTCCAAAATCAAATTCAGGGCATGTTAGACCAAAATATTATCCGACATAGCAATTCTGCCTAGTCCTCGCCTATCTGGGTTGTCCCCAAAAAACTTGATGCCTCCAATAAACGTAAATTTCGTGTTGTAGTCGATTATCGACGTTTAAATGCTATTACTTTAGGAGATAGATACCCCCTTCCAAATATCACTGACCTCTTAGACAAATTAGGGCGTTGTCAGTACTTTACCACGCTAGACTTGGCTTCTGGGTTCCATCAAATAGAAATGGCAGAAGAAGATATCCCAAAAACCGCTTTTAACACCGAAAATGGTCACTATGAGTTTCTTAGAATGCCATTTGGACTTAGAAATGCCCCAGCTACATTCCAGAGAGTAATGGATAACATACTAAGAGGCATACAAAACGAAAAATGCCTTGTCTACCTAGATGATATTATTATATTTAGCACTAGCCTGCAAGAACATATTACAAATTTAAGAGAAGTATTTCAGAGACTACGTGAATCTAACTTTAAAATACAGTTGGACAAATCCGAATTTTTAAAGAAAGAAGTGGCTTACTTAGGTCATATTGTCACTCCAGAAGGAGTAAAGCCCAATCCGGATAAAATAAAGGCTATTAAAAATTTCCCAATACCTGCTACTACCAAACAGTTAAAAGGCTTCCTCGGATTATTAGGATATTATCGAAAATTTATTAAAGATTTTTCAAAAATTACAAAACCCTTAACATTGCGACTAAAAAAAGATAATGAAATAAATATTAAAGACGAAGACTATGTACAGTGTTTTAATATCTGTAAAGATCTTCTTACAAATGAACCAATTCTGCAATATCCTGATTTTACTAAACCATTTAATCTGACAACAGATGCAAGTAACTATGCAATAGGTGCAGTTTTAAGTCAAGGAAAAATTGGTTCTGATCTCCCAATTGCCTACGCGAGTAGAACACTGAATGATTCAGAAATAAACTACTCTACCATTGAAAAAGAACTCCTAGCTATAGTCTGGGCAGTTAAGTATTTCCGACCCTATATTTTTGGACGTCGCGTGACTCTCGTGACAGATCACAAGCCTCTTCAATGGCTATTTTCATTAAAAGATCCCAGCTCAAAATTAGTTCGCTGGAGATTAAAACTCGAAGAATATGATTATGAGATTGTATATAAAAAAGGTGCTCTAAACACAAATAGCGATTGTCTATCAAGAATACGATTAAACGCAAACGAAACTCATGACATAGAACCTGAAACAAATCAAGACTTCTTAGATTATGTAGAAAATTTTGATGAAACTTTATTAGGTACCCCACATAACGTCGACTCAGAGTCTTTGATTGTTGAACCTGACGAAACAATAAATGGCCAAAATGAAGAAGATATCAATGAAAATGACGGTGCTACAATCCACACAAATGAAGAAAATCCCATCACAGGTATACCCATATCAGAAAGATCAGTAAACACTGGAATGAATCAAATTATCATTTCTCAAGTTAATTACGAACCAGCAGAACCATCTATTATAAAACTTTACGATAAAAAACAAAGAACTCTCGTACAATTTTCAAAAAATGACACTGAACGTGACATAGTTAAATTTGTAAAAGACTATATAATACCTAAAGTTAAATATCATCTGTACTTCGAAGATCCTATATACGAAACTTTTAGTAACGTTGTACAAAAATATTTCAAAAATTCGCAAATAAACCTTATTAAATGCACCAAGAAGTTAATCGATATCCCACCAAACGAAATTGAAGAAATAATAAAAAATTATCACGAAGGAAAACAGAACCACAGAGGAGTAGATGAAACAGAAAATAGAATAAAAGCCTTATATTATTGGCCGAATCAAAGAGCATCTATCCAAACTTATATAAACGATTGTGAAATTTGCCAATTAACAAAATACGATAGGAGACCTATCAAACCCTTATTTAATATAACACCTACTGCAACTAGACCCTTCCAAATTGTTCACCTAGATTCAGTCACATTAGAAAAAACAAAATTTTTAACTATAATAGATTCTTTTTCTAAATATGGTCAATTATATAAAATAAATTCAGCTCAAGGTATCGAAGTAGCAAATGCATTAATTCGATATTTTACTCATCACTGCATACCAGAGCAAATAATATCTGATAATGGGACCGAATTAAAAAATTCAGTTGTCAAAGAACTTTTAGAGCTACATAAAGTAAAAGTACATTTTATAAGCTCTCAACATCCAGAATCTAATGGAATTGCTGAGAGATTCCATTCAACCATAATCGAACATATTAGACTACTAAATAATCAAAAAGAGTACAAAAATGACCATATTGAACAAAAAATAAATTACGCTTTACTAGCTTATAATAACAGCATCCATTCAGTAACAAAAATGAAACCACATGAGTTGATTACGGGACATATAGATAGTAATTCTCCTTTTGATATCAATATCGAGCAACAAATTTTAAATAATTATATTTCAAAGCATAAAGAAAAAATGAAAATACTTTATTCTAATATCAATAAATCCTTGCAAAACGTAAAAGAAAAAGTAATCTCTAAAGCTAACGAAAATCGAGAAGAATTGCCCGAAACAATCCCTACTAAAATATTTGTTCGTAATAAGCAATATCAAAGTAAAACAAAAAATAAATACCAAGCTGAAGAAATAAGTAAAATTAATAAAGAAAGAAAAACCGCGAAAATAAAAACTAGACATAAAAATACTGCCGAAAATATTCATTTTTCTAATGTTAAACGACCTAAAAGAAAACCTTACAAATTTTCAAGTACCTCGCAATCGGATGCGCAGCAATCCAAATAAAAGATGTTACCCATAATCTAGGCATATTACCAATCAAATTGGGACCTGCCAAACTTCAAAAATCTAGCCACACTTTTGTCCATTACTATAACTTAAATCCACTTTTAGAAGAGTATGATAACTTAAATATGCAATATGATCACCTAAAAAATAATCTTTCTAATTGTAAATTTTTCAATAATGAAACAAAAAATTATGTTAATTTAGTAGAGTACGTCAAAGATAATATTGAGGAAAAATTTGAAAACCTAAACATACATACCAAGTTACAAAAAAATAAAAGAGGTATTATCAACGGTTTCGGTTCAATTATTAAAGCTATAACAGGAAATTTAGATGCTGAAGACGGCGAAAAAATTAACTCAATACTAGAACACTTAAAGACAAACGAAGCAAACTTGCAAAGCCAAATCAATAATCAATATTCGCTAAGCCATGAAATTATCAGTAACTTTAATGAAACAATTCAAAATATTCAAGAAAATGAAATTAATTTAAAATCCAAAATTTTAGCAATAAAAGATATAGTAGATTTCCAAACAAATCTTGAAAATGTCAATTATTTGAAAGACATGTTTAATGAAATTATAATAACATACAACTTAATACTCGATACAATGGAAAATGTCCAGAATTCGATTACATTTTGCAAATTGAAAACATTACATCCTAGCATAATAAAATCAAACGAATTATTTAACGAACTCCAAAAAATTTCGTCACATTACAAAGCACAGCTACCATTTGAAGTATAATTTGAAAACATTTTAGATTTCGAAGCTATTTTACAAATAACTTGCAAAATAGAAAAGAATCAAATACAATATTTTCTTTCAATCCCTATTGACTATGAATCCAATTTTGATCTTTATCATTTATTGCCAATTCCCACAAAAAGTAAGTCAGAATTTGTCATCATGTTACCAAACTCAAGATATTTATTAAAAAATGAAAAAATTATATTTCCTCTAAATGACATCTGCACACATAGTAAGATCTTCCAATGTCCTGGTTATCTGCAAATTAATCACGAGCACTCATGTGAAGACCAAATTTTATTTTTTGGCAACTCTACAGACTGCCAATACCTAAAAGCGAAAATTCCAGGAAACCATATCGAAATTATTCCAGAAATCAACCAATATTTAGCTGTCTTTCCTAAAGAAGAAAAACTAATCATTAAATGTGCAGAAGAAATGCAAATAAAAATTCTGAACGGCATTTATCTGATAGAGAGTGCACCTTGTAAAATTATTTTCCAAAATCAAGAATTAACCTTTCAAGACGTCACATCAGGGCAACCAATGATGATAAACTCACCACAATTAAATTTCGATATAATTAAAATAGCACCAATGGAAATAAAACTAAATTCGCTAAAACTTAAAGATATTCCAAATCACGAAATAAAACCAATATTTCAAAATACGGCTCTGTACCACATTCCAAGTATTTGGACAATTCTGTTGTACATTGGAATAATTACAACACTTATTATTTTACTCAAAAGGAAAATAGCAAAAACAAAGAGAAACGATTCCATAGAGGAAAAAGAAGAAAGTCCTAACCCCGGCATAGAACTCCCTCGCATGGCTTCACTCTTGGGGAAGAGGAGTTAACGACCCACATTCCGCAACATCAGCTAGAACACGGTAATGACCGTGAGAAGAGTAAGTCCCTGAACCAGAGAAACGCTGACGAAGACATCATACGTTCATAGTTATCAAAATGTTACATTTTCATTTCTTAGTTTAGAATTATAATTGTTTAGTTCAGATTTTGCTTTCAAACTGTAAAGACTACTTTCTTGTGTTAAATAAATATTTTTTAAAAAGGGACTTTCGGAAAGATTTTATATTTCTTACATACATATATTACATATATTACATACATAATTTTATTAGTTTGATGGTTTTTGCAATCCAGCATACGTAAGAAATGGTAAATTTGCAAAATTATGATAAGTCCAAATTTTCTTGTAGTAAATAAAGGCCCAAACTTTCAAACTTACTTTGAAAAATTGAAATTGGTAAACTACGAGAGCCTAAGAAATTTTCTACTTAGGGTAGTGGGGTAGCCTCTTGGCGCATCGAGCAAAAAGTAAATTGGTGAAAAATTAAATAATTTAGTTGCTTTTAGGTATATTATATGCATAAATTGAAATAAAATACATATACATGTAGGTATTTAATATTCATAAGATTTGTTTACTTACGTTATTTATTTGAAATAATTATAATTAACAGGTATTGTTGAGCAGTTTTGAAAGGTAATTTCGGGTAAGATTTGCTTCAACAATTTTTTTTGACAACATTAATTATTGTGTTTGTATTGTTTGTACTGGAAACGGCGACCATATGTATGTTAACCGGCGGTGAACCCGTGAGAAAAAATATTTCTCACTGCAATGGCCGACTGTTCTCACGCCTGAGAAAGAAATTGTTCATTTTAAATGTATGTAAGTAGTGAGAGAAGTTGCATATTGTATAGCATCCATAGGAAAATGTTTATTTTTCTAAATTTACATAATAGTATATGGTACAACAAATGACAAATATGTTATTTTGTCATGTGTTGCACATCGTACTTTTCCTATTGATTAGGTTTTGTCAAGAGTTCAAACTTCAAAATTAAGTAATTTAGGTGCTGTTAGGTATATTATATGCATAAATTGAAATAAAATACATAAACATATAAGTATTTAATATTATTAAAATTATATACGTTATTTATTTAAAATTCTAATTAACAGTTACTGACCGGAGGGACCGCAGACGTTCGGATACAATTAGCGTCCCTTTGCAAAGACAATGACGTCGACTTTGCAAAGTAACAAGACACTTACTCAACACACACACACTAAACATTACACCTAAGCTAGTGATGAGATATACAATTACGTGGCTAAAGGTTCTAGTTCTAAACCAAGTCCAGAATCAGAGAAAAACAAGCTGAAAATGCGGGCATTGTCATAACGAAAACTTTGTATATTTACGTATTTTAATTCATAATATGGAAAATTTCTATTATGAAAAGTAGTTTAGAATTAATAATTATGTTGTAATGTGCAATTATATCATTCTAATTTAAATGTTATGAACTATAAAGGTAGTTTACTCTTGATCGAAATTCATTTTTTTAATTACCTCGTATAAAATTAATAAAATTTTATAAAACTTGTCCCAAAAGTAGTGGAACGGTCGAATATTTCGCGAACTGAACATCGGATCGAAAAACTGAAAATACCTGTTCAATCATTTTCAAAAATCTATCCAATGACACCAAACACCAACCTCCAGTACACCCCCTGGAGGTGGGGTGGGGGGTAACTTTAAAATCTCAAATGGAAACCCCTAGATTTTCTTGCAGATTTGGATTCGTTACGTAAAAGTAAGCAACTTTTATTCAAGACATTTTTTCGAACTGTGGATAGATGGCGCTATAATTGGGAAAAACGATTTATCCCGATACCATGGGTAAATTATAGAAACGGTCAAATATCTCGAGAAATACACTTTCAAATGAGAAACCAAACAAATTTTTTAATACTTTTCGAAAACCTATCGAATAACACTAAACATGACCCTCCAACCCACCCCCCTGGAGGTGGGGTGGGGGGTAACTTTAAAATATTAAATAGCAACCCCCACTTTTTATTACAGATTCGGATTTGTCATGAAAAACTAAGCAACATTTTTTAGAATTGTTGATAGACGGCGCTGTAATTGGAAAAATACGGTTTATTAGCGCCATCTATCAGCATTTTTAAAAAATGTTTCGAATAAATATTGCTTAATTTTTCATGACGAATTCGAATCTGCAATAAAAAGTGGGGGTTGCTATTTAAGATTTTAAAGTTACCCCCCACCACACCTCCAGGGGGTGGGTTGGAGGGTCATGTTTAGTGTTTATCGATAGGTTTTCGAAAAATATTAAAAACCTGTTTTTTGGTTTCTTATTTGAAAGTGTATTTCTCGAGATATTAGACCGTTTCTATAATTTACCTATGGTATCATGATAAATAGTTTTTCCCAATTATAGCGCCATCTATCCACAGTTCGAAAAAATGTCTTGCATAAAAGTTGCTTACTTTTACGTAACGAATGCAAATCTGCAAGAAAATCTAGGGGTTTCTATTTAAGATTTTAAAGTTACCCCCCACCCCACCTCAGGGGGTGTAGTGGGAGTTGGTGTTTGGTGTCATTGGATAGATTTTTGAAAATGATTGAACACGTATTTTTCAGTTTTTCCATCCGATGTTTAGTTCGCGAAATATTCGACCGTTCCCCTACTTTTGGGACACTGTTGCATCATAAATCTTAGAACAAGAAGAGCTTTTTATGAAGAATAACTTTTATTTGTCAAATTAAAAATAAAAGAGTTATAAATGAAAATGTTCTTGGCATCCATAATTTGAGAAAAATCTTAAAATATTTTTTTCCATTAGAAGGATATACACAGACACAATACTGGCTAGTGATTTTAGTCAATAATTTTGCCAATTCGACAAAAAAATAATTTCTATATAGTTAATAATTATTACTAAATAATTAGTAATTTTGCCAATTTCGGCAAAATTCTCAAAAAACAAAAAATTACCTTCTACAATCACTAGCCAGTTGTATCGAGTTTAGGGAACGACTAGGTTATACGTCATAATATTTTAATTTTTTAGCAAATGGAACAGTCCATTTATCATAAAGGGGAGGCCGTATTTATACTGGTATAAACCTTTTTAAAACTGTTAATAAATTATTGCTTTTAAAATATTTATACTCAAATTGTATTTTCGAACATCTTATTTATTTTATATAATAATTAAATTCACTATCAAATGTCATTGATGTTTTATTAATACTTAATTTAAAATTTAGTTTGACATTCACGAAGTGTCAAACTCAAATGTAAATAACCTATGCTTGGCAAATCGAGATTTAAAAAAAAAGTAGCCTACTTCCTAATCAACCATTTGAGCTGACGTTTAGTGCGTCTGTAGGAGATAACCGGATTGTGACGTCACATTTTAGACTCTGAGGTCGATTATCTCGAAGACGGTTAGAAATATCGAAATGTCATTTTCAGATTTGGATTTAGAAGAAAAAACTACATAAGAATCCATCGATAAATCTGATCTGAGTATTGCAGGAGCGGCGACGCAATAACACACAGACTTTTGCAAATTTATAAACGAAAAGTTTTCGTTGAAAATAACAGTTATTTTTGAACAGTTTTGAAAGGTATTACCTCATAAGTTTTGCTTTAACGCATTTATTTGACAACATTAATTGTGTTTGTATTGTGCATGTTACCATGGAAACATCGATCATTTATTATGGAAAACCGTAAGGCAACCCGTGAGAAAAAATATATCTCACTGCAATGACCGACTTTTCTCACTCCATGAGAAATTTTTCGTTTTGAATGTATGTAAGTAGTGAGAGAAGTTGCCCATTGTATAGCATCCATAGACAAATATTTTTTATGCCCGGTTGCACCAACAGATCTTAAGCTTAATTCGAGAATATCATAAGAATTATTATAATATAATTATAAATATTACAATAAAAATACCATAATAATATAATAATAGATATAATTGATAATAAGGTAAGAATCTAAAATTATGGTGCAACGTAAGTGATACTCAAGGAGGCCCTATCTATAAGTAGAGCTTAGCTAAGCTGGAGCTTAAGATCTGTTGGTGCAACCAGGTATTGATAGTTGAAAATTTTATGATTTTTATCAAAATTTATTTTTATTTTTTAGTTATTTTTTAGTTTTTAGAGTTTTATTTTTTAATCAAAATTTTCATTGTGCATATCAATGTTTCATCATCGATTTAAATATCTATGCTTTTTTCTTCTCTTTCTCCTTCTTCACCTGAATCTTAATTTTCTGCTGCTTGTTTACATTTGCAACTAATATTTTGTAATAACTAGTTAGACAAAAAAACCTGCTATTTCAATAGGCTAAGAACCATTTGAATAAGTTCTTACCCCCATTCTGTAACATTCATTATATTTACAAGCCATTGCAGCACTTAAAAATATACTCAAAGTAAGTGTTACTCAGCTGAAGGTTGAGTGTGAGGCAGCATGTACACTATGTACAGTAGGAAAATCTTGTTACAAACTTTTTTCTCACTTGTTGTACAATATACTATTTCCCTCTATGTTTTTTTCAGATCAAAATTTCTCACCTACATACACATCGACCTAGTGTCGTTTTACAAGTTAAAATTTTGATAAAAAAAAACATGTTTTAATGATGTCTTAATTTCTACTAGGGGGCTAGTTTTAATTAATACGTAGAATGACACTGATAATGATCTGACTAGATCGAAAACCTTCTGATGTTTTTTATTCTATTTGGACGACTTTTTTAAAGTTTTAATATGTAAATTTTATACGATTATACACATCGGAGTTTTTAGTTCTATGTATGTATGATTGATCATTTTGTTGGATTTTTACTGGTGGTAATGATGATAATATAACCTCAAAACAAGTCATACCGTAATGTTTTTAAAACAGCATATATTCCACTCAGACATATAAAAAGCAAGACCTATAACTTTTTAGCACAAATTTAAAAATGCCGCATAGGGTGAACAGTAAATCTAAAACATCGAGAAAAACGGCTAGTAGAAGTGTCATGTAATTCCAGTCGAGCTATATTTTAGCTGGTAATGGCAAAAAACGTTTTATTAAAATGTACAACATACAGGTATAACCGTGATGGCATTTGCTGTTAACGTTCACCGGGAAGCGACATTACTATCAATATATATAAAATTTTATGGTAACCTACACTAACGGAAATGATGTAAAAGAAAAACAGGCTCATTTTGAATAATAATACCGCAAAAAATAGCATGAATCGGTACAATCACATATTATAATATTATATTAATGAAACTTTATATTTTGATTCACCGAGTTTATTAACCACAGCTTATTAACCACTTTTAATTATAAACTCAATATTTAACCATGCTATGCAACACGCTCTACACTAACACACATTCCTGTAGAAAAATTAAAAACTTTATTTTACACAGTCACATCTAGGATACAGATTGCAGAAAAATATTAATATAAAATAAAAAATATCACTGGAAGAGCACTGAATGCTAGAATGCAGGAAAGGGACCGGTTGGAAAGCCAAGAAAGCGCTGGGAAGACACAGTAAACAGCGACGCACAAGCCCTTTTAGGAGTCCGTGTATGTAGAAGAACAGCCACAGACAGGAAAGGGTGGAGGCAAAAAATAAAGGAGACCAAGGCTCAATTGGGGCTGTACCGCCATAGAAGAAGAAGAATAAAAATAATTGTGGCTCAATCCATTCTTCTCCTTTAGGTGCCGCCTTCGTATTCAGATGTTGGCCGTCATCATGTTTACAAGTTGCTGAAACCTTTCCCTGTCGGCTGCTGTGCGAGATAATTGTTCGACTGTGGTTCCACACCATTGTCAAATATTACGCAACTATTTAGGAAAGTTTCTTTCGACCAATCCATCTCTTTCCTTCCACTTTTCCTTGTATTATAAGGCGAAGTAGGTGGTATTTAGTTCCTCTAGTTATATGGCCAAAGTATTCTGTTTTTAGGTCTCTTTATGATGTTTAAGAGCAGACGTTATGAATTCATCATTTGAAGAACATCTTCATTGGTACTCTGCGAAACCCACGATATCTTTAGGATTCGATATCATAGTGGTTTTTAGCGTCCATAACTCACAACCATACAAGAGGATAGAGCACCCAAGTGTCTGTTTTTCTATTGTTGAAAGCCCTTTTGTGTTCTGCCATCTGTGTACAAACCAATGAACTGTCAACACGGATGGGATAGGCATGAAGCGAACTTATTGCGGCCAGGATGAGAGAGCAATAGCCAGGGAAAGAGGGAAGATAATCGCCATATTTCGTAAACAAATAAATTGATAGTGCTATTCAGGGTTGCCAGATTGGGGTATTTTCCTACAATTTTGGAGTAATTTAAAAGCGTCTATGGGATTTTTTCTAAGCAGAAATGGTTGGGGGATTTTTTGGAGGGAGAGTTATGGAAGATTTTAAGGAGTCATGGGAAATTAAATTTGCGAATGTACTTATACTGTAAATTATACGCTCATATAATCGAAGAAGATAGGACCTATGAATTATTTCCAGGGCCCTCTGTTGATAAGTAGTATAATTTTGGTTTATTGTTCTCTACATGTGACTACTAACTTATTAACATGCGAAAAACATTCTAATTTGGGGGATTTGAGCTTCAATTTGAGGTAGTTAGAGTCTCTAAGTGGGGGATTTATAAAATCACATCTGGCAACTCTGGTCATTATGATAGTATCCAACCAATGAAGAAGTCAAATTTTCCCTGGCAAGCTCTGTCTCTCTCTCTCTAGGACCTCTCTCTTGTACGTTGGCCGCAATCTCGCATTACTATTTGAATGGGACGGGGCCATTCCATCCGTGTTCATTGGTACAAACACATGTCTACAAACTAACTTGTGGTGACTGTCCAAAAACTTACATAGGTCAATCTGGCAGAACATTTGACAAACGTATAGCAGAACACAATAGGGCTTTCAACAATAAAAAACAGACACTTCAACATACGCACTTCACCTATTAGACCAATATCATTATTTTAATGAAGAGTTTCAAATTCTGCATATTCAAAATAAAGGCATTAAGCACCTTTTTTAGAATCGATGGAAATTAATAAATTAAAATATACAGATATAATTCTGAATAGGTAAAAGGGGGAGAAGTGTACTTTTGAAGTGTGTAAAATTAATAATTCTTAGCTGAGCGCTTTCGGCTTATAAAGCCATCTTCGGAGCTATGGTCAAAAAGGTCAAAATACCACTATGAAGAGAGATGGGTTCCATTTATGATATGAAATACTTCTGTTTCTTATGTAGTTTTTTATTGGTTGGAAAAAACCTTGTCTGTCTGTTTAAAAAATTGTTCAATTTGCCGCTGGTTGTTTTTGTATCCAGAAAAGTTAAACATCAAGAACGAGCACAAAGGACTTTCACACGAAAATTACATTATATATAAAACGAATATTTGATCACGGTAAGGTCAAAAAGACCTTACCATTTGAATACTGCGGTGTCAGATGTCAGATAGCTGCTATCTGACACCGCAGTATTCAAATGGTAAGGTCTTTTTGACCTTACCATGATCAAATATTCGTTTTATATATAATGTAATTTTCGTGTGAAAGTCCTTTGTGCTCGTTCTTGATGTTTAACTTTTCTGGATACAAAAACAACCAGCGGCAAATTGAACAATTTTTTAAACAGACAGACAAGGTTTTTTCCAACCAATAAAAAACTACATAAGAAACAGAAGTATTTCATATCATAAATGGAACCCATCTCTCTTCATAGTGGTATTTTGACCTTTTTGACCATAGATCCGAAGATGGCTTTATAAGCCGAAAGCGCTCAGCTAAGAATTATTAATTTTACACACTTCAAAAGTACACTTCTCCCCCTTTTACCTGTTGTCATAAGTGTGTACAAAACTTTTTCAGTCTTTACATTTATAATTCTGAATGACCAACCCGAGACAAACAGCGCCCCACTCCTCAACCTCTTCATTTAAAGACTTTAAAAAGGCAAACCCATAGTAAACTTAATCACTTGAGAATGGCACTCTGCCGAAACAACTGTAGTCACATAGTTAAAATAAATTTTGTGGAAGTATAGAAAGCAAAAGTTTTCAGTGTTTTATTTTTAGACTTCTTTTATTGACAAACCGGCTTTGCGCATCCCGATAATGCTATCCCTCTCAAAGTCACTTAGCTGGGACACCCGGCACACTCTACGAAAGCTAGGTGTCTACGCAACATAAAAAGGGTACTCAATCAACTACACGCAATTTAAAATTTAATTGACTTAATGCTTCTTTAAACCCAAACATTTCACTCATCCCCCACAAAAACTTAACAGACAAACCTGAATATTCTGTCACTTATTAAGCATGGCAAGATAAGGCGATATTCTCTCTCTCCTCAGTCGTTTCCTCATTGCTGAGTGTCGTGATTCCCTATAATACGAGCAACTATCTCTTTCCATCGGCTTCTGTCCTGAGCTTCCCTCATGGATTCAGAGAATGTTTTTCCACTGGCTTTCTGTACTTGATCCGTCCATCGAGTAGGTGAGCGACCTCTACTTCTGTGCCCTTCAACGTTTCCCGAAATTATAAGTCTCTCAAGATTATCATCACTTCTTCTTGCAATATGGCCGAAAAATTTTAAGACGGTGGAGAGGCAAATAGAGGATAGTCGAGTCTGAATATTAAGCTCTTGGAGGATTGAGTGCTTTGTTCTGTGTTCCGTCCATGAGATCCGAAGCATTCTTCTCCAGCACCACATTTCAAAGGCGTCAATCCTTTTTCTGTCGTCCGATTTCATTGTCCATGTTTCGGATCCGTAATTAAATATGGGAAAAATTAAGGCACGTACTAATCTTATTTTGGTGTTCTTCGACAAGGAGCGATCTTTCCAGATTTTCGATAATCGACTCCTAGCGTTTTTGGCCGTGCCTATTCTCCTACGTATTTCTGTTTCAAAAGATCCTGTATTACTGATATAGGATCCTAGATAATTGAACTCTTTAACCATTTCAAACTGGTCTAAGGCTCCTGTTGTCTGAAGTGAATTTGAATAATCTACTATCATAATTTTTGTTATTTGTTTGTTGATCTTCAGACCACATCTATTGCTTTCGGCTTCCACTAGCTGCAGCAGGCTGGACATTTCTTCTTCGGATGCAGTTAATAATGTATCATCTGCATATCTGAGATTTGAGATTTTCTTTCCTGCGATAGAAATACCGCCATTCCATTTGTCGAGTGCTTTTCTCATTATATATTTCCTATAGAAATTAAAAAGACTTGGAGATAGAATACGTCCTTGTCGGACTCCTCTACCTATTTTAAAAGGATCGGACTTATGGTTTTCAATTCTTATTCTGGTTTCACTGTTCTCATATAGGCTTTTCACCAGAGCTGACAGATGATCAGGAACCCCCATCTCATGTAGAACTTTCCACAATACTGTCCAGTCTACACAGTCAAATGCCTTCTGATAATCCAGAAAGCAGATGGTCATCGGAATTTTGAATTCTCGTGCTTTCTCAATGAGTTGTCGCATATTAAGAATTGGCTCCCTTGTGCCTTTACTCTTCACGAAGCCTGCCTGTTCTTGTGGTATTTGTCTATCCAGGTATGTCTGCATGCGATACTTGATGATTCTCAACAGAATTTTACTTGGGTGTGAAATTAGTGAGATGGTACGGTAATTACTACATTTTGTGGTTACGTCTTTCTTATGAATGGGAGTAAATAGTGCGGTACACCAATCACTGGGCCATTTGCCGATTCTCCATACATGATTGCACAGTCTCCACATTAATTGGAGACCATGTTCACCCATGTTCTGTAAAAGTTCCGCCGTGATGTCATCGCAACCAGGTGATTTATTTCTTTTGAGGTGTTTTATGACTTCATCGAAGTCTCTCGGTAGCCGCCGAAGAGACAAGACGCGCAGAGTGCGGACGAGCAGCAGTAGCAGCGCAACAAGTCGAGGAGAGGGAAGTGCTTTAGTGTAACGTACTTCTTAGTACGGCTGTGAATGTAAGCACAGCAACACTAGAGCGCTCGCTCTCGCTAGACGCGAAGACATGGAAGCAGAGGCAAAAGCCAACCTCTTGGATGTGGTGAAACTCAGGAAGTTTGATTTCATTGAATTTTCTGAGACATTGCAAACAAGGGTTGGAAAGCAGAATAAGCAATAGCGGGCTCGACGTGAGCCCGCTACGGGATACTCTCTGTGCCTCCGATAGGAATGGGTACAGTTTAAAACACTGTACCTCGACACTGCAAGGTGTAGTTATTTAGAATACATCTTGCAGCCCCGGCCCCTAAGGTCAGAGAGTTGAGAAAATCAAGAGGATCCCGTACCTAGTTCTGTCTAGGTACGAGAACTACCGCGCTGTTGTGCAGGGAGCCAACCCTGAAGTCGATGTGGTGTCGGGCCAATCGGCTGAAAAAAAAGGCTTCTTCTAAAAGTTAGGTTACCGCTCCCAACCAAAGATGACACGAGTCAGATCTCGGTCACCCCCCAAATCCAAGGCGCTTTCCCCGCCAAGATATGCAGACTCTAAAGAGTCCCTCCTGTTACAGCACCCTGAAGAGAGCAGCGATGACCACTCGAGCGACCAGGAAGATGGCAAAGACGGTTTTACGATCCAAAATCGTAGAATAAGAAAAAAGAAGAAGAAGTCAAAAGGCAAGGACTCCACGCAGAACGTCGAGACCACCGAGAACGTCACCGAAGCCACCCAGGAAGTCGAGGATTCCCAGAACATCGAGGCCACCCAGGAAGTCGAAGACATGGACGAAGACGTCCCAGGCGCCGAAGGCAGGGGCACTACCAAACGTCAGCGGTTTGAAGAGGATGCCGCCAGCGAAGACGAGCTGACAAAGGCCAACGCAGAAATCAACCGACTCAGAACCCTGATGAAAGAATTTGCAGCAAACGTTGATGCAAACAACAAAAAATACGAAGATGTGATCGCACAACAGAAGGCAGAAATCAAAGAGCTGAATACGGAGATTCGACGAATGAGCGAAAAGATGGATGCCAGATTCGACGAGTTGATAGCTCTCCAGAAACAACTCGCAAAGAAATCGGAGAAGAAAAACCCCGAAAAGACGGACAAAAAGTCACCAGTAGAGCAGCCTGCCACCAAAAAGATGACCACCGAGCAGACTCGACCACCCAGCCAGAAGGCTACCACCTCGACGAAGGAGGCGTCCACCCAACAGAGGAAAAAGAGTAAGGAAGAGTTTCCACCCCTGGTGACACACCTTCCACTAACCGACGAGGAAGACGCCGCATGGACGTCCAACCAAGAAAACGCCATGAAACTAGCTCCCCAGGTACAGCTACCCCTCCCCGAGGAACCAGTGCCATCCACGAGCACAGATAGGGACGCGCTTGCCGCTTCCAGTCAAACTGATACAGTGTCAATGGAAACAAACCAAGACGAAGAAGACGCCGAAGAAGCCGTGTTACCTGAAAACCAGGTAACACCATACAGAAAACCGCCTGTAATTAAGTTACAGAGTGTCAGCGAGACAGGGGCTATTCTTACCATAGCCCAGGGCAAAGGCATCATCACCACAAACAAAATCTCCAGAAGTGGCAGAGAGACGCTCATCCAGGCTAAAAGCCCGGATGACTACAGAAAGATGACAAGGATAGTGGAGGAATATGCAGAAGCATACGCCGCCAAAGAGAAAAAGAGGCTACAATGGATAGCCTTTCCACTCGACGAAGACAGGAAACCAAAATTAGTGTTACGAGGATTGCCCACGAATACCACCGAGAAGGCAATCCAAGAAGACATGGCAAACCAATATGGAATAACCTGCCACACAGCACGTAACATGTCTACGAGAGTAGGGAAAAGGAGGCCACTACCCATGTTTGTCATGACACTGGATCAGGAAGACGTGGAAAAAGCAAAGCGGGTAACGAACCTGTGCCACATGAAAGTTGTGGTAGAGGACCTACGCAAGGCAGCAGGACCGACGCAGTGCTTCAACTGCCAAGGGTACCATCACGCCCGGAACTCGTGTCACAAGGACCCGAGATGTGTGAAGTGCGGCGAAGAACACCACTCAAAGCAGTGCCAGAGAGCCAGAGAAGTCAAGGCAACGTGTGCCAACTGCAATGGGAGCCACCCAGCCAACTACAGAGGATGTCCTGGGTGCCCAACCTGGGGGAGGCCTCCACCACAGAGGTCACAACAGCGACCACCACCAAACCGAAGACATCAGGCAACCGGGGTATCCTACGCGCAAGCCACGCAGGGAGACCAACCAGCGCAGAACAACACACCGTCCAACCGACCAACCCTCCCAGACGAAGAGTACCTAGTCAGGATGGTCACAAACATCGTGACTAAGGTAGTCCAAGAGGTGATAATCAGCACCAGGCAGGCACAGAACTAATGGCAGAGAGGGGATACTTGAGGATAGGCTCCTGGAACCCGGGCGGCATAACCACAAATCAGAACATACTAGATGAACTCGCCAACAGATACGAGATGGACATCGTAGCAATTCAGGAAACAAAACTGACCAACAACTTCAACCTAAAGTTTCCTGGATACGACGTATATAGGAACGACCTCACTAGAAGATCAGGAGGAACGGCCATCCTAGTAAAGAAGGGTATTAGACACACCAGTTACACTACTCCACCACTGGTCAACATGGAAGCCACAACAATAGAAGTTAACATGAGGCAAGGCGCAATAAGGATCACATCAGCCTACGTAAGACCACAAGACCCTTTAATGGACGATGACCTAGATGCGTTCCTAAACATCGCCGAACCATCCATCATAATAGGAGACCTGAATGCAAGATCCCCCAACTGGAACGACAGAGCTACGAACAGAAACGGACGACTACTAAACAGATACATAGAAAACAACGAAGACACAATGGCAATGGGCCCAGAAGAACCTACCCACTACCCAGGAAACGCACTTCCGACACACATCGACTTAGTTGTAGCCAAAAACCTAGGACTGCAATCAGAATTAATCACGCTGGACGAAGGATCAACTGACCACCACCCCATCCTACTAGAAATCGGAACATGGGAAGAGACAAACCCGCCAAAAAGAACAAAAAAGAAAATAAAGTGGACTAACTACAAAAGGTTAGTAAGTGAAGGAATAAACATAGTGCCAGTAATAAACAATCCAGAAGAAATAGAAGGAAAAGTCCTAGAGTTCGAAAATATCATCCAAGAGGCAATTAGAAACAGCACAACAGAGGAAGATGTCGAGATATTCATGGGAAGGTTCAAAGACATACCACAAGAAACACAAGAGTTGATAAGGGAAAAAAATAGAGCAAAGAAAACAGCAAGAAGAACAAGAAACAGAGTAGATAAATCCTGGGCAAATATTTTAAATAGGGAGGTCCAAACGGCCCTAAAACTCCACCGTAGCGAAAAATGGGACAACTTCGTACAAGAGATGGAAGAACAAGACTCAAACATGAGAAATGTCTGGAAGCTCCAGAAAATGCTGAGAAGCGACAGGAAACCGATCCCCCCACTACATGGAAGATACGGCATGGTATACACCATAGAAGACAAAGCAGAGGCGATGAGGACTACACTCGAAGATGAATGCAGACTGAACTTCCACCAAGACGAAGATGACGACTTCCTGGAAGAAGTCGAAGAACAAGAAGAAGGACCAGAAGACCCAGAGGACTTCATCCCCCCAACATCACCGGAAGAAATCAATGAACATATCAAAAATAGTTCACCGAGAAAAGCGCCTGGCCTCGACGAAATAACCAACAGAGCCCTAAAATATTTGCCCAGAAAAGCTATAGTGTATTTCACAAATATTATAAACGCAATATTAAGATTCAAGACATTCCCCAACAGATGGAAAGAGGCCCGTGTCATCATGATTCCAAAACCTGGCAAGAATCACACATTCCCACAGAACTACAGGCCAATCAGCTTACTTCCAGCGATCAGCAAGATAGTGGAAAGAATCATCCTCAGCAGACTGCAAGCGGAAACAACCCGACTAAATATCATCCCAGAGGCTCAATTCGGATTTAGAGCAGAGCACTCCAGCGAACTACAAGTCCTCAGGCTAACCGAGTACATAGCAGCCGGTTTCAATGATAAGTAGTACACTGGAGCAGCGTTCCTGGATGTAAGCAAGGCATTCGACAGAGTCTGGCACAAGGGGCTCCTATTCAAAATGCGGGATTACGGATACAGCGGAGCGATGACGAGGCTAATCTCGTCGTACTTGGGCGGCCGGAGGTTCAGGATTCGGATAGGACAAGTCCTGTCCGAACTCGGAATCCCGGAGGCTGGAGTACCACAGGGAGCGGTCCTGTCACCCCTGCTGTACACGATATACACCGCAGATGTACCTAGAACACCAGGTACCCTCATGAGCCTCTACGCCGACGATACAGCAATAGCGGCCAAGCATAGAAACGCAGATATAGCAGTGACCAACCTACAAACTGCACTAGAAGAAATTGAAGCATGGTGTATCAAATGGAAGATAGCCATAAATTCAGAGAAAACACAAGCGGTTCTATACAAGAAAGGGAGACAGCAGCCAGAGGAACAATTGAGGGTGCAGAACAGGCCCATCGAGTGGAAAAACGAAGCCAAATACCTAGGAGTCATTATGGATAAAGGATTAACCTTCCAAAAACACGTAGAAGCCACAGTCCAGAAGGCCAACATAGCAAGAGCGAATCTAAGAGGACTCACAGGCAGAAAAAGTAAACTAACACTCAAAACAAGGTTAAGATTGATAAATAGTATAATCCTACCGGTATTAACTTATGCGTCTCTCACATGGGGACACGTATGTAATACACACAAGAAGAAGATCCAAGCAGTCCATAACAACAGCTTGAGGGAGGCCGTCAGAGTCCCAAGATATGTAGCTGAAAGATTCCTGTTCAGAGAACTCCAACAGGTGAGAGTCACAGAAACCATGACAGACAAGGCAAGGGTCAAATTCGCAGAGTTAGAACATCACCCAAATTACATACTGCGAGAGACGCTAAGATACGACGAGTTCCACCGATGGAAGCACAGATGCCCGAAACAACAAATTATAGGATAAACTAAAAGTGATAAGTGATAGTAGTGTGTTCGTAGCTCGAAACAAGTGCCGAAGATAGCGTTACCCACGAAGTCCAAGTACCACGACCACCTCCAAGGTAAGCAAATATTAGAAAATTAGAAGGGCCTTAAGCCCCCAAAAAAATTTATATAAAATAAAAAATGGCGAAAGCCCCCAAAAAAATTAAAAAAAACCAAAAACACATAAAAATTAGAGCATCGAGTCATCGGGCGGGGCCCAGCAGGGCCCAACAGGGCTCAGTGGGGCTCGGCACGATGACTCGGGGCCCAAGCAAGCAATTTTTATTACCGCGGATAAGTTATTAAGAAGATAAAGGCATAGAGCGCATCACGCTGGGCCTAGTTTTTTGCATTCGATTAGGGTACCACAGTGGAATCTTATTACCCAGGGTTCCATTGTGAAGAGCATTTGGCTACGATAGTTGTGCCTCCATCGCGCATCAGCGTGCTATGGGGGGGAAAGGGATGGCCTGGGGCATTGGAGCGAGGTGGGGTGATCCCTGTATAACTCGGGTCAAAACACCTCGCCCCAATGACTTGTTACACCCGAATGTACTCCTTCGAGAGGGTGAACAAATCCCACAGGTCGGGTTAAATCAAATTGCTTGCTTGCTTGCTTATGACTTCATCGACTTCAGACCTTAGAATATCTGGTTCTAGGGTTGTTGTTGAGACTTGCAGTGCTGTTATATGATTAATGTTAGAGGTATCAGCTTTATAGAGTTCTGTTCAGTATTTCTTCCAAGTCTCCAGAACCACATCTATATCGCTTACCATATTACCTGTCTCATCCTCTATAGCGTAATTTTTGGGTTTGAATTCCCGAACCAGTAACTTTACTTTCTGAAAGAGATCTCTTGTTTCATTTCGGTGTAAGTGGATTTCTACTTCCTGGCAAATTTTAGACTCATATTATTTGTCTTTATCTTCCCCGGAAATTTCTTTGGATTTCTCTTGATAAGCTTCGATAGTCGTTTAAATCAAAACTGCCAACTTTAAGTTGCCTTCTTTGTTCTATAATTTTCCATGTTTGGTCACTGATCCATGGTTTACGACCGTTGTTGTTTATGTAAAGGCGATATTAGGTAAAAAATAAATTACTTAATAATATTAAATATACATAAGGCGATATTAGGTAAAAAATAAATTAACTCTAATAAAAATACGTAGGTTTAACCTTTTTCTGTCACTAACTATACCATTACATGGTCTCTTTTAGATATTATTGTTTTCCATCGTTTTGTATTTTTATAATTTGTTAAACAAATTAAAGAAGATTATTCATTCTATTAGTGATATTTGAATTACAAAGGTAACTTCAAAATTATTAAATTAAAAACTAATTAGATTTAAATTTCAGGTACAACTACAAAAAAGTTAAAAGCCTAAATAAATAGTAACTAAATCTTCTCCAGAAACAAAATTATATGGAGTGCTTTTAACTTTTTGTAATTTACTGTTATGTGACTTCTGTGACTTCTATAATATTAAGACCAAAAAATAAGATTGTAATGTTTCTGAATGCTCTTGAAAATACCTATTTTGCAATTTCCCATTACTTAGCTCATACATTTATGTTGCACACTTTACAAATGCGAATTTTCAGATGATCGTTAAAGTACTTTATTCTAGAGTAAGTATGTATGTGCTATGTAACAAATTTGTTTGTTCGGCTGCTGCTTACTCAAAGACTAATTACAATGTTCTTGAAAGCTGAAAATGAATACTTAAACTCGCAAGTCTGTATAGAAATAATATTTGCGCAGTATCTGCATGCAAACAATAAGGTGGGTAACTCATTTTTTTCTTCAAACGTCAAATAATGATGACATTACTTATCTAATTTGATCCTGTCAAAGTTTGATGTCTCCGCCGGCAGCAGTTTTTTTCCCATTTCTTTACGGCGGAGGGAAAAATGTTGTCATGGCAACAATATGAAACATGTCACAAAGCAACAATACAAATGTCATTAACAACAATTAAACATCATTTTTATTTATAGTGATATTAAAAGTACAATTAGTTAATGAGGCATTTTCAAAATTGAAACCGTGCAAAAATGTTCCCGACTCTTGATACGCATTGGTAATTGTTGATGATACTGATGGTCGAGCACAACTTTCAGCAATCATTCCCGATGTTGGCGAATCATGAGGGTTTAAAATTTTTTGAGCATTATCGTTCTTATTTCTTATTGAATCCTCTATATATCCTTCGGCAAACGTGCTTGATTTCCAGCCCCCATGTCGTTTGAGGCATTCTAGATTTCCGCCTCCATCAATTAAAAGTGTTGCTGAAGTTCGTCGTAATAATAATTGCAAACAACTGACAAACAACTGTACCCAGGGAGACGCAAATCCCACCGACGACTTAATTATTTTAATTTCTAACATCTAGACGACTTTGATAGTTGTCACAGTTAATTTCGAGTAAAAATAGCGTATGAATTGTACTATTTATGGTTGAAAATTGCTACGTTTGAAGAAAAAATAGTATACTTTATTCGGCAAAGAAGCGACTTTTCTTGACTTGCCCTCTATTACGCGCCTCACTTCGTTCGGCGCGTAATATCGGACACGTCAAGAAAAGTCATGCTTCTCCGCCTCATAAAGTAATATACTATTTTTTTCATTTGTAGACAGACCATTAATGTGTAATGCGTAAATTTTGCTGTGTGATCTTTGAAGAATTTACACTTTGAATAACAATGATATTATTGTTAATTTTTAAATTTTTTTTGTCGTCAGATTTCGTTAGTTTCATATTAACTTAAAAAAGTTGGGTGACAAACCTTTTTGTTAATAATTTTAATCAGTACAGCACATTAAAACATAAGTCATGAAGAAGTTTTCAGGAAAATTTTAAGTCTAAATATGCAATAGTAAAAAAGTTATGTGACTTGTTATATTATGTTATTGATTTATGTTATTGATGGTGCTGAGAAGGAAAATGAGGTTTATTTTGAATTTTAGATGGGGAAACATTGTCAAAATTGCAATTTTAACCTAAAAATAAAAAAAATGAAATCACGTTTCTTTTAAAATCAGTTGCACTATTTTTGTTTCTATGAAACATTTTGTTTTTTGTACTCAATATTTTAACATAAACTTGACTAAAAACCTAAATTTCAAATTTTGTCACTCAACTTTTGCGATTAAACTTTGCAATTCAGGATTCTGCACATTTTACTTTAAACAATTCATAACTTTTATTATAATAAGACAAAAAAAAAGAAACAGGTCCCATTGTCCTCAGAAAGGTGAGAAATATATACTATAAATATTTCAGAAAACAAATATTAAAATGGAACAGAGTTGTAGCGAGTTTAACCTTTAACTACACGCGCTGGCGTATTTTGTACGCCGGATATGAGAATTCTACTTCAAATATGTTTAAAAATTTAATTTTTGATTTTGTTTATCTCTCTAACCTATCCCTGGAATGTGCTTTACAATTATTTGGTTTTAGTTTCGTTATAATCGGCGTTCTGGGAAGATCGTAATTTACAGTTTATTATTTGTTGTTTCCGGTGGTGGACAATATACAACACGATTATATTAATCTGAGTAGTAATATAAGTACACATTTCAATTGTTTTTTAGTCATTATTACACAAAATATATTTTTCTTTATAAACAATACTTTTTCTCCTCTAAAAAATCACATTTCAAAAAAATTTTTATTAATAATTTTATTTATGATGGAATCCAGTTATTCCATGATTCCAGTTATAAATCCCAATTGGCTTACTGAGAAGGAACTCCAAGTATTCACTGATGCCGAATAAGGTTTATAACAAAAAACTAAGTATATTTTTTCAAAAAAAAAACGCTGTTTTTAAGTGTATTTTCTTGTGGCGTATAAAGTACGCCACGCGTGTAGTTATGTTAAAACTTTATGCGCGGGTAGTTAAAGGTTAAAGCAGAAAAACGTAATTTCATTTTTTTTTATTTTTAGGCTAAAATTGCCATTTGACCATGTTCCCCTACGTAAAATTCAAAATAAACCTAATTTGCCATTTCAGTACCATCAAAAATATAAAGTATGACCAAAATTAGCCATTAACCATACCCTGGTCAGTATCTGGGGAAATAGCATTTTTTGGGGTGTGCCGATCGTCTCTAAAGTCACGTAACTTTTTTACTATTGCATATTTTGACTTAAAATTTTCCAGAAAATTGTATCCGTGAATTATATTTTATTGTTTTGTTGGTTAAAATTATAAACTAAGAAGTTTGTCACTCAAGTTTTTTAAGTAAACATGAAACTAACGAAATCTGACGACTATTTAAAAATTAACTACTCCTCTTTTGATTTGTTTAAACAGTTTGGAAAAATGTCATTGTTAGTTAAGTACTTCAAAGATGACACAGTAAAATTGTCAAAAGGAAATATTTACAGCGACCACAGATACAAAGAGAGAAAGTTGAAAAATCATCAAAATTTATTTTTCACATTTTTGCATAAAATTTGATTTTTCAACATGTTCCACCAATTATTGAAAAAAACGGAAACTTTATATTCGGATTCAGCGACCTCGAAAACATAAATAATAACAAAAATTGGTCATTACCTTAAAGTTGATTTTCGTGGTATAATTACTGACTAATTAATGACTTAACTAGTAAATATAAATTATTGTTTATAAACTTGTATAGAAATGGCAAGACCGGCATTTATGAAACTTAGATTTATTCTGAGCAATTCTCAGCTGAATTTACAACTACGAATCAAGTTCCTAAAATGTTTTGTGTATCATGTATTACTATATGGATGTGAAACCTGGATCATAAAGGTTAACATGATGAACAAAATAGAAGCCTTCGAGATGTGGTCATATCGTAGAATGCTCAGAATATCTTGGGTTCAACCTTTGATTGAGGTATTGAGGGTTTCCCTCAATACCTCAATCAACGGTTCAACGCATTTCAAACAGAGAAGTCTTAAACAGAGTTGCCAGGTGAAACTAGGGCAAGGCGAAAGTTACTTAATGAAGATGATAAAAAAGAGAAAACTTGAATATCTGGGGCATATAATGAGAGGCAGCAGATACAGGATACTGCAATAATTACTCAACGGAAAGATCGGCGGAAAAAGAGATATTAGTAGGAAAAAATATTCATGGCTCCGAAACCTTCGTCAATGGACTGGTTTCTTAGCAGATGAAGGCCTCGCAAGATCGAGAACGATATCGGCAAATTGTCATGGAAGCTACCCACGCCTAAAATTTGGGCACAGTACTTAAAGAAGAAGATACATTGTTTAAATACTTACATAAGGACATTAGCAAATGTTTTAAACTCACTACGATATAACACGCCTGTTATCAAAATGCTCAAACAACAGGATATATTTCGACAACGGATAATGGCAGACTAGTTTGACTACGAGTGAACTGAACAGGATTGGGGGATGGAATGGTCAGTACCGGGACTCTTCTTTTATATGTGTGTGTGTAGTTTCATTTTATGACTTGGACATAATCCATTAGCCTATTCTGTTGTCATAAATAATTCAAGTTTTTTTTAAACAACTGTTATAGAGAGAACCCGTAATCTTGACTTATACATACATAGCTACATATATATTGATTTTTTTTATTTATTATATTTTATTTATTTTTTCTTCTATTTTTTTGAAATTTTTTTTTCTATTTTTTTTTAATTTTCTTTTTATTACGGGAAAGAAAAGGATAGCATAAGGTTGGGTTACTACATATGCCTAGAGGTCCATCAACGCGACTTGCACAAAACAAAATTTGACCACGGATAGAAAGGCTAACAACTGGGTTAAAACAAAGGACTTACCTATATCACTAACGTTTTACAAATTAAATAAATTTTTCCATTTACAGATTTAATTTCATTTCACGTATGTGGCGAAAAATTATTCATATACACATATGCAAGTTGTTGGATTTTATTAAATCTAATAAATTAAAAGGTAGCATAATAGGAATTTTTTCACTATTGATATACTCATATATTTTTTTTATAAATTGGTTTATGCAACGTGTATTTAATGAGCAATTTAAAACTAAATGCTCAATTGAGCCTTCTTCGCCACATTCGCAAAGTGGAGTTTCAGCTAAATTAATTTTAAATTTATGTAACGGAGACAGATCATGGTTGAATCTTATTCTATATATTATCCTAATCATGTCTTTATTGAAATTTGAGTTTTTAAACCACGTTGAGGACTGTATTCTTGGTTTCACGCCTTTATAATATAATCCCTTGTTGGGCAAATTGTACATCGTCTGCCATGAATTCATCATTTTTTTCCTTAGGGACACAAAAAAACATTACACCAGCTTTTTATAGATTTTACGCAGTCATATGATAGTATAAATACGAGTAGAACTGTGGAATGCCACGGCGGAACTACGCATTCCAAAGAAATTAATAAATCTCACAAAAGCATATGTAGACGGATCTACGAGTGCTGTAAAAATTTGAGGAAAATTGCCGACATTCTTTACAATCAACAGTGGCCTCAAACAGAGAGAAACCTTATCCCCACACCTCTTCAACATGAGAGCGTATTGGGCTCTCATGTTGAAGCGAAGCGTATTGGAGAGTATTGTGAGGAACGGAACAGCGAAACAAAATGGGGCAAAACGTTACAATGGACCAGTACAACTTTAAAAGGGTTCACTAGTTTAAACATTTTGGAGCTGCGATCACCTTTGTCAACAACATTACTCATTAACAGAGATTAAAAACAAAATACAAAGTGAAAATCGTTGTTGGTTTGCGTTACGAAAAATAATGAAATTAAAAAATGTATTCAGCTGTAGGAAAATAAGAATCTACCGTTCGGACCTATAATGACATACGCCTGTGAAACATGGACAATGACAAAAGACAAAACATTATGAGAAGTAGAAGGGGTATGCCGGCACGACTATAGGTATAGGGAAATCAATGTGTTAGAGAGAGAAGTACCTTTCCAATGAGTAAGAGTGAGATAGATGCTGACGTCACAAGGAATCTTCCATAATGGAATCTACCATAGTTATTTTCCGCTAGATGGCGCCACCAATCCGCCATGTTTATTCCAATTCGCCATTTTTATTCCAATCCGTCATTTTTATTCCATTTCAGTATTTTTATTTAAATTCGCCATTTTTTATCCAATTTTCATTGACATTACGTCAAAGAAATCTACCATGGTTTAGCTATTAACCGCTAGATGGCGCTATTTTTAAATTAAAATATTAAATAAATTAAAAATAAAACAATTTTCCGTTCTGTGCTAGTCGCCACGGAACGCTCTTCTTCTTTTTGTCAACTGTCTATTCTTCTCCTTTTACATAATATGTTATTTAAGCCAGTCACGTGCAGAAATCTAAGCTCTACGTGTTGCATACTATATTTTATCTACGACCGATAATTTAGTATGTTTAAGCGATGGTGACATTACATCTGTATTGATCTGATTGGAGATTGTCATACGTTAAAGGTGTGGGGAGTATCGAATATGTTAGTTAATCCATAAACTAACCGATACGAACTGCATACTATATTTTATCTACGACCATAAAATAATATGTTATTTAAACCAGTCACGTGCAGAAATCTAAGCTTTACGAGTTGCATACTATGTTTTATCTACGACCGTAACATAATTTATGTTTAAGCGATGGAGAAAAATTAAACATCATGTCATAAAGGCATTAGATATGTATCTTTACTGAAACAAATTTGTTAGTAGCGTCATGTCTTTGAGTGAGTACAGACATAAAGTTGAACAGTTTCAAGATAAACTCATTGAGTTACAGAAAGATATTAAAGTATATCAGGATTTAAGAAAAATTATCAAACAATTAGAGAACCTACATATTAGCGATAGAACATATCCACTAGGACATATTCAACCATGGACGATAACACCACCAGCAGAAACATGAAAAATGAAATTAATAATATATTCGCATTGACATGTTTAATTTTAATGCCTGTATTTATCTTAATTTTAAAAATTATTTTTAAAAAAATTGTAAATAGAGGATTTGACACGTAATATAAAAATTGATGAGTAAATAAGGAGTTTTAATTAAAAGTCAATAGTTTTTTATATATTTTTATTACAAAACATAATTATACAGGTAATATCGTATTACAAAACCATTGGCGTAGTCGATCCACATTTCTTTCGGTACATAAAAACACTCCATTGCCGTGACAGGGGTTTGCATCAGGAGCAAATTTACAAACGCAAGGCGTATAATCAAATTTGCAGACATCAATAATTGCAGGAAAAACTCTGATCATATTACATTTCTGTTGTAAAAATCTGCTTTTTTGTTCTCCTCGAACGTAAATGTAATCGGCAGCATACAATAACTTGGATTCTAGTATTTGATTTATTTTGGAATATTCCACATCACCATTGGAATACCGGATGCCATGCACGTTTTTCTCCAAGAAGAATACTGTCTTCTTATCTTGATTAGTTAATGAAGTAAACGGTTGCGGAGACGTAAATATGTAATGATGTCGTTTAAAACCAATTTCAATGCTGAGTTCCTTGGGTACAAACCATCCATCTACCATAAATCCCTGTATGTCAACTAAAGCAATCCTCATGATTAAGCGTGATGATTGATACTGAGTGACGTACTCTTTAAACCTACTTAAATAATATTTTTGATAACTTCTGTTAGAGGAAAGTATTCGAGTAGGCTGTCGTGAACAATTAAACAGTAGGCTCGAGTGCCTGCCGGAAAACCTTCATCTGCTTCGATTTCCAGTTTAACATCAACGGTTCCTGATCTGAATGACGTATCATCCTGCTTGGAACAGTCAAAAACAAATAAGGCATATTTCTTGAAAGCAGCATAATCTAAGATGGGATGTTTTGTTGAGGAAAGAGTATAACTAGGAAAGAATTCCGTATAGTTATAGTGAGCTATAGCATAGTCATTTTTTTCAAAATCCAATTGCATTCTCTCGTTAGGCCAGTATTCTCCATTAATAACCAATCGCACGCTGGACATTCTAATGTGATCAAATAACGTTGGATCAGCGTGTATGTCATCTCGTTTAGAGGTTTGAAAAGCCACAATGACATAGCGTGGGCGTTCAACAGATGAAGTTGTCTTTACACTCCATATCTCGCGTCGAGATCCTGACGTAAGTGAAGGTAGTTCATTGAGCTCCCATTTACGGAAAGGTATAGTTATCGGCACATTATTCTTAATCGGAGTCATTAATTCAATTTTCATATCATCATTGGGAAAGACATGCTTGACCTTGAGTTCCATGCTGGAAACAGTTAAAGATACTGTTGTTGTTGTTGTAGCATTAGGTTCTTTCACTAGAATACAGTCTCTATCATTGCGTGCTCGAACAAATCGAAACACTTGACGGCCATAGGTTAATTTATTGTAGTCGTTGAAAATGTTGAATATATGTTTTATCGGAATCAGTAGACTAAAGTTGTCTCCCGATATATGTGGATTATTCGGATAGTTCCATCCTGCAGTACTGAGAAACTTGGAATCTTCAGGAGTATAACATAACAAACTGCGAATAGTGCTGACTACACCTGGGTCTCTAACTATTTCCATATCATGTGAACTTTGGATATACGTACATGTATCAAACAAGAAAGCTCCAGCATTCGGTGCAAGAGAAACCACGCCATCACCTACTTTCTCTATACTTCCTTTAATTTCCAACAGCGTTTCGTGTATCGCAAAAAATGCATCTGATTGATTTATGATAAATTCGACAACGTCACTATTATTAAATGATTTGATGTATGGTGTATATGTACGAAATTCTTCTTTTCTAATAGTATTATCGAACAGAGGTTTTTGGTAAAGATCGAAAATATGAGGTTGAGGCTCCTGCTGTTGAACCCCCCGTCGAATGTATTGACGTTTTGACATCTTTCAGCTTTAATCCAATGGCAACAAGAAAGGCTTTATTGGCAGCAGACACGTCACGTTGCATGCAGGATCTGCGTGAGACTAATGGATATTGACTTGTAGAGTTTTGTTTTATAATTAAACCCATCTATATCGTTTCCTTAAAATCCAAATGGAGCGTACTTTTCTCTCCTCTAAAGTTAACAGGTCTTAATTCCTGATCGACTATACTAACAGTAATTTTGGTAATTTCACGTATACTGCTGCTTATTGGTATGTATATAGGGTTATGAGGACGTTCATCAATAGAAAAACCTGGATCTACATTTATCGGAAAATGCAGAATGGTGTGTACAGGTCTGTCTTCGTAGAAGGCTCCTTCAGTAATGTTGCATTCAAATAGTAGACTTGATACTTTTATAATATTTACAGGTTGGTCCGAAGAATGCATTTTTCCTGATTTTAACACTCTATTTGAGGAGAAACCCAATAATTTACCAAGACTATCTTCTTTCTCGAAAGTAATGGTATGATCTTGACAGAAAATTTCACATTTAAGCGTATTGTTGTTCGGTTTTAAAGTGAACTCCTGAACCGAATTGTATATACCCATTAATTTATTTCGAATGTATGCTTCGATATCGGTAATTTCATACGATCCTGATGGAATTTCGATATAACGCAACTTTGTACGATCATTCTGCTCATAGAAATAAAACTTTTCACCATCAATGTTTGGAATTGAATTAAATGTATGAAATCCCAACACTGCTACATAATACTGCCGTAGCGGATCAAGCACAAGAGGCACTTGAGGAGTAAACGAAAACTCGTTTGTAGTACTTGTTAGGGTCAATAATCGAGACATGACTGATAGGAGGTAAAAGGTGCAGTAAGTTAAATACCAAAATATGTTAAACATTTCTTTATTTTTCTTAGAATAATGTTACATGTTTTTCTTGTCTTATTTATATTTTGTTCATAATACGGTATTCTACAAAATACACATACACTTTCCATCGTCCCACAAACATCGCACCATACGTGTTTCTCATAGTCTTTCTTGCAAGGTAAATAATATTCTAGTGCATGGCGAATATCTTGTGGTAATTCATACCAGACATCAGCGCTTATATTTTCCATTATACAGAAACTTTAAGCACAAATGTCCACAGTTTATTTGGTTATAACTTTGATATTGATCGTTATTATAGGCAATTCTTCCACCATTCAAATAGGAAACTAGTTCTTGAGGTGGCTTCAAGCAGCCATATGAATCAAAATACTCTATGTCTTTGTTTATCTTTCTGTAAGCTACCCAATGTGTACCAGGGTTTGTTGAAATGTCGAGATTAATTATAGCACATTCATGTTTACGAGGGTTACGAGGTAAATTATCTCTCATAAACACACCACGAAAATTTGGAATTTTAAGTAGTTTAACAAATTTATTCAAGTCCACATTGGTTAAAGGTCTATTAGGTAGCTTCAGCGGTAGTTTTTTGACTTTTTTAAATATAATCCAAAGCCTCCTTTAGCGTTTTTTCGAAGGTATAATCCTTTGCCTAGATGCTCCATAGCTTTATTATGACGTTTGTCCTCTTCTAGTTTCTTTTGAGCATTCTTTGAATCAATTACAGTCTTTGCGATGGCACTTGCACCACCAGCCAAACTACCAAGAGCTGATAAGCCTGCAAAGATGGGGATTAAAGGTAAAATACCACCAGATTTTGATTCGAATGGAATGATTCTTGGAACTCGTACATTTCTTTTCCCACCTATATTTTTCACGGCTGTTCTAGCTGCTGCAAGTGCAACTAGGGCTGATTTACGCAAATTTGGTGACGGAGGAGTTCGTTTCAACGTTCTGATAATTGGTTGTAGCACGTGTCGCTTAAATGAACCAACACCTTTACCACGTTTCATACCCATACCTAGTTTTCGTTTAACTTTCATTCCTGTAGTAGTCAACCAGGCAGTGGCTTTTTCACTCAAAGATGCGTCGTTTGCTGTAACTCGTTCCCACGCTTTGTTTTCCAATACCCAATCTGCTTTATGTCTATCTTTCAATGAATTACTATGAGAATAGGCAATATCATGATCTCTCGCAGCTCGATCTAATGGATTTATCCCTGGATCTCCACGAGCTAGACGTTTCTGTAATTTAGTTCCAGGTCCTAGATACTGGTAACCAGGGGCATGCAATTCAAACGGTATATTGTTGATCAGAGAATTCAACACTCCTTCACCTTGAACGACTAACATTGAAATGAATCGCTTCTTGAAAAATTTCTTTATATAACCAAGCGTATAAAATACATCTTAATCACAATATGAAGGTCATTCAACAAGATAAGACACTAGCAGTGGAGAACTTGGATTTTGTCGATAACGTGGCAAGAATCAGTAAACATGGTGTATTGCTACCACATTCTTTTCGTGCTATCGTATGTGGCCCAAGTGGATGTGGAAAAACGAATGCTATGCTAGCATTACTGTTTGATCTAAATGGCGCTAAATTCAAAAATGTTTACGTATATTCAAAATCGTTGTTTCAACCCAAGTATCAGTTTTTGAAGGAAGTGTTGGAATCTGTGAAAGAGGTTGGTTATTTTCCATTTAAAGACAATGATGCCGTAATAAGTCCTGACGAAGCTAAACCCAACTCAGTATTCATATTTGATGACGTATCTACGGATCCACAACAAACAATACGTGAATATTACTGTATGGGAAGACATAAAGATATCGATTGTGCATACATATGTCAATCATACAGTCGAGCAGGCAAACAACTCCTGCGTGATAATGCCAACCTTATTGTATTGTTTAAACAGGATGAGCTCAATTTAAAACACGTCTTTGATGATCACGTCTCACCTGACATGACATTTGTTCAATTTAAAAAAATTTGTTCTGAATGTTGGCAGGATAGGTATGGCACGTTCGTAATTGTTAAGGATTTCGATATTTCTAACGGACGATATCGTTTAGGCTTCGACAAGTTTATAAAATTGTAGTTATGATCGAAATACACGCATTCCATAACAACATGTTAGACAAAGAGGTAGCTGCACGCAAGCGTAAAGTTGCTGAATTAGCTCAAGTCATTCGCAAAAAGTATTTGGCATTAAAGCTAGGTAGGACAGAACAAGACGAGACGCTAAATAAACTCTTTGAACCCATAACTAAACCACTAAAAGATATTGCACAATCCTCACATCATGCTACTAATAACAAGCTTAAACACGTCAAAAAGGAAGAGATGAAATCAGAAGAAGAGGTGAAAAAAGAAGATAGCGATGACGATGTATTTTCCGATACAGTATCAACGAATCATGAAAATGAAGATTTAAAACAATATAAAGAATTAAATAATACTGAAGTTCATCACAATTCCATAGGCCATCTTAACGGTGCAACTGCAGAAAAATATCTTAATATTGTCAAACCGTTGTTTAAACCTAAAAAAGCAAAGAAGCAATCACCGAAAATTAAATCTACTAGATTAAAGAAACTGTCTCTCGAAGGTCAAGAGAAAGCGACTCGTTCACCACCGAAAACTCGGTCTACTACATCAAAGAAATCGCCTTTAGAAGTAGTAAAAGCAACTCGTTCATCATCGTCAGCAACTTCATCTACCTCCAAAGGATCAGGGTTCATCGATGCTTCTCATTTGATTTACAACGATAATCCTATTGAATATGTATATTGGGATGATCCAAATGAACTATGTGATAGACTCGAATTGTTGATTGCTTCCCAAGAAGCAGGAAACACATCCCATAGTAACGAAATTGTTGCCATTATCAACGAATTACGTGAAGCAGATATTATATATTAATGTTAGGTCAGATTAGACATCATTTCCAACATGAGTGTTGATAAGTTTGGTCGTCATCATTATCGTTCTAATGAACAAGCTATTCAAAAGCTGCGTGAAGGCTTCAAACAATCCATTTTAGATTTACAAAACCAGATACATGCAGTAAATAAGGATATTAAACGAGATCCTCCTGTATCAGGTATACATCTTTCCAACAAGAAATATGTAGATGACCACATTGCAAATATAAAAAATTTTCTGCGAAAAGAGATTACCTTGATGCAAAAAGAATATAGTTCAAAAGATACTCAACTTGAACAAAAAATTTCTGACTTTCAAAACTCCATCGGGAAGATTGAAAGCAATTTTAATAAAAAAAATAATGAGTTATCTGATGCAAATAAACTGGCTGTCTTGAAAATATCTGATTTAACAAAAGAAATGAATGATTTACAAAAAGCAGTAAGTATCCAGAATGCAATAAAACAAGAATCTGTTGGAGAAAATACCGTGACAGTAGATAGGATTAACAAGGCATTGAATCTACAAAAAGCTACAGAAAATACCTTGACAGTAAATAAGACTAACAAGAGAATAAATCAAATGTTGTCCTGAAAAATAATTTCCCATCGAAAATACTTAATAAATCAAATGTAACCTACATTACAGAACGCAGTAGATAACATTACTTCATGGGACAATCGTCTTAAGTTTAAATTCGTAATGTCTAAAGAAAAACAACAATTGGTCAACGAATTACATAAACCAGCACGAAAAAATTATCCTCGTCGACGAACCGTCATTAAAGGACTAGATGATTTATGGCAAATGGATATTGCTGAGATGAGATCCTATGCCAATCAAAATAAATCTTACAAGCTCATTCTTGTCGTAATTGACTGTTTTTCAAAATTTGTGTGGACTCGACCATTAAAGACAAAAACAGGGGAGGAAATAACAAAGACGTTTGCAGATATTTTAAATCAAACTCAACGAGTTCCGAAAAATTTACAAACAGACCAAGGTACAGAATTTTTCAATTCCAAGTTTCAAAACCTCATAAGAAAACATGGTATTAATCACTATAATACCTTTAGTGTTAAAAAAGCAGCCATATGTGAACGAATTATTCGAACATTGAAGGAAAAACTTTACAAGTATTTCAGTCTTAATGGTACTTACAAATGGATAGATATATTGCCTCAAATTACAAAAGACTACAATAACACGAAACACAGCAAAATTCGACTTAAACCTATTGATGTTAATAAGTCTAACGAAAAAGAAATCTTACGAAAATATTACACTCACTTGAAAATTTCAGGTAAAAGAAAATTGAAAGTTGGTGATATGGTGCGTATTAGTAAAAATAAACACCTTTTTGATAAGGGATATAAGCCAAATTGGACAACAGAACTATTTAAAATTACTGAAATTAAAATAACAAATCCCACAACATATTTGATTGAAGATATGACTGGAGCGCCTATTAGAGGAGGATTCTACGAAGAAGAATTACAGAAAACAAAAAATACAGACATTTACTTAATTGAAAAAGTATTGCACAGACGCGGAAATAAGATGTATGTTCAATGGCTGGGTCTCGATAGTAAACATAATAGTTGGATTAATAATAAAGATGTGGTTTAGTACTTTTTAATGCGCTTCATACGAATGCAACCTTGAAGAGGAGGGACGCAATATAAAAGACCGCTCAGCAACCTCGCTCTCAGTTAGTTCACCTCGCTCTTCAACATGAGTTCTCAAGATAGTGGTTATAGTTCATCAAGTTCTATTGTGGTATACGATGATTCATCAAGTGAAATCAATTATGGTGCCGAACTAGACCAAGTTTTAGCAAAATTCGAAGAAGCTGCCAAGAATGAACCATACTACTTGTTAGAAGCCTCATTTCCACTAGATAGTTACATAATTAAAGTTGGTCTATCTCCAGCTAGACAGTTTACGGCATCCGTCATTTTATGTCAACAGGCCATAAAAGAAGAATTATTCGACGGTCGAAGAATTAGTATAGACAAATTTGAGTGGAGTGACATAATTAACCTATTTTCACAAAAGATGAATGATTTTTTCTATGCAGACGAGTTTGATCCTGTCGAGTTTCAGTGTGGAGACTACTGCAAGATACGACAATTGGTGTTGGATTCAATCAAATTCCTTGTTATTGAAAAACATGGTGTGGAATACTATTTAGATGAAAATGATGTTACGCAAATTCTACAAGTACACCACAGTATAGTGACTCATCGCATATCGTTGTTGGAAAATTTAAACTTTCATGCATATTATACAAATATTGTATATTTTTTGCAACAGAATTTTTGTACAGATACTAGTTTATGTGGTCCGTTTGAAGCTATGATTGCGTTTTGTGAAATTTCTCCATCAGATACTTTGTTAAGCCATGCTATGAGAGAATATGTATATTATTATAAAATTAAAGTTGTAAATGACTTGAATAACTTTATTTGTTAATAAATATTATGTATTTAAACACTTGTGTTTTATTTTCGTAATATATTTACAAAAGGATAATGAAAAAATAATATTGTACAATAGTCATTTTATTAAATATTACTGAGGAAAAGTGATTGTGTCTTTTCAACAGCCATACATATTTTTAATATCCAAGTAAATGCCCTCAGCGTCTTAAAGCGATTATATTTTTGCTAAAAAATTAAGGTATATCACAATGCCCCCAGGGAAGCGTCTTAAAGGATTCTGGTATTAAATATCGTTTATCATCATAAGGACTTAGGGCCGTTTTTGTTTGCTCTATGCTGAATACTGAATGTTGATATGACCGAATACACCTTTGGTTTGTGCTTTTAATTTTGTATTCTTTTAAACAATTTTCAAAATCTTCAAATGTGATTATATTTTTGACTACATTATATTTTACACCTTTTGCTTTTTTGGTTATACCTAAATTTTGAATACCACAATCAATTTGTTCCTTGTTTAGTTTCAGTTTTAAACGTTCTCTCTCTTTTTCTCTCTCTTCATCAGTTGTTTGTAATTTAAATGTATACATTTTTGATCTTAGACCAATAAAATGTGTAATAATTTTTCCATTAGCTTCATCCTTCATTAGACCGGGGATTTTTTTATTTAACCGTTCTATCATGTACGGGTTATCTTCCGAATAGTCAGATGTATCGAATTTAGAGTTGTGTGCCTTTAAAACCTCCTTATATGCATCTAAACACTGTAATTCATATATATAAAGCTATCTGTATCCATGTACAATAACATACAATTTTCTTCTCCCATCGTTGGAAGCATGAAGGAGTAATGAAAATCATACATACATAATTTTGATATGTCTAGGATTGCTGCACCTATATACAAAGGTTTATTAAAGCACACCACTGATTTGGTTAGTTCGATGGCCACTAGGTTTTCACTAAAGATAGTACGACTGTGAAACCGAATACTTGCAATCAAGTTTTTGGCTCCATACCTTCCATTCCAATTTTTACATATTTTTACAGTTCTATGCCTCCTTATATTCTCCATGGTCTTACCGAACACAGCATTGTTCATCATTTTATAGAGATTTTTCTCAAAACTGCTCTTAGATGCAGCCCGTAAGTTAGTATTTAACTCAATATAGGGTCGCAGCCATGCAGATTGATTAAATTTCAAAACTTTATGTATTTTAGTTAAAATTAATCCGTTAGATAAAGCCTGCTTTAAATTTCTATAATGAATAATATATTTTGACTTATTAAAAAGAGTTGGCAATAATTTTGGTAGTTTTGAACCGGGAGGAATGCGGTGTTCGGCAGCAAATGGAAAATCTTTATGTTTGTCGTGTAATTCACGTGGATACTCTAAGTCAACTTGAAAGAAATAGCCCTCCTTCGCAGCATTCGGAATTGACATAATATCAATATGACCCTTGGAAAGTTTAGTGGATTTAGATGCAACACCAAATTTGGTTACATCTTCAATCCACTTAAATCCTCCAAAAGGTAAATATTCACTCATAGCCCAACCATATAGATTATTTACATCTAAATACATGATGTACTTAGAGGGCTGTGTGGGGTCATATGTCGACATGTACTTATTGTTAGCTTCCGAAAATCGGTTACTACACACAGATATTCCGCCTCTTATGCCTTTTTCAATAAACAAAATCATATCCACATCTTTTAATAACTCTAATCTACATTTTGTATACCTTAGCATACAGTCCCATGTATAACCTGGTATGGTATAATACCACGCAGGATCTAAATGGTACGTATCCCTACATTTTTGTCTAAATTGTTCAAATACATCAGCCAGAAGCAAAATATCTGTTTTTAAGTACAAATCGCTATACTCTCCCAAATTTTTACATTTAAATGTAGACCAAACTTTCTGCGCATGAGCATACTTCTGTTCGCTAATATGTTCATCACATAATTTATTATAAAAATGACTAATTGTAGGTAAAGAAGTTTCCTCTAATTTTTCCAAACTATCGACATAATCATAGCAAAATACTCCTTTGCAAGTTAATAAATTAAATGCATTATCATCTAAACTGTAAAATTCTTGTTTTAAAATCTTCTTCTCTGAAGTATCTAAAAGTGATGCTAATTCATCGAGTGAAGTTCCCATAAATCTCATAGTATCGATAAATCTTAGTCTAATTTTATGCTCATCTGAATGTAGAGTAAAAGAAATATATTTTTCTTTATTAATAGGAAGTAAGCTCAGGTAGCCATGTTTGCATAAATCAATAATCATGAAATGTGAGTCATATCCACTAAAATTATGAAATGCTACTGGCACAACAAACACCTTTCTGAAGTTTAAATTGCATGCTTGGTGTGCAAATCCTCTTACCTCTCCGGTAAAATGATCATGATCTACAACAATTATGTCTGTAGCTAAAAAGCGTTTCTCACAAATATGACAGGCAGTTGCCCCACTTGTACTAGGCTTTTTAATCATAGGTACAATTGATTTTATTTTAGAATTGACAAATTTGGATATTTCAGCCATTTCTTTTGCAAACCACTCCATGCAATTTTCACCTCTGTAGCTTCGAAAATATGATAAGCTGTCATCGTAAGCACATTTAAAGTAATAGCCTGCACTATAAGGTACATGCTTTTGGTATTTTGCTGTTTTGCTCAGTTTTACATTAGAATCTGTAAAATTATGTAACTGACATTCAAAATCAGCATATATGATAAAGGGAGTGGTTTGTTTGTATGTGAAATTTCTAAAAGCAACATGATCGTATTTGGGAACAGTCATTTTACATTTGTTTATGTCTCTGCAGAACTCTTCATGCTCAGCAAGTTTATTCCCGCTGTAAAAATAATTCATGCAGCGATCACAAATATATTTTTTATGTTCGTTCTTACTTAACTGAGAACTTAACAATCTAGACATATCTTTAATCCAGCAATAGTGATATTTTATTTCAATATTTTCATCGTCACTAGGAGGAGCGTCGTAATCATTTAACTTTGGAAAATATTTATCCTGAATTAGAAGCAAATTTACATGTCTATCAAGCTTGTTTTGTGTAAGTCTAGCAGGTACTACGTCGTAAAATTGTTTTTCCTTAACTTGATTTAATTCCAAAGCATAAACATTCACTGATATAGTATTTATTTTTTCAAATTTTGTGATATGACTTAAAGACATTGGAGCTTCCAAGTCCTCCGTTTTCAAAACAGTACTGTAATATGGATACGACGATGTAAGTTCTTTATTTATTTTAGCTGGATAAAGAGAGCTAATAATCGCCCAATAAAAGCAATTTTGATCGTAATTTTTAATATTTATACATGCTTGACGCTTTTGAATTTGCTCAGGAAGTTTAATGTACGATGATCCGTTCCCAATTTCGACTTTATTGATGTTAACTTCTAATGAGATTACTTTAGAGAGAGCGGCACCTGAACCTTTTTCTGAAAACTCAGACATTTTTTTAAAAATTATATCTTTAACATTTTTGCTAAACCAAATGTGTAAATCGGTCGAATAACTATCTATAATGACATTTTTAGTGCTAAAATGTATCAAATCTAAACTCTCACTATCACCTGTCTTTTTAATAAATTCCCCCCACAAAGTAGTGTTGACTTTAAGTACTCTATTAGATTTCAAAACAGTTTTAACTTTTTGTTTAAATACGGTAAAAGCATCATCCAAAAACGGTCCTACATCCTTATGATATAAATTTATTATAACCCCTGTCTTAATCCGGCTTGCAAAACTTGAAGCGACATTTTCCCATTTTACTCTATTTCGTAATTTTGAATTAAGTCCTAGACCAACACGTCTATTAAAGTTTAAAATTATTCTTCGAAAATGTTTAAAATGTCCTACGTTTGATTGTAATTTTTTAGCAGTTCCAATGGGTAATTTTTTAGCTTTAATTAAATTATTACATTTGCAAATATGTGCATTTAATCGCTTTAACCACACTTTAGCATCATTTTGAGTAAATTTATCAAAAATTATTTTACGAAGTCTTTTAATAGTTACTAATAGATTATCCGACTGCTTAACTATTTCCTTAATCATTTCAATAATATATTGTATGGCTTATAAAAAAACAAAATCACTTACCCTCTTTTTTATTCTAAGTTTCAACGATTTTGAATTTGGTTGCTGGATGTTCGTTTCCACTGCAATGGATGAAACCTTGCTTATTTCTTGCTAAATCCACCTAAAACAATAACAACTTGCTATACTAAAATTCACTATCTTCGAAAAAATTGAAAAAAAAAAATGCATTGCTAGTCCGATTTTCGAACCCGCTGCATAAAACACAAATAAAGACAAAAAACATATCTAATAGGAGGCTCTCTAATAGAAATATGTTGTAAAATTTCGATGCAAAAAATGTAATTCGGAGCAAAACTCTCAATAACAACTTGCTATACTACAATTAACTCTCTTTGAAAATAGAACGAAAAAAATCGAAAAATAGAAGAAAAAATGCATCGCTAGTGCGATTTTCGAACCCGCTGCTTAAGTATTTCACTATATTATATGTATGGTTAAAAAAACAAAAGCACTTACCCTTTTTTTATTCTAAGTTTCAACGATTTTGAATTTGGCTGCTGGATGTTCGTTTCCACTGCAATGGATGAAACCTTGCTTATTTTTTGCTAAATCCACCTAAAACAATAACAATTTGCTATACTAAAATTCACTCTCTTCGAAGAAATCGAGAAACAAAAAATGCATTGCTAGTGTGATTTTCGAACCGGCTGTAGAAAACACAGAAAAAGACAAAAAACATATCTAATAGGAGGCTCTCTAATAGAAATATGTTGTAAAATTTCGATGCAAAAAATGTAATTCGGAGCAAAACTCTCAATAACACCTTGCTATACTAAAATTCACTTTCTTTTAAAATAGAACGAAAAAAAAATTGAGAAATAGAAAAAAAAAATACATCGCTATTGCGATTTTCGAACCCGCTGCTTAAGTATTTCCTTAATCATTTCAGTATTATATTGTATGGCTTATAAAAAAAAACAAAATCACTTACCCTCTTTTTTATTCTAAGTTTCAACGATTTCGAATTTGGCTGCTGGATGTTCGTTTCCACTGCAATGGATGAAACCTTGCTTATTTTTTTGCTAAATCCACCTAAAACAATAACAACTTGCTATAAACAACTTGACTCTTCGAAAAAATCGATAAAAATAGAAAAAATATTGCGAGATTTGAAGCAACGCTACGAGACTCTGAATAGAACCGACACAAAACATATATCCAAACGAAGGGTCTCTAATAAAAAATTCAAAGCAAAAGTCTTTTAGTTTAGTTAGAGTAATTCGATCGAGAAAATTACACATACATAAGTTACGAATGTAAGCAAAGATAGAACTAATATGTATGAATAAAATACTAAAAATTCTAATCTGCTGCAACGCTATGGGGCACTGGACAAAACAGAAGAAAAAGAACAAAAAAGTTCTAAGAGAAATACTAAAAACTAAAATATAGAATTTTAATCTGCTGCAACTCTAGAAGGCTCTAGATACAACAGAAACAAAACAACAGACGACTTTTATTTTTTGCTATATACAACTTCATTCCCTCTGAAGTGGTTCAAGCACTTCAAAAATAAAGACAGGAAATGCTGTTGAGTCAGAACAGAAACAAAAAGACAAAAATATATATCTAAAAGAAAAGACGAGATGGAGAATGTTAGCACAGAAAGGACTGGAGATGTTGGTTGAAAGAAGGAAGGCGGTGACAGCTGTAAAAATCCTATGATAGATAGAGGAAGGACTCTAATAGAAAGAATATTGCAAAATTTTTAAGCAAAAGTCTTTTAGTTTAATTAGAATAATTTGAAAAAATAGAGGATTTATCGAAATTTTGGATAGATTAAGGTTCAAAGATAAATAGAATTCGACTAAAAAAATTACATATATCCAAAGTTACGAATATAAGCTAAAATCAGACTAAAATATGTTGCGAATATAAACAAAAAAAATCGAGAAATTAAGACTCTGCAATGCAAGACTCCATTCCCTCCGAAGTAATTCAAGTACTTAAAAAATAAAGACAGGAAATGCTGTTGTCAGAACAAAAAGACAAAAATATATATCTAAAAGAAAAGACGAGATGGAGAATACCAGAACAGAAAGGACTGGAGGCGTTGGCTGAAAGAAGGAAGGAGGGGACAGCCACGCTTTTTATATGGGTGCCCTGTACCAAAGCTCACACTCTAAATAACAGTATTTTGAATAAAATATTATTTGAAAAATATTTATTTCTTTTTATTATCAATATGAATGTCGTAACATGTGAATATCATCGTTATTTTTTAGAGCAAAGTTCCAAAGCCACGTTGGTTGAGTGATTTAAGGCTTTGTTAAATTGCATTGAAAATAAGTAAGTGTTAGACCATAGGTTCAAATCTCCTGCACTGCAAAGCTTTAAACCAGTCAACCAACTTGGCTTTTTTATTCCAAAGAAATAAAACATTTTTTTTCTTATTTTTGTATATATCTTATTCCCATCACGTAACTAATTAGATCATTTTATTAAGAATTAAAAAAGAAAAAGAGCTGGTAACCACAATAAAATCGAATGCCTCTGACACATTGTAATAAAGAGCGAGAGATATAAATTGCTGCAACTCGTTTTCCATGCTTTTTATATAGGTTTATTTAGTAGAATTATGGAAGTTGGACAAAGCCAGACGAATGGAGAAGCAGTGTATTTACAAAAAAAGAGACAACAATGTACAAAGAGCAATACAACTATCACATATGGCCAATTGATATACGGATACGTGAAAATCAGTTCAGCTTCAGGAACAAAGAAGCAAACTCTCATATATAAGAAGCAAAAAATATCGAGAAATACCAGAAAAATAAAACAGAAAGAATGGCATATAAGGTACGAATATAAATAAAAAATCAGAATAAAGTAAAAATAGTACTCTCCTTACTGCTATGTTGACTGTAATATACCATATGTACTTAACTGCCTCGAAAACTTGAATACACTATTTTCACTACTTTTCTCGTTTTTATATCAAAGTCCAGTAATTATATTGATGGGTCTTTAATTACTGTATTTTCTCCATCAATTAGTGTGACGTATTTTTTAAATTACCTTCTAATTGCTTTGCTATTAAGCAAAGTTTCTAATATTTTTCCATATATCATTTAGCTATTAAATAAAATTAAATAAAGTTTCTAATATAATATATCTTTCCATATTAGCAGTGGCGTATCTACGGAGAGGTAAATTTCATTTTTCTGTGTCATTTTATTCTGTTAAATAATCATGTTGACCAATAGGACTGAAAATACTAAAGCCTTTTTACATGCTGTTGTATTTGATTTTTTATTGGACCAATAGGAGTTCGATTTTTTACTTGTGTATATATAATTTTCTCAATCGAATTACTCTAAAAGACTTTTGCTTTGAAAATTTGCATTCTTTTTCAATTAAATATCTTCCTTCTAGATTTTGTCTTTGTCATTTATAATGCACTCAGTCGAAGTTCTTTTTCATATCGATGAATTCAATTTGTTTTATGTATGGGATTTTATTTGAGATCATATTTATAACGAATTATGGTAGATTCCTTCAACGTAATATTTGTATCAAGACAAATTGGAATAAAAATAGCGAATTTAAATAAAAATACTGAAATGGAATAAAAATGGCGAATTGGTGGCACTATCTAGCGAATGTCAAGGAAAATTGGATCAAAAATGGCGAATTTAAATACAAATACTGAAATGGAATAAAAATGGCGAATTGGAATAAAAATGGCGGATTGGTGGCGCCATCTAGCTAAACTATGGTAGATTCCATTATGGAAGATTCCTTGTGACGTCAGCATCTATCTCACTCTTACTCATTGGAAAGGTACTTCTCTCTCTAACACATTGATTTCCCTATACCTATAGTCGTGCCGGCATACCCCTTCTACTATGAGAACTGCTTAAAAATCGCAGAAATAAGAATTCTTAGAGGAGTATATGGAGCAGGTAAGGATATAGGCCTGGATCCTGCGTACCAAAAAAAAGTTAATTAATAGAAAGCTGAAAATTTGTTAATAGCTTAACGGTGTTTAGTCGGACAAACTTTTATTTACGGGAACACTGGAACAGCGGAAGTTTTAATTGTGGATCAGTTTCAAAATTTGGAACGTCAGATTACGAAAACGTTCCATGTATTTTGTCGGACAGAACATCCAATTGATTTGTTACCCTTTCATTAAACTCACATGCAAAAATCAGACTGCTAATAATAACCAACATGACTCCTGTCTTTTGATATATTCTTCGTGTTCCACTCATTAAAATGACAAGTTGGAGATAAACACCAGTCTGATTTTTGCATGAGAGTTTAATAAAATGATAACAAATCAATTGGAAGTTCTGTCCGACAAAATGCATGGACCGTTTTCGTAGTCTGACGTTCCAAATTTTTAACCTGTTCCATAATTAAAACTTCCCCTGTTCCAGTGTTCCCATACATCAAAGTTTGTCCGACTAGACACCGTTAAGCTAACAAATTTTCAGCTTGCTATTAATCAACTTTTTTGCAGCAATCAACCAGAAATTGGAAAAATTATAGATATAACTAACCAGATATAGTTGTTAAAATAATAAAGTCACAAAGATGAGCCGGACATGTCAAGAGACAAGAGATATTCTCAACATTTTACAAAAACTTATTACATTGCCAAACTATAACCTACCTAAAATTCAGACAGCTAATTTGTCCGTAAAAAATTGACAAAAACAAAAGAAAATATACGACATAAAAAAAGGAATTCAGTAATACCGTGACCTCAAAATATCTCTCTATATTTACATTAGTTTGTTAATTTTGTTCTATTTAAAAATTTGAAATCTTAATATTGTTCTCGAAAACATAACATAGTTCTACTATAATTTACAATTTTATAAAAGTCTGTTATTCTAAATAAGTAAGTAACCATAATCCCATTGAAGAGAAGAATGACAACAAGTTTATCATTGTATTGTCATTCCAGGGGGTCTCTCGTTTCAGTAATCGCCTCTAGTAGCATTTTGACCTAAATTTCAACAGATTTGGTTTACGTGCAGAAAGAAATTTTTGAAATAGGGATAGTCAACTCATTTTTACCGTTACGAAATAAATGGTTGAGCCTTAAATGAGAAATTAGTTCCTCCATTACACATTTATATTCTGATTCTTTAGATAGTTCATTATATTTGGCAATTTTGTCTGCTATTTCATTGTTTACTAATCCACAATGAGCTTTTATACAACAAAACATTATATTAAATCCCCTTAATTTTATTGTACCCACCAGGTTTATAATTTCAGACAATACATAGTTAAATCCAATATTATTATAGTAAGGAGTATTATTTTTTCAGGTATTATCCTTTTAGGTATTATTCTTTCAGGTATTATTCTTTTATATGAACAATATATTTTAAGAATTTCTGAAATTGCGGCAAGTTAGGGCACGTGCAAGTAATGGCGTGTTAAAGCACTTTTGGGATTAACTAATGCGTTATTTAGTTGTCTCTGTTCGAGTTTACTCGTATTTAACAAAATAAGAAAAGTTAATTAATATTGGAGCTGAAATTTAATTTGCCGGTCTATATTATTTAAATTTTCAATTCAATTCAATTATTGTTCCCAATTTTTCTGTACAATTCTTTTCTTTATATTGTCCTGAAGCTACTTATTTGTGTCATTTTTTTAATTAACTATAATTGGGAAATAAGCCACAATTTAACTTGAAAAATTAATTTTGTTATCGTTTCGAGTTCCACTTCGAACGTCGTTGTCAAAATACAAAATAGTAATAAACAAAAATGTTGTTGCTTAGTAAAAATTCTTCTAATTCAATTTAATCTGACTCATTTATATCGGCAATTCGGACATATATTATACATTTTAAAGTAGAAAACTTTAAAATTATATTGGCAATATTTATGGGACGACTTTATTGAAAGATAGTTCATTCAATGACATGAAATCAACTTTAACTCAAGAATATACGTCAAAAAAATCATAGCATGTGATTTGTCTTGAACCTTTAACTACACGCGCGGGCGTATTTTGTACGCCAGATATAAGAATTCTACTGCCAATATATTTAAAAATTTAATTTTTGACCTTGTTTATCTACCTAACCAATCACTGGAATGTGCTTTACAATTGGTTTTAGTTTTGTTATAATCGGCGTTCTGGGAAGATCGTAATTTACATTTTCGTATTTGTTGTTTCCGGTGGTGGACAATGTACACCACGATTATAGTAATATAAGTAGTAATATAAGTACATCTTTCAATTGTTTTTAAGTCATTATGGCACAAAATATATTTTTCTTTACAAACAATACTTTTTCTCATGTAGAAATTACATTAAAACAAAATTTTATTACTAATTTTGTTTATCATGGAATCAGATTCCCGTTATAAATCCCAATTGGCTTACTGAGAAGGAACTCCAAGTATTCGTTGATGCCGAATAAGGTTGACACAAACAACTAAGTGAAATTAAAAAAAAACGAATCCGCTGTTTTTAAGTTTATTTTCTCGTGGCGTATAAAGTTCGCCACGCGTGTAATTATGTTATAACTTGATGCGCGGGTAGTTAAAGGTTAAGACAACTAAACCATTAAAATTAAACCATTTATATAGTACAGTGAACTCTCCATTGAACGGAGAGTAATCGTTCCGCATAAAGTGTCCGTTTAAAGGAAGTGTCCGTTGAAGAGAAACAAATATGTTAACTTAAGTTTTTTAAAAATAAGGACATGTATGTATGTATACAGAGTGAGTTTTATGTATGGAAACACTCAACTATCTCGGAAACAGCTTGCACGATTTTTATAGATTTTGGTGGGTATTGGAGTTTTCTGAGGTGGATGATATTATAGTGGCAATTACATTGTTGTCAGATTTTCCGTTTTTCTGGAAATCTAATGAACTTTCTTATTTCGAATGGACCACCCTGTATATTTTTTGCGTTTTGAAGTCCTAAAGAAATATTGACTATTTTTTATGTTATATTCCCTATACCTAAATGCCATAATTTCGGAGTTGTTGCTACATTTATTTTAAAAAACAATTTTAAACAAATTATAAAAATCGATTTTTTCGGTTCGGGTAAATATTACTTTAGGTTCTTTGGATCATTGGGAACAAAAATTTTTTGTAATTTTTCTATAAAATCAACCGTTTCCGAGCTAAAAAGACTTTAAAACTGAAAAAAATCGAATAATGACGATTTTCAAGGTTCAAAAGCACAAATAAAAAATATAATTTTGGAAATTACGAAGTATCTAAATTCCAGCTCTATCCTTTCTCTAGGAGCTGGCCATAAGAGTTTTTGATACGTTTTATTCTAAAATATCGCTTTTTAATTTGTTAATAAAGCGCATATGAAAGGACGGACGCATTAACAATTAAAAAAATTATTTTAGTATAAAACAAGTTCAAATTACTTATCGATATCTGGTAAAAGAGGGCTCGAACTTGAATTTGGGTTCTACGCAGTTTCAAAACTAATAATTTTTATTTGTATTTTTGAACCTTGAATATCGTCATTTCTCTATTTTTTCAGTTTTCAATTGTTTATAACTCTGAAACGATTAATTTTATAGAAAAATTCAAAATATTTTTTTTGTTCACAATGATCCAACGAATCTAAAATAAGATTTACTGGAGCCGAAAAAATTTATTTTTATAATTTATTTAAAATCTTTTTTTTAAAAAATGTAGCAATAACTCCGAAATTATGGCAATTAGGTATAGGGAATATAACTTGAAAAATAGTCAGTATTTCTTTAGGACTTCAAAGTGCAAAAAATATACAGGGTGTTCTATTTGAAATAAGAAAGTTCATTAGATTTCCAGAAAAAGGAAAAATCTGACAACAATGTAATTGCCACTATAATATCGGCCACCTTAGAGACCCTTTCCCACCAAAATCTATAAAAATCGTGCAAGCCGTTTCCGAGATAATTTAGTGTCTCCATACATAAAACATACTCTGTATATAAAAAGACCAACATCCACAACAAAGTTGTGGATGACCACAAAGCATTGTCTATAAACATTGACATTCAACTTTTCAATTTTCTCTCTGCATTCTTCTATCAAAATATCATTTGGTACAAAATAGGATTATGATCCTATCTTTAGAAGCCTTGCATCCAATACACTTTTCTCCTTTTCAGGTTATAAGTTTTCTTGGGTAATGCTCTAAACTCTAAAAAATAAACCCGTCTCATCTGCATTAATAATGTCTCGCGGAGAGTACCTAACTATACTGCCATTAAAATGAGCAGTTTTTTCTTCCAGTTAAAAACTGCTAATAAATCTACAGCAGCTGCTTCGCCACATACAGATTTGAAGGAAATAGGTATTGTGTGGCTTACAAAATTCCTCGAGCCATCCACCAGAAGCTTTCATATCAACGCTTAGTTACCTTGCAACTTCTAATGCCTTTTCTTGAATAATTTTACCAGAAACAGGAATATTTTTAGACTGCACTTCACAAAACCAATCGAAAACAACTATTTATAGGTTTAATGCAGTACCATCAGTTTACAAAAATTTTCAGAAAACTGAGTGATTAAATCACTTTCGTGTTTCAAAATTTCACTGGCTTGAGGTTTTCCAATTCCAAATTTTTCAGCTAACTGTCAATTTGACACTTACCTTATGCTTCTCTCCATAATGAACCACATCGACTTTTTCTTTCAAACTTAAAAAAATCTAAAACTAGACACAAAATTTATTATGAAATTTAATCCGAAAATAAGATTTTTAAGAAAACACCCATAAAAATACAACGACGTCTATTGGATATGCACTTATGTAGTGTTGATAACATGAACAGTATCAAATATTATGTCGTGAACACTCGTGGGCATCTGTATTGATTTGAAATAATAAATGTATTATATAGTTTTATATTGTAAAATATTTGGAAAAAAATGTTAATTTTGTTCATTTACTGTCCGCATTTACACATAATTTTTCCATGTCCGCGTCCGTTGTTGAGAGTGTCCGTCGAAGGGAGTTAAAGGGTACACGTTCATATATGGCCGAATAATTTTTGTTTTATAAATCGTCCGTATAGAGGAGGTGTCCGGCGAAGAGAGGTGTCCGTTAGCCCTTAAACGCCCAATCTTTTTTAGGTTCCCTGTACGCCCAACGGTGGGTAAAAAATGTCCACCTCGAAAATAGCTAATATATTTATTTAGAATGGTTGGAAATGGATTACACTTAAGAATCTTACGCTTAATAAACACAACATCTTTTAAAATATTAATATAAACAATTTACAAACCTTACAACAAAATTACAATTTAAATCACAATTAACATACCAGTAAAAGCCAGTAATTCAGATTTGTCGATTTTCTCCACATTCTTCCTTTCAGCCTCCTCATTGGCGGATAATTATGTAGATTAAGTAATTATACGTCGATAATTATATGGATTATGTTCCTATCAACGAGAAATTATTAAGAAACCTTTAGTGACAAATTTTACCAAGGGTGTACTTTTTATGCCCACCCATATTTAACTCAAGATAATACTTTTATTTTCAAAAATATCGGTAGAACCAATTTAACATTCGATAAAAGGCTGTCTTTTTAACAATAAATAATTTTGGAAAATTTTTAAACACGTAATAAGTATGTTACAAGGGAATACGCATTAGGTGGACATTTTTTACCCACCCTTAAAGTCTTCTACTTTAAAATGTATAATACATGTCTCCATTGCCGATATAAATGAGTCAGATTAAATTGAAATATTAGAAGAATTTTTACTGAGCAACAACATTTTTGTTTAATTTATTAATATATTTTGTATTTTGACACACGTCCGAAGTGGAAGTCGAAACTTTAATTAAATTATGTTTTCAAGGAATTTTCTTTTCTTTGTTATGTTATCAGAAATAATTTTAATAATGTTTGTGTATACTGCTTATTTAAAAAGAAACCATCCCCCTAAAATGTAATATTCATTTTGCAAGTGTTTGATCCTTTGTACTAAACAGTACGTTTAATATCTTTATAAGGCAAAAACAAATAACGTTTTATAATCAGCCCGGACACAATGCTAACAATTCACCGACGAAAACGCACGTGCTATATTCCAATTTTCTGTGCGTCTTGGAGAGAGAGTGCCGATGTTCATTTATTATTTACACAGAAACAAGTTTTGATTGCACCGGCGCTATTTTGAATCTTTAATTATCTCCAAACAGTAATGGAATATTAGAGAAGGGCAAGATTTCGGAACCTGCCTAAAATTATCAAGTTAATTAGCGAAACGAGAGAGGGCTGCCAAAGGTCTCTAGTGTAGACCCACGCAAACTTCGGTCCCACAAACCGATGTGGATGTATTGTTCGTTTATTTCGCTAACCGTCCGGTCCGTTAGAGGAGTTAGAACTGTTAAAACAATCTAGGCTTGACCTGCTATGATTAATTATTTAAAAGCAACAGAAACTTTACACCAGGATATCATGTGAACCGATTAGAAAACTAAGTACATTTAGTTTGCTGTTTATATCCAGCCATTTGTATAATTTTAGTACAGGCTTTCTTCCTTGTGAATATTTATTGCACCGTGGAAGTACACCGTGTTACCTATATGATTTGTACCAAAATTAAAATAAAAAAAAATTATCAGAGCAATAGTTCAGAGAAATAAGAAAGAAAAATATCCTGTTGGTGACACAACCTCCTCCAGGCCGAAACCAAATTTTCGACCCAAAAACGGTAGAAGATCAAAAAACGGTAAATTTTCGCTTTTTTCGTCTATTACCAAAAAGTTAAGCATTTTAAACAAATTTGAGAGTAAGAAACTCATAAATCGTGTAAAAAACTTCAATATGGCGTTCGCTGAATATGTCTATCTTTAATGGTTGCTTAGAAAATTGCAAAGTAAATCATAAATTTTGAGTTTTTATAACGGTGAGTTGCCACTCATTTAATTACTCAATTACTTTGTCAATGTAAGACATTTAGTCAATACTTAAATGGTTTTGACCTATGTATTTTGGTGGCTCAGATATCATGCCTGAAACAGCAATGACGTTGCTCTTATTGGAGAGTGAAAACGTTTTATGATAATTAGAGCCCTTTAAGGGTTTTTTTTCTAAAACCGTGTTAAAAATGCAATTTTCAGCACTCCATACGAGCGTTAAAAATGCTACTTAAAGGCACTAGTTCTTTAAAATTTTTATGGCACTGCAGTTCGTATTGACCGTATAGACCGTATAGACAATTTTGATGTAATGTCAAAAAAATATAAAAATGGAATTTCAGTCAAGTTCAAGTAAAAGTTTTTGTAGATATTGTCCTGTAATTACGTTTGTAGAAAAAATATTGTGTGATATGCGTGTTAAAAAGTACATTTTTGGCACTCATATGAATTGCAGAACTCGCTTCACTCATTCTGCAAACTTTCACATGCGTGCCTTAAGAGCAAACAGTAGCGATCAGCAGGAAGCAAAAACGCGGTCCAAGATTGCGGCTGTAATTTTGAATATTTTTCGAGATATTTGGCACACGTATTCGTAATATAATAAAGAATAGCGGTACAGAGCCCAATTTGAAAAATATATTAGTATGTGGAAATTACTCTGTAATTAAATACAATATTAAAAAAACGAGCCTGTACCGCCATTAAGAAGAACAAAAAAAAATCCCTTTCTTCAAATAAACTTTTTTATCCGATGCCTAGATTTTGTGTCATTTTGGAACTACTAATGAAATAAAAAATTTTAGTAGTTCCAAATTGACACAAAATCTAGGCATCGATTAAAAAATTTTATTTAAAGAAAGTGTATTTTTTGTTCTTCTTAATGCCGGTACAAGCTCGTTTTTTAATATTGTATTTAATTGCAGAGTAATTTCCACATAATAATTTATTTTTCAAATTTAGTTCTGTACCGCCATTCTTTATAATTACAGCCGCAATCTTGGAACGCGTTTTTGCTACCTGTTGATCGCTACTGCTCCCTCTTAAACGTGCATTTTAACACCTATATCATAAATAACTATTAAATAAATAATATACCTACCTTTTATAAAAGAAATTTTTCATTAAATTTATATTATAATCCATTTGGTTTTCTATATTCACCGCCGGAAATGTCCAAGTTTTTTATTTGTCGTCTTGTGTTTAAAGGACACCGCACACACCTTATGGAAAATATAATGTCACTCAAATTCAATAAAATTTATATGAATAGATTCGTTTTAAATTAACGGTCAATTCTTATCATTGTGCCAACTCTTAATTATGATTAATTACCGTTCACATTGAAATTAAAATTTATCGAAATCACATTTTTGGAGTTCATAAATGTGTCAGTTACAATCACTATTGCTCTGGGTGCTATTCAAAACAGCTTAAACGCCGCTGGGCCTAAGCGGATTGGTGAAACTAATCCGCTGATTTATGGAGTACCGATAATTTGGGTATTTTAAAATATTTTTTCTCTCTCTAACTTATGTACGTACCCATTTGATTTCCGATTTATTTATATCGATTTTTGCTCTTATTATTGGAAATACCGAGTTGGCGCAATGATAAGAATTGACCGTTAATTTAAAACGAATCTATTCACATAAATTTTATTGAATTTGAGTGACATTATATTTTCCATAAGGTGTGTGCAGTGTTAAGTGCGCAACTACGGTGCGGTGTGGTTGTTAAGAATATTATGGCGCGTCCGCGTTGGTCAATTTTTCATGCGTATTGAACTAATGGTTCGTCGCAAGAATTTGCGTCGCAAATTTTTACCAGTGAGGACGCGGTGCTCGAATCATTTGATCTTCGCTCGAAAACGATAACCGATGGAGCGTGTGCGTTGTGTGCCTCGAAAATTCTTGCGTCCGATTTATGCGATGAACATGTCTACACTAGCACAATTTACGTTGGGCACGCAAAAATTTGCGACAAACAGCTGGTACGCACGAAAAATTTACCAATGCGGACGCGGCATTAAGTTGGTTATTTCAGGGAACTCATACAGTGAGGTCGTTTGAGTAGGAATAAATTCATTTTCTCGACAATGGGCGACTCTGGAGATAAATCTCGAAATTGTTCGATTTTAAAACGCTTTTCTTTACTTCAATAGTTTGCATCAAATTTTTAGACGTTAATTTGACTGACCTTTCTTCAATGCAAATGAATGAAAATTTGCAGACATATGCATTCGTGGGAACAATACACGAATAGTCAATAAATTTTTATTTTATGTTTGCCAATTCTTTAAATAAAAAAAAACGATTTTAATGGAAAATGCTTAAATTCTCTTTTTAACAATGTTTTTTACAATGTAGAAGCTTGAAATTTTACGGATTGTAGCTAATGATATGAACTATACATAATTTCACTTTTTACTTTCATTGTTTACGTTATGTTTCATAAATAAACAATAAAGTTTCAGATTTTGAACGCTCATACATATATTTGTTTTTATATAAATCGGCGTTTATTTGCGTCAAATTTCAATACAATACGGATCAAAACTTCAACCAAAACTCGAATTCAAAAAATTCGTGTTTTTATCGTAGTCTTAGAAAAACCACCGGTAGAGACGTTTTGTGCTACAATTAACTTTAGAATTCGTTTTGTCCTATTAATTAATTAAACGCCTTTCTTTAGTTCAATCGTTTGGGTCAAATCTTTGGTCGTTAATTGTACTACCTTTTCTTCAATGCAAATGACTAAAAATTTGCAGACATATGCATTCGCGGGAACAATACACGGATACTCAATAAAAATTTTTTTTTTTATTAACCCTCGTAAGGCGGTGCTTAGATTCTTACATGAACAACGGTGCGGGGTGCATTTGCACCCCATCCGTTTATCCACTTTTTTATATGTGAACGTAGGGGGAAATTGATTTGAAAGATAATTAGGACTTGTTTATTATATTATTAAACATAATTTTACAAACAAAGTACTCATTTCTTCTTTAAAAAAATGATTATCGTTGCAAGACAAACACATGCAATTTTTCACAGAATGAGCAACACAAAGTTTTTACAAACAATACAGTTATGCCGGGACTTTCGGTCTATTTTCACTGACACCGAGCTTATTCCCCTGCTCTGTTAGCTCCAGGTGGAACACCAGAAACGTCCAATTCAGGATATGAAATTTTCATCATTTCCACCCAACAATAATTTTTCCAAAAAAGCACGTAAACGCAAAGATTTTTAAATGCTGCAATGGGTGGAATAAGTTTAGAATTGAATTTAATGCGAAAAAAATGGACAAATATCAAAAAAAAAATTATTAAAAAAGATGGGAGAGGAAAACGAAGTCTGGGGTGCACCTGCACTCCGCACCGCGTTACGAGGGTTAATTGCATAAATAAAAAAACGATTTTAAAGGGAAATGCTTAAATTCTCTTGTTTCTTAAAATGAAGAAACTTGAAACTTTTACAGATTGTAGCTAATTATATGAACTATACATAATTTCACTGTTTACGTTAATTTTTTACGTTATGCTTCATAAATAAATAATAAAGTTTTAAATTTTTATACGTTTTATACATATTTTAATAAACATGACGTTATATTTTAATGTTTGAAAAGTGTAAGACTAAAAATAAAAAATAAAAAAATATGAAAAAAATATTTTAAGAAACGCTTTTCATTGGTTACGAGTGACCAAAATTAAACATGTTATCGTTAAAGGAAAGCGTGGTGCGAAAACCATGTATTCGATGAAGATGCGCCACGCTTTTCTTTGACGAAAGTGTTAGATTTTTTCAATGTTTTTTTATTTTTTGCTTTTTGGTTGATTTTTTTATAATATGTTTAATTTTAGTGACTCGTAACTAAAGAAAAGCTTTTCTTAAAAATACTTATTCATATATGTTTTTATTATTTTTATATTATAATTTTTTGGCATAAATATCATACAAGTGACGTCGTACATCTGGGCGTGATGACGTAATCGATGATTTTTTTTAAATAAAAATAGGGGTCGTGTGATAGCTCATTCGAAAGGCTATTGAGTCCTCTATTCACTAATAAATATAAACATTAACATAGTCATTTACAAAGGGTGCCCAAAATTTCTTTTGAATTAAATTAATTGAGACGAAAACAAAAATGCATATAATTTATTTAATTCAAAATACATTTTACTGTTCTCCGAAAACAGGAAAAAATATTTATAAGGCTTTTCAACGATTCTCATTTGTTTAGAGGTTCTGTCATGTGTCGTATTTATTAATATTTTTCTGAAGCTATTTCTTTGTGGCATTTATTATTCTAAGCCACAATTTAACTTAAAAAATTATTTTATTAACGTTTTGAATTTCACTTTGGACGTCGTTGTCAAAATACAAAATATTATTAAATTAAACAAAAATTTTGCTTGGTAAAAATATCCTTCTAATGATTTAATTTAATTGGATTCATTCATATCAGCAATTCAGACATACATTATACATTTTAAAGTAGAAGACTTTAAGGAATCGTTGAAAAGCCCTATTTGATAAATATATATTGTTTTTCGCTTAAATTCAATATTAAAGCTGCCACGCACCTGGCTCTTAGCAGTTTGAATATTTAATTTAAGCGAAATGCATTGTTTATATTTTAAATTAACATTTTTTCTGTTTTCTGACAGCAGTAAAATGTATTTGGAATAAATAAATAATTACATACTGTTATGCTCTACTTCTTCTATTTATTTAGATTAATTAGCAAATTCTTAATTTAATTGATTATTCAATTATTTTATTTCTTGCCTATGTAAAACACAACTAAATTCCAATTAAATTTTCCAATCAATTTTATTCTCAGCGCTAATCTTGTATTTGATACAATACCTGTGATCTGTGGCTTCTAGTATTTCTGGTTGCTTACTTCTTCCAGGGTAGAAACAGGAAAATTGAAAACACTCAAAATCATATAAATGTAATCTATTGTTTTTATCAAATAAGCCGTGTACATAAGATTCAAAAAATACTAAAATTTAACTTTGTTGCAACAATCTCTAACTTGATAAATTAAACTCTAACTCTGATATCTCCTTGTTTTGACAAAATATTTATTTGATTAATTTCTTATTTACTCATACTAAATTGAATGAATTTTACTTTTCTTCTTTTGAATTGATTTCTCAAATTTGAAATGACTAACTGCGTTAAAAAAATTGTTCAATAAACAAATAAACAAATATGGTTTTGATATAAATAAATTTTCTCAATTCCGAAAAATGATTTGACTAAACTTTTATTCTTCACTCACTCGTTTTCTGAATTGCGCCGTCCTTGATTCTCCCAACACGTACTCTCTGGATGTTGCGAAAAAGTCCCTCTCGTCCAAACTGCTTCCAAGAAAAACACACAGGACTTGCTCGAATATCTTGTGCACAAACGGAAAATAATCAGCTACTCGTTCTAGACAAAACAAAGGAATCTCCCTCGGACCAGGAGAATTAACTCTTCACCCGGTCGACCATTTGGTTTCAACTTGATTCTGCTTGCAAAGGCCGATCACACCACTCTACACTGATTCTACACTTTATAAAAAATTGGACTACTCTCTTCCGATGTCAATTACACAGTGTCTTTATTTTTCTCTCAAATCCATATTCTCACATTCATTATCCTTTCTCCTGATATTTTCCATCCAATAAACAACAACCTCTCTCAAACCATTTATTTCTTAAGAAACCAAATATTATTCCAACAACTTTCCCATTTGTCAAATTTCAAAGAATATCATAATTAGTTCTTTACTACTTTCTACTTTTACTAACTAAAAACTAATACTGTTTGTTTACCACATTAAAATACCTTCCCGGAAGGATCTTAAAAACGTTATTGTCCCGTCAACGCTCTGTCTACTTTCTAATCACCCACTTGTTTGTTAATGTACCGTCCATTTCGTCGAATAATTATCACTAATTGTTTTAATTTTTCCAAAACATTTGTTTAATAGCAAAATTAAATTCTATACAATCTTGGTCATATACAGGGTGATGAAAAACTATGATTTTATGGTCGTTGATATAAATTTATTTTTTTTTAATTTCCTTAAAAAAATAATTCCACAAAAATACATTTTTTTTTTGTCTCAATTTATTTAATCAGAAATTTTTTTTAGGCACCCTGTATAAACAATTATGTTAATAGGTCAAACCGGCAAACAGGTGTATGTTCTCAAAGAAATTGAAAGTGGGTTTTTTTACACACTTCCAATTTCTTTGAGAACATACATCTGTTTGCCGGTTTGACCTATTTAGAAGTGTGTATAAGTCATACAGTCTGTTTCAATTATGTTAATGTTTATATGTATTGAATAATCTTTCGAATGAGCTATCACACGACCCCTATTCTCATTAAAAAAAAGATCAATGACGTCGTCACGTCCAGATTGATGACGTCAGTAGTATGATATACATGCAAAAAAAAGAATGTGTATGTGTACCTTGTACGCACATGGATTAATGTTGTCCCAAATTATTTTTATTTGTATCATTGATTGGTTACCTATTTAGAGTATTGTATTCGCCAACCAGTCATACATCTATAAGTATAAGTCGTTTTAATATGCAAATACCCGTCAAGGAATACCTAATTTTTTAATTTCAATATATAATAATCAAAGAGGCACGTTTTTTCGGTCACTTCCAACTGTAATGCGTAAGAGAGAATTCGATAATCTGTGACGCACCGAAAAATGGGTTTGTGATACTCATACTACTTTGCAAAAATTAAAACAATACCAAAAATAAAAAAAAATTAAAAATGAGAACACCCAGGTTCGAACCCATGACCTCTCGATCTCCAATCGAATTGTCTACCATTGAGCTATAATCGTTTTATTTTTAAATGATTACAAGATTTGTCTGCCTTAGTGACAAAAACCGGGTCTAGGACGTTTCATCGCCGCCGTTTCGATGCCGCCAGTTCGATGCCGATGCCGGCCGATTCATCGCCAGTCAATTAATCGCTATCTGATATATTTCAGAATTTTCGACAGTTACAATTATTAGTTATTTTTAGTATTAATTAGGAATTCTAGGAAATGAGAGATATGACGGCGACGAAATGGACTGGCGATGAACCGGCGGCATCGAAACGGCCGGCGATGAACCGGCGGCATCGAAACGTCCCATTCCGACAAAAACCAATAGTCCAGGAACCGAAGCTTTTCACCTCGCAATTTTAACAGAATGGATCGATTTGCTTGAAAATTTGATAATAAGTAGTGGATAGACCAAGGATCAAAACCTATATGATACCGAAATGCGCTTTTACCATGGGGGGTGGTTGTCACCCCATCTCGGGGGGGGGGGGGAATTTTTTATTATATTTTGACCCCAAAGGTTGATATAAACATTCATTCTAAACAAAAAACGTTATATATATTTTTTTAATAAAATTAATAGTTTTCGATTTTTTCGCTATCGAAAGTGTTAGTTTTCTATCGAAAAATCAATGTTTTTCGATATACTCATTTACAATTCACTCAATTTTTGCCGTAGAAAATTTTTTTTCAAACCAAGTTCTTGGGAATTAAATACCGTACAATTTCATAATTAAACATTTTTTCGTATCTCTGGTGGTAATCTTTCTATTCTGAAAAAATGACATTTTAACCAAATTACAAAAATTCATTATTCGCTTTTAACTCCAGTTTTTAAAAACTAATCATTCTGAGCCAGTCAAACTTCTAGAACCTGTTAATAATACATAAATAAAGAAGAATGAATAAGGTCAGAAATACCGCTAACTTACATTATTATGCTTCCAATTGGATTTCTCCTTTTTTCTTAAAAAAAAATATATTGACTTTTTAGCTATAACTTTTTTATTTTTTATCTTAGAAAGTTTGTTAAAAATAATTTTCTAGGTGTTTGCAAGATCTATAAGACTATTAATATTAAATAATTTTAAAATTCTCAGTCGCAAAAAGAGGTGACGTTGAAAGGGTTGGTACAGATGGTTTTTGTATGCTATTACAAGCTTTAATTGTCAATAGCTCACTCAATTTTTGCCATAAAAAAATTTTTTGCAAATCAATTTCTTGCGATTTAAATAAGCTACAATTTCATATTTAAACATTTGTTCGTATCTCTGATGCTAATCTTTCTATTCTGAAGAAAATGCCATTTCTTCCAAACTGCAAAAATTCGTTATTCACTTTTGACCCCATGTTTTTTAAAACTAATCATTGTAAGCCAGTCAAACTTCTAGAACCTATTAACAATACATATAGTGGAGTCAATGAAGGTGGATATGAGTTACTACCTCAGATTTCGTTGAACCTCCATCGATTTTCACAAAAATTGGTGAGTGGTTAAAGAATACCTCAAGGAACAAAGGTGACATAGTGCCAACTTGCGCTTTTTGCATTTTAGGGGTGAAATTCACCCCTTTTTTAAAAATTCTGAAAGTGCAGTCACTGTAAGTTTTCACTTCCTATTTCATTGAACCTTCATCGATTTTCATTAAAATCGGTAGGTAGTTAGAGGATACCTCAAGCAACAAAGGTTATATAGCAACAACTTGCGCTTTTGCATTTTAGGGGTGCAATACACCCCTACTTTTTAAATTGTAAAAAATGCAGATTTCCGCATTATGGCGCAGGTAATCTCGTTTAATTAAGAAAAATAAATATTTTTTTTATATTTATGTGCATGAATTACATTTTTTTCTTAATTTTTCAAACCTTAAAGCCAACAAAAATCCGAAAATTAACAAGTCGAAAATCACGAAAACCTTATTCTTCTATATTTCTGAAAGTGTAGTCACTGAATGTTTTCACCCACGATTTCTTTGAACCTTCATCGATTTTCATGAAAATTTTTGAGTAGGTAGAGGATACCTCAAAAAACAAAAGTGATATGGCACCAAGTTGCGCTTTCTGCATTTTAGGGGTGAAATCCACCTTTTTCTTTTTTAAATAAAAATGCAGATTTCAGCATTCTGGCTCAAGCAATCTCGTTTAATTAAGTAAAATAAATATTTTTTTACATTTTTTACAAAAATCAGAAAATTAGTAAATCGACAATCACGAAAAAAATTATTCTTTTATATTTCCAAAAAGGCAGTCACTGAAGGTTTTCACCCCTGATTTCGTTGAACCTCCATCAATTTTCATGAAAATTGGTAAGTACTTAGAGGATACCCCAAGAGACAAAAATGATGTGGTACCAACTTGCGCTTTTATCCTGGGGGTGGATGTTACCCCTTCTCATGGGTGAACACTATTTTATTAAAAATAACCCCATAATTAGATAGAGGAGTAAATTCTAAGCAAACTTTCTTTTCTCAAGTTTATAAATTTTTTATTTAAATAATGTTTCATAATTTAATAAAACATTATTTGTACAGTAAAACCTGTCAATAACGGCCACTAAAATAGAAAATAATTGGCCGTTATAGAAATGTGGCCGCTAATGCTAGGTTTCCTTTTCCACAAATACATAAAATTAATTGAAGATTTATTTATTTTAGTAATTAAAGCAAATCTAATTAAATATAATTCTACAAACAAACGGAACATACCTTTCATTAGATATCGCAAATCACTTTGGCTGATTTTGTCTGCATATATTTTATGTTTGAGGAATCCCTTTTTTTGTGAGATTGGATAAAGGACATTTCTCAAGTATGAATTCACAGTCATGGTATATCGTTGCTATACAGGGATAATACTCTGTGCAATGTTATGGTACAGGCTACGTTAAATATGAAGTAAATTTGGAAGATATACACTGGTTATTCATTTCAATTTAATTTGATTTTTTTTAATCGTTTGCAATATTTAAAATAATTTAAGATATAAAGTTAGGGATTTCAAAAATAAATTCAGTTCTCACTGCCAAGGTGGGAAATAATAAAGTGTCATACAATAGCATTTCATTACAATGCTCATTACAGGCATTACAGGCTGCTCCGTTTGAGAAAACTCACACTCTCAAACTTTGAGAAAACACTCATTCAGTTTCGACCAACCCTGTATTAGCTAAAATTAAACGTTTTGCTAGATTAATAATTTTTAACAATAATAGACTATATTAAAAATCACTTGAATATAAATTGATTTTTTGATGTCAAATCACTACAATTATACAGGGGGTGAATATTGCTATGAAATTTGAAAAAAAAACGTAATTATCTTTTAAACTACTTCGTATAACATCACAAAACCTGATGTTTTAAGAAATAAAACATAGATGAGAATCCAAAAATGTAAAAATATACAGGAAGTCCCATTAAACAACAGAAAATTTTGTTTCACCCTGTCAATATGGGTGGCCCTGTATATTTGGAAATGTATTTAAATTCTGATATTATCTATGCCCCAATCTCACCTGAATAAACTTTTTTCGTATCTCCTACAACAAACGACTAATTGGATTTCCCATAACCTGTATACATACAAAATCTCCGCTATAAAATTTTTTCAAAGAAAATGTTATTGGTTTTTTTAAAATAACTCCGTTAATTTTTGAAATATGAGATTTATCCAAAAACTTTTACAAAGCTAAGTAAAAGGTCTATAACACTGTTTTAAACATAATTTTCTAAATCCTTTATTTTTTTTAAATACAAGGTGAAAGGGCCCCGGTTACATGGTTCTCGCAGTAAAATTTAGGTTTTAAATGCTTCTATCTCGATTATTTTTTGTCGTAAAAAAATATTAAAAAAAGAAAAAGCTTAAATAAAGTTAAAACTAAAATTCTGTTCTCTACCATTTTTTAAGTATATTGAGTATTTTTTGAGTTATTATCAAAAGAAAATGAAATTCACGAAAATTTGAAAAATTCTAATTTTTTTTAATCGTATTTTTTTCAAAAGTATGCATTCTAAATCAGTCAAAATTGTTGAAGTTATTACTCATGTTAAAATAAATAAAGTTTTAAATGGGTTACTATAAATTTTAATTTTTGTGGAAATGACGTATGCTTCATTTTTCATTCTTCCCTAAAAAATCTGAAAGGGTCCTTTTATTTCCATCATAACTTACTTAATTTTGATGCTATCGACTTCTTATATAGCTTTTTGATAGTTACCTTTAAGTACTTTATTAAAATGTTTAGTATCTATATTTAACAAAGTGCATCGTTTTCCTGTTATTTAAGCTTGAATGCTAAGATTTGAGTACTCGCGGAAAAAAAATATACATTCAATTGCATATAACTCACTTTGTATATCTAATAAAGAATTTTTCGAATAAGGTGCTCATTTATTTTTATATTATCTTCGATTTTAGTAATAACAACTTTTTTGAAGAAACTTATGGTTTTTGAGTAATTTATGAAAAACTGCTTTAAAACATGGATTTTTTCAGGAAAAATCAAAACTTTTGATCTTTAATAACTCAAAAACTATTGATTTATTGGAATAACTTTATATAACAAATTTTACTTATAATTTGTCCCTCTATCGATTAGTGGTATTATTTTTAATAAAATAATTTCCACCCCCGAGAAGGGCAGGCATCCCCCCCCAGGGTAAAAGCGCAAGTTGGCACCATGTTACCTTTGTTTATTGAGGTATCCTCTACATACTTACCAATTTTTATGAAAATCGATGGAGGTTCAACGAAATCGGAGGTGAAAACCTTCATTGACTCCACTAATTAATAAAAAAGAACAAATAAGGTCAATAACTAGTTTTAATTAGGGTGGTGATTAGGAGATTGCTTCCGGTCACTTTTCGCTGAAAAATTAGGGACTGACACTCTTTTCATTATAACTCACTTAATTTTTGAGCTAGAGACTTTTTTTATTTCTGGAGATAGATATTTTTAAATACTTTAAATTAGTTTCAGTAAATTATCCTCGAAAAATGCATAGTTTTCCCGTCTTTTGGCTTTGAAACTACAATATTTAGCACTTGACGAAGAAGAGATAACATATAATAAAATATAGCTCGATTAATATTGGTCGTAAAGAAAATTAAAAAAAAACGGTTTTGTTTATTCTTTCAAAAGGTACAATTGTGTCAGGTAAAGTTGTTTTGATAAAACGAAAACTTTTGGAATTATTAGCAGAGAACTTATTAAAAACATTGATTTTTTCGATATAAAACTGTGACTTTCGATAGCAAATAAATCGAAAACTATTAATTTTATCAAAAAAATGTATAGGCCATTTTTTGCTTAGAATTAATGTTTTTACCAACTTTTGTGCTCAAAATATAATAAAAAATTTCCACCCCACGAGATGGGATGGCAATCACCCCATGGTAAAAGCGCCTTTCGGCATCATATAGATTTTGATCCTTGGACTATCCACTACTTATTCTCAAATTTTCAAGCAAATCGATCCATTCTGTAGAACTTGCGAGGTTTTGTACTATTGTAAGCTTCATTACTTGGACTATAAATATAGAGTATACATATATTAAATTTTTGGTTACAGTTGAGTTTTAATGTCAATATAATAAGCGCTAGAATATTCCACAGGGTGTTCCAAACTTTGAGGAAAAAACACACTATCATTCTTACACCCGGTATGTTATGACACTCACCTGTTTGGCAACATTATTATTACATTGATATTCTTGAAGAATAAAGCTATAACATATTAAAAAAATCACTAAAATCGAACAGCAGGTTTAGGAAATATAAGACATTAAAAATGTCCCATTTTTAAGGTGATGCGATACTTTTTTGGAGGAGTGTATAAGCATGAACTACAATTATTCGTCGAGTGAGTCGGTTTTTTTGCTCTCAAGTGTATATTTATTATATGTTTACAAATTAATATTTGTACACATTTTCTTACGTACGTCTATGTTATCTAGTGTATTGCTTTATTTTCTATTAAAGTATCAGTTAAGACGCGAAGTATTTCTATATACAAAGCTAATACATATCCAAGACACATACCATTGTGTATTCAGAGCACATTATGCTGAAATTCGTAATTTCAAATCCAGAGCTTTGCATTTTCTCTCGAATAAAATTTAATCTTGGCTCATCTTCATATTGAAATTTGCTCATATTCGTGTGCCGACAAAAGTTGGGCTTCGTTCTATTCTTATAGTTTACGCCGTCGATAGAGAATAGAAGTAAGAAATGTAATTTGCAAGTCAGATGCACTGTATTCTAATAATGCTGCGTGTATATTTTTCCTGACAATAAAGGGGAGATAGGGGAGATTTGTAAATGCTTTAGGTGTAAACATAAACTGTGTTTATTTATAGAGATATTTTACTGATATGTTTGATCTGTATGTTTTGCTTGTATAGCAATGTACATGTACATGTACATGTACATACCAATGATAATTGATAATTTGGGTATTTTTTTATAGTTAAATTTATTGAAATAATCTTTTATAATTTCCTTCAAGATCGATGACTCGGGTAGTTTTAAAATCAATCTAACAGGTATCTATAGTCGGATTCACGAGTATCTTTCATCTTTGGCTCTACGGAAAATGTAAATCCAATGGAAGAAAACACTGCACTGTTTCTATTTCATCGTCGGCTTTACCGATACAGAGCCGGCTTCAGGTGCGACTAAAATGATACGGGAGTTTACCTTATCTTTTTTTTTGGGAGGTGAGAATCTTCAAAAGACCGTCTGGGTAGGTGTCCCAGGTGTGTCGGATTCAGTCCGTCACGCTTTACCGTGCCGAAACCGCCTACCGACTAAACTCAACTCCTCTTCCTCCAGCCGACAGATCTAGAACCGCTCTTGGCGAGCATGTCTGACCCGTCGACCTTACTCATAACTCCCCCGGGCACTCTCTGCGTGCGCTTCGTAGATTAAGTGGCCTCCCATCTGCCCCGCCCCGCACACAGCCCGCACAAAGACCGGCCGGTGAAGACGACTATCCCATGCAGGTGGGGCGACCGGGGTGCCCCCAATCCAACACGAACCAGCAAAATGATACCAGTCGAAAGTTACGAGCAACTCCAAGTATTCGTGCTTTCATCAATTCGTACTCACACCCATACCCATTCATTCTACAGTTAAAAGTAAGCAGTCAGTGAGTTTGGGTGTAAAGGTCCTCCCCCACTACCTGAGACAAGACAAAAACAGACTAAATAACAAGACAAAACAGAAGGTAAACAAAACAAAACAATACAAGGCGATCAGCATGGATCAGATGTAAAAAGTCCTCCCCCTGCTGACTACCGCTTACAACACGCAACACACTTGAGTAATAAAATTTGAGTAATTGAGTATAAAAAATTAAAAATTAGTAAAACAAGGTAAAATAAATAAATAATAAAACTAATTAAAATAAGACAGACAGCGTAGGTTGGATGTAAAGGATCCTCCCCCCATTGGCTGCCCTCTACGACACAAAAAATAAAACGATAAAAAATAAATAAAGAGACGGTCATCCCGCTTGCAGTCGCCTCTCTTTCTCCTCTTTGTGCTTCATTGTCTTTGTGACGAAAGCAATGATCAGGTCGAAGTCTCTCTTGCTATTGATAGCTTTATCAATTAGCTCGTGAGGCTCGCCTAGAGGGGATCCCAGTTCCAGCTGCAACTCGGTACGCCTCGCGTGATATGCAGGGCACACGAAGACGACATGCTGCGCATCATCCACTATTCCACACTCAGGGCATAGATCGTCCACGGTTTTCCCTATACGATGAGTAAATTTCCTGAACGATCCATGTCCCGTCAAAAATTGTGTGAAATAGTAGCTGACGCGCCGATGCCGACACTCGTACCACCTCACCACATCTGGAATCAGGGATCTCGTCCAGCCCGCCTTCTCGACTTCGGCTGCCCATTCCCTCTGCCACATCTCTAGACTTCTTTTCCTTTCTTGTGGACCTGAACCTATTGCCCCATTGCCCCTCTGGTACATTCGGACTCTTTTTTTGGCCAGGATGTGTACCGGGACAGACCCAGCCACCACCTGTAAGGCAATTGTTGATACGGTTCTGTACGCGCTGCACACCCTAATCAGAGGTTTCCTCTGTGTCCTTAGAAGCACGTCTTTATATTTTTTCATTAGAAGGACCTCGTGCCACACGGGGGCTCCGTATAAAACTATGGATAAGATGGATTGTGCCATTACCATTCCCTTCTGGGATCCAGGACCCCCTATATGGCATAAATTTATTTAGTGTAGAGGTCCTTTCTTCTCCCTTCCGACATGCTTCTTGTACATGCTGTCCGAATTTAAGCTTGTCGTCGAAAATAATTCCAAGGTACTTAAACATCTTTTGGGGTCTTATTACGGAGCCTTTGTATTCGAATATTATGTCATCTCTCTTTCTTGGTCCCCTCAAGATAATGGCTCCTGTTTTCTCTACTGCTAGCTTTAGATCATTTCTCTCTATCCAATCCGCGGTCTTCTGTATTGCTTCATTTACTTTTTGCATTATTCCCCTATTCATGTCGTCTTCGACCAGTAAGGCTAGGTCGTCCGCGTATGCAATCGCTCTTACTCCTCTCTGCTTGTTTACTTTTAGTACGGGAGTTTACCTACGATGAAAATATCAGGATCCAATTGAGAAGACTTGTCCAAATGGAATTCTCCTTATAGAACATACCTCCACAATCAAAGCTCTGCTGGATACCTGTTAGTTTACAAGAACATTTGCATAAATTTTACAAAAGTACTCTACCGACTATTGCGAAATAAAATGAAAAAAGAGGCAAGAAAACAGTAAGAATAAATTAAAAAAAAAACAGTAATTATGGAGCGATCTGACATAATAAATTGGAGGCAAAAATTTCTCAGAAAAATACAGAATTATTATCGATCGCAAAGATACAATATTTTCTATTTGGATGGAAGTTGGGTAAATATCGGACATACAGTAAATAGTGTGTGGACGGATTCAACCATAATTAGTTATAAGGATGCATTTTTATAGGGCTTGACTACTGGTCTAAACGATCCAAACATAGAGGTCCGATATTTGTCTTGTCAGATGTTAGATCTGTTAGCGGTTTTGTACCAAGTTTAGAATGTGTATTTTTAGCAAAAAAAAATTCAGGCGACTACTATGACGAAATGAAAATTTCTTTTCGTCAAAAAGAACGTCTTTCGACGACTGATTTGAAAATAAACTAAGCACAAACATAAAGCTCCATATCATTCATGCAAACAAAATTTCCCAAGAAGCTCCTGGAACAAACATCAAATTCAGTGATGGTTACTAGAGAAGGATATATATTTTTTGAAGAAGATTAATTAAAGTCACAGCTATTGGATGTAGCAAACAGTTAAGCAGATATACGACTAGTATGACATCGAATCTTTGGCGGAGAAGTACGGTGTAGAAGTACCACGATTGCCTCCGTATCGCTGTGAGCTCAATCCGATAGAGATGGTTTGGAGTCAAGTTAAACATTACATTGCTCAACTCATACAAGAAGCGTTTGCCAATGTCTCTGCTGAACAGTGACAAAATTATATACAGCATGTCATCAGAGTAGAAAAAGAAATGTGGAAAGCTGACAACTTACAAGAAGATATCCTACCGGTGATTATCATAGCTAATACCGGCAGTTTCTGTAAGAACGGTTTTTCCGAAATCGAGTAGAGATGCTCATTTCGACTTGACATTATTATTGTTTTGAATAATAGTGGAGTCACTGATGGTTTTTACCTCTGATTTCGTTGAACCTCCATCGATTTTCATAAAAATTGGTGAGTAACTAGGGGATACCGCAAGGAACAAAGGTGACATGATGCCAACTTGCGATTTTGCCCTGGGGGTGGATGCCACCCCTTCTTGGGGGTGAAAATTATTTTATTAAAAATAATACCATAAGTCGATAGAAGGACAAATTATAAGCAAAATTTGTTATATCAAGTTATTAATATAAATCAACACTTTTTGAGTTAT